>NW_027361692.1:17552500-18752500 GCF_039654945.1 Dendrobates tinctorius
TTGGCCAATTCATGTATGCCTACCAACCACGGAAAGGTAACCTTCCTGTGATGGGTCCTATTCTACTGTTCATACCTTTTTTGAGCTATCAGCCTATAGTTAAATGGACAAACATGTCTCTCCCAGGCTATGAACCTACAACGCAAATGGGTAAGTAGAACTGATTAAAATCACCTGCTGGTTATTTTGAGGAGTGCAGAATCCAGCTGGAGGCAGTCACACCTCCAATAGCAAAATATAGAGAAAAAACCTGAACAGCACCTCCTAAGTGTGAACAAGTGCAAGCTGTGATAGCTGCATTGCATAGAAAAAAAAACACAGCAGCACTCTATATGAGCTAAGATATATGCAAACACTGAAGATTTTGAATCTAAACAGTGTTATTACTCAGTAAGATGTACTTACAAAATTAAGGTTCTTAGCACATAAATTGGCCAATTCATGTATGCCCATCAACCACGGCAAAGTGACCTCACTCTGATGGGTTCTATTCTACCATACATATCAGCATACAGTTAAATGGACAAACATGTCTCTCCCGGGCTATGGGTATATATGTATTGTATCTATTATGTCAGGTTACGCTGTGATTTTACTGCATGATCGGTGGTCAAATCTCACCGTGATGTGCGGTGAACTCACTAAACTGGAACAGCGGTGACCTCATCACTGACTTTTTACCGCAGTGCTGAGGTCACGGCAGTTCAGCCCAGCAGGGAACACGTCCTCAGTGACTGGAGGTAACCTTGATGACATACAGTTAAATGGACAAACATATCTCTCCCGAGCTATGTGTATATATGTATTCTATCTATTATGTCAGGTTACGCTGTGATTTTACTGTATGCTGCAGATGAATTGAGAGCTTTTCAAATTTCATCAATGTTTAAAAATTGAATAGCACTCACATGGTTTGAGTGCCGTGCGATTTTTTTTCTTGCACCCATTGGCTTGCATTGGCAAATCTCGGCTGAGATACAAGGAGAATTGCCGCATGCTGCAATTTTTTTCTCAGTTTAATTTCAGCTGAGAAAAAAATTGCAGCTGAACTGTAACTCAAAGATTAACATTGGCCAGATTTTTTTATCGGATTGCACTCTTCCCTTTTACTCGCAGTTGAGTATGAGCAATAAAGCTGTCATCACTTTTACCACACATTGAAAGACAAAAAACAAAGAAAACCTCCTGAATTGCTGTTTTTTGTTCATTCTGCCTCACAAACATCAGAATAGAAAACAATAAAAAAATGTTATTATGAGCTTGAAAATGGTACCAATAAAAATGTCACCTAGTCCCACAAAAAACAAGCCCTCACAGGATTCTGTCTGCAAAAATATAGAAAAATTATCGCTTTCAAAATATGGCATTTTTGTTTTTTTAGTGTGTGATAGTAGCCAAACATAAAAAATATACAATTGGTAAAATTGTAATCAAAACCGAACCAAAGAATAAAGTCGTATACTGAAAGAGGAATGGCATAGAAATTACTATGGCTCGTAAAGGTTTTGGTAAAAATGACTGTTATTATGGACAGTTAAGCAACTTAAAGATAAAATGATCTTTAAAGGAAACCTGTCAGCAGGATTGTACACAGTAATGTACAGACAGTGTCAGGTTGGAACCTTCATGCTGATTAAAATGATACCTTGGTCGATGAAATCCGTCTTGTGGTTGTTGTGTAATTTTTATTTTCAGTTTTGAGTTAATGATTAGAGTTGAGCGAATTTGATCGTATCCCTGCTTATTCGGCAAGCTATAGCGCTTACCGAATAAGCTGCATATGGAACCCGGATATATGGAGCGCGCCGGCTGATCAGCTGTCCGACACTGCAGCTGCATGTGTGGCGTCTGTGTGACAGTCACAACACATGCATGGAGAGCCTGTGTGTTGGGTTCTCCATGCATGTGCTGCAACTGTGATACCATCACAACACATGCAGCTGCGGCACTGAACAGCTGATCAGCTGGCACACTCCATGTACTCGGGTTCCCAATGCAGATTGTTAGGTAAGTACTATAGCTTGCCGAATAAGCAGGGACCTGATCAAATTAGCTCAACTCTAATCATTAACTCTATTAATGATTAGAGATGAGCGAATATTTTAATATTCGGTGCAGCTCAAGATCACCTAATTTGCAATATTTGCCAATATAATTGTTGATTTAATAGCCAAATATAGCCGAACACACAGAACAAAGCTGGCATTTCCCACACTGTGTGACAGCGTGGGAAACATCAGCATAGCGCTTATGATCGGCGGTGAAATCTCACCTTGATGTGTGGTGAAGTCACTAAACTTGAACAGCAGTGACCTCATCACTGACTTTTTAACACAGTGTTGAGGTCACGGCAGTTCAGCCCTGTTGGGAACGCATCCTCAGTGACTGGCGGTAACCTTGATGATGTCACCCCTAGTCACTGAGGCTATGCTCACAGCAGCTCATTCACCAGTGGTTCTCAGCCTGGATGGTTGCATCTTGGCATCGTCCAGGTTGAAAACTATTAATCCCCCAAACATGGATTATGGCGTGTGACAGAACGACTGACAGGTGAGGGATATGGTTGTTTTCTTATTTTAGTTTTATTTTACAGGAGAATGAGGGCTTTGGTGGAATTAGGGGTTAGGTGAGTATAACTGTGTTTGTTATTTTTAAATAAAATGGAAAACTGTGTTTAGTCTTATTTCTAATAAATGACTTTATTCTGGCTGTATCTTTATTTACCATGTAACTATAGGATTAATAATGGATAGGTGTCTTACAGACAGCAATGAGCTTGATGTCACCTGACAATACAAAGGTGACATCAATCCCACAAGTATGAACCACACTTGCTAATGCTACAGGGCAAGTGGGAAGAGGTGAGGAAAGTGCCTGAATTGGCGCATCTAGTAGATGTGCATTTTCTGGGCCGCTGCGAGCTGCTATTTTTAGGCTGGGGGCATTATCCATGGCCCCTAACCAGCCTGAGAATACCATTCCCCAGCTGTCTAATTTAGCAAGGCTGGTTGTCAAAAATGGGGGGACCTCATGCTGTTTTTTTTAATTATTCTTTTATCCAGCCTTGTTGAAGCAGACAGCTGAGGGTTGCAGCACCCAGTGAGTTTTGCCTGGCTATTTATCAAAAATACAGGGGAACCCACAAAGGTTTTTTTTGTAATTGTTTTACAGCACAGCCATATTCGGCATCTGTGCAAAATTGCAGCATGCTGCGATTGTCACCGATACTCGGCCGAGACTAGCCAATGCAAGCCTATGGGTGCGAAAAAAAAATTGCACAGCACTCGGACCATGTGAGTGCTGTCTGATTTTTATGCACTGGTGTTCTTTGAAAAGCCGGCAATTCATGTGCCATGAACAGTAAAATCACACTGACAGGTTAGAATAGAATAGATATATACACATAGAATACATATATATGTACTGTATATACACTGCTCAAAAAATAAAGGGAACACTTAAATAACAGAATATAACTCCAAGTAAATCAAACTTCTGTGAAATCAAACTGTCCACTTAGGAAGCAACACTGATTGACAATCAATTTCACATGCTGTTGTGCAAATGGAATAGACAACAGATGGAAATTATTTGCAATTATCAAGACACTCTCAATAAAGGAGTGGTTCTGCAAGCGGGGACCACAGACCACATCTCAGTACCAATGCTTTCTGGCTGATCTTTTGGTCACTTTTGAATGAAGAATCCAGGATATCTATAAACAGAAAGATAGTGAGGAAACACTTAGCTAACATAAATTAATTCAAATCTTCAGGTTCAAATGAATTACACCCCAGAGTACTGAAGGAGATATCAGAAGAAATTTTTGAGCCACTCTCCATAATCTTTGAAAAATCTTGGAGAACAGGAGAAGTCCAAGAAGACTGGAGAAGAGCAAATGTTATTTCTATCTTCAAAAAGGGAAAGAAGGTAGACCCAGGGAACTATAGGCCGGTGAGTCTGACTTCTATACCAGGAAAGATCTTTGAACAAATTATTAAACAACATGTATATAAGTACCTGGATAAAAATGAAGTGATTAACCAGGGTCAGTATGGGTTTGTAACTATTAAGTCATGTCAGACTAACTTTATTTCCTTCTATGACAGAATTACTGACTGGGTGGATCAGGGAAATGCAGTAGATATAGTATATATTGACTTCAGCAAAGCATTTGACAAAGTATCTCAAACCATCCTTATTGAAAAGATGACTAAGTATGGAATGAACAAGGCAACTGTTAGGTGAATTCATAACTGACTTAGTAATCGGACTCAGAGGGTTGTCATAAATGGCTGCACATCCAGTTGGAAGAATGTCTCAAGTGGGGTACCACTGGGCTCTGTCCTGGGCCCTTTATTGTTAAACATCTTCATCAATGATTTAGATGAAGGAATTGAGGGTAAACTGATTAAATTTGCTGATGACACAAAGCTAGGAGGGATAGCTAATACTAGAGAAGAGAGAGGATTCAAAAAGATATAAATAAACTGTAGCAGTGGACAGAACTAACAGAATGGTTTTTAACAGGGAAAAATGCAAACTACTACATCTGGGCAATAAAAATGAAAAAAAGCACATACAGAATGGGAGGAAAAGGGCTAAGCAACAGCACATGTGAAAAAGACTTGGGTATACTAATAGATCATAAACTGAACATGAGTCAACAGTGTGATGCAGCAGCAAAAAAGGCAAATGCAATTCTGGGATGTATTAACAGAAGCATACAATCTAGATCAAGTGAAGTCATTATTGCCCTCTACTCCTCTTTGGTCAAGCCTCGTCTGGAATACTTTGTCTAGTTTTAGGCACCACATTTAAAAAAAGACATCAACAAACTGGAGCAAGTTCAGAGAAGAGTGACCAGAATGGTGACTGATCTGCAAACCATGTCCTATGAGGAACTGTTACAGGATTTGGGAATGTTTAGCTTGCAAAACAGAAGACTGAGAGGAGATTTAATAGCTGTCTACAAAAATCTCAAGGGCTGTCACATTGTAGAAGGATCATCTTTATTCTCATTTGCACAAGGAAAGACTAGAAGCAATGGGATGAAACTGAATGGAAGGAGACATAGAATAGATATTTTAAAAAAGTTTTTCAACAGTGAGGTTGATCAATGAGTGGAACAGGCTGCCACGAGTGGTGGTGGGTTCTCCTTCCAAGGAAGTCTTCAGAGGCTGGACAGACATCTGTCTGGGATGATTTAGTGAATCCTGCTTTGAGCAGGGGGATGGACCAGATGACCCAGGAGGTCCATTCCAACTCTACCATTCTATGATTCTAAGATTCTATCTCCTCCTGTATATAGTATATACCTGTGTGTCATCTCCTCCTGTTTATAGTACATACCTGTATGTCATCTCCTCCTGTATATAGTATATAGCTGTATGTCATCGCCCCTGTACATTATATAGTATACACTTGTATGTAATCTCCTCCTGTATATAATACTAGCTGAAGAGCCCGGCGCTGCCCGGGCATAGTAACTAACTGTGGTTAGCTATAGCAAATTATAATTATCCTCCATCCCATAGTCCCGTGCCCATACAGTTGTGGCCAAAAGTATTGACACCCCTGCAATTCTGTCAGATAATACTCAGTTTCTTCGTGAAAATGATTGCAAACACAAATTCTTTGGTATTATTATCTTCATTTAATTTGTCTTAAATGAAAAAACACAAAAGAGAATGAAGCAAAAAGCAAAACATTGATCATTTCACACAAAACTCCAAAAATGGGCCAGACAAAAGTATTGGCACCATCAGCCTAATACTTGGTTGCACAACCTTTAGCCAAAATAACTGCAACCAACCGCTTCTGGTAACCATCAATGAGTTTCTTACCATGCTGTGCTGGAATTTTAGACCATTCTTCTTTGGCAAACTGCTCCAGGTCCCTGATATTTGAAGGGTGCCTTCTCCAAACTACCATGTTTAGATTTCTCCACAGGTGTTCTATGGGATTCAGGTCTGGACTCATTGCTGGCCACCTTAGAAGTCTCCAGTGCTTTCTCTCAAACCATTTTCTAGTGCTTTTTGAAGTGTATTTTGGGTCATTGTCCTGCTGGAAGACCCATGACCTCTGAGGGAGACCCAGCTTTCTCACACCGGGCCCTACATTATGCTGCAAAATTTGTTGGCAGTCTTCAAACTTCATAACACCATGCACACGGTCAAGCAGTCCAGTGTCAGAGGCAGCAAAGCAACCCCAAAACATCAGGGAACCTCCTCCATGTTTGACTGTGGGGACCGTGTTTTTTTCTTTGAATGCCTCTTTTTTCTCCTGTAAACTCTATGTTGATGCCTTTGCCCAAAAAAGCTCTACTTTTGTCTCATCTGACCAGAGAACATTCTTCCAAAACATTTTAGGCTTTTTCAGGTAAGTTTTGGCAAACTCCAGCCTGGCATTTTTATGTCTCGGGGTATGAAGTGGGGTCTTCCTGGGTCTCCTACCATACAGTCCCTTTTCATTCAGACTCCGACGGATAGTACAAGTTGACACTGTTGTACCCTCGGACTGCAGGGCAG
This sequence comes from Dendrobates tinctorius, assembly GCF_039654945.1. Lineage (NCBI taxonomy): Eukaryota > Metazoa > Chordata > Amphibia > Anura > Dendrobatidae > Dendrobates > Dendrobates tinctorius. The sequence continues at coordinate 17,559,031 of NW_027361692.1, forward strand.
CTTGAACTTGTTTGGATGTTAGTTGAGGTTCTTTATCCAACATCTGCACAATCTTGCGTTGAAATCTCTTGTCAATTTTTCTTTTCCGTCCACATCTAGGGAGGTTAGCCACAGTGCCATGGGCTTTAAACTTCTTGATGACACTGCGCACGGTAGACACAGGAACATTCAGTCCTTGGAGATGGACTTGTAGCCTTGAGATTGCTCATGCTTCCTCACAATTTGGTTTTTCAAGTCCTCAGACAGTTCTTTGGTCTTCTTTCTTTTCTCCATGCTCAATGTGGTACACACAAGGACACAGGACAGAGGTTGACTCAACTGGCTGAAAGTGTGATTTATTATTGCCAACATCTGTTAGGTGCCACAGGTAAGTTACAGGTGCTGTTAATTACACAAATTAGAGAAGCATCACATGTTTGTTCGAACAGTGCCAATACTTTTGTCCACCCTCTTTTTATGTTTGGTGTGGATTATATCCAATTTGGCTTTAGGACAATTCTTTTTGTGTTTTTTCATTTAAGACAAATTAAATGAAGATAATAATACCAAAGAATTTGTGTTTGCAATCATTTTCAGGAAGAAACTGAGTATCTGACAAAATTGCAGGGATGTCAATACTTTTGGCCACAACTGTATACCCATCATACATATCCTCCACCCCATAGTCGAGTGCCCATATACCCATCACACATCCTCCATCCCATAGTCCCATGCCCATATACCCATCACACATCCTTCATCCCATAGTCCCATGCCCATATACCCATCATACTTATTCGCCATCCCATAGTCGAGTGCCCACATACCCATCACACATCCTTCATCTCATAGTCCCATGCCCATATACCCATCATACATATCCTCCATCCCATAGTCCCGTGTCCATATACCCATCATACATATCCGCCATCCCATAGTCCCGTGCCCATATACCCATCATACATATCCTCCATCCCATAGTCCAGTGCTCATATACCCATCACACATCCTCCATCCCATAGTCCTGTGCCCATATACCCATTGTGATATCATCATCACCATGGCAATCGTTATGACATAACTCTCACCATTGCAACCTATGATGAATTAGCACCGTCGCATTGGCAACCATTGTGACATCATAATGAAGGGTGGGGCTTGATGCGCACACACTTTTTCCCCATTATGTAGATAGGGGCAAAATTGTTTGGTGAATTGGAACGCGCGGGGTTAAAATTTCACCTCACAACATAGCCTAGGATGCTCTCGGGGTCCAGACGTGTGACTGTGCCAAATTTTGTGGCTGTAGCTGCGACGGTGCGGATGCCAATCCCGGACAAACACACACACATACATACACACATACATACATACATACACACACTTGAGCTTTATATATTAGATATACTTGCATGTCATCTCCTCCTGTATATAGTATATACTTGTATGTCATCTCCTCCTGTATATATTATATACCTGTATGTCATCTCCTCCTATATTAGTGTATACATGTGTGTCATCTCCTCCTGTGTATAGTATATACCTGTATGTCATCTCCCCTGTATTGAATGGTATATATATGTATGTCATGTCCCCTGTATATAGTTTATACCTGTATGTCATCTCCACCTGTATATACTGTAGTATATACCTGTATGTCTTCTTCTCCTGAATATAGTATATACCTGTATGTCATCTCCCCTGTATTGAATGGTATTAGTTGTAGCTGTATAAATAAGTTTAAAGCGAACCAGACATTGTCAGTTTGGCGCTGTTACACCGCTTAGGCTGGGTTCACATTGCGTTAGGGGGCAATGCGCTGATGGATCCATTACATAGCGGCACTAATGCTATGTAATGGATCCGTTAACGCACCCATTGCCTGCAATGAATGTAGCGCATCCTAACGCATACCAAAATTGGCATGCGTTAGCAAGTATGCGTTAATTCATGACACACCCTCGAACGCTGCATGCAGCATTTTTGGGTGCGTTGGCAGTAAAGCACAGTGAACGGACCCGTTTGCTGTGCATATAATTGTATGGGCTAACGCATGGTAGCGCATGGTACCTGAGCGCTTCCAAGCGTTAATGCATACTGTTAGCGCTAGGTCACTAAAGATGTCAAAAATGACATCAGCGTTAGTGCATCCGTTTAACGGGTCCATTAAATGGATGCCCTAACGCAACGTGAACCTAGCCTTAAAATGATACCAGGGTTGGAGAAATCCATCTTGTGTTTCTTTTTTTAATCTGTGTTTGAATTTTTAAGTTAATGAGATGCTTCATGTCAGACAAAGAGAAGTTCCTAATTCTGGGCTCCCCCTGCAGTCTGTGTCAGAGGGTGGTCTGTGTCAGCACGGTAATAAATTGTTATTTCCAGCTTTAGAGAAGGACGATAACACCATAGAAATGATAAGAATAATAGGCCTCAGTTACCACAACTGTCTACAAGGAAAATTGTTGCTCATAGCATCAAATCACAGCTCAGGTTTCATCTTTTAAACAGTTCTGGTGAAATGAAAGATGCTTAGTGATTGGTTGCTATGGGCAACACAGGCAGTGTAACCTGTTGTGGTGAAGAAGGTGTGCCTATGAAATGTATACACTGCTCAAAAAAATAAAGGGAACACTAAGATACCACATCGTAGATATTACTGAAGGAAATATTGCAGCTGCAAATCTTTATTCATTACATAGTGGCATGCATTGAGAACAAGAAAACATAAAAATGATTAATGTAAATCAAAATTAATATCCCATGGAGGTCACAGGCTCCAGTGAAAACCAAGGCAGTTGTCTTAGTCTTGACCCTTAAAAGGAAGTCTGGTTTGTGGCACAGTGGGGCCACAACCCCCTGGCTCACGCCCTGACTGGTGGGTGCCTTGACTGGTGGGCGTGAGCCAGGGGGTTGTGGCCCCACTGTGCCACAAACCAGACTTCCTTGTAAGGGGCAAGACTAAGACAACTGCCTTAGTTTTCACTGGAGCCTTTGATGGTGAGGTCAGGCTGGTGGGGCAGGCAGCTACCAGGTGCCACTCCAGGGTGGTGTCTGGCTTTGGCTGCTGATCCCACTTGGGGAGACGGTATGGGTGACAGACAAGAGTAGCAGACAGGCAGGTGAGCACGGCGGGCACAGCTGAGGCACAGGCAGGCGGGCACGGCTGAGACAGTGGCAGGTGGGCATGGCTGAGACACAGGCAGGTGGGTATGGCCGAGAAGACACTGGCAAGTGGGCATCGCTGAGACACTGGCAGTTGGGCACGGCTGAGACTCTGGCAGGCGGGCACGGCTGAGACTCTGGCAGGAGGGCACGGCTGAGACTCTGGCAGGGGGACACAGCTGAGACTCTGGCAGGCGTGCACAGCTGAGACACTGGCAGGCAGGCACAGCTGAGACACTGGCAGGTGGGCGTGGCTGAGACACAGGGACAGCGACCAACTGGAAAAGCACAGGGACACGGGCAGGAAGGAGTGGTGTATAGAATAGGTAGGGTCCTGTTCACACAGCGGGTGCAGGTACTGGTATTGACAGGAAGGAATTGTGTATGAAGGAACAGGTAGAGACCTGTTTACACAGCAGGTGCAGGCACAGGTACTGGCAGGAAGAAATGGAGTATGAAGGAACAGGTAGAGACCTGTTCACACAGCAGGTGCAGGTTCAGGTACTGGCAGGAAGAAATGGAGTATGAAGGAACAGGTTTGGCCCTGTTCACACTTGGAAGAGAACCGCAAGGCTGCAGAGAAGGGCTGTAGAGGAGGAAGAAGTTCTGCAGCAGCAGAACCAGAACAAAGCAGAACTGCAAGAGTACAGAGCACAGGCAGAGCCGCAAGAGTACAGAGCAGGCAGAATCGCAAGAGTGCAAAGCACAGGCAGAGCCGCAAGAGTATAGAGCAGGCAGAGCCACAAGAGTGCGGCGCACAGGCAGTGCCGCAAGAATGCGGAGCACAGGCAGAGCCGCAAGAGTGCGGAGCACAGGCAGAGCTGCAAGAGTATGGAGCACAGGCAGAGCCGCAAGAGTACAGAGCACAGGCAGAGCCGCAAGAGTGTGGAACACAAGCAGAGCCAGGGACACATTAGACAGGTGCACCCTGATTCCATAAGAATCAGAGAGTTCTCACGTCACCTCCTTATGCACACAGCCAGGGAGTATGCAGAGAGCAGGCAGGAAGCAAGAAGCACACAGCATGGAGCCGGCCACAGGCAGAACTCACAGTATGGCCTGGAGCAGTGAGTAAGTTGGTTTGTGGGGGATGGGAGGCCATGCAGTGATGCCAAAAGGGTTGTTACTAGTGTTGAGCGATACCGTCCGATACTTAAAAGTATCGGATCGGATGGTATCGGCCGATCTAAAAAAAATATCGGGTATCGCCGATTCCGATACCGGAAGTCCCATTCAAGTCTATGGGACTTCCGGTATCGGAATAAGAAAAACCCTATTTTTGCCTTGTACAGCCTCTCTGGGGTCTGTACGGGCCTTTCGGGGGGCTGTGCCGGCCTGCCGGGGGGTCTGTGCAGGCTCCGGTGGTCTGTGCCGGCCTGCCGGGGGGCTGTGCCGGCCTGCCGGTGGTCTGTGCAGGCTCCGGTGGTCTGTGCCGGCCTGCCGGGGGGCTGTGCCAGCCTGCCGGTGGTCTGTGCAGGCTCTGGTGGTCTGTGCCGGCCTGCCGGGGGGCTGTGCTGGCCTGCCGGTGGTCTGTGCAGGCTCCGGGGGGCTGTGCCGGCCTGCTGGGGGGCTGTGCTGGCCTGCCGGTGGTCTGTGCAGGCTCCGGTAGTCTGTGCAGGCATCGTCCGATAGGACTACAAGTCCCATCGGGCGATGCCTGCTACCATGACAGTGATTGACACATTAGCCAATGATGGGACAGTAGTAGTCCCATCATCCGGCTAATGTGTTGATTGTAAAAAAAAAAAAAAAAAAAAAATTTACATGCTACATACATGCTACATACATACAACATGCATACTACATATATACTACATGCAACATACATACTACATACATGCTACATACATACAACATGCATACTACATATATACTACATGTAACATACATACTACATACATGCTACATACTACATGCATGCTACATACTACATACATGCTACATACATACTACATACATAATACATATATACTACATGCATGCAACATACATACTACATGCTACATACATACTACATACATAATACATAAATACTACATGCATGCAACATACATACAACATATATACTACATGCATGCAACATGCATACTACATATATACTATATATACTACATGTAACATACATACTACATATATACTACATGCATACTACATACATACTACATGCATGCTACATACATACTACATACATAATACATATATACTACATGCATGCAACATACATACAACATATATACTACATGCATGCAACATGCATACTACATATATACTATATATACTACATGTAACATACATATTACATATATACTACATACATACTACATACATACATGCTACATACATATTACATACATACACTACATGCATGCAACATACATACTACATATATACCACATGCATGCAACATGCATACTACATATATACTGCATATATACTACATGCATGCAACATACATATATACTACATACAATACATACATATAGACTTACAGTACATATAACATAGAGTACATACTCACTGTCACTTGTCACTTTGATCCCCGAAGCCATTGTCGCCTGAGGAATAAATATCAAAATAAAAAAACACCAATATACTTACCCCGATCCGCAGAAGTCCACGCGGGTCCCACGTCCATCTTGCGTGGAGAACAGCAGCATCAGCTGATGCTACCGTTCTCTACCAGCTCCAGGAATACAATGACGGAAGGTAGGTATCCTTCCGCACTGTATTCCTCCACCACTTTAAAAAAAAAAAGTCCCTAGTCTCACTTTATGCCATTGCTGCGTGGGAAATTCCTTGCACTCCTCCCGTTAACCTGCAGGTGTTCTCAACCAGTTCTACTAGCCCATTCACTTGTAGGCTTGCAGCCCAGGAGAGACATGTTTGTCCATTATAGTAGTTTTTTTAACCTGAAAGTGGCATATACAGTAGGATATGGTAGGGTTCAGACAGGACCCGTCAGAGAAGTGTCACCTTGCCGCTGTTGACGGGCACACATGAATTGGCCAAATCATGCGCTAAGAACCTTCGCTTTTGTAAGTACATCTTGCTGAGGGACAGAGCGTTTGGAATTTTTTATTTCCATTGACATCATATGTCTTGGCATTCACAGGGTGCTGCTGTGCTCTTTTCATATATGTTTTGTAGTCACTGCAGCTTGCACCTATTCACACTTGGACGTGCTGGTCCCACTGCCGCCCTCTGTTACCCTCCCTTCCTTCGAGGTGCACTCTGTGCGCATCTACTCCCCCTCCAACCTCCAACTAGCAGTCATATACCGCCCTCCAGGGTCAGCCACCACCTTCTTTAACCACTTCACTACCTGGCTACTTCATTTCCTTTCCACTGATATCCCCACTATCATCTTGGGTGACTTCAACATTCCCATTGACACTTCCCTCTCAGCTGCCACTAAACTTCTATCTCTCACTTCCTCCTTCGGCCTCACTCAATGGTCTTCTGCAGCCACTCACAAAGATGGCCACACACTAGACCTCATCTTCACCCGCCTCTGCTCCCTATCTAGCCTCTAACTCACCTCTTCCTCTCTCTGACCACAACCTACTTACATTCTCTTCCCTCTCCTCCTCAGGTCCACAATCCCCACCTCAAAAACTCGCACACCCTCACAGAAATCTTCAACACCTCGATCTACACTCACTGTCTGAATCCCTCCCCCCTCTTACAGACATAAGTTCCCTACACAATGCGGATGCCGCTGCCGCTCTATATAACACCACAATAGCTGTAGCTCTGGAATCAGTTGCCCCTCTCAAACATACCAAAACTTGCAAAATCAACAGACAGCCCTGGCACACCAGTCTGACCAAAGAACTGAGGCGGGCTTCCAGGGCTGCTGAGCGGAGATGGAAAAAATCCCACTCCAATGAGGACTTCATCACATTCAAACAGTCCCTCACTACTTTCAAGGCCACACTCGCTGCAGCAAAGCAAACCTACTTCTCATCTCTCATATCCTCCCTGTCTCACAACCCTAAACAGTTATTCAACACCTTCAATTCTCTCCTCCGCCCCCCAGCACCTCCTCCCTCTCCATTCATCTCAGCTGAAGACTTTGCCTCATTTTTCAAGGAGAAGATTGATAACATCAGAGACAGTTTTGGTCAACAACCCCCAGTGCCCTTCCTCCGACCTGCCCTGCCCTCCTCCCTCAAAACCAACTTCTCCACCATTACAGAAGATCGACTCTCCACTCTACTCTCAAGATCACATCTCACTACCTGTGCACTTGACCCGATCCCATCCCACTTCATCCCAAACCTCACCACAGTCTTCATCCCAACCTTAACCCATCTCTTCAACCTATCACTAACAACTGGTGTTTTCCCCTCAAGCTTTAAACATGCCTCAATCACACCTATCCTCAAAAAGCCCTCTCTTGACCCATCCTCTGTATCTAGCTGTCGCCCTATATCACTTCTCCCCTATGCCTCAAAACTACTGGAACAACATGTCCATCTTGAACTATCCTCCCACCTCTCTTCTTGCTCCCTCCTTGGCCACTTGCAATCCGGCTTCTGGCCACACCACTCCACTGAAACTGCCCTAACTAAGGTCACCAATGACCTACTAGCCGCCAAGGCCAAGCGACACTACTCTGTCCTCCTCTTCCTGGACTTGTCCTCTGCCTTTGATACAGTAGACCATTCCCTATTACTACAGACCCTCTCATCTCTTGGTATCACAGACTTGGCCCTATCTTGGATTGCGTCATACCTAGCAGCGTCTCCCATTCGCACACCACCTCCTCACCGTGCCCCCTATCCGTCAGAGTCCCACAAGGTTCAGTCCTAGGGCCCCTGCTCTTCTCCGTTTACACCTTCAGCCTCAGACAGCTCATAGAATCTCATGGCTTTCAGTATCATCTCTATGCTGATGACACACAGATCTACATCTCTGGACCAGAAATCACCTCCCTACAGAATCCCTCAATGTCTGTCTGCTATTTCATCCTTCTTCTCCGCTAGATTTCTAAAACTTAATATGGACAAAACAGAATTAATCATCTTTCGCCCATCTCACGTGACCCCCCCAACAGACCTATCCATTAAAGTAAATGGCTGCCCACTTTCTCCAGTCCCACAAGCTCGCTGCCTAGGGGTTATCCTTGACACTGATCTCTCTTTCAAACCATATATCCAAGCCCTTTCCACTTCCTGCTGACTTCAACTCAAAAATATTTCTGTACATTCCTCAACCAAGAATCTGCAAAAACACTAATCCATGCCCTCATCATCTCCCGCCTTTACTACTGCAACCTCCTGCTCTGTGACCTCCCCTCTAACACTCTCGCACCCCTCCAATCTATTCTTAACTCTGCTGCCCGACTAATCCACCTGTCCCCCCGCTATTCCCCGGCCTCTCCCCTCTGTCAATCCCTGCACTGGCTCCCCATTACCCAAAGATTCCAGTTCAAAACCCTAACCATGACATTCAAAGCCATCCACAACCTGAGTCCTCCATACATCTGTGACCTAGTCTCCCGGTACTTACTTGCACGAAACCTCCGATCCTCACAAGATCTCCTTCTGTACTCCCCTCTTATCTCCTCTTCCCACAATCGCATACAAGATTTCTCCCGCGCATCCCCTCTACTCTGGAACTCTCTATCGCAATAAATCAGACTCTTGCCTACCATGGAAACCTTCAAAAAGAACTTGAAGACCTACCTCTTCTGACAAGCTTACAACTTGCAGTAACCACCGATCCACCAAACCGCTGAATGACCAGCTCTACCCTCGCCTACTGTATCCTCACCCATCCCGTTATAGATTGTGAGCCCTCGCGGTCAGGGTCCTCTCTCATCCTGTACCAGTCGTGACTTGTATTGTTTAAGATTACTGTACTTGTATGTATTATGTATACTCCTCCTCACATGTAAAGCGCCATGGAATAAATGGCGCTATAATAATAAATAATAATAATAATAATAACAATAATAATAATAATAATAATAATGAAAGGAATTAACTTCTTGAATGTGATTTTGAGCACCTTGAGGGGTGCAGTTTTTAGAATGGTGTCACTTTTGGGTATTTTCTGTCATATTGGCCACTCACAGTCACTTCAAATGAGATGTGGTCCCTAAAAAAATGGTTTTGGAAATTTTTTGGGAAAAATGAGAAATCGCTGGTCAATTTTTAACTCTTATAACGTCCTAAGACAAAAAATATGTTTCCAACATTGTGCTGATGTAAAGTTGTATAGTGGGAAATGTTATTTATAAACTATTTTGTGTGACATAACTCTTTGATTTAAGGGCTCAAAAATTAAAAGCTTGAAAATTGCAAAATTTTCAACATTTTTGCCAAATTTCCATTTTTTTCCCAAAAAATAAGCGCAAAGTCATAGCAAATAAATTTTATCACTAACATGAAGTACAATATGTTACAAAAAAAAACAATCTCAGAATCAGTGGGATCCGTTGAAGCATTCCAGAGTTATTACCACATAAAGTGACAGTGGTCAGAATTGTAAAAATTGGCTTGGCCATCAAGTTCAAAATTGGCTCGATCACTAAGGCTTTAAATATATAGAATCATGTGTTTTTCTTTGAAAATTTGATTAAAACTAACATAAGTTAACTTTTTGGAATGAATAAAGTAATATGGTTGCAATAAGCAAATCTAATTATTTTGCAATTTTATGGCCAGCTTGCTTGACATACTTATGAGATAAATGTCAGCCAAAGTTGTTATTTTTGGTAGGACCGGACAGCCGTTTGAAGATCCTTTTTTTCAGTCGCCAGTACAACTGTTAAGTATAGCTGTGAAAAAACTGGGCAATATTTACATTAAAATCTGACTGTTATTTTAGATTACTTTAGGCTGCTATGTCAAGAAAGAAGTAAAAAAAATCTAAATTTGACTGTATATGTACAGCTTACCAAGACAATGAACAGCATATAATGTGGTGTCTTACCGAAGTCAGTGCTACCATCTAAACTGAAGTTAATTTGTATAATAAGAATCCGATATATAGACTTAGGAAACAAGATGCTAGATGTTTCAAGGACGGAATTAGTGCTTGTGCTTTTGCCCTTTAGCTTGCTTCAGACCAATAAGCATAAAAAGCATTTGCATTTGGCTTTATATATGAACAGCCAGCTATGCATTTGACTAGTTATGCTTTCACATTTCAGACTAAACTTAATGAGCTCTGAAGAAGTAAATAGGGAATTTCAATTCTACTTTGCAATCTCTCAACAAACTGTTCTTTTTCATTCCCACTGAAAATCGCGAGAACATGTTTTCAGAACAATTTTACAAAACAAGTCTTTAGATTTTTCCACAAGCTTGCACCAAAATGTTTTGAGCAGTAATAAGCTGTTCGAAGCTGTGGGTACAAGGTAGGTTTTGTCAAGTTCTACACCATTTGAAAGAATCTTAATTGTTTTAAAATGAGACAGCATGATAACATTTGCAAAGGTCATCAACTCTGCTTTTTGTAGAGTGCTCGGGAGAGAAAATAATGTTCAACTTATGTCTCACTCTTCAGGTTTAGGTTGAACAACCAGGTTATGAACTATGGTAGATAAGAAGAGCAGCACACTTTCAAAAGCCATTAAATGTTCTTTTATTGAGCTACCAAATATAATGCCATTCCACCTGTTCCGAAACCTTAAACTGTGGAAAAAGAAAAAAAAATAATTCTACGTATAAATGAATGCTAATCAGACTCCTTGGATTTGTTTTTTTCTGGTATGTACTATTTGTCATATTCTGAGACCTATTTATTTTATATTTTTCTGTAGGTATGGAAACTTAGTATTCTAGAACAAGCTACTGTATAATTTCCACTGTGCCATTTCGGGAATATTTAACTTTTTGATCATATTTTATTTAATTATTTGTGAGCAAGAATTAATGAAAAACTACACAATTCTGGCATTGTTTTTCATAATAGTAAATTGTTCTTTAACACAAATTATAAAGTCAATACAATTATGATACAAATTTTTTTTTGTTCTCTTTGCACAAGAAATAGATTTTAAGAAAATTTTGTAGGGGTCATCATATCCTATTAATTATAATATAGTTTTATTTTTCTTACTGTACTGTATGAGATATAACAAACTATACATCATTGATTCTAACAAACATAGAGGAAATGAAGGACTTATGCAGTATCAAGATTGAAAGCTTGAACATGGGACTGCTACTCAACACAAAGGAGACAAAGATATTGACTACTGCCTGGTGTGACAGGGACACATTTGTGAAGGATGTTGTAAAGGACCTCAACCTACTTGGATCAATGATCATTCAAGATGCAGCGATAACAACAGACGTAAATGGGAAAATATATATGGGTAAGTCAACAATGAAATAGCTGGACAAGGTCTTCAAATCTGAGGAACCTGTCACTGGTGACAAAGACAACTTGTATATACTGTAGTTGGGTGACTTTTCTGTGTTAACCTATGGATGCAAAACCTGGATGATAAAAAAACAAGAGAGAAACAGAATCAGCAACTTCAAAATATGGTGCTGGAGAAGGATGTTATCAACATCATGGATGACAATAAGAAACAAACAAATTAATTTTGGAACAAATCAAGCAAGGCCTGTTAGTCGAAGAAAGGATCAACAAGTTACTTTGGACACAGCATTCGAAGAGAGCAATCACTGGAGAAGGACATCATGGCAGGAAGACTAGAAAGAACAAGGCAAAGAGGAAGACCAAATACTTGATAGTTTGATACTATCAATATAACTGCAGTAAAGACCCTTGTGGACCTATCTACACTTGCATAAGATTGATTTTCCTAAAGATTGTTCATCAATCAAGTCACCATGGCTCGAGATAGTTTTTGTGCAGTTATTTTTAGTTATACTTTATTGACATACATAGGTACAACTAAACATAGGTGGGATGAAACTAAAAAGTAATTCTGGCAATATTTTTATTTTTTTAAGAATTTATCAAGCAAGATGAATAATGATTTAGTTTTATAGTATAGGTCAGAAAACTGGAGTGATACCAAATATGTGTCTTTTTCAGGATCATTTGTGTTTTTCTAGATGAAGCCATTGCAATTTTGAGAAAACTGGAATGTTATTTTATTTTTTATTTAACATATGCATAAGCAATGCATTGCACTACTTTTGTTGTGGTCCATTCATTTTGTCAGTAATGTACTGACAGGAAGTCTATTAAATCTCAAGGAATGATTAGTTCCAGCTGCGTAAAATTTGTCTTTCTTCTTTATTTCATGAATTTAAAATACAAAACTCTCCATAGTATGCCATAGCAACGGAATAGCCACGGACAAGGCAACGCGTTTTGATCAGAACGATCTTTGTCTAATCCATATGGATATTCAACCACTGGTTTACTATGTAGCAGACATTCACCAATGGTATTGCAATATCTAATCACGAGACATGTCAAAAGGTCCTTTTAAAATTAAAAACAACAATTAATAGAATACATATATAAAAACAAACATAACATTTAACAATAATGAAGCATTAAATCATTGCGTTTGTTCAGGCCATTAAGGAATCGGGTATTCAAATAATAAATCCAAAAGGCTTCCCTAGTAAGGAGATGTCATTTGGAATCCCCCGCACGAAAGGGTGCTCTATTCCTTGCACCTGAAAGCTAGCAGTATTACGGGCATGGTATGTTATAAAGTGCATTGATGAGGCTGATACATTGTGGTTCATATTATTTGCATTATTAATATCATACAAGTGTTCAATAATTCGCACTTTTTGTTTTCTCGAAGTGCAACCAACATACGATAATTTGCCAATTTTACAGTCTATTTTATATACTACATTGGTAGATTTGCAGTTACTGTAACGTTTAATTTTAAAATTATCTGTGTTGTCAGCATTAGAGAAATTTTTAGTAACACATGTATGTTTACAAGTCTTACAATTAGTGATTCTGCATCTAAAAAACCCTGCACATGTAAGCCAAGATTTTTTATTTTTTTTATCCAAAAAAAATAAACTAGGCGATAGCTTATTCCCTAGTGTGGGTGCCCTCCTGCAAACCACATTAATGCCAGGAGCCAAAATTTCAGCCAGTTTCTCATCTTCATATAAAATAGGTAAATACTTATTTATGATTTTTTGATGTTTGAAAATTGTGGACTAAATTGAAAGCAAATATATGGTTTATTTTTAATATTAAAATTATTTTTATTGCTCACCGAAGATGTAATTAATTCTACACGATTTTTTCGCTCCACAATTTTCTGCACTCTATTTAATGTCCATTGTAGGTACTTGCGCTTTCTCAATTTATTAGAGACATGTTCAACTTCACTATTTAAATCTCCATTGCAGCTGCATTTCACCCTTGTGAACTCACCCACTGGAATTGATTTAATAGTGTGCTTGCTGTGACTGCTAGTAGCATGTAAGATGGTGTTCCCACTAAATGGTTTATGGTGCGTTTTTGTAGAAATAATTTCTCTATCAATCCCAATTAAATCCAAATCCAAAAAAGATATTTTAATGATGTCAAATTTAGATGTAAATTTGATATTATAATTGTTAAGATTCAAATATCGAATGAAGTCTGGTATGGCAGACACATCTCCTCCCCATATAATTAGGGTATCATCAATGTATCTGCCATACCATACCACCTGATCAAGAAAAGTATTTGATGAGGAAAAAATAAATTCAGATTCCCAAAAAGATATTACCAGGTTGGCAAGGGAGGTTGAGAATTTAGCCCCCATTGCCACACCTGTTTGTTGCAGATAATATTCCTCATTGAAAGAGAAAATATTATGTGATAATAAAAAATTACCACCTGCCAGATATAATTGGTCAAATTAGTAGAATAATTGCTAAATTTCTCCAAATGAAATTACAATGCCTGAATTGCTAAATTATGGGGAATGCATGTGTACAGTGACACTACATCACAGCACAACCAGGTGTAGGTGGAGGACCACATTTTTTCTGAGAAAATTTCTAATACCTGTTTGGAATCACTAATATACCTGGGTGTTCTTTGCACAAGGGGTTTCAACAATGAGTCAACCCACTGACACAGATACTCATTTGCTGAGCCGATCCCTGATACTATAGGTCGCATGGGGGGAATACCATCTGCTTTATGTATCTTGGGGACCCCAAGAATGATCGGGAGAACCGGATTTTTTACTTCCAAAAATTCTGCTTGTTTATCTTTTAGAACTCCCAAACTTAAACCATCTTTTATAATTGTACTAGTTTTGTTCTTGAATTCTTGTAGAGGATTATATTTTAATTTTTTATAAGTTGTCTGATCGGATAATAATTCCATCATTTTGTTATAATAGGCTACAGAATTCAAGAACACCACTACTCCACCTTTATCTGACATTTTTATAACCAGATCTGACATTAAACTCAATTCTCTTAAGGCATGGAATTTTCTTTTGACAAATTTTTATAATTGTGGGATCTACTATTTACTTGATTATATAAAAATATGCAACTCCTTCTCAACAATTTCTTGAAAACAATTCATGTAGTCAGATCTTGTCTGGACTGGATAAAAATAAGGATTTTTAGTGGTAAAGCTATTAGACTGATTAATAGAGTCAACATTCACTATAGGATTAGTGTCCAGTTCTTGTAAAGTAACAACTGACACTTGCTCTTGAAAATCCATATAGGAAAATTCATTGTGAATTTGATTAACAGTCTGTTCCACTGAAACTTCATTTTCCATATCATTGCTTGAATCATTTAAAAAATGTTTTTTGATGGTTAAATTGCACATAAATTTGTTAACATCCAGAATAGTAGCAAACAAATCAAAGTCTTGGTGTGAAACAAAGTTCAGACCCAGAGATAAAACTTGTGTCTATTCCGGTGTGAGATCTCTGGACGACAAGTTCAATACATTTTTTACTTGATCTGATACTTCTTTTTGCGGGTAGTAATCCCCAGAACGTCTGTGGTGCTTTCTGCCCCCATGCCTTTTGCGTTTTTTACATGACGATAATCCTTTTTTGAGATACTTGAAGTGCTCTCATTCAGCGATATATCAGAAGCACTCAAATGATTATCAGAGGAATCTGGATCTGATGAAGTAATCCCCCAAAATTTAGCAAATCAGGCATTGCAATTTCATTTGGAGAAATTTAGCAATTATTCTACTAATTTGATCAATTATATCTTGCAGGTGGTAATTTTTTATTATCACATAATATTTTCTCTTTCAATGAGGAATATTATCTGCAACAAACAGGTGTGGCAATGGGGGCTAAATTCTCAACCTCCCTTGCCAACCTGGTAATGTCTTTTTGGGAATCTGAATTTATTTTTTCCTCGTCCAATCCTTTTCTTGATCAGGTGGTATGGTATGGCAAATACATTGATGATACCCTAATTAAATGGTTGTCTGCCATACCAGACTTCATTCGATATTTGAATCTTAACAATTATAATATCAAATTTACATCTAAATTTGACACCATTAAAATATCTTTTTTGGATTTGGATTTAATTGGGATTGATAGAGAAATTATTTCTTCAAAAACGCACCATAAACCATTTAGTGGGAACACCATCTTACATGCTATTAGCAGTCACAGCAAGCACACTATTAAATCAATTCCAGTGGGTGAGTTCACAAGGGTGAAACGTAATTGCAGCTGCAATGGAGATTTAAATAGTGAAATTGAACATGTCTCTAATAAATTGAGAAACTGCAAGTACCCACAATGGACATTAAATAGAGTGCAGAAAATTGTGGAGCGAAAAAATTGTGTAGAATTAATTACATCTTCGGTGAGCAATAAAAATAATTTGAATATTAAAAATAAACCATATATTTGCTTTCAATTTAGTCCACAATTTTCAAACATCAAAAAAATCATAAATAAGTATTTACCTATTTTATATGAAGATGAGAAACTGGCTGAAATTTTAGCTCCTGGTATTAATGTGGTTTCCAGGAGGGCACCCACACTAGGGAATAAGCTATCGCCTAGTTTATTTTTTTTGGATAAAAAACCCCAAAAAATCTTGGCTTACATGTGCAGGGTTTTTTAGATGCAGAATCACTAATTGTAAGACTTGTAAACATGCATGTGTTACTAAAAATTTCTCTAATGCTGACAACACAGCTAATTTTAAAATTAAACATTACATTAACTGCAAATCTACCAATGTAGTATATAAAATAGACTGTAAAATTGGCAAATTATCGTATGTTGGTTGCACTTCTAGAAAACAAAAAGTGCGAATTAGGGAGCACTTGTATGATGTTAATAATACAAATAATATGAACCACAATGTATCAGCCGCATCAAAGCACTTTATAACATACCATGCCCGTAATACTGCTAGCTTTCAGGTGAAAGGAATAGAGCACCCTTTCGTGCGGGGGATTCCAAATGACATCTCCTTACTAGGGAAGCCTTTTGAATTTATTATTTGAATACCTGATTCCCTAATGGCCTGAACAAATGCAATGATTTATTGCTTCATTATTAGTAAATGTTATGTTTGTTTTTATATATGTATTCTATTAATCGTTGTTTTTAATTTTAAAAGGACCTTTTGACATGTCACGTAATTAGATATTGCAATACCATTGGTGAATGTCTGCTACATAGTAAACCAGTGGCTGAATATCCATATGGCTTAGACAAAGATCGTTCTGATCAAAACGCGTTGCCTTGTCCGTGGCTATTCCGTGGCTATGGCATACTATGGAGAGTTTTGGAAGAAAGACAAATTTTACACAGCTGGAACTAATCATTCCTTTTGGATTACCTTCACATCTATCTATATGGAGTTCCAAGGATCTGCGGTGGGGTGGTTACTGGTGAGCTGGCATATTTTTCTTTTTATTGCTCTATTAAATCTCACCTGTAGAGAGATACCAGTGCAATCATCATGATGATTGCCTGTCTTCCATTCAAATCCTGGTCCATAATGATGCCAAAAACTTTTATTTTACCAGCATTCATTGGCAGGAAATTAATGAAGACTTAGGAGTTTGTACGGTCCATTTTTTAATTGTTTAATGGGTAGGAAAACAATCGCCAAACATAAATTCAGCACGAATATGGCACATTCGGTTTCATGGTCAGAAACAAGAGCAAAATTTTATAAAAGTGGGAAAAATCAGAAGCATTCATTGCCACAAAAGTATTTTCAGCACCTTTGCTATGATAATGGTGGTGTGTCATGAGCATGGGGCACACATTTGATGAGGGGAGGGTGTTTCCAGAACTCAGAGGCGTGGCGTGCTTGTAAACAGTAATTTTTTTCCCTAACTTTGTATGTGCACATAGTGGCTATCCAATCAGGGTGCAAGGAACATCCCCAATGTCTTGACACAATGGCTTGTGTCATTGGCTGCTGAGATCACATGTCTCTCTCCATATAAATAGTGGACATCTTGTTTTAGCCCCATTTTGACACTATAACAGAGAGGCTGCTCCTAATGCTGGTAGTGTTAGCAGCTAGATTTTATAAACATTAGTTAGCTAGGTGGTTGTATCTTACTCAGACGGTTTAGCTAGGCAGTGTTCTGTGTGGCTGTGAAATCGACCTTACATCAATTTTTATTTAATTTTGTTGCCATTACTGAGATCCACAGACAAAGACAGCAGGGCACATATCCTACAAGTGTGTTGTGCACTGAATCTAGTGTGCTGCATGCACGAGTATAGCATTCTAAATCTTATTTTTTCACTAGCTAAATGTGAAACCGCATGCAATATCCCATGTTGTCCTTTATTGGTGTGGTGACATTGTTCTGTGATTTGAGCTGTTGTGTATGAAGACATTTTTTTTGGTGCAGTTGCTAGCATGATTCACCATGCCGTATCTCATCTTGTTATTTAGAGGTGGTGAATTTCCACAGTGTGCACAGCTCATGCACATTAAAAAAAATAATATTTTTTTCTGTTGCTAAGTGTGATACAGGCTGCCATATCCTATGTTGTAATTTTGTGGCAGTGATATAAAGCTGTCTGCAGACCTCACACACATTAAAAACATATATATATTTCTGTTGGTAAACGTGATACAGCCTTGTGTATTCCATGTTGTAATTTTGTGGCAATGATAGGAAGCTGTCTGCAGACCTAAGGCACTTTAGTGATACACCCCACCGTATTCCACGTTGTCATTTTGTGGCTGTGATGTAAAGCTGTCTAAATACCTAACGTACATTAAAAAAATTATAATTTTTTTTGTTGCAAAACGTGATACAGCCCACTGTCTTCCATGTTGCCATTTTTTGGCGATGATATGAAGCTGTCTGCAGACCTCAAGCACAATAATTTTTTATTTCTGTTGGTAAGCGTGATACAGCCCACTATATTCCATGTTGTAATTTTATGGCGGTGATATGAAGCTGTCTGCAGACCTAACGCACACAAAAAAATAAATAATTTTCTCTGTTGCAAAATGAGACACAGCACGCTGTATCCCATGATGTCACTTTGTGGTGGTGATATGGAGATGTCTGCAGACCTCACGTACATTAAATTTTTTTTTCTGTTTGTAAATGTTATCCAGCCCGCTGTATTCCATGTTGTAATTTTGTGGTGGTGATATGAAGCTGTCTGCAGTCCTCATGCACATTAAAAGAATTATTTTTTTTTCTGTTGCTGAACGTCATACAGCCTGGTATATCCAACCTTGCCATTTTGTGGCATTGAAAGTGTTCTGTGTGCAGAGCTGTACACATTAAATTGTTTTTTACAAACGAGATACAGCAGTCGAGATCTGAGTTTGAAATTGTCTTCAGCCTATCTTCTAGATTATGTGCATATTTTGTATTCAGTTTCTTACGGGGCATCTTTTATGCCTAGCTTGAGATGCGCATCTATTACATCTATCTTCTGACGAGCATCAAACACTCTCTGGTAATTGGTGTTGGGTAGATGACTAATCGTTGTAGGCTGGATCCTGGATCTCATACCTCCCATAGCCGCTGTTGTACGCTTCCATTCCTGCCGTCATCATGCTCCTTTTCCTGATCAGTTCATCTAACAACACATCGGTCATATTTCTGCTCCTTACAAAAGTAACTGTAGGAAAGATAGTGTTCCAACACCACGGACAATTTTCTAAATTATACAGGTCTCATGCACACAAAAAATATATATTTTTTTGTTACTAACATGATACAGAAGGGGAGATATCAGTTTGAAGTTGTTTTGAGCATCTAGTTAATGTTTTACAAGCTTTGTCGACCGGTCCAAAAAAATTCTTCTGTTGCTAACATAATTCAGTAGGGGACATATCACTTTAAAATTGTTTGGAGCATGTAGTCAATGTTACACAGGCCTCATCAACAGCCCCCCCAATTTCTTTTGTTACTAACATAATACAGTAGGGGACATCTAATTCAAAAATTGTTTGGAGCATATCTTCCTTGTCATCCAGCCCTCATCCGCACTTAATTCTTTCTTCTGTTACTAACGTAAACCAGTAGGGGACATCTCACTTAGAAATTGTTTGTAGCATCTAGTCAATGTTATACAGGCCTCATCGACAGGCCAAAAAAATTATTCTATTACTAACGTCAGACAGTGGAGGATACCTCACTTTGAAATTGTTTGAAGCATGTAGTCAATGTTATACAGGCATCATTGACAAGCTCCAAAAATATTCTTCTGGTACTAATGTAATACAGTAGTGGACATCTCACTTTGAAATTCTTTGAGGCATCTAGTCAATGTTATACAGGCCTCATCCACAGGCCCCCTAAAAGTGTTGTTGGTTACTAACGTCATACAGTAGGGGATATCTGATTAAAGAATTGTTTGAAGCATATCTTCTTTGTCATACAGCCCTCATCCACACTTAAACAATTATTTCTTCTGTTACTAATGTCATACAGTTGGGAACATCTCACTTTGAAATTGTTTGGAACATGTAGTCAATATTACACAGGCCTCATCCACAGGCCTTCAAAAATGTAATCGGTTACTAACAACATACAGTAGGGGACATTACACTTTGCAATTTTTTGGAACAGATCTGCTTTGCCATACAGGCCTCATCCACAGGCATTCAAAAATGTAATTGGTTACTAACATCAGACAATAGGGGACATCACACTTTGCAATTTTTTGGAACAGATCTTCTTTGCCATACAGGCATCATCCACACCGAAACAATTCTTCTGTGAGTAACATGATTCATCACCCCATATTTCACCTCATTTTGTGTGCTGGAAATTCAGCTGTGTGCAGAGGTTTTTGCAGAGTAAAAAATCTAATTTTTAGTTGCTAATAGTGTGCTATCTGAGGAACATGAATGTGAAAAAGCGAGGTTGTGGTAGAAGGGGGATTAGGCTTGGTGTCTGAGGTGTATGTAGGGTAGGTGTTAATGTTTCTGAAAGCACTAGTGAACCAACAATGTGATTTTCTATCAAAAGATAACTGACAACTTTTGTTACTGAATGTTGTAGGTTTTAGTGAAGTGCATTGTTCTTGCGTAATTGCAATCTTTGATATCTTTAGTGGGGCTTATGTGCTTACTATTGCTGCTGGATACGTTAACTAATTTGTGGAAATGTGAACAGTCCTGCTTGGGTTTCCATCTCCTGAGTTGGGTGTATTGGAAGACCTGTTGATCCCTATTATAATATTTCTACTGTGGTTAAATTGATGCAACTTTGTTAGTGCCTGTCACTAGTTTTTGGAAAGGTGGAAATTCCTGGTTGGGCATCCATCTGTTGGTTGGGTGTAGTGGAAGACCGGTCAGTCTCTATTATAATATTTCTACTGTGGTAAAATTGATGCCACTTTGTCGGTGTCTGCCACTATTTGTTTTAAATATGAACACTCCTGGTTGAGTATCCATCTGCTGTGTTGGGTGTAGTGGAAGACTTGTCTGTCCCTATTAGACTATTTCTTCTGTGGTGAAATTGATGTCACTTTGTTGGTGTCTGCCAATATATTTTTGCAAATGTGCAAACTCCTGGTTGGGTCTCCTTCATGTGAGTTGCCTGTAGCAGTAGGCCTTCGATTCTGGCAGTCCTCCACTCTCTTTGAGTAAACTACCCATGTTACTTTTTTCTGACAATAGTAATCTATGAAACTGATATGTGTGCCACCTGAGTGTGGCTGAGCATCAATTTCATTTTTTTTTTTTCTTTTTGTTTTATGACTTACATAGCACCAATGATTTAACATTCACTTTACAGACATTACTGGCACTGTCACCATTGGGACTCACAATCTAAATTTACTATAATAATAATAATAATAAATTTATCTAAATTTACTATCTGTATGTCTTTGCAGTGTGTGTAGAAAAATAACTACTGGGAGGAAACCCTCACAAACATGGGTAGAACATACAAACTCTTTGCAGATTCTGTAAATGGGGTTGTAACACAGGACTCCAGCACTACAAGGCTGCTTGTATTTTTGCGTTGAAGACTGAACATTTCTGTGTTTAGAAGGCTATCACTGTGATGCAAACTGTGTGCCTCACTGCTGTCTTGAGGAAAACCACTGACCAAGATTGTCTTCCAGCATGTTTTGATATTGCAGCAAGGGTTCATCCCTTTCCGAGGGAGGGAAGCAACAGGTAAAATTTACTTTTGTATTGTGGATAGAATACAATGCTAACTCAGTAGTCAGCACTATTTAGAATCATAACTATATGGGTAAAAATCATGTTGCAGATAGTGCTACAAGAAAGCACCCAACGGTCAGTCTCTTTCATGAGGTCCAACTTAAGTAAGAAAATAAGGTGTATGTCACTTTTAAGAATATCAGCAAGTAACGCTGAAATGCCAGAGGTTGCCCTTACACATAGTATTCAATCAGGGACCAAGTTGTCTTACCTTATACGTACTAACCAACTTTTGCTGGCCTGACTATTTTTGATTATCACTATTTTCTCTTGGTACCGGTCATATTGATGAGTAGGTGATAAAGTACTTATTGATTATTATCTTTTGAGCAGGCCGGCAGTTGAACTTGCTCAGTCTTTATATCAGACTGTTGATTTATTAATTTGAACTGGCACATTCTCTTTTTCTGAATCTATTGCCATAGTTTGCACCCCATCCTTTGAAATTAAGGTGGACCCAGTGTGATGCACCTGTGTGAGTTATTTCTACACTTTGCCTTTAAATTAATTTCTACTTTTAATGTTTGTCTATTTTATATGTAACTTGAATAAACATATGTGTAATTTTTATTCAGGATTCTTGTGCTCTCTTCATTCTCTGTTGTCTGTCTTTATATACAGTATATAACCTATTCTCTACTTCTCTGAACATGATTCACCATCAAACTCAACCGTACCCAAAAGGCTCATGCAGCCTTTATCTACTCCCCCATTTCTTCAAGATGGTTATACCATAATTGTAAATAAGCACCTGTAATTTGTGTCACCCCCACCTCATTGTAGATTGTAAGTTCTGAAGAGCAGGGCCATAATTTCTTTTTGCTTTGTTTGATTATCTTAAACCTGGTAACTTTTGACTGTTTTATATGAGCTGCTGGCTTGTAAAGCTGCGCAAAATATGTTTGCAAAATATAAATAAAGGTTATTAATATTAGTAGATTAAATATGTTGAAGTTCATCTGCTAGCTTTGTCATGTGTGGGGGAAAGAATCTGTTACACGAGCACAACTGCACAAACAAGGGCTCTTTGCTGTGCTGATACAGGGTGGACTAGAGTGAACAGGACAAACTGCTGGACTGTGAAAAATGTGCAGGCGTCGATGTTACAATGGTTTGAGAAAGATGGGGTGTGCTTGGAATGTAAGATCAGTCAAAAACAGCAGGCATATCCACTTCTGTATCAACTGACTGACAGGCTCTCAGCCACCCCAACTGTAGGGGGTAAACAAGTGGAGGTTTGAAGCCAGAGACCTGTGTCACAACAGTTGCCCAGTGAGGGCAGAGGATGAATCAGAAGATGCAGTTGATAGGGTGCATTTTAGCACAGTGACACTCCCAGATTAATGCGTGTTGATCGCGCATGTGCCAGTTCATGCATGAAGTACTGAAATTATGTCATTTTTAAAAAAGTTGACAGATAACATGAGTTTTTTAATTTTTGGGTGTCTGAAAAAAAGACCCAAGTTAGGCATCTGCAGAACCGCAAACACTGCTGTCCACTGCCAGAGTTGGGGCTGAGGATGCATTGGTTGTCATGGTTGCATAACTCTGTGTCTACGTAAGCTCCTAGTCTTCCTCCTTGTTCTCCTCTGCTGGGCTACTCAGCTGCATGCCTCTGGGTTTACACCAAGTGTGATCTCTTACCTCATTGTCATCCTGTCTGTTCTCTCACTCCTTGCCCTGAGAGACACCCTCCCCCCTTTCCTGCCCTGATAGCACAGTATCGTCCATGGGGGCCTCAAGTACCTCAGTCTAGTCATGAATGGATTACCTTCACCCAATGGGGTTAACATCTGTTGATGAGGGTTTGGATTATGCTCGGACCGAAATTCATCCATCCATGGATCAAACTGAGAATAAATGTGGCTATCGGTGCAGATGATTTCCTCCTCTTTGGTCTGTGAATCTTTGGTATACACTTCCAATGCCCATGCATACAATGTGTGTACAGATCTGCAGACTCAGCATCTGTGGTTTCCCACAGTCAGTTAGGTGGTTGGAAAGTTGAGGTGTAAGGGAAAACAAGGGTACGGTATTTTTTGCTTTAAAAGACGCTCCAGATTATAAGACGCACCCCAAAGTTTGAGGAGAAAATTTTTTTTTAATAAAATGGTGGTGCTTTTTATAATCCATGCATCTTATTGCTTACAGGGGGTGGTGGCTGCAGTGAAGCAGGGTCCCAGGGTCGCTGCTAGAGGAGGCAGGAGTGGAGTGATGCTGCAGGCTGCACGCAGGGATGAAAGGGGCTCCGATGTGCAGTGTGCTGCTGCGGGGGTCTTGTGCAGCTACAGGGGTCTTGTGTTGCTGTGGGGGTCTTGTGCTGCTGCGGTGTCCGATGCTGCCGCCAGGTGTCTCTGGGTGCTCAGCCATTTCTGGCCAGTGCTGTGGGAGTCTCCAGTGCCCAGCGGTGCTATGTGGGTGTCTGCTCTTGCCTGGGGCACTGCCAACATCTTGTGACAGGCAAGAGCCCTATATCAATACAAAAAGGGTGGGGGAACAAGAGGCGCAATAGTGCCCTATCACTAGTGACACTGCAATGTGAGTGGTGTAATGCAGTTCCACTCACCTATTCCAGTTGTGTGACCCACAACTGGCTTGAAGACATAACACAGTATCAGCTGCTGCAGGACTTCCACCGACCACTCCAACGTGGAAAAACTGCCAGAAAATATGGGAAGCAAGGTGTGCCACAGTCCGCGCTGCTGAGTCCACAAAATCACCTGGGATGCAAGATGTTGTAACAAAGTACTTCTTTATTCCTTCCTACGCGTTTCGGCGCCCTTCCTGGCACCTTCCTCAGGGATATTCAGGAATATCCCTGAGGAAGGTGCCAGGAAGGGCGCCGAAACGCGTAGGAAGGAATAAAGAAGTACTTTGTTACAACATCTTGCATCCCAGGTGATTTTGTGGACTCAGCAGCGCGGACTGTGGCACACCTTGCTTCCCATATTTTCAGGCAAGAGCCCTGGCACTTCCACTGTACCACGTGTGATGGACTCCAGGAATATGGCTGCCACCGGGGAGTGGCGCATGCGCAGATGGTGATCTCGAAACTAAGATCTCGAGAGATGAGATTTCAATACTGAAATATCATCTCTCAAGATCTTGGTCCCGAGATCACCATCTGCACATGCACTGCCCCCAGCGGCGACCATATTCCTGGAGTCCACCGCACAGGGAACAGTGGAAAGGTCGGCGCTCTGGCCTGTCACAAGATGTCAGCAGAGCCTCAGGCAAGCACCAACACCCACGGAGCACCGCTGGGCACTGAAGACACCCGTAGCACCTGTCACCAACCGCCGGGCACCCGGAGACACCGGACACCCCCTCATCCCAGTCTGTGGCCTACACCAGTGATACCAGTAAGGAATGTACACTTTGCAAGATGCACCTCCATTTTCCCAAAAAATTTTGGGAAAAAAGTGCATCTTACAAAGCAAATATACGGTAATTGGGGTGCCATCACTGATGACTGTACTGTGTATGATATTAAGGTGGAGGACGAGGAGCAGTGGCCACCTGATGCAGCAATTGCCAGCTACTTGAGCATATGTTCTTTCTGGCCCTTATCTACAAAGCGTACTTCTGTATGGCTGTCAAAGAAAGAGAGTGGAGTAGCCCATCCAGTAACAGAAGTTGTAAAAATGCTGCGCAATTGCTCACTGTAGCAAAACAAACCGACTTCTCATTCCTCATGTCATACCTGTCTCACAACCCTAAACAGCTATTTAGTGCTTTCAATTCTCTCCTGCATCCAGCAACTCCCCCTCCCTCTACTCTCATCTCAGCTGAAGACTCTGCCTCACCACCTGTGAACTTGACACAATAATGTTCCACCTCATTCAAAACCTTACCACAACCTTCATTCCAAGCCCAATCCACCTCTTCAACCTGTCACTAACAACTGGTGTCTTCCCTCCTGATTGAAACATACCTTGATCACACCCATCCTTAAAAAGGCCCACCCTTGACCCATCCTCTGTTTCTAGCTATAACCCCATATCATTTCCCCCTATGCCTTCAAAGTACTGGAACAACATGGCCATTTTGAACTATCCTCCCACCTCTTCTCTTGCTCCCTCTTTGACCGATTACAATCTGGATTCAGACCGCACCATTCCACTGACACTGCCCTGATTAAAGTCACCAACGACCTGCTAACTGCCAAATGAAAGAGACGCAAGTTTTTCCTCCTCTTTCTCCTGGACCTGGCATCTGCTTTTGACACAGTGGAGCATTCCCTCTTACTACAGACTATCTGATCTGTTGACATTACAGACTTGGTCCTTTGTTTGATCTCTTCATACCTAGCAGACAGGACATTCAATGTCTCCCACTATCACACCACCTCCTCATCTCACCCCCTATGTGTCGTTGTCCCCAAGGTTCAGTTGTAGGACCGTGCACTATGCTTGGGGTGTGCTCCCTCCCTCCCTCTTAAAGGGACCGCCCGCATCAACTTATGGTATTTCCAGCCTATAGCTGGGTACAACTTTCTATTTAAGGCTTCTCCTACAATATGGAGGTGTCTAAGCTATGTTGCTAGTTTTCCTTGCATGGTTGCCTATTGTCAGGCTCCCAAGGTCTGCCCGTCTGCTTGTCTACCTTGTACCTGTCTGCTCTTACCTGTTTGTGCCTGTCTGCTCATACCTGTCTGTGCTCTTCTGTCCATCAGCCAATCTAAATCGCACCTGCCTGGGCCCATCTGTCTATCACCTGGTCTAGTCCGCACCTGCCACTGTTTTTCTGTTCTTCAGCCAGTCCCATCTACACCCATAGTTCCAAAGTTCCTACAGTGCCTGCCTTCATTCTTCATCCCTCCTTCGGGCTGTAGCAGCCTACCTGATGTAAGGGGTCAACTACCATCCTCTGTTGGTCAGCCATGTAGTAGCACTTGGTGCCACCTCCTTGTCCTTTCTTGGGTCGCAGTTTGCGCCTGCTGCCACTTATCTGAGTTGGGATTTGGTAAGCCACATAGTTATGTCCCTCCAGGCTTTCAGAGGGATACAGCACAGTGATTCCACCACCTTGCCCATTACAGTCTACATCTGCTGGGTTGGTTGTAGTAGAAGAGGTATCTGTCCCCACTATACTAGTTCTACTCTATTGCAATTGATGCCACTTTGTTGGTGTCTGCCACTAATTGTTGTAAATGTGTTGGGTCTCCTTCATGAGTGTTTCCTTTAGCAGTATGCCTCTAGACCGTCAGTCCTCTACTTCCTTGAAGTCAACTACCAGTGTTACTATCTTTATATTTTCCTGACAATAGTAGTCTACAAAACAGATATTTGTGCCACCTGAGTATGGCTGAGCATGAAAGCAGGTTGGCTGTTGCATGTGGTATCAGGGCTCCCAGCACAGCAGGCCAGCACCGATCCCTCACCCACCTCATCTTTGTCATGATCTGAAGTGATCTGACAGTTTTAAATCACTGGGTGAACTTTTTTTTACTTTGGAAAGTTCCAAGGTGTCTTGACTGTCCCCGGTGGTGGTTTTGATATTGCACTTTAGGTTTTGTGCACTTAATCATGTATCAGGTGTTACACCCTATAAAGGTGTGCTAGAGGTGTGCAATGACTGCCTGTGATATTGTGAGTTTGTGTTCACTCTGTTTTTGGAGAGCCTGGAGGAAGGATGGAGCTGGTGATATTCATTCATTTATTTCTTGCTGAGTTGTTGGAGAGCCTGGTGGAAGGATGGAGCGGGATAGGAGTCCTGCGCAGTCAGCCAGAGAGAATGAGTGCCAGCTAATGGTGTCTGCAGGAAGGACTGGCATGGCTTGGTGGAGTCGCAGTTTATGGTGTTGGCGGGAAGTGCGGGCATGGCTTAGAGGAGTGGCGACTAGGAAGAGAGTTGCACTCAGCATGCTCTACTTGGTTGCTGAGAACTGGACTCGAGCATGCTTGGATTCTTGGCAGAGACTGGACTCATCTTGGGACTCTGTGTACTGGACTGCTGCAAGTGGTGATGGACTCTGCTCCCAGGCTGCACGATGGTGATGGATCCAGTTATGGTGATGGATCAGGGTGGAGGAGAAGATGCACACAGTTGGTGGGCTCTGTTGCTAGGAGCGCACGCAACAGAGCAAAGATAAGTGGTGTTTCCCCTGTATTGTCTCTTTCCTCATGTGTGTTGTTAGTGCAGTGGTGGGATTAGTCTCCGCACCGACCTATTCCCTAGTGAGGGTTTAGGGTCAGGGCGAGCTAGGGCGTTGAGGTACGCGTGCGGCGCCCGGTGCGAAACCGGCATAGGGAACGTTAGGAGTGCAGGGACACTGGCTCAGGGGAGCTCAGGAGGTCTCCAATTCCCTTTTCCCTATTGCAGGGCCCACCATTGTTAAAGTTACCCAGGTTTCCCCCTTTATTATTTAAATGCGCCTTACTGGAGGCGGTGTTTCCAGATTTTGTATGTATAACGTGTAATACCTAAATTCGCCAGGTGGAGGCGGCGTATCCACCTGCACGTTTTATTATTTAAATGCGCCCCACTGGAGGCGGTGTATCCAGGGTCACGTGTGTTATGGGTCCGCCACGCGTCCATGACAATCTTACTTTGATGTTCAATTGAAAGCTGTAAATGCTGGCCCAGACTCCGATAACTCATGCATGGCTGATTGCTGCCGTGCCATGCTACAATTTGTACTGTAGGTGAATTGAGGCTACTTTCCTGCTAACTCCCCTTAACACCTCCAATTTTCTTTACAGCCACACTCACATGCACAAACATCAGTTTCATACAGTATTATTGGTAGAAAAATGTAAGGAAAGAAATACAGGTAGTTGATTAAAAGTAAGTGCAAGCCTGTCTGTCTGGGAGCCCTACTTACACAGGTAACCCACAAGATGGAGAGTCAACTTGGATTCTCCACATTTTAAAACATACAGTAATTGTCAGACAGCACTAAAGTGACATCAATTTCCACAGAGTGGAAACAGTATAATAGGCCTCTGACATCTTCCACCACAGGAAACCAACCAGATGGAGACCCAACGTTGAGTCTCCGCAATTCAAAAATCTATTGTCACACACCACTAAATGGCACAAATTTCCACACAATAGAAATATTATTATACGACTCTGAGATACCTTCCACTACAGGCAACCTCCCAGATAGAGATGAACTTGGTGTCTCCATATTTCAAGAAATTGTTTAGAACATCAGCAGCAGTAGCAACAACAGGCACAGAAGCGACAGCAAAGGTGGCACAGACTGCAATAATGCAAAATAAATGCATACCAATAAAAACTACATCCTCGACTACTTTGCCCAGTCTGTGACTGGGTTTTTAAAAGTCATTGGAGATCCATGACTTGTTCATTTTGCTGAAAGTTAGGTGGTCTACCCTTTCAGGGGACAGCCAGATGCACTTTTCCATCAGGATACCACCAGCATCGCTGGAGACACGTTCTGAGAGAACGCTGGCTGCCAGACATGACAAAGCCTCCAAAGCATAACATGTGAGCTCAGGCAACTTTTCCATTATTAAAGAACAAAATGCAAAAGGGTCCAACCCCCCTGATGGCATTGATATTGTGCTCTAGATACTCCTGCATCATCCTCTCCAGTCATTCACAACGTGTCAGACTTGTACTCTCTTTTACTGGTGCACGGTCTGGTGTAAAAAATGTATTAAACAGCTCACAGAAATTGCTTACGCCACTTATACTGTTTCTGCTGCTGCTAATGTTTTTGCGATGGCACCTTGACATTCCCGGGGTTTGACATCTAGAAGTGCGATGAACAATATGTGCCTCAGGGCTGTCAAGGGGAAAACCACTCTTAAGACTATCTATAAGCGTGTTTCAATACTCTAGCATGAGTGCGTCCATTTCCAGGGGGGAAGCATCTGTTTAAACTTACCCTTGTACCATGGATCTAATAGTGTGGCAACCCAGTGGTCAGCACTATTTCTAGATCCAAGTCCATGGTGTTTTGGTGGTGGGGTAGCATTCAAGGTTGCTTCCTTCATCCCATCCCACGGACAACAGAGAGGGCATCATTATCCTCTTCATCTCCTGACTGTTGCCAGTCCATCACCTCTTCCTCCTCCATTTGTTCCTCAGCTCCTTCACATTCACTAATAGTTTCTCTGGTACCATGAGTCCCCTTGATCGCTGTAAGCCACCATGGTAATCTTGCAACAACAGACCAGAAATATGAGATATTGTTATCCCTTATGCATCTTCCTCTGCTTCCACCTCTTCCTCTAGAACCACTGCCTCCTCACACAGACTATTCAAAGTGTGCTCCATCATGTAGATGAGCGGAATAGTTATGTTGGTGATAGCATTGTCAGCGCTAACCATCTTAGCAGCCATTTCAAAACTGTGCAGAATGGTGCAGAGGTCCTTGTCTGTGCCCTCTCCACAAGCGTAATTTGTACCAAGTCCGGACTGTGTTGGCTCAGGCTATTGAAAAATTACATAATGAACCAGGGCTCATCTCTGCTGCCACAATCGCTGCAACATGTGCAGAGTGGAATTCCACCATGTGGGAACATCACAAATCAAATGGTTAACTGGTAGGCTAAAAGACCTCTGTAATGATGCTAGTCAATGACCTGCATGATGCGATCATCGGAAGCGAGCACACAGCGACCGTGCTATCTGCAGAAGCACATCCAGGCCGGGATAGTGGCAGAGAAATCACTGTACCACCAGGTTGAGGATGTGAGTCATGCAAGGCATGTGCTTGATGCTGCCCCGAAGTAGGGGCCACCACCAGATTTGCATCGTTATCTCACACTGCCTTGCATGGCTCCAGGTTCATTGGAGACAGCCTGCTATGAATGGGTCACCGACGAGGAAAACAAGACCAAGCCAAGTCACAGAAAACCAGAGAGGTTGGTAACTACGTGGATTGCAGACCCTGAATCTACAAAAGCCTTAGCGGAAAATGTGGATAAGGAGCAGATCAGAGTAATTGCCAAAGGAAACTTAGGTTGTACACTGCCCACAGTAAATGTGTGTGCAAATTGTTTCATTTAGTGCAGACAGAAATAGTATGAGAGGCGTCTCCACAAAAAAACACAGCTTATTACACCTTCTAAACTCCTGACGCTGCGCCCTAGACAAAACCCTATCACATTGCATAGGTTCAGACGTTTGTTCAAAAGATGGCAACGCCTCTCGTGTAGTTTTACGTTCACATAAACTCCGATCTACTTAAATGGCTAATTACATAGAATCATGAAGACCAGAGGGAACGGGAAATCCCACCGTCATATCTTTTACGGTCTCTGATAAACCCTTCCAAAAGAGAGCTGCCAATGCATCATCATTCTATGCAGTAAGGACCGCCCACTTTAGGAATTTTTGACAGTATAACTCTGCAGAATACTTAGCCTGGTTCAATTCCAAAAGGGTTTTTTCAACTTGACCAATAGCATTAGGTTCATCATACAATTGAAAAAATGCATCCACATCAGTCAGAACAGGATTCCCAGGTATCAGAGAAAAAGACCAATCCTGAGGATCGCCATGCAGCAAGGAGATGACAATTTTAACCTGCTGCACAGAGCTCCCCGATGAGTTAGGCTTCAAGGCAAGAAACAATTTACAATTATTCTTAAAATTCAAAAATTTAAACTGATCCCCAGAAAACACATCAGGAGTAGGGATCTTTGGATCAACAACACGTGACTGAGCGAGATAGGCGGAAATTCCCCTCACTTCAGCAGCGAGCTGCTCCACACGATCAGACAATTGCTTAATCTCCATTAGAGAAAAAATCCTCCTACGGCCCCAGAGAAAAAGAGGAAAAAATACATATAAAAAAAAAATTCTGACACTTTTATTTAACAATTTTTTCCTTCTTTGAGTACCCTAGAATATGCGGTATGGCTGGTGATTCTGTTATGAATGGGTCACCGAGGAGGAAAACAAGACCAAGCCAAGTCACAGAAAACAAGAGAGGTTGGTAACTATGCGGATTGCAGACCCCTGATCCTAACCACACAACTAACAGCAGCCGTGGAGCGTACCTACGATGCTTCTAGATGACTCGTCACAGCCGGAGGACTAAATAAGCCTTAAGCAAGAAAAGGGGAAATCTAAAACTGCCCCAGAGCAGACCCCAAAGGAATAGACAGCCCCCACACATGTATTGACGGTGAGACAAGATGAAAACACGAACACAGGTAGGAAAATAGGCTGAGCAAACGATGGGGCCCACACTAGCTAGAAAGGACAGGAAAGGAAAGATACTGTCTGCAATCATGCCAAAAAACCCTGCAAAAATGTCCAACACTTCTGATAGCAAAAAATACCCTGAAGTCACTAGACTTCTCCCACTATATCAGCACTCTGGCATATTCTGAGAACAGAGCAAAAAGAGGCCAATCTAATAAGGGACAAAAAGCAAACTGGCACATACAGTGACATAAGAGTGGAAATTCAGCACAGCCCCAGCCAGGGCTGGCTGACCACGCAAAAAACTGAATAGACCAAATCAAATCAAATGAGAACATTAGCAAAGACAACTTAGCTTGAAATGGCAGGAACTGAGCTGGAAACTAAGACCTCAGGAGGCAGGAAAAATCACCAGCATGGGAATAGGGAGTCGGCTGTCTTAAATCCAGTCTGAGACTCCAGATGTCCACTCCTCTTCCTCATTATCAGGTGGCAGGTCTCTGTTAATTAGATCAGCTTCACTATCTCCTGCCACCACCAGAGGGAGCCCAGAAAGAGAACTCACAACTCCTCTGTCAGCACAACCAGCTCCCTCACCAGAAACCAGAGGCAGACCAGAAAATGAGTTCACAACAACAGCCATTGCTCTAACTCAGCCAGAATAGCTGTTTGTAACTCTTGAGCTTTGTGACTGAGATCTTCAAGACATATTAATTTTAACACTGCCTGATTGTGGTGAGCCATGGCGGCAAAGTATGGAGGAGGAGAATCTATCTGCACTGTTTTAGCAAGTGTCTGATTAATAGCGAGGTTGAGAGAACAGGTGAAGGCACAAGATGAGGTGGAGGAACTGTTACATACGGAGGTTTGTTCTGCAAGCCTTTGAGATTCCAAGACTTGTGGAGCAGCCCCTTGACTGCCTGCCCTTACAGCCACCAGAGTCACCCAGTGCCCAGTGAGATGTTCAGCCCCTGGCCATGTTTGCCCATCCAGGTGTCTGTGGGGAAATGCACCCTGGCATACATAGATATTTTCAGCGAACGGATGATGTTGTCTGCGACATGCCAGTGGGGCACAGGTAAAGCTTTATTAGAGAAGTAATGGTGACTGGGAAATTGGCACTGGTGGACTGTAATGGCCATCAGCTTTCTGAAACTGTCTGTATCCACCAGGTGGAAAGGCAACATTTCAGTGGCTAACAGATTGGAGATGGTGAAGTTCAAGCTCTTAGCTTTGGCATGTGTAGGAGGAAACATTTTTTAACATGACCACAACTTCGGGATCAAGAGCTTGCTCCTGTGCTTGTACAGAGAACAGGACAAACTGCTGGACTGTGAGTGAGGTGGAGGTGGAGATTTTATTGTGGATTGGGAAAGATGTGTTGTGCTAGGTGACAAAAAACACCAGTCATGTCCACTTCTGTAACAACTGATAGGCTCTCACTCTCCATGACTGCAGGGGGTAAACAACAGGAGTTTCTGTGGCTGAGATGACTTAGCATGGTGATGGAAGAGGAAGAAGCAGCAGATGTGGTTGATAGGATGTCTGGAGTTTGGCGAAGCCCACTAGTCGGCCTTTTAGTGCAGTGAGATTCCCACACTAAGGTATGTTAATCGCTCATTTGCCTGTTCATGCATGTAGTTGTCAAAATTATTGCAATTTTTGCCTCTACTGAATTCTTTTCTTGCAAATTTGGCAGATAACGTGAGTTGGGTCATCCTTTGCTGTGTCAAAAACGATACAGGCTAGGCAACCCTTGCTGCCCCTGCGAACTGCACACTCGCAACCAGTGCTTTCCACAGCCAGAGTTGGGGCTGAGGATGCAGTGATTGTCGTGGTTGTATCACTTTGTGTCTGCGTGGGGAGCCACAATATAACCTCCTCGTTTTCCTCGTCCTCCACCTCCTCTGTTGAAGAACTCAGGTGTTTACCTTTGTGCTCACACCAAGTGGGATTTACTTCCTCATCATCATCCTCTCTGTTCTCACACTCCTCACGCTAAGAGTCACCCTCCTCCTATTCCTGCCCTGACACCACAGTACAGTCCGCGTGCACCTTTGGTATCTGAGTCTGGTGACAACCGTCTGGATTTTGCTCGGATCCTACTTCGTCTGGCCATGGATCTAACGTGAAAGAATTGTGAGCATCGGTGCAGATGCTTTTCTCCTCTGGATTCTGTGAACCTTTGGAGCAGACCTCTGATGCCCATGGAATAGAATGTGTGAACATCTCTGCAGAATGGCCCCTTTGTGGTTCTCCAAATTCAATTGGGCGTTTGGAAATTTGTGACGCAGGGGAAACAAGGGTGATTTGAGTGCCACCACTGAGGATTGTACTGTGAGTGATGCTAAGGTGGAGGAAGAGGATGAGCATGATGCAGTGCTTGCCATCCACTGGAGCACACGCTCTTTCTAGACCTCATCTACCAGGCATACCGCTGTGTGTCTGCCAATGAAAGGGAGCGGGGTAGCCCATCCAGTGGTCTTTGGATAGAATGCGACGGTGTTTGTTCAGTTGTGCTTTCATTAACATTAACACTAATTCACGTACACTTCGAGCACCAAGGCTATTCCCCCCTTCCACCACAACCTTTCTTTTTCCCACTTATGTTGCTTGCACCATTCCTCTCTTGTAACCTGCTGTTTCACTTCCTTAGCATCTTGTTTCACATAGCGAAGCTCCAGCGATCCCGACAATGATACGACCTGGTAAGGATCCCTGGTGCATCGCTACATGGTCGCTAGTAAGCTGTCAAACAGGCAGCTCTATTCAATGATGCAATGATACGGCGATCCATATAATGACCTCGGTGGTCGTTGGGACCTTGTCACACAGCAGCTATTCTGACGACTCACGTCTATGTCCCTGAGTTCTGCGTCGCAAACGAGGTCGCTCGTCGATGTCAAACACAGCGATACATGCTGGCCAGCGGGACGCCAACAATATAAAATGGCCTAGGACATTCGAGCATGATCAGTGATATCCAGCGGGGGGGGCGGTCGCCGCTATGTGTCACACGTAGCGAGATCGCTGGCGTGTCACAAAACCTGTGACGTTTCAGCGATATCTAACGATCTCGTTATGTGAGACGTGGTCTTTAATCTTCCAGCTGCTGTCAGTCACCTGTCACTAAATGAACAATCACTATTTATTTTCTTAGTGTGAGTGAACAACACTGTTATAGCTAATGATTTTTAAGAGGAAATGTGGCCTTCTGATTTCTAATTGAAACACAGTTTTATCACAAATGATTTGGATAAGCAAATTGGATCACCTGGCTGAACTTCTAACATTTTTAAGTGTAAGGCTACGTTCACATGTTCACGTTTTTTCGCGTTTTCGCAGCAGTATTTACCGCGTGATTTTGCCGCGAAAACGCAGAAAAAAACATGCAATCCTATGGGATTCCGCAATGCTGTGCTAATGCTATGGATTTTCCCACGGCGGAATCGCATCGAGACCGCAACATCATCAAAGGTCATTGCCGCAATGCATCAGTGGGAACGGGACCTGCAGGAGCATCGCGGAGGCCTGGGGACGCTGCGAGGGATATCGGAAGGTGAATATAACCCAATTTTTTATTTTTTTTATTATTTTTCACATTAGATCTTTTTACTTCTGATGCTGCATAGGCAGCCTCAATAGTAAAAAGTTGATCACACTAGTCAAACACTATAGGCCCTGCCACACACAGCGATCTCGCTAGGGATATCGCTGATTTTGTGTCGCCACAGCGATCTCACCAGTGAGATCGCTGTGTGTGACGGGGATCAGCGACCGGCCTCCCTGCCGGGTATCGCTGATCGTGCACTATCGTGCACGGCTGTTTTTTGATCGTTGCTCTCCAGCTGGCCAGCACCCATCGCTGCATGTGGCAGCGGGAGCCAATGATCAGCGACGCTCCCAGCGCTCTAAGCAGGCACTGGGAACTGGTTTCTAAGGTAAATATCAGGTTACTAAGTGACGCATGTCACTTAGTAACCCTATGTGTACCTTAGAAACCAGCATCGTCGCTGGTGAAGCTGCCTGTTTGGCAGCTCACCAGCGATCATGTAGCAATGCATCAGCGATCCTGACAAGGTCGTATCGTTGTCGGAATCGCTGGTGCAACGTTTAGTGTAACGGGGCCTTAGGTTTGACGAGTGTGACCAAACTGTCAATCAGTTCTCTAAGAGATGCTACAGATCGCTTGGAAAATGCTAGCATCTGCTAATTACGCTTGCAAAATGCTAGTTTTTCCTCGGGAAAATTGCAGGAATTTAAAATGCGATTTTCCCGCCGAATGGAATTCCGAAATTCCGCTACGTGTGAACCCAGCCTAAATCTGTCCTGATTACTCACTGACACACAATTTTATCATAAAGGATTTGGATTAGCAAATTGGGCTTCCTGGCTGCACCCCAAAATTAGGCCTTAGGATTTTTAAGTGGAAATATGGCATTCTGATTTTTCACTGAAATACAGTTTTATAACAAATGAATTGGATTAGCAAATGGGGTCTCCTGAGACTGCAACACCGTTTTTGCACAATCTAGATGCTGGAAGATTGATTTCACACAAAACAGATCCTATTTAGCTAAATGAAAAGTTCACTTGCAGCACTATCAGGAGCAGCTTCTCTGTGCTGGACACTGAGAAAATGGTACAAAGAAAACAAAATGTCTTCTTTTTATATGGTCAGGGACATGTGATTTCAGCAGCCAATCACAGAAGACCTTGTGTCATGACATTGTGGATGGTTTCTGCACCCTGATTGGCTGCAAAAATGAACACACATAAAGTTGTTAAAGAAAAAATGAAAAGGAAAAAAATTACACTATGCAGCTCCGGTGACCTAGACACTCCCCTCCCCTCATCAAACATATTCCCCCATCCCTCCCTCCCACCTACTCATCATACAGCACCACTAACCTAGCCAAAGTAATAACAAAAGCATTAATGGAAACGAGATAATATGCCGAACTATGACTGAATTTTGCCGACTTTGAGTAAAAACGCTTGTGAAACCGAATATGAATCTGAATGTGCAACCTTGGTGTCGAATTTGAGATTGGCAAACATTTTCTTAACAAGTTCGCTCATCTCTAGTAACAACCCATCCAATCCACACAGGCAATCAAATTAAACCATACATGTCTATAAATTAAGCTGTGTGTAGTGATGATCGAATAGTGCAATATTCAGATTTGGGAAATCTGCATGAATAATTTCTAATATCCATGTATTGGTACCGAATAACGAATCCAATGCAAATCAATGAGAAAGCCGATTATTTTTCTGTTGGACATAACAAACAGGTCTAGTGGCATGAGAAAAAAGCTGAAATGGATGGGAAAATGCTAAAACTAAATGGAAACAGCATGGACAAGATGCCTGCATGCCTTTCTAACTCACATATGGTATCTGGGAATATTATTGTCAGACTATTGCTCCGGTTTATCAGATTTTTGAAAAGACCTACCAAACCAAATTTTTTTTAAAGGGAAAAATGCCAAGAAACATTTTTCCCTTCATAATTACAAGTATATAAGGCAAAATAAAATAAAAAATAAAATATATATATATGCCTCCCCTTTAGCATATGCTCACACGGAGTGTTTTGGCTTTAGTTTTTCCTTTAACATTTGTGAGGGCTCTCACACCTACATTTGGGAGGTGCCTCCCGCATGCCAAATAGTTAGCAAGATAGTGGAATACATATTCCCCATCCCTCTACAATGCCATTTCAAACATGCCCATTTGAATTTTGGGTTTTGCCTGCCACCACAACCATGTCATTATGCGACCCTTGCTTACAATTTGCAGAGTGCCAGTAGGTGCCTTGAAATTTGAGTTTGGTAAGGGCCATCAAGTGACCCAGTATCATACATTTGGGAGAGCTCTCATTCCTAAATTCAGGAGGTCCCTCCCATGTTAATATGCAGCCCTTGCTTTTAATTTTCAGAGGGCATCAGCTTGCCGAGTTTTAAAGCTGCCACCAAGTTACACCTATTATCACACACAACCAGACCTGATTGTAAGTTCAGCGGGGAGAGCCACTGATCGGTCTGTTCTTTTGTCACCTTCAACAGCTTGGCTGCATTTTGAGCTTTCTCATCTAAACAGATGAGCTTCAGAAGAGTGTACTGCTACTTTGCCAAAGCAGTGCTGCAGACTCCCATCTGGCGAGTGATGGGGAGGCTACTTTCGGTGAGGAGGAGGAGAGACAATAACTGTAATACGAGGAGACTGAAACCCTGATGGATGTTGGGACTGCTATTCTCAATGTGTGTAAAATGTGTGATGTCCCAGCCTTTGACTTTGTCCCAAACTCCACTAGGTTCAGCCAATGTGCCATAAGGGAAATGTAACGACCCTGTCCACAAGAACTTGTCCATGTGTCTATGGTAAAGTAGACTTTCCCAGTGACTGCATTGGCCAGGGCACAGCTGAAATTGTGTAACACATGCTTATGAAATACGTTTATTGTACACGGGGAAAATTAGTGTTGGATGGTAATCGAGTACCGTGAGGCTGCCACAGCCAAGAGGTCATAGAAAGATTCAGTACCCACAAGTCAAAGCAGCAATATTTCTAGGGCTACCAACCTGGCTATGTGGATGTTTAGCGTTTTGGCCTGTGGGTGGGTTGATAGTTCTGCTTTCTTTTAAACGTCTGTGGCAGGGACAAGTGAAGGCTGCACTCGGACAACGAAATTGACATGGTCGCTGACTGATGTGTTTGTGCAACTGCAGGTTGTCGGCAGGATGCATCAGCACCTGCTTCAAGGGCAGCAGATTGGGAAGGCCTTAAGACAGAGGAAGGGGCAGTGGTTTCACCACCACCACACCAATTCCTTGAGACAAAACAACTGTAATTTGCATCATCTGCCAAACCAAGCATGGAGGAAGCAAGGACACTGCCAACCTGAGCACCACCAGCATGCAAAAGCACATAGCAGCCAAGCACCCCAGCATGTGGACAGAACGCCTGAGTACAAAATCTGTGTCTGATGGTGAAATCACTTGCCCTTCCCATTTGTTACGTCATTCCTACTCTGCTGTCCAGGAAGGAGATGTTGAGGCCTCCTGTCCACAACCTGCAGTTGCACAGACACAACAGTCAGCAACCACGTCAAGTTCATTGTCCCAGCGCTGCATTCAGTTGTCCCTTGTCAGCATATACTGTCTGTTCATGAATTGTTAGTTAGAATAGGGCATACATATTCATTAGCCCTTTACATTGTCCGGTGCTGGACAAAGAACATTGCTGATTTCTCCAGGATCCTAAATGAGAAAAAAAATGGTGGTGGGATATTGTCCAGTTTCTGTACATTTTAAGCACGTCTAAGAGAGTGGGTTAATATTCTTCACAGACATATTCAGGCTGCAGCCTTACCCATATTGGAACAAGGTAATTGCCATGTTAAGGTCTTTACTTGAGTTCTGTAGCACTGCCTGTCACCTGAGTAATACACTCCACAGACCTCAACACTCTCTGGAACACATCCTGTAATTACTCCATTGTTGCTCAAAACAATGCAAAAGATACATTCTGCCTGGTTGAGTATTTTCCAGAAAAAGTGCTTGATCTTGTGCAAATTGGTCAATGGCACTCCTGGCTCTTTCCCTTGAGGAGGTTGCTTCCAATTAAAATGAGACTTACACATGTTCCTGACATGGGTTTCAGGCCTGACAGACTTAAAATACAAGCTCTCACTTGCATACACTGTATTTTGGTGTCTGGTAGAATCCAGTTTCCTGACATTGATCGTACAGCTCTCCCAACTCCTGTATTGTATTCACCTTACAGCGGCTTCACCCACTATGACATTAGTTCGAATGGGATCCAGTCTCAAAAATGAACAAAACACAGGTTTCAAAGCACCTTTTGGCCCTCTGAAAATTAAAAGCGAGGGCCACATAATGACATGGCGGTGGACATGGTGGTGGTGGTGGACAAAGCCCAAAATTCAAATGGGCATGTTGGAAATTACATTGTAAAGGGATGGGGAATATGTATTTCACTATGTATTCCACTATCTTGTTAACTATTTGGCATGAGGGAGGGACCTCCCAAATGTGTGATACAGGACCACCCGAGAGCCATTACCAAACTCAGGTTTCATGGCACCTGCTGCCATTCTGCAAATTGTAAGCGAGGGTCGCATAGTGACGTGGCTGAGGACATGGTAGTGGTGGAGGGCGAATCCCAAAATTCAAGTGGGTATGTTTGGAATGGCATTGTAAAAGCATAGGCAATATGTATTCCACTATCTTGCCATCTATTTGGCATGAGGGTGGGACCTCTCAAATGTAGGAGTGAGAGCTCTCACAAATGTTAAAGGAAAAACTAAAGCCAAAACGATCCATGTGAACATATGCTAAAGGGTAGGTATCTTTTTTTAGTGTTATATACTTGTAATTATGAAGGAAAAAATATTTCTTAGCAGTTTTCCCTTAAAAAAATTTTTTTTGGTTTCGTTTGGTAGGTCTTTTTAAAAATCCGTAAAACTGGCCCAATATTCTGACAACATTATTCCCAGAGACCATATTTAAGTCAGAAAGGCATGCATGCATCTTCTCCATTCTGTTGCCATTTAGTTTGCGCTCTTTCCCATTCATTTCAGCTTTTTTCCCATGCTCCCTGAACTGTTTGTTGGGTCCAGCAGAAAAATATTCGGCTTTCCCATTGACTTGCATTGGATTCGCTATTCGGTAACATGGATATTAGAAATTAATAATTATTTGTGCTGATTTTCCTGAATCCAAATATTTCACTATTCGATCATCACTAATAATTATCCCTAAGAAGGGCTGTTATTGTACTTAAACAAAATATAAATGTGGTTGAATCCCTGGCTAATACACAGCTACAATTCTCTCCCTCTCTCACCAGCACCTCTCCCTACTCTGCCTGTTTCCAGGGTACAGTGTGATAAGCATAGCGTCATTGGTCTTATATAGACATTAGCGATGGACACATGATTGGTGTAGCCTGTGCGGCCGCACAGGGGCCTAAGAGATAAGGGGCCCATTTATACTCAAAAAGCAGGTGCAGTTTTCCATTTTTAGAAGCTCTTGGGCTGCAAAGGACCCATATATTGATCTTGCGCAGGGGCCCCTTTCTGTGTGTGTCCACAAGTGGACCTGATGACACTATGTGGCCAGCCAATCACAGTAATGCCACAACCAAGATGGCTACGGCAGTACTTTGACTAGCAGACAATCCCCACGTATTTATTGGCTGTTTAAAAATCACCAAACATGATGAGTAATGAGCATCCAGAGCAGACTGATGCTTAAG
This sequence comes from Dendrobates tinctorius, assembly GCF_039654945.1. Lineage (NCBI taxonomy): Eukaryota > Metazoa > Chordata > Amphibia > Anura > Dendrobatidae > Dendrobates > Dendrobates tinctorius. The sequence goes on from NW_027361692.1 coordinate 17,600,184, forward strand.
CGAATTACAAGTAGTGACAAGCAAGCTCACTCATCACTAGTGATGAGATGTAAAACAGTGTAGAGCTCTGTGGATGACAGGGATAAGTTTATATTGTATAACTGGATGAGCAATCAATGGCACAGAGTGTAGCCATGGTGTAGTCTTTGGACAGAAACTTGACTCTGGCTGCTGCATGCAAGATAAATGGGAGAAGAGCGAATTTAGTAAGAGGTAGATCAATTAGTAGATATTTTCAGTAGTTCAGATGAGAATGAATCAGAGCAACAGTAAAGGGGGCTTTACACATAGCGATATCGCTAACAATATCGCTAAAGCATCACCGATTTGGTGACGCAGCAGCGATATCGCTAGCGATATTGCTATGTGTGATACTTATCTCCGACTGGCTCCCCCGCTGTCCATTGCTGATCGCGCGAGATCGCGCAGCTCCATTTCTCGTTGGGCGCTTCCTGCTGGCGCCGACGAGCGACGCGTGGATGCGGACGGAGGACGTCAGGGTCGCGTGTCTGAAAGGTAAGTATCGTCCGCTGTATCGCTGCTGCATTGCTGTGAGATCTTCCTGTGTGGCAGCTCACTAGCGATCATTCAGCGATGCACCAGCGATCCTGACCATGTCATAACGCTGGTCGGGATCGCTAAATGTAAAGGGGTCTTAAGAGTTTTTGCAGTTTCAAAGATAAGGAAAGGTCAGATCCTTGAATTGTTTTGTGCAGGTGACATAAGCTAGCAAGTGATTAGATATAAGGAGTGAAGGAAAGATCTGAGTCAAATATAGCCTCAAGACTTCGAGCATGTTTTTTTGGGAATTAATGTAGACTGATCCACAGAAATGGTAATTTTTTGCTTAGGTAGGTTAGTAGAAGGAGGAAACAAAAGAAGTTAAGTTTTCTAAGATTCCATTTCTGAAAGAGGAAGGACACAGACTGTGGTTTTTAATGGAACACTAATTGTGTTGCAATTGATAACAGGGTACCATGGTGGTCAGTATTGGGCATTCATCATTCATAAATGTGAATTTTGATTTTCAATATTTGCACATAATATTAAGCTATGTACATTAGAAACACAGTGGAGAATAATTTAACAATATAGAAAAATTAGGGGGAAACTGAAAGTTTGGAGTAAGACATGGCAATTGAAATTTAATGTGTTTCAATAAATAGGTAAAATATGCAATATGTACAATTATGTAGTTAAGTTGAGATAAGCGAGCACTAAAATGCTTGGATGCACGTTACTCGAACCAAGTAATTACTAATGCTCGAATGTTCATTTCAAGTAGATGGAAAAAGTGCTCAATAGAAGGAGACCAGCATGTGGAAGACCCCTGAAAGCATCTCTGACTCCCAGATAGCTGCTGAGAACAATGGTGTCACATACATTTTTACTCCATTTTAAGGACTGAAAATAAAACATTGAAATGTTTATTTAAAAAAAATAAATTTCAGTTTAATTAAGGAAGAAAAAACTGCCAACAATGTTATGTAAGAGGGACTCCGATACACCCGGTCTCAGATATAAAGGAGGGCATCATAAACATTTTGTTCAAATTGCATTTAGTGGTACTCCTAAACTCATAAAGGCTATGCAATAATTGCAAAGCCTTCCAAAAATATCAAACAGGGTTATTCATACACCCTTGAAGTCACCAACTGTAGTAACTCATTCGAATATTGTGAACAAAGTATACTTGTGTTACTCCTACATTCATAAGCATTCTGCACAGTGTAAAGTCTTCCAAAAATTACAAGCAGGGTCTTCCATAGACCCTTGAAGGCATCAACTGTAGTACCTCATTCAAATATTAATCAAGAGAAATGCTCATGAACACAACCAGACCCAGAGGACATATTTCTGGTATAATGAATTATACCTAGTTGCCTCCGCCTTTGTGTAGGACCTAAATATAGATCAATCGCTAAAACGCAAATAACCTGAAGGGGGTGGAAAAAACCACTAATATGCGACTACAGATCCAGTATAAAAATATATATATCTTTATTGGACAGTTATACAAGAATGGACAAGGACAGTGCTCAGTGGTGCAATAACAGACAAACCTGCGCAAACAAAGGGAAAAACGTTGCGGGCCCCACAGAAACCGCAGACGTGCGGACCCCCGGGACTCTCCTACCGTACCGCCTAACATTGGTAAGGTATAATTAATATCGGACATTATGTTGCCCACGTGATATATGATAGGGCTTGACAGTCGGTATAGCGACTCTATGCCTGATCAGGGGTGTGAATGGTCAGATTTGAATATGAAATATGCCTTGAAGGCAACAACTGGCGGACTTTATTCAAATAATACAGATTAAAAACACTTTAAGTGCTGATGTCATCTGGTAGTGTTGAAAAATGTGGCTAATCCAAGCTTTGTTTATTTTCATCAGATTGAGCCTGTCAGCACTTTCTGTTGAAAGGTGGAAGTTCCTGTCTTTTTTTACACTAAAAACCCAATTAGCAAAGACAATAGCGGCAGAGCAGCACAACACCTCTAAGGTATAGAGGGACAGCTCATGCCAGGTGTACAGCTTTGAGACGCAATAGCTGAAGGTCACAGAAGAATTTGGGAGTATGTTGGCTTTTTCAGACAGATATTGTTTGATCATCTTTAAAAACTTTTCCCTTCTTGTCAATAATACCCCGTGATCAGGGCATGGATGCTGGGAAGGTGTCATAAAATTTTGTCAATACATTTGACAGTGTAGCCTTGCTGTACCTGGTGTATGTCTCCCTCACCTTTCCTCCATTGTTTGGGAAGGAAGCTTACCCCCTGCCACTAGCATTGTCTGATGGGAATTTTTTCAACATATTTTCTACAATGTCCCTGTCCTATAACACCATTTTAGTGGACCCCTTCACCTCAGGAACGAGAGATGCAAGGTTCTCCTTGTAGCATGGGTATAGCAGGGTGAACAACCAATCCTTTTTTTTGCCCAAAATGAATGCAGTGCGAGGGTCACGGGAAAGGCAGAGGTACATAAAATCGGCCATATGTGCAAAGATCCCTACAGCCAACACTTTCCTGTCTCCACAATGATGACAACTCTAAATGTCCTCATCCATATCTTCATTCTCATTTCCTTCCTCAGCCCATACATATAGGAGAGATGGGACAAAACTTGTATGAGTAGTAGCCTCTGTGGCGCTGTCAGACAGCTCCTGTTCCTCGTCCTCACCCTTGATGTACTCATTGCTACCCAATCCACCCTGAACAGATGAGATGAGGCTGGGCTGGGTAGTATCTCCCTTTCTCATGTCTTCCTCCATCTCCACATGGTCCGCATGCAAAGCTTCATCTTTAATTGTCAGAAGCAACTGTTTAAGTAGGCACAGAAGCAGGATTGTTGCACAGATTATGGCGTCACTACTAGAGTTGAGCGATATCGTCTGATACTTCAAAGTATCGGATCGGAATGGATCGGCCGATCTTTAAAAAAAGTATCGGTATCGCCGATTCCGATACCGGAAGTCCCATTCAAGTCTATGGGACTTCCGGTATCGGAATAAGAAAAACCCTGTTTTTGCCTTGTACAGCCTCTCTGGGGTCTGTACGGGCCTTTCGGGGGGCTGTGCCGGCCTGCAAGGGGGTCTGTGCAGGCTCCGGTGGTCTGTGCCGGCCTGCCGGGGGGCTGTGCCGGCCTGCCGGTGGTCTGTGCAGGCTCCGGTGGGCTGTGCCGGCCTGCCGGGGGGTTGTGCCGGCCTGCCGGTGGTCTGTGCAGGCTCCGGGGGGCTGGCCAGCCTGCCGGGGGGCTGTGCCGGCCTGCCGGTGGTCTGTGCAGGCTTCGGGGGTCTGTGCAGGCATCGTCCGATGGGACTACAAGTCCCATCGGGCGATGCCTGCTACCATGACAGTGATTGACACATTAGCCAATGATGGGACAGTAGTAGTCCCATCATCCGGCTAATGTGTTGAATGTAAAAAAAAAAAAAAAAAAAAATTACATGCTACATACATACAACATGCATACTACATACATGCTACATTCATACTACATACTACTACATGCAACATACATACTACATATATACTACATACATACTACATGCATGCTACATACATACCACATACATACTACATACATACTACATACATACTACATGCATGCTACATGCATGCTACATGCTACATACATAACACATATATACTACATGCATGCTACATACATACTACATGCTACATACATACCACATACATACTACATGCATGCTACATACATACTACATGCATGCTACATACATACTACATGCTACATACTACATATATACTACATGCATGCTACATACATACTACATGCTACATACATACTACATATATACTACATGCATGCTACATACATACTACATGCTACATACATACTACATATATACTACATGCATGCTACATACATACATACTACATGCTACATACATACCACATACATACTACATATATACTACATGCATGCTACATACATACTGCATGCTACATGCATGCTACATGCATGCTACATACATACTACATACATACTACATGCTACATACATACCACATATATACTCCATACATACAATACATTCATACAATACATACATAGACATACAGTACATATAACATAGAGTAACATACTTACCAATACTTGTCACATTGTTCCCCGAAGCCATTGATGCTGCCGTTCTCTACGGGCTGCAGGAATCCAATGACGGAAGGTAGGTATCCTTCCGCACTGTATTCCTCCGCCACTTAAAAAAAAAAATTCCCACGCAGCAATGGCATAAAGTGAGACTAGGGACTTTTTTTTTTTTTAAGTGGCGGAGGAATACAGTGCGGAAGGATACCTACCTTCCGTCATTGGATTCCTGCAGCCCGTAGAGAACGGCAGCATCATCTGATGCTGCAGTTCTCTACCCAAGATCGTCGTGGGACACACTCGTGGACTGCTTCGGATCGTGGGTGAGTATTTTTGTGGTTTGTTATGTTAATATTTATTCCGGAAAAGACAATGGCTTCGGGGAACAATGTGACAAGTATTGGTAAGTATGTTACTCTATGTTATATGTACTGTATGTCTATGTATGTATTGTATGAATGTATTGTATGTATGTAGTATGTAGCATGCATGTAGTATATATGTAGTATGTATGTAGCATGCATGTAGTATATATGTAGTATGTATGTAGCATGTATGTAGTATGTATGTAGTATGTATGTAGCATGTAGCATGTATGTAGTATATATGTGGTATGTATGTAGCATGTAGTATGTATGTAGTATGTATGTAGTATGCATGTAGCATGCAGTATGTATGTAGCATGCATGTAGTATATATGTAGCATGCATGTAGTATATATGTAGTATGTATGTAGCATGTAGCATGTATGTAGTATATATGTAGTATGTATGTAGCATGTAGTATGTATGTAGCATGTATGTAGTATGTATGTAGTATGTATGTAGCATGCATGTAGTATGTATGTAGTATGTATGTAGTATGTATGTAGCATGCAGTATGTAGCATGTATGTAGCATGTATGTAGTATGTATGTAGTATATATGTAGTATGTATGTAGCATGTAGTATGTATGTAGCATGTAGTATGTATGTAGCATGCATGTAGTATATATGTAGTATGTATGTAGCATGTAGTATGTATGTAGCATGCATGTAGTATATATGTAGTATGTATGTAGCATGTAGTATGTATGTAGCATGTAGTATGTATGTAGCATGCATGTAGTATGTATGTAGTATTTTTTTTTTTTTTTTAACATTTAACACATTAGCCGGATGATGGGACTACTACTGTCCCATCATTGGCTAATGTGTCAATCACTGTCATGGTAGCAGGCATCGCCAGATGGGACTTGTAGTCCCATCGGACGATGCTTGCACAGACCCCCGGACATCAGCACAGCCCCCCGGCAGGCCGGCACAGCCCCCCGGCAGGCCGGTACAGACCCCCACAGGGTGCACAGACCACCGGCAGGCCGGCACAGCCCCCCGGCAGGCCGGTACAGACCCCCACAGGGTGCACAGACCACCGGCAGGCCGGCACAGCCCCCCGGCAGGCCGGTACAGACCCCCACAGGGTGCACAGACCACCGGCAGGCCGGCACAGCCCCCCGGCAGGCCGGTACAGACCCCGGGCAGTCCACACAGCCCCCCGGCAGGCCGGCAGAGACCCCCGGAAGGCCCGAAATGACGGCGCATCATGATGCGCACACACCGCGCATCATGATGACGTCAGGCTGTCAATCAACTTTGAACTTCCGATTCCGATGCCGAATTCCGATATTGAAAAAATATCGGAAGTCGGTATCGGAATTCCGATAAAGCAAGTATCGGCCGATACCCGATACTTGCGGTATCGGAATGCTCAACACTAGTCACTACCACTCAACAGCTTTGTAGAGTCCTCAAAGTCTTGGAAAACTGCACAAATGTCAGGCATGCATGCCCACTCTTCAGTTGTTATGTGCGGAGGCTGACTAGAATGCTGTCGTGTGTGTTGGAATAGGTAGTCAGCAACTGGCATCTGCTGCTCACAAAGCCTTGCCAGCATGTGCAATGTGGAGTTCCAGCATGTGAACACATTGCACACCTGTCGGTCATCTGGCTGCAGCACTGCCAGAGTGGCTGCAGCTGTAGCCGACTTGTGGAAATAGGAACTAATGCAGCGTAATTTGACCAGAAGCTCTGGCAAATCAGGGTATGTTTACAGGAACCACTGAACTACCCAGGTGAGCATGTGTGCCAAGCATGTTACGTATGTGAGCTTGTCAAGCTTCACAGCTGCCACCCAGTTACTCCCATTATTACACACAACCATGCCTGGTTGGAGGTTCAGCGGCAAATGCCAAATATCTGTCTGGTCTGTTATTCCATTAAGTAATGCTGCCATGGTATGTGGTCTGCCTCCTGCCCAAATCAGATTCAGTAGAGCCTGGTGCCACTTTGCTGATGCAGTGCTGCAGAGTTTCCAGCTTTTGGATGATGTGGATGACGTGCTCTGAGATAACACAACAGAAATGGAGGATGAGGAGAAGCAGTGGGGTGTAGGAAGTGATGTATGAGGTGAAGGAAACCCTGATAGAAGTAGGGCATGCAATCATCAGTGACCAGAGCAAATGTGTAAATGCCAGGGTGGAACCTGGCTCCAGCCTGCAAAATGTTCAAAATGTAGCATCCCTGGCCAGAAGTGCTTGTCCACATATCAATCGCTAAGTGTCAATTCCAGTAACTGCATTGATAAGAACATGGTTGATGTTCCTGGCCTTGTGCTGGTATGGGGGCCACATCGGGAGAAATAGTGGTGGCTGGGGACCCAGTACCAAGGGATCAATGCTGACATGAGTCAGCAGTAATCCTATATGTCAACAAGCCTGAATGGCAACATTTACACAGCACGCAGCCTGGAAATTGGCCCATTTAACATGTGGAGCTTTGGGTGACAGTGACTGGAAACTTTTTCTTTTCTTTCAAGACCTGTGGTAGGGACAGCTGAACTCTCTGCTGGGGCAAAGATTTGGAAGTGCCCAATTATGGTACATCAGAATGTCCAAGGACAGGTTCACGGTGGGAGACATCTGGACAGGTTATTAGGAAGCACCTAGCACAGGGGAAGAGGCAATGGTATCAGACATTGGCACAAATCATGGACCAAAGCATTTGGCCTACCAAGTTGGGTGCTTAAATATTATGTGTGTAATCACGCTAGTGGTGGTTAGGCCCTTGCTCATCTTAGTATGGCACAAGTTGCAAATGAACATTTTTTCTTCTAATAATTCTCTTAAAAAATGTCCCAGACTGAAGAACACCTAACTTTTTGACAGAGAAATTCAGGAGTGTCGGTGCTCTGCGGAACAGTTGCTCATTTTCTCCCACAGGTCACCTCACTGCCTTTTCCTGCCTTTTAGTGCTGCCGATCCCTCCCCTCAGCGCTGCTAACCGTGCTTTGCAAGTCAGATTCCCAGGATAGGCCAGAGACTTCCTCATTCACCACCTCGTATTCCATTACCACACCCTGCTTCTCCTAACTTGATGACTTAACAACAACCTGACTTATTGGCAACTGTGCTTCATCATCATCTTCCGCCTAAGACAAAATTTGTCATTCTCCACCATCATCTTCTTGTGACTGTGGCTGCTCTAATTTAGTGCATCATTAAACAGTATCACCTCCTGTTCTTTACCTCTTATATCAGCTCCTACAGTTTATTGTACTGTTGTCTTTGAAAAACAGGGATCCAAGGTCACTGAACAATGATGTTTGCTAATATGTTGATTACATATTATAGCAGGCCATGCAGTTTGTTGACTTGCAAACATTGAAGGATAAACTATAATTAATCAAACAATGCAGCTTAACCTCATCAATCCTGTCCCTTGACCTGTGAATGATGGCTTGAAGGACAGTTGTGATCTATATAAGGAGACTATGAATCAAGTTACTCTACAGATTGTCAGCTTAGGGGACAATAATCTCAGCTGGAAAACACAGATTTGCTCAATTGACCAGCACTGAACCCTTAGAGATGTCTTGAAGAATTTAGGTTGGGACAATCAGGTCTTGTGGCCACATACCTCACTGCTCTTGATTAGTTTTCTAAGCTTATCATTACCTCAGCTCTGTGGGTGCCCATGAAAAATGGGGTGCCAATGGTGGGTGTAGTCAGCCCTGGAAGCGACTTTAACCCCGGCGAGTCAGCAGACAGGTGAGATTCTGTGTATTTTGCTGGGACTGTCCTGTGTTTTTTTGCCTGTTTTGTGGTTCAATAATGTATTGCCTCATTGACTTACCCTCATCTTGTGTTGTCTGAGTAGTATTATGCCCACGTTAAAAGGAGAGCGAGCATTCAGTGGGATGATCCCTGATCCTTGCAGTCTTGAGCCAGTGGACTAGAGAACCCTCTGAAGTCTATGTCTGAACAATTAGTCTTCTGGAACTCAACATGGTGGGAGGAAGTAGGATTAGGGTGAGAATTAAGGAATCCAGATTGTTGGCAAGTGAGACTGGATGATGTGGAAGACTGGTGGTGCTACCAAGCATGCTGGAAGTATTATCTACCATCCAATTGACTACCTGTTCACCCTGCTCTGGCTTCAAAAGTGGTGCACCATGCCGCCTTGCAAAGTGGGACATGAACCTATGTGTCATGGATGAGCAAGTTTATTGTGCTCCAGCAACAGGTGAAGTCGCACCTGCCCTATGTTGTAAGTGACTGTGTGCACCATCATCAGCACCTCCATTTCCCAATCCCTTGCTTCACACCTTAAACATTTTCTAATTGCTATGTCTCTTAATACCAAGCTTATTTAAAAAAATAAGAAAAATTGGTTACCTGCATCAGTCCAAGCTCTTTTTGGAGTTTAATACCACCGTTATGTACCCCAAATCTTGTAAAATTATGGATGAGTATTTGAATCCAGAAATTTTTTTCAACTATTTTTTTGGAGTGTTATATACCACCAAAATGTACCATAGACCATGTAATACTCACTCATAAAGTAATTGAATCCAGAAAATAATTTTGACGCTTATTTTGAGTGTTCTATACCACAGAGCACATAATACTCTATGGATGAGTAATTGAATCAATAAAAAATTTTCAACGCTTTCTTGGAATGTAATATACCACAAAGCACATAATACTATATGTATGAATTATTGAATACAGAAAAATGTTACAGTTCTTTTTTGGAGTGTTACATACCACCGAAATGTATGACAGAGCATATAATACTCTATGGATGAGTAATTGATTCCAGAAATATTTTACACTAGCTGAAGAGCCCAGCATTGCCTGGGCATAGTAATTAACAGTGGTTAGTTATAACAAATTATAATGATTATCCCCCATTCCATAGTCCAGTGCCCATATACCCATCATACATATCCTCCATCCCATAGTCTCGTGCCCATATACCCATCATACATATCCATCATCCCATAGTCCCGTGCCCATATACCCACCATACATATCCTCCATCCCACAGTCCAGTGCCCATATACCCATCATACATATCCACCATCCCATAGTCCCATGCCCATATACCCATCATAAATATCCAGCAACCCATAGTCCCGTGCCCAAATACCCATCATACATATCCTCCATCCCATAGTACAGTGCCCATATACCCATCATACATCCTCCATCCCATAGTCCCGTACCCATATACCCATCATACATATCCTCCATCCCATAGTCCCGAGCCATGGTGATTGTGATGTCATAATAGGTTGCAACCATTCTGACATCATCGCCATGGCAACCTATTATGACATCATCGTCATCATGGCAACCATTATTACATCATCATCACCATGGCAACCATTATGATATCATCGTCGCCATGACAACCATTATGACATCATAGTCACCATCGTCACCATGGCAAACCATTATGACATCATCGTCGCCATGGCAACCTTTATGACATCATCTTCGCCATGGCAACCTATTATGATGTCATAGTCACCACCGTCACCATGGTAACCTATTATGACATCATCATTGACACACACACACACACTCATTTTTATATATATATAGATTGCTTTTTGGAAGTGTTATATAACACAGAAATGTACCACAAAACATGTAATACTGTATTGATGTGCAATTGAGTCCAGGAAATTTTTTCAACACTTTTTTGGAGTGTAATATACCACCAAAATGTACCACAAAGCACACAATACTCTATGGATGAGTTCATTGAAACAAGAACTTTTTTGATGCTTTTTTTGAGTGTTACACGCTATTAAAATGTACTACAGAGTACATAAGACTTTATCTTTGAGCAATTGATTCCCTAAAAACTGTTCAATACTTTTTTGGAGTGTTATATACCACTGAAATGTACCACAGAGCATGCAAAACCATATAGACGAGTAATTGAATTGAAAAATATTTTTTAATGCTTTTTTTGAAGTGTTATATAACCACAGAAATGTACCATAAAGCACCTAATACACTATGGATGACAATATAGTCATTTTTGCACCCACCCAAAAAAATATAGTCAAATGCAGCAGATATATTTAGCAACGGAGTGCAAAGCACTAAAACTTGTATTATGCAACCTTCCATGCTCCTGCAAGTGTGCCTCCCTAGGCTAAGTGCAGAAGTTATCTGATACAAAAAGCAAAGCACAGATTTAATCCATACAGGGGCTGTAAGTATGATGTTCAGAATCATCACCAGTATCAACACTACAGGACTCTGATTCGTTCAACTGTGCACACACAGCCGTGGACAAGCACCCTCTCCCTAAAATAAGAACTGTCACAGAGCTGTGCCATGGTGTCAGTGTGCCAAGTGTGGCTGCGCTTGCCATGTAACTCCTGATGATGTCATACAGCCAACCAATCACAGTAATGCCACTACCAAGATGCTGCATGCTTATTGGCTGGGTAACATGCGCCAAACATGCGGGGCAGGGATTCAAACACCGGCTAATGCTCGCCGAGTGCTGAGCACATCCGAGCATCCAGATACTTGAGGGATATCTGAGTATATCACTGAGCACATTCGCTCATCCTTAGTATTAAATCATAAAACCCTTGTTAAAACTGCCACAAAATAGAAGCATAAAGAAGACATATTTTGGCTCTATAGAAATAATAAAGAGTAACCATTGTTTTCATCTTTATTTAATAAATCAATATCACATGTGAAAATAAGCAACTTTGGAATGTATCCTATCCGAAAAACGTGCTTCTTTCTCTGCCAAAATTGATCTGTCATTATCAAAATTCTCAATTCTGAGGTAAAATCTATATTCAGTGAAGACAAAGTTTCCCATTACTGAGATAGGAGATGTCAGTTGCTACTAATGAGATTCTATGTAGATGGGAGGAGGGAGGAGCTAGAGGCAGAGCTATTCCCTCCTTGCTCCTTACATGTACATAGAATGTCATCAGTTGCAACTGACTTCTCCTATCTCAGTAATGGGAAACTTTGTCTTCACTAAATACAGATTTTTCCCCAGAATTGAGAATTTTGAAAATTGGACGGATCAATTTTGGCAGAGAAAGAAGCAAATTTGTCTGACAAGAAGTATTAAAAAATTGCTTATTTTCATGTGTATTGATTTCTGAAATAAAAATTAAACCGACAGTTACTCTTTAAGTCAGATTACACATGGAGCATTGTGCACAAAATTATGTATAAGGACGAGATACAGATGTTGACAAAAAAAGTTTGGCATAGAAAAGAAACATTTGTGTGAAAGATGCAGAGTGCAGCCACTCCATCATTAAATATAAGAGAAGTAACACTAACTGTGCAGCTGTATTAACTCAGGTTTGTTTCATCATTGCTTAGTCAGTAGCAGAACTAGAGCTGCTTTCGAGGTGAGTGACCAAGTTAGAGGCATTTGATCACTAAATGTACTCGTTGAATGGCATGCTAATATTTGGAGTTGAGAATTAATGTTTAAATATGAGACAAGTGCATCTGGATGGACATAGTAAGTTTCAACATTGGACTTAAAGAATTGTATCTTCTTTCCAAACTTTTTTAGCTATGTCACCTAGGATTACTATTGGTAATTGGTATTTGATCAGTAGGGATCCTTCCTCTCACATGTCTGCCGAGTCAATCATCATACTATGAAATGGCTGCTTTACTGGGCTCCTCTCATTGTTTCCAGCTCATTTGTAGTAGCTTAGTATGTGAGTAGCTGTGCTTGTTACTTTAGCTTGTCCAATTTAAGTGGTTTTTTATTATTATTATTATTATTATTATTATTATTATTTATATAGCACCATTGATTCGATGGTGCTGTACATGAGAAGGGGTTACTTCAAAATATAAATATCACTTACAGTAAACAAACTAACAATGATAAACTGGTACAGACGAAAGAGGACCCTGCCCTTGCGGGTTTACATTCTACAGGATTATGGGGAAGGAGACAGTAGTTCGGGGGTTGCAATAGCTCCGATGGTTTTGATTTGGCAGCGCGGTCATTACAGGTAGTAAGCTTTTTTGAAGAGATGGGTTTTCAGGTTCCGTCTGAAGGATCCAAATGTGGTGGATAACCGGACGTGGTAGGGCACAGGATTCAAGTGAATGAGGGATATTCGGGAGAAATCTTGGAGGCGATTGGGAGAGGAGTGAATAAGCGTGGAGGAGAAAAGGAGGTCTTGGGAGGACCAGAGATTACGTGAGGGAAGATATTGGGAGATTAGTTCGTAAATATATGGAGGAGAAAGGTTATGGATGGCTTTGTAGGTCAGTGTTAGTAGCTTAAACTGGATGCACTGGGAAATTGGGAGGGAGCCAGTGAAGGGATTTGCAAAGAGGGGAAGCAGGAGTGTATCGAGGAGAGAGATTAACTAGTCGGGCAGCAGAGTTAAGGACGGACTGGTGGGGTGCGAGAGTGTTAGAAGGTAGGCCACATAGGAGGATATTGCAGTAGTCGAGGCGGGAGATGATTAAGGCATGCACAAGCATTTTGGTAGAGTGTTGAGGAAAAGACGGATCCTGGAAATATTTTTGAGCTGGAGGTGACAAGAGGTGACGCGAGTTTGGATGTGTGGTTCATTTTATGTGATTTATCAGGTAGGGAACATTTATGAGATGGAGAAAAGATAATTAGTTCAGATTCATCCACATTGAGCTTAAGGAAGTGAGAGAAGAAGGAGGATTTAGCTGATACACTCTGGGCTTCTATATAGCAGAGAGGTGATATCTGGCCTAGAGAGGTACAGTAGATCTGAGTGTCATCAGCATATAGATGGTACTGAAAGCCCTAGGACTTTATGAGTTGTCCCAGGCCAAGGGTATAGATTGAGAAGAGAAGGGGTCCTAGGACAGAGCCTTGAGGGACACCAACAGAGAGACAGCAAGATGAGGAGGAAGTGTGGGAGTAGGAACTGCTAAATGTGTGGTATGAGGAGATCCAGGATAGGGCAAGGCCTATGACACCAAAGGAAGAGAGGATCTGTAGCAAGAGACAGTGGTCAACTATGTTGAAGGCAGAGGACAGGTCAAGAAGGAGGAGTATAGAGAATTGTCTCTTAGCTTCGGCAGTAAGTCGTTAGTAAGTTTGGTCAGGGCAGTCTCAGTGGAATAGTGGGGACGGAAGTCAAATAATAGATTGTTAAAGAGCAAGTTAGATGCAAAGTGAGTGGAAAGTTCAGGGTGGATGTGCTGCTCATGGAGTTTGGAAGCAAATTGGAGCAAAAATATGGGGTGATAGCTGGACATAGAGCTCTCGTCAAGGGATGGCTTTTTGTAGATAGGTATGATTGTGGCATGTTTGTAAGAAGAGAGGAAGGTACCTGAAGTTAGTGATAGGTTGAAGAGATGGCTTAGGGATGGGATAAGTATGGTGGTGAGGTTGGGGAGGAGGTGGGATGGGATCGGGTTAAGTGCACAAGTGGAGAGGTGTGATTTGGAGAGAAGATGAGCAAGCTCTCCTTCAGTGATTTTGGAGAGGGAAGTTATGGGGTTACGGCATTGGTCTAGTATACAAAGGGATTGTGGTGGTCTGACAACAAGACTTGCCTTGTTTGGTCTATCTTATTTATGAAAGGAGTGGCAAAGTCCTCAGCAGAGATTAGGGAAGTTGGAGGGGGCAGTAGTGGGCAGAGGAGGTAGTTAAAAGTGCTGAACAACTGTTTGAGGTTGTGGGATAAGGAAGATACTAGGAATGTAAAGTAGGTCTATTTAGCAGAGGTGAGAGCTGACTTGAATGCGAGTGTTGCTTGTTTGAATGTGATGAAGTCATCTTGTGAATGCGTTTTCTTCCAAATCCGCTCTGCAATTCTAGATACTTGCCAATGCATTTTAGTGATATTATTGTGCCAGGGTTGTCTATTGATTTGTTGCGCTCTGCTATGCATAACAGGGGTGACCGAGTCGATGGCTGATGCAAGAGTGGCATTATAGAATCTAGTGGCAGTGTCTGTGTCATGGAGTGAAGATATGGAGGACAGCGGTAGAATAGATTCAGAGAGTGTGCAAGTGTCTAGATGTGCGAGGTTTCTGCAGTGGTGTGCAAATTAGTCGACATGGGTGATAGGTGAGGAGGACAGTGATGAGAATGTGAGTAGATGGTGGTCATATAGGGAGAGAGGGGATATTGTAAAGTTAGATAGGGAGCAGGGATGGGTGAAGACTGGGTGTAATGTATGTCCGTCTGTGTGGGTGGCTGAGGAGGACCACTGAGTAAGTCCAAAAGATGAAGTGAGAGACCGGAGTTTGGAGGTTGCCGACTGGTGGGTTTCAATGGGGATGTTGAAGTCACCCATGATGATGGTGGGAATGTCAGCAGAGAGAAAGTGAAGAGAGGTTGAGAACTGGTAAATAAAGGCAGTGGTCGGGCCTGGAGGTCGATATACGACAGCCACTTGGAGGTTGCAGGGAGAGTAGATGCGGACAGAGTGGACTTCAAAAGAGGGGAGGATAAGGGAGGGAAGAGGTGGGATTGGATAAAGTTACAGTTGGAAGAAAGGAGAATGCCCATTCCTCCACCATGTCTGTTGCCAGGGCGTGGAGTGTGGGTGAAGTGGAGGCCACCGTAACATAGCGCAACAGGGAAAGCTGTGTCAGAGGATGTCAGCCATGTTTTGGTGAGGACCAGGAAGGAAAAATTATGAGAAGTAAAGAGGTTGTGAATCACATGGAGTTTATTGCAGACAGAGCAGGCATTCCAGAGTGATCCAGAGAGAGAGCAGGGTGGTGGGAGTCAAGGGCACGGCTTTTAAGTGGGTGAGATTTCGGGTGTTTATATTGAGTTGGGAGCGATAGGAGGGGGAAATAATGGGAGGTATCAGCTGTGGGGATCCAGGATTGGGAGATATGTTGCCAGAGGAGAGGAGAAGCAGAGAGAGGGAGAGCAGGTAGGAGAAGGAGAGTGAGCGGCTTGTTTTATGTTTAAGTAGGAGAGATGTGATGTTGAGGAGTAGGTCTGTTGAGGAGATCAGGTGAGGAGGCAAGAGGGAAGGAGAGATTATTATTTGGTTAGATGGTGCTGGGGTGTCCGGATAGCGTAGGAGACTTAGGAGTAACAGAGCCAAAACTGTTAGGGCACATGTCAGCATGGTGAGAGTAAGTATGGAAGAAGAGAAAGAAATGTAGTACATTTAATAACAGTGGTTAGTCGCACCTTCTGTTCCTTTCTGGTTCATTTCTGGGATATTTCTGCAAACTTAAAGATCTATACTTATGGAGCCAAACCACAGTCAGACAGACCTGTGACTCTGCATTTATAGCAAGCTGAGTGCACATGAAATAGGCAAGGTGTGATCAGGAGGGAGGGGCAGCAGGGAGACTAATCGCAGACACAGGAGGGGAGAAATTAGAAGTCAGAAGGGAAATTGCAAACAGGAGATAGTCAGGCACAAACAGACAGATGTGTGGTAACATCAAGGACTTAGGGTGAGAAACATGCAGGAAGATAAAAAATGGATGATGATATGGCAGCCAGGAAACATACCAGAAATGACAGACAAGTACAGAGTGCGAGGGAGGTCAGCAAATATGGACGATGATGTTGCAGCCAGGAAACAAACCAGAAATGACAGATAAGTGTACAGAGTGAAAGGGGGGTCAGCAAATATGGATGATGATGTTGCAGCCAGGAAACATACCAGAAATGACAGACAAGTGCAGAGGGAAAGGAAGGACAGCAAATATGGATGATAATGTTGCCGCCAGGAAACATACCTGAGGATGAAGCAGATTGATTGTCAGATCGATAGTAATAATGACATTGAAGCATTTATGGTAGGGTTTTTTTTATCTTGGATATTTCTGCATACCTAAAAGGCCATACTTATGGAGCCAGACCATGGTCAAACAGACCTGCGACTCTGCAGGTCTTTCTGCTTATGCTACTCTGTTTATGCTACTTTTATATTTAGCAGTGATGTGTTCAGTTGAATTTACATGAAATTCTATTTCCATATAATTAATTTGATGTAAATGAAATGTTCCATCTTGTGCTCAGGTGTCTCTGTAGTGTTTTTATAGTCAACAAGCTAATTTGATCTCAATGTGAAAAACTGCAGTAAAAACGATGAAAAAACTGACATGCTGTGTTTTTTAAGAACTACACCACAGGACAAAAATGCAAGTTAAAAAAAAAACACTAGGTGAATGTGATTTTAAAAATATCATTCAAGTTTATGTTACTGTAAAAGCTGTAAAACCTGTGGAAAAAAACATATCAAAACACTGCATGTGAACTAGCCCTATAAAGCTTTTGATTTTGAATGTAAACAAAAGGGCTTCTACATACTAATAGCCAGAACAGATGATACTTGCTTCTGGTTTTATGGATGGAACCTTTTGCTCTCTTCTTTTATTATGCTTACTGACAGAAGCGGGGATGTCATTTTTGGAATAGGCAGAATAAGACGGAGGAAGGGGAAGGGAAAACTAGAAAGGATAGAAGAAGAGAAGGAGAAGACTATAGTATTGTTTTATCATGTCATTTTCACTCCAGACTAAGGCTTTACATTAGAGAATAATACAGCATTCATTCATGGTAAGTTATTGTGCAAAAAATGATTGGATTGGAGCATATCTGTTTTAGATCAATTTCTATTATATATTCTACAGGGTTGCTGCTAGAACTAAATACTTTGTTGCACAAATTCTAAAATATAGCTTTTAAGGAACTAATCTAATGTATACGAGTGTAATGGTAACTAATTCCTCCTGAGTCTCACCAGATTGGGTCCCATAAAATAGAATATCTACTACTGGAACAAGAATCTTCTTTAGCTTAATAGAAACTGGAATTTTTAAGATTTGCAAAGAGCAACAGACTGTGTAGTGCAGGTTCAGTAGGTTACAGCAGATGCTCCATTTCTTAACTTACTCTCAACAGGTTTTAAATATTGAAGTATTGAAGTTCTACAATTATGAAGAGGACCATTTCACCAGGTGAAAAGTTGTCTTTTTTTGCTGTTATTCCTTTTTTTTTAAAAATAAAAACTGTATATATATATATATATATATATATATATATATATATATATATATACTAGCCCGGCGTCGCCCGGGCATAGTAACTATTTGTGGTTAGTTATAAAGGCTCCTCATTTACCAAACTTTCCTTCCTCGCCATCACCGAAACCTGGCTCACCCCTTCTGACACAGCCTCTCCTGCTGCACTTTCATATGGTGGCTTCCACCTTTCTCACACCCCCCGCCCCAGCAGCAAACATGGCGGAGGAGTTGGTTTTCTCCTGTCAGATACCTGCTCCTTCACCCCAATCCCACTGCCACCCTCTGTTACCCTCCCTTCCTTTGAGGTGCACTCTGTGCTCATCTACTCCCCCTCCATCTCCAACTGGCTGTCATCTACCGCCCCCCAGGGCCAGCCACCACCTTCTTTGACCACTTCACCACCTGGTTACTTCATTTCCTTTCCGCGGACATCCCTACTATCATCATGGGCGACTTCAACATCCCCATTGACACTTCCCTCTCAGCTGCCACTAAACTCCTATCTCTCACTTCCTCCTTCGGCCTCACTCAATGGTCTTCTACAGCCACCCACAAA
The DNA here is from genome assembly GCF_039654945.1 of Dendrobates tinctorius. Lineage (NCBI taxonomy): Eukaryota > Metazoa > Chordata > Amphibia > Anura > Dendrobatidae > Dendrobates > Dendrobates tinctorius. The sequence continues at coordinate 17,618,700 of NW_027361692.1, forward strand.
GATGGCCACACACTGGACCTCATCTTCACCCGCCTCTGCTCCCTATCTAACCTCTCTAACTCACCTCTTCCTCTCTCTGACCACAACCTTCTCACATTCTCTTCTCTCTTCACTCCATGTCTACAATCCCCACCCCACAAACTCTCACACCCTTGCAGAAATCTTAAACACCTTGACCTACACTCATTCTCTGAATCCCTTCTCCATCTCACAGATATAAGTTCCTTACACAATGCGGATGACGCTGCCGCTCTATATAACACCACAATAGCTGTAGCTTTGGAATCCGCTGCCCCACTTACACATACCAAAGCTCGCAAAATCAACAGACAGCCCTGGCACACCAGCCTGACCAAAGAGCTGAGGCGAGCTTCCAGGGCTGCTGAGCGCAGATGGAAAAGATCCCACTCCAACGAGCACTTCATCGCATTCAAACAGTCCCTCACTACTTTCAAGACCACACTCGCCACAGCTAAACAAACCTACTTCTCATCTCTCATATCCTCCCTGTCTCACAACCCTAAACAGTTATTCAACACCTTCAATTCTCTCCTTCGCCCCCCAGCACCTCCTCCCTCCCCACTCATCTCAGCTGAAGACTTTGCCTCATTTTTCAAGCAGAAGATTGATAACATCAGAGAAAGTTTTGGTCAACAACCCCCAGAACCCTTCCTCCCGACTTCCCAGCCCTCCACCTTCAAAACCAACTTCTCCACCATTACAGAAGATCGACTCTCCACTCTACTCTCAAGATCACATTTCACCACCTGTGCACTCGACCCGATCCCATCCCACTTCATACCAAACCTCACCACAGTCTTCATCCCAACCCTAACCCATCTCTTCAACCTATCACTAACAACTGGTGTTTTCCCCTCAAGCTTTAAACATGCCTCCATCACACCTATCCTCAAAAAGCCCTCTCTTGACCCATCCTCTGTATCTAGCTATCACCCTATATCACTTCTCCCCTACGTCTCCAAGCTACTGGAACACCACGTCTACCTTGAACTGTCCTCCCATCTCTCTTCTTGCTCCCTCTTTGACCGCTTACAATCTGGCTTCCGGTCACACCACTCCACTGAAACTGCCCTTATTAAGGTCACCAATGACCTCTTAACCGCCAAGAGCAAGCAACACTACTCTGTCCTCCTCCTCTGGACCTGTCGGCTGCCTTTGACACAGTGGACCATTCCCTATTATTACAGACCCTCTCATCCCTCGGCATCACAGACTTGGCCCTATCCTGGATCTCATCATACCTAACAGACCGGACATTCAGCGTCTCCCACTCACACACCACCTCCTCACCTCGCCCCCTATCTGTCGGAGTCCCACAAGGTTCAGTCCTTGGGCCCCTGCTGTTCTCTATTTACACCTTTGGCCTGGGACAGCTCATAGAATCTCATGGCTTTCAGTATCATCTCTACGCTGATGACACACAGATCTACATCTCTGGACCAGATATCACCTCCCTACTAACCAGAATCCCTCAATGTCTGTCCACTATTTCATCCTTCTTCTCCGCTAGATTTCTGAAACTCAACATGGACAAAACAGAATTCATCATCTTTCCCCATCTCACGTGACCCCCCCTATGAACCTATCAATTAAAGTAAATGACTGCCCACTCTCCCCAGTCCCACAAGCTTGCTGCCTCGGAGTAATCCTTGATGCTAATCTCTCCTTCAAACCACATATCCAAGCCCTTTCCACTTCCTGCCGACTTCAACTCAAAAATATTTCACGAATCCGTTCATTCCTCACCCAAGAATCTGCAAAAACCCTAGTCCATGCCCTGATCATCTCTCGCCTTGACTACTGCAACCTCCTGCTCTGTGGCCTCCCCTCAAACACTCTCGCACCCCTCCAATCTATTCTAAACTCTGCTGCCCGACTAATCCACCTGTCCCCCCGCTATTCCCCAGCATCTCCCCTCTGTCAATCCCTTCACTGGCTCCCAGTTGCCCAGAGACTCCATTACAAAACCCTAACCATGACATTCAAAGCCATCCACAACCTGTCTCCTCCATACATCTGTGACCTCGTCTCCCGGTACTTTCCTGCACGCAACCTCCGATCCTCACAAGATCTCCTTCTCTACTCCCCTCTTATCTCCTCTTCCCACAATCGCATACAAGATTTCTCTCGCGCATCACCCCTACTCTGGAACTCTCTACCACAACATATCAGACTCTCACCTACCATCGAAACCTTCAAAAAGAGCCTGAAGACCCACCTCTTCCGACAAGCCTACAACCTGCAGTAACCACCGATCGACCAAACCGCTGCACGATCAGCTCTACCCTCTCCTACTGTATTATCACCCATCCCTTGTAGATTGTGAGCCCTCGCGGGCAGGGTCCTCTCTCCTCCTGTACCAGTTATGATTTGTATTGTTTAAGATTATTGTACTTGTTTTTATGTATACCCCTCCTTACCTGTAAAGCGCCATGGAATAAATGGCGCTATAACAATAAATAATAATAATAATTTATACACAGCATTTTTCTGCAGCACAGCTTTTCTCCTTTATAGTCGCCTCCGCCGGCAGCACCTCACACTCCTCTTCCATATACAATTGGAAACAGTTGATCCCGAGAGAAATTGCACTAATTGTAATATAGCGTATCGTATACACAGCCTACTTCTTCTGCAGCACTACACTTTTCTCCTTTAGACCTCGTTCACACGTTATTTGGTGAATATTTTTACCTCAGTATTTGTAAGCTAAAACTTGGAGTAAAACAATCAAAGGAAAAGTATATTAGAAACACCTCACCACTTCTGTATTTTTCTCCCACTCGTGGTTTTGGCTTATAAATACTGAGGTAAAATACTGACCAAATACTGAACATGTGAATGTGGCCTTATACACAGCCTCCACCAGCAGCGCCTCAATCTTCTCTATACACAGCCTCATACTGCTGCAGCACCTGACTTCTCTCATTTTCCCATCACACCTCTCATTTTCCCCTCACATCTCTCATTTTCCCCTCACTCCTCTAATTTTCCCCTCACACCTCTCATTTTTCCCCTCACACCTCTCTTTTCCCCGCTCACACCTGTCATTTTTACCTTACACCTGTCATTTTCTGATCACTCCACTATTTTCCCCTCACTCCTCTCATTTTCCACTCACACCTCTTCATTTTCACTTCTCTCATTTTTACCTCACACCTCTCATTTTCCTCTCACGCCACTTTTTTCCCCTCACTCCACTATTTTCTCTTCACTCTACTATTTTCCCCTCACTCCACAATTTTCCCCTCACACCTCTCATTTTTCCCCTCACACCTCTCTTTTCCCCGCTCACACCTGTCATTTTTACCTTACACCTGTCATTTTCTGATCACTCCACTATTTTCCCCTCACTCCTCTCATTTTCCACTCACACCTCTTCATTTTCACTTCTCTCATTTTTACCTCACACCTCTCATTTTCCTCTCACGCCACTTTTTTCCCCTCACTCCACTATTTTCTCCTCACTCTACTATTTTCCCCTCACTCCACTATTTTCCCCTCACTCCTCTCATGTTCCCCTCACCCCACTATTTTCCCCTCACTCCTCTCATTTTCCCCTCACTCCTCTCTTCCCCTCACACGTGCACAGCAACTTCCTGTTATGAGCACAGCGGTGTAATCCATGAGGCTCCTCCCTTTCCCGTTACATTATGCCTCACAGGAGCAACTCCATTCTAGACACGATGGAGCTAGATGTGGCCTGTGCCTGCCATGAACTGATACTCTGAAGGCGGCAGCCCTGATTGTTGCTTGCAGCTGCTGGGATGTTGCAGCCAGTGAGTTTGGCAGGGTGGCTTTCGAGGTGAATGTGTCTGCGCCCATGTGCGTTAACAATGTGGGCCGTGTGGACTATGTGGAGTGGGTGGGGCTATGTGGAGTTGGCATGGATTTATACATACACACAAACATACATACACTCAGCTATATATATATATATATATTTTTTTTTTACATCTGCCATATAATTTTAACGATATGGGCCTTTTTATTTAGTGCTAATTCTTATAGTTGTACCAAGGGTGTGTGGCTTACACAATTCTCTGAGAGTGTGTCTTTAGGCAGACCTACATTATACAGACTTACATGCTGTGAGCACCACTCCATTGTTAAAGACCATAAAAATTAGCACTAAATCAAAAGGTCCATATCTGTGGAACCATAAAGTGAATTTTTTAAAAGAAAAAAAAAAACAGAATGGTCAGGAAACAATGGGAATAAGATAAAATAAAAACCTGTTCACTACTGAAATATTCTTTTTAATTCTAGCACACACATTTACATAATTGCAGTGGTGACAGCATGTAGAGGGGGCTCAGGAGCTGAGTTCCCTTCAAAAGCACCATATATCATCTATATTACATAGCATGCACATGTCTTTAACAGTCACGGCTGGACATAAGCTGTGACAGCGGCACTTAAATGGAACATGCACAGCTGTTTTTCACTTAACAGCTTGCTTCAATGACATTTGAAAAGATTGGGGTGTGCCCTTGAATTGCCATGGGCCTAATGAAAGGCCCCTGTTGCCACCATCTTGGTGCTCCTCTAAAGTTCAACATATTCAAATTGCACTGAGATTTATACTATTTACTACAATGCAGCAATATTGCAGTATATAGTATTAGCAATCAAGCAGTTTTGGTTCACGTTCCCTAAGGAGAAAAATAAAGTAAAAAATAAAACAAAGTTTTAAAAAACACAAAATAATGTAAAAAGCATAAAAGTTCGAATCACTCTACTTCTATCCTACTAACAATAAAGAAATTAAAATAAATAAAGAAACACCCCCTTCTTTAAAGTACAATCTTTCAAAATAGAAAATTAATTAACTCGATCAGTATACAACAGAACAAGAAAAAAAATATCAAAATGTTGAAAATGGAAATTTTTTGGTCACATGTCACAACCCTTCGCTAAAAATTAAAAAAAAAAATCAAAACATTCTACATAGCCCAAAATGATCACAATAAAACCGACAGTTCATCATGCAAAAACATGATTTCATTCAGCTCAATTGATTGAAAAACAATAACGTTGCAGGTCTTGGAATATGGCAACACAAACCAAAATATTTGTTTTTACGAATTTCAAAATTATTTTTCTTCACTTAATTGAAAAAATAAAACTATGCAAATTTGGTATTGTCATAATCATATTGAGCTTTCACCACAAAATGTATGCCATGAAAACAAAACACAAAAACATGGCATGATTGCATTATTTTCAAAATTCCACTATATTTAGATTTTTTTTTCCTGGTTTTCAGTACATTGAATGGAAAAATGAATGGTGTGATCACAAACTACAACTCGTAACTCGTCCTGCAAAAAGAAGTCTTTATATGGCTATGTTAATGTAAAAGATAGTAAAGTTTAGATTCCTTTTCTGTATTACCTCTCCCTCATCTACCTATGTGGCGTCTCCATTAAATGTTGGATTTCTGACTTCTATTCACTGGCCTACTGCAGGTTCTAATTTCAGTTATCCTACAGTCCAAATACATCTCAACAATTTGTCCATTATTTATTAAAGTGTTATCATTTATATGTATAATCCCATCAATTAGGTATTCCAATATGGCGGTCAGCATACTTCCGGTGCGGCATGGTGGATTGTAGGATTCGAGGACGTCTGGACTGAAGTGGATGATGGACAATTTTAGGTAAGTATATAATAGACGCTTTTGCTTTTTTTTTTTAAGCTGTTTATTTGATACCTTATTAACACTACTGCAAACTGATCAATAGTAAAAAGAACGCACTATTTATGCTCTGGTCTCTTTTACCGACTGCACACTTAATAAGTGACTACATTTGCCTAGCTATTACTGATTTTCAGCTTTATTGTAATTAACTCACATTAAAAAATCAGAGAATTAGATTATGTATGATTTATGAGTTTCTTATTCTACTCAAACTTTCATTTGAATATTTAACTTAAATTATACATGATGTGCAATATAATTTTTCAGTCTTACCAGCTTTTACAGTTCCTCAAGCTACATTGTTAATATTGACATCATTAAGTAAGCCCAGTTATAGCATTGTATAGCATTTCATGGCAATTAATACATGTATCTTTTCACCACTAATTGTCTGCTGGCTGCTTTAATACATTTTTCAGTAGCATTTTATTTAATATAAATCAGCACATCAATGCAAGTTATAAAATATTCAATTGACTTAAACTACAATCTTTCATTTATGTAAAAAAGGAAATAAGTAGGACATTGAAATGAAATTATTTGGTATAAAGCACACATACAAATATATTTACTTTCAGTTTAACATAAAACATTTAAAATAAGAATACATTATATTTCACATTTTTGTTTAGATAGACAAGTTTGGATAGTGTTGCGTTAATATACATGTCTTTTATCTTGTATGTCTTTAGGTAGTTGTCACAAATATTGTGCAAATGATGCAAATATAACGCACCAAAGTCAGCTTGTGGAAACCTAAATTGAGATTATGGAGAAGTAACTTAAACAAGAACTCTCATTAATTTTTTTATATGCTATGCCTGTGCGAAATTACATGTAGTATAGTGTAGATGTATTAACATTCTCTGTGACTGCTGTCTTCTTCAGTTTCTAGCATCAGTATGATCCTCTTTTGAGTAATGCCACAACTATTGTGTGAGTATATATTTTGAAGAGAGGTAGAGTGTGTGTGTGTATACATATTTTGCAGAGGGGCAGTGTGTGTATAGATTGTACAGAGGGGCAGTGTGCATGTGTTTTGCAGAAGGGCAGTGTGTGAGTGTGTTTGTTACTGAGGGGCAGTATGTATATTTTGCAGAGGGGTGGTGTATATATTTTACAGAGGGGCAGTATGTGCGTGTGTGTGTATTTTGCGGAGGAGCAGTATGTGCATGTGAGTGAATTTTGCAGAGGGGCAGTGTGTGTGTTTTTTTAGAGGGGCAGCTGTTGTGAGCTCATTTTCGGGTTTGCCTCTGGCTTCTGGTGAGGTTTAAGGAGCTGGCTGTGCTGACAGAGGAGTAGTGAGTTCTCTATCTGGACTCCCTCTGTTGATGAAGGGAGGTAATGAAGCTGATCTAAATGGCAGAGACCGGCCACCTGAGGAAGAGGACAGTGATTGGACATCAGGAATTTCTGATTGGATTTAAGGCAGCCGACTCCCTAGTTTCTTGCTGGTGATTTTTCCTGACTGTGGCTCCTGGTTTCCAGTTTGGTTCCTGCCTTCCTAAAGCTAAGTTTTCTCTGCTATTGTTCATATGAGTTTTTGTCTGGTTTACTTAGTTTTTGTGTTCAGCCAGCCCTGGCTGGGACTGGGCTGAATCCCCATTTTGTCTCTGATCAGTTGATCTCTTTTGCTCTGTCTTCAGAATATACCTGAGTGCTGATATAGTGATTTGAAGTCTAGCGACTTCAGGGCCTTTTTCTATCAGACGTGTTGGTCATTCTTTTTGGCAGGGTTTTTTGCGTGATTGCAGACAGCAGCTTTTTTTTCCTGTTCTTTCTAGTTAGTGAGGGCCCCATCGTTTGCTCAGCCTATCTTTCTACCTGTGTCAGTGTTTTCATCTTGTTTCACCGACAATACATGTTGGGGGCTGTCTTTTGCTTTGGGGTCTGCTCTGGGGCAGTTTAGATTTTGCCTTTCTTTCTTTAGGCTTATTTAGTTCTCCGGCCGTGACGAGGCATCTAGGACCACCGTAGGCACGCTCCATGGCTACTGCTAGTTGTTGTGGATAGGATCAGGGGTCTGCAATCCGCTAGTTACCAACCTCTCCGGTTTTCTGGGCTTAGCTTGCTTTTTGTTTTTTCCTCCTCGGTGACTCATTCATAACAGGCAGCGTATGTATGTATTTTTGGCACAGGAGCAGTGTGTGTGTGTATTTTTTACAGAAGGGCAGTGTGTGTATATATACATATATTTTTTTGCAGAGGGGCAGTGTGTGTATGTATGTTTTACAGTGGGACTGTGTGTGTGTGTGTGTGTGTCAGGATTCCGGACTTTCCTTTGTGCCTGTTTGCCCTTATAGTATTGTATCTTGCCATGCAATGGAATTTCCTGTCTGTCCTGATTATTTAAGTCTAGGTCATGTGCTCCTCTTTGCCTGAGTATTTTGTTGCTGTTGGCTCCTGAGCTACTACTGTCTGGACTTCTAGTTGGAGCTATTCACGCCTGGAACTGCTGTGGCCTGTAAGGAATTCTGACATCATCTTCTCCTCTAGGTCTGTGGTTGTGTGGGCTGCTGTGCGGGACTTGTGAGGGACTTACAGCCCAAAAGGTACACATGGTGACCTTCTCTTGCATCATTCCATATTGTTCTGTGTTTTTTATACTATTGCAGGAAGTGCCCTGTTAGTTTTGTTACACTTGCTAAATAACTTATTTGTATCAACTTTGGTCTCAGTGCCACATTATCCCATGCAATCAGATTTCGTAGTACCCATATGATTGTTACAGGATATTCAGGCCATTTAAGCAATCTGCTGTGATAATGTTGACTGAGACAAAGTTGGATCAGTTGTTCTCTATGATCCACTCTTTACAGGGAGATAAAGAAGCTCTGCAAATCAAGGTTGCTAACTGGGAGGCCCATTTTGGACAGGTGCTTCAAGATTTAAGTAATCAGATAACAGCACGGGCACCTCCACCCCTGGGGCAGCTACTGCCAGCTAGTCCTCCCACTTTATCATCATTTAGGTTCAGTGGAGATCACTACAAGTTTCATGGGTTTCTGAATCAATGCCTTTAATATTTTGATGTGCAAGCCGCCCACTTCCTTACTGATCGATGCAAGGTTATATGTATAATAATTAGTGATGAGCGAGTATATTTGTTGCTGAGTTTTCCCCGAACATGCTCGGGTGATCTCCGAGTATATTGGCATGCTTGGAGATTTAGTTTCTGGTACCTCAACTGCATGATTTATGGCTGCTGGACAGCCTGAATACACGTGGGAATTCCCTAACAACAGGCATTCCTCACATGTAGTCAGCCTGTCCAGCAGCCACAAATCATGCAGCTGCATCGACAGAAACCAAATCTCGGAGCATGCTAAAATACTCGGAGGCCTCCCGAGCATGCTCTGGGAAACCCGTTCAACGAGTATACTCTCTCATCACTAATAATCATGTTACTTACTTCCTGAGCTTTCGCATGGGCAAATCCACTTATGGAGGCTCGTGACACTTGTTTGAATAACCTTGAAGATTTTCTTGCTGCAATGTCTATGACCCTAATAGTCGCACTACAGCTGAGACCGCCTTGTTATCTTTACATCAGGGTAAGCATTTTGTCATTGAATACACTACTGACTTTAGGTGGCTGGTGGTGGATACGATTTGGGACTGTTATACCCAATTACCCATTTCTAAGAGGGGATTGTCTAGTGCGATGAAAGACGAGTTAGCTCATGCAGATGCCCCGCAAGAATTTGATGCTTTTATGCAACATTGTTTATGCATTGATATATGAATTACTGAGCGTAGACAGGAGAGATTTGTATCCTCTAATTGTGTCTCTAACTCTTCCTTTTCACCTAAAGAACCTACAGGCAAATCTTCTTGGGAGGCTGAACCAGTTACCAGGCAGGTGGATACTTTAAAGCGACATGAGAGTAACGATTTCGGGAAAGTCCTTGTTTTTACTGCGGTCAGTCAGATTGCTTCCTTATCAACTGTCCCAAGGAGCCTCGCAAGGTACTGGCCATGGTAGGGGAATTTGAGAATCAAGAGCCTGAATCTGTTATTTCGGAGTCTAGTTTTTCTGTGAATGCCATCTTTCATTCTCTGTCTGTGACCACCTCTCCTAAATTACAGAGGAATAAAGAGACACATTGCTCCTTGCCCATTAAGATCCGGTTGTTGGGTCAATGGATTCCCTGTGCAGCTATGGTGGATTCATGGGCAGGAGGTAATTTTATGGTCTTAACCTTTGCCAAGGAACATGGCATTCAGACTCAGCAGAAAGCCACCCCAGTAACTTTGAAAATGGTGGATGGTTATCCTCTTGTTTCTGGACCAGAGGATCAGAAAACTGTACCTCTGGAAGTCTCCATTAATCCTGATCATCAGGAAATGCTTTGCTTCATGTTGATCTCCTCACCGCATTTCCCTAATTTTAAGAATTCCATGGCTGCAGTCGCAAAATCCTATCATTAACTGGGAGACCAAGGAGATCACTTTCCCATCAAGAGAAACACCAGTAACAAGCCAGGCAACTCCTCGGGACACGGAAAGTACCACTGAGGTATATTTATTACCATCTATTTATAATGAATTTTTGGATATTTGTGAGAAGAAAAAGGCAGACCAGCTTCCTCTTCACAGGCCTTATGATTGTCCCATTAAACTGCTTCCGGGGGCAGCTATTCCATTCAAGCATGTCTACCCACTAGCACCTACGGAGCTGCAGGATTTGAGGGAATACATTGATGAGAATTTGGATAAGGGTTTAATTTGCCCCTCCTCATCACCGGCAGGAGCACCCATCTTTTTCGTTAAAAAGAAGGATGGAACTCTTAGACCTTGTATTGATTACCGGGAGCTCAATAAGGTAGCTATCCGGAATCACTACCCTTTACAGTTGATTCCTGAACTGCTGGAAAGAGTACGACCTACTAAAGTCTTCTCTAAGTTGGTTCTTCAAGGAGCATATAATTTGATTCGGATCCGCTCTGGAGATGAATGGAAGACTGCATTTAGATGTCAGTATGGGCATTTTGAATATCTGGTAATGCCTTTCGGTATCTGCAATGCTCCAGCAACCTTCCAACATGTGGCTAATGATATTTTTGGAGATCTGTTAGACCATTTTGTTGTGATCTATTTGGACAATATTTTGTTTTTTTCTGATTCATTGCAGGAACACCAGGAGCATGTTAAAACCATCCTGAGATGTCTGAAAGAGAATCATCTCTACATTATGCCTGAGAAATGTGAATTCCATCACACAGAGATTCAATTTCTGGGGTGTCATCTCACCACAGGGGCTTAACATAGAGGCAAGTAATATCCAGGCTATTCTTGACTGGCCCGCACCTAAAAATGTCAATGAGGTACAGCGTTTCATTGAATTTGCAAATTTTTATAGATGATTTATTCGTAATTTCTCTAAGATTGTTTGACCTATTACACAGCCAACCAATAAGGAAAAAACCTTTGATTGTCTTAAGTCCCAGATTACTTCTGCAACTGTACTGATTCACCCTAACCCAGCACATCCTTTCATCGTGGAATTGGATGCTTCAGACTGTGCTTTGGGGGCCATCCTCTCACAAAGAACAGGAGACAAGGGTCTGTTACATCCATGTGCTTTTTTTTTCTTGCAGACTTAATGCTGAAAAGAACTATGATGTGGGAGATAAAGAGCTTCTAGCCATTATCGCTGCATTTAAGGAATGGAGGCACCATGTGCAGGGGGCAGCACAACAAGGTATTGTGCTCACGGATCATCTGCTAGATATCTTTCTCCACGGCAGGCTCGTTGGAGTCTATTTTTGAACTAATTTAATTTTGCCATTTCGTACCACCCAGGGTCACGTAGTGGGAAAGCGGATGCTTTGTCCAGAACCCATGCCATGGATTCCGTACCTGGGACCCCATCCAAGACCATCTTATCTGATGCCAACTTTTTCAGAGTCATTCAGAATAAGGACTTTCGGAAGACCATTAAGGAGGCCTATGACGCAGAACCATTTCTCGCCAACCCGGCTGCTGATGTGAACTTATTTCTAAAAAATGGTATGTGGGTCCAGGATCAAGGTTTATACATTCCAGAGGCTGTAAAACTGCAGGTCCTTAAGTTTGTACATGACCCAAAGTTGGCTGGTCATTGGGGATACAGAAGACACAGAGGTTCCTCAGCTGTTTTTTTGGTGGCCTACCTGTTTGAAAGATGTGAAGAGCTATGTTCTCTCTTGTGAGGTATGTGCACGCTTTAAGACTCTTAGTATATCACCTACTGGATTGCTACAACCACTACCCATCTCCTCTCACCCTTTGGGGTCTATTTTGATGGACTTTATAGTACAATTGCCCACCTCTGGGGGAAATAATTCTATTCTAGTGGTTATAGATCACCTTACCACCTTACTAAAGCTGCCCACTTCATTCCTTGTACTGGTCTTCCCTCTGCCAAGGAGATGGTAGATCTGGTCATCTAGAATGTGTTCTGGCTGCATGGAATACCGGACGAATTCATCTCTGATCGGGGAGTGCAGTTTACATCCAGGTTCCAGAAGGGATTCTGTTCTGCACTTGGTGTTAATGTGTGTCTGTCATCTGTGTATCATCCTTAGACTAATGGATAGATGGAGCTGACTAATCAGATTCTGGAACAGGATCTTCGATGCTATATCAGCCATTCACAGGATGACTGGTTGGAGTTGCTTCCGCTAGCAGAATTTTGTTACAACTGTAAGAATTCATCTACTAAAGTAACATCCTTCTTTGCCAACCTGGGTTATCATCCCAGTATTCTTTCCAGATCCCCGATCGATGCACCAGTGCCTGGAGTTCATGAGAGGTTGGAGGCAATGAGACAGAATCTGGAAACCTTGAAGGAATCATTATCTACTGCACAGGAGAGATAAAAAAGATTTGTCGATAGGTTTTGAAGGCCTACACCTAAGTTCAAGGTAGGGGACTCTGTGTTTATCCACAAAAAAGCTGAGATGGATTGTTCCATCACAGAAACTGGGACAAAAGTTCATCGGCCCATACAAGATCTCTGGGATCGTGAGTTCCGTTGCCAGTCGTCTGAAGTTACCAAGGACATTGAAGGTACATTCTGTGTTTCATGTCTCCCTATTACAATCAGGGTCTCCAAATATTTTCCAGGGTCATATTACACCTCCTCCTCAGCTTGTGTTGGTGGCAAGAATAGTTTGTTGTGGAGAAGATTCTGGACTCTAGTATCCGCAGGAATCAACTGCAGTACCTCATCAAGTGGCAAGGATATTCATCTGAGGAAAACTCTTGGGAGCCGGTGAGCAATATCTGTGCTCCTCAAATGATTACACTATTCCATCAGAAATATCCTATAAAGCCTGGTCCTGGATGATCCTGAGGCCGCTTCTAAAGTGGAAGTAATGTCAGGATTCTGGACTTTCCTTTGTGCCTGTTTGCCCTGATCCAAGATGGAATCTTGTATCTCGCCCTGCCATGGAACTTCCTGTCTGTCCTGATTATTTAAGTCCAGGTCATATGCTTCTCTTTGCCTGAGTATTTTGTTGCTGTTGGCTCCTGAGCTCTTGCTGTTCTGCTGATGGACTCCCTGCTGCTGTTGCTGCTCGTTACTCGGTGCTCTGCCTCTCCTCGTTCTGCTACCTACAGTCCTCTGGGCATCTCCCTGATGCTGTCTGTGCTTAACTACTGTCTTCTAGTTGGAGCTACTCGCTCCTGGAAATGCTATGGCCTGTAAGGAATCCTTACATCATCTTCTCCTCTAGGTCTGTGTTTGTGTGAGCTGCTGTGCTGGACTTGCGCTGAACTTACAGCCCAAAAGGTGGGCATAGTGACATTCTCTTGTTAATGCCACTCCTGTGTAAAGCTGGACTTGCACATTTAGGTGCCGTGTGCATTCCCACCTTTATGATTGCTGGACTTCTACACTTTAGTGCTGTATGTGTGCTCATTCTTAATATCGCTGGACTGCCTCAATAAATGCGGTGTGCTTACTCACATACTTTCTGCTGGACACCTACAGTAAGTGCCTTGTACACACCTGCATTACATTACTGTTGGACTGGTCATATTAGCGGTTGCTCCCCGCTCTTCAGTTACTCTGGACATTTCCAAATTGAGCTGTGTTTTTGTTACAATCGCAGGAAGTGCTTTGTTAGCTTTGCTTTACTTGCATCATTCCACATTGTGCTGTGTTTTCATTACAATTGCATGAAGTGCTCTGTTAGTTTTACTTTACATGCATCATTCCATATTGTGCTGTGTTTTCGTTACTATTGCAGGAAGTGCCCTGTTAGTTTTGTTACACTTGTTAAATATACTTATTTGCATTAAGTTTGGTCTCAGTGTCATATTATCACACGCAATCAGATTCCATAGTACCTATATAATTGGAACAGTGTGTGTGTGTATGTGTTTGCTTGTGTGTGTGTGCGCGCATGTGTGTGAGTATATTTTGCAGAGGGGCAGTATGTGTGTGTGTGTGTGTGTGCACGCGTGCGTGTGTATTTTGCAGGGGGCAGTGTGTGTGTATATATGTTTTACAAAGGGACTGTGTGTGTTCGTGTATATATATTTTGCAGAGGGTCTGTGTATGTGTATTTATCAGAGGGGTAGTGTGCATATGTTTGTGTGTAAGGCAGAGTATTTTGCAAGTCTTCTGTGACGTGATGTTATATTGGCACTTTCTGATAAATAAGTGGGTTTTGGGTTGCTGTTTCGGAACTCAATCTCTAAAAGGTTTGCCATCACTGCTCTATAGGCTTACATTGTAGAAGCTACATTATGCTCACATATATAGCTCTGCATGATCTGTAAAGTAAGATTGCTAATCACATGACTCAGAAAAGGACAGAAGCAACACCATAGATGTTGGCAATCAGTGAGTAAATTAAAAGAGCACTCCCATCAAAGTTTTTATCTTAATATATTAAAATCATCAGATTATGTAGCACCATTCTATCCAGGTAATTTTTTTTTTTTACATTAGGTCACGTGATTAAAAACTGACTAATTGCTGACTAAGAAAACTGATTCAAACCTGACTTTTTCTATACAGAAACAAGAGGTCAATTTTTCCTGCATGACTTATGAGTCACTGCAAAAGTTCATGGCAGAGGGAAGGGGTGGAGCAACTGGGTCAGGAGTTGAAGATGGGAATGATTTCTGTAGGGAAAAGATACTTCCTGCTTCTACATAGAACAGAATTTAATGCATAGAAAGTCAAAATAAGCAATTTTAAGTACACAGTTCTATATAATGTGATGACTGCAATATATTAAGAGGATAAAAACTTTAATGGGAGTGCTTCTTTAAAGGGAATTTGTCAGTAGAATCAACCCTAATGAGTTGGCTATGTGGACAGACAGATAATAGAAAGTAAAAAAAAAAATGATACCGTGATATGTGCAAATCAATGTTTTACTCCAGAAAAATCCACATTTTTCTTAATATGTAAATTAGCTGCTATGATCTATGGGCCAGATTTAGATCTCCCCAAGAATCTGCCTCCAGATCTAATTTTAAATAAAAGGGGTATTACCAGTGTAAGATATGTAATGGGTGACAGTCTGGTCTCCTGATCTACATAAATCAAATGGTAAAACTGGAGAGACAAAAAAGTGCAAATGTCTGAGAGCCAAATGGTATAAAATATTATAGGTACAATGACCTCATGGGGTTCTGACAGTCACAACTCCTATAGAAGCATGTAAAGGCTGCAGCAGGACCACCAAAGAGGTATGTTGCAATGAATGAGGAATATGGTTGTTCAGAGTCCGCGCTGTGCAAGGTTCATCAATACAATCACACATGAAGGTGAAGCATGAACCACAATGATAACATACAACTCAAAAAGTACAGGAATTGAGGTCATATGATACCATGTCATTGTCAGCTAGAAAGCTTGAAAACAGAATAAAATAAGGTATATAACTGTAAAAATAATAGATAAAGTGTATGTAATTGTGACAGATACATAATAAAAAATTAAATATGTATGTAGTGTTTTTCAAAAAATATGTTTTTTGCTTATGTTGTCACATGTAAAAAAAAGAGGGGAATCAAACTCATTCTTAAAAATTTAAAACAAAGGTAGGGGATAAATAAGAAGTGTAGGATGGGGGGGCAACAGAGTAGTGCAACAGCAATGTGGAGACAAAAAAAATGAATATAGAGAAGATTGAAAGTTTAGAGAAGAAATAAGTAAGGAAGAAAAGAAAAGAAATGATAGATGCATATTGTGTATAATGCAGTAATGCCAAAATGGCGCAAAATGTATAAATATTTGCATATATTCATAGTAGTGAACTGCCAATTTGTCAGTGTGAGTAAAAATGTACTGAAAGAACTGGGAAAATACACTGAATGGGGTCACTGGGAGTTTTGTGCAAACTAATTACGATTAAAAATAGTCTACAAACCTTATTCTTTTATTTTATGGAAAATTCTACACAGTATATTTCATTTTGATGGTTTAGCAGTGCTTTTATATTCTCTTTTCTTTTCATAATAACACCAATAAAGTCCCAAAAGTCACTTTTGTGGGTCTCATGCATGTATAATCTAAATAACCTATCAAGAAATGACTGAATGTGATGAAATATAAGTATAAAAAGTTACATACTATAGTGAAAAGATAATAATAAAACATCTAAAAACAGTATATGTAACCCATGTAAAATAAAGAAAAAGAAGAAAAGAGGGGTAGCAAGTTAAATACCCCAAGGTAAAGTTATATGACAATATAAGTAAGAATAAGAATTTAGAACTATGTATATGCATATGATGCAGTAACCATCTATGGGTGGCTCCAGTGACAACTGAATATATATTGACACTATGTTTTACTGTAGGACCCTTGAATTTTCCTAAATTTATTTTTCTAAATTAATGTTGCGTACAATGAACCATGGTGGTGACAGTATCTTTATGTGGTGCTGCATGAGCTGCTGATGTTGGGAGAGCTATATTGCATTGCTGGTATCATGAAATCACAGATTTACTACTCTATATTGAATCGAAAGATGCCACCACCATTCCGTGCCCATGGTAGATGTAAACTTTTCCAACATGACAATGATCCAAAACACACATCTGTGGCATTTTTGAGGAACATGTAGAAAGTGATTCAGTGGCCAAGTACAGTTGCTTCTCACAAAATAAAAATATCATCAAAAAGTTAAAATATTTCAGTTCTTCAGTGCAAAAAGTGAAGGTATTATATAGTCATTATAAACAGATTGATCTATTTCAAGTGCTTATTTCTGCTCATGTTGATGATTATGGCTTACAGCCAATGAAAACCCAAAAGTCATTATCTCAGTAAATTAGAATACTTTATAACACCAACTTGAAAAATGATTTTAAAATCTGAAACGTTGGCCTACTGAAATGTATGTTCAGTAAATGCACTCAATACTTGGTCGGGGCTCCTTTTCTATCAATTACTGCATCAATGTAGCATGGCATGGAGGCGATCAGCCTGTGGCACTGCTGAGGTGTGGAGTTGAGCGAAACGGGTCGGTCAAATTCATAAGTCGCCGACTTTCGCTGAAGTCGGGTTTCATGAAATGAAACCCGACCATAGCGTGAGGTCGGCCACGAGGTCGGCGACCAGAGCGCCAAAGTCGCGTTTCAAATGATGCTTCCAGCGCCCTTTTTCAGCCAATGATGGAAGACGCACACTGTGGGCAACGCGGTGACATGGGCATCGGTCACCACCATCTTTGAGAAGGGCATGCAAGTGATTGGCTTGCTTTGTGTGGTGTCACAGGGGCTATAAAAGGGCGTGCACGCCGACGGCCATCTTACTTCTGCCGATATTAGCATTAGGCCGGAGTCACACTAGCGATTAAATCGGACGAATGCAATGCGATAAAAAATCACATTGCATTCGTCCCAATGTTATTCTATGGGGCAGCTCCCATCATCCGATTTTTTTTCTGAACGTTTCCTCGGACCGAGACAATCGCAGCATGCTGCGATTGTCACCGATTTTCGGATCAAAAGTCGGCAATTCATTTAGCAATACAGTAAAATCACACTGACAGGTTAAATAAAGAAACGAAAGAATAGATATTGACACATAGAATACAATATATATATATAGAATTCATCCAGTTCTTCATAGCAGAATAGCCACTGTAACATTTGCCGGCTTCTGTAAATTAATTCCCCTACCCGACATGAAATGACACATGGTTTACATATATTTAACCATTTCATTTCATGTTTTTTTTATGTCTATCACTAGTAATTAGATGAGGGTTTTTGTGTAAAATTTTGGAGTTGTAGGTGTTAATTTAAGGGGTTAATTCGTTGTAAAAAATTGCGGGGAATTCCGCTGAAGTCACTGAGGCTGCAGGGAGTCCCCGCAATTTTTACCAACGAATTAACCCCTTAAATTAACACCTACAACTCCAAAATTTTACACAAAAACCCTCATCTAATTACTAGTGATAGACATTAAAAAAAAAACATGAAATGAAATGGTTAACTATATGTAAACCATGTGTCATTTCATGTCGGGTAGGGGAATGAATTTTCAGAAGCCGGCAAATGTTACAGTGGCTATTCTGCTATGAAGAACTGCATGAATTATATATATATTCTATGTGTCTATATCTATTCTTTCCTTTGTGTTTGAAAACCTGTCATAGGGCTCCATTAGATGTCCATTTTGCAAGTCTGCGAGAAAATCTCGCCAGACGGATGTCAAACGGATGGTTACATGCGATTAAAATCGGATGAATGAAGAAAAATCACATCAAAAATGGATCACTGGTCAAGAAACATTTGTGCGATTTCGGACCGTTAAAATCGGACCGATTTTTTATTCGTTGTGTATGACTCCAGCCTTAGGGAGAGGTTGCAGCTGCTGATTCTGAATAAGAGCGTTAGGCAGGGAAGAAGAACAAAAAAACTGCTTCTGCTGCTAGCGATTTCCACTGTACAACACAACAGTTTGTGTGCAGTGACAGGGGAGGCTATATTTTTTGTGCATCAGCTCTGTTGGTTATTAGGCTGCCTTATAAGGGCTCTTGATAGCTGCATTGCTGTTTGCACACTGCTGTGTAAACTGCTTTTTTAAAAGCAAAAATACTTTTTGTTACGTGTTACAGAACCACTCAGCACCCAGAACATGTTGTGCAGTTATATGTATGTATAATAGGTTCCATGGGAGATGCATGTTCCTAATGTGTCAGCCCACAGGCTGCGCCCAGCCGCCCCCCTCCCCCACCTTTCTAATTCCCACAGTAAATATCGGCAGGCTCCGGTCACCTGCGGCTATTGTAATGTATGTCTGGCCTGCCGCTTTTGTTTTGTTGCTGGCGATCAACCCTCGGGCTTCCACCAGATCTTTTAATGAAGTCCTCTTTAACTTCTGGTAGCTGTTTTCCATTCATTCCTTTCCTCCTGTAGAAGGGGTATCAAATCCCGCTGTCTGCCACCAGTGTAACGGGGTCTACCAAGCTGGGGTACCTCTTTCAGTACCACCCCGTGTTTCCGGAGGTCCGCTCTGCTTTGGCTGGAGTCTGAATGAAGGACGCTGGCTGGAATTCCTTGGTTACATGGGCGCATATAAAAGATCACTGCTTCTCCACGTATTTCCAGTCTGATAACACTTTACTCACAGGACACAGAATATATCACACAGATACAGAGGGCAGGCCAATAGAAAAGCGGCAGGCCAGACATACATTACAATAGCCGCAGGTGGCCAGAGCCTGCCGATATTTACTGTGGGAATTACAAAGGTGGGGAAGGGGGCGGCTGGGCGCAGCCTGTGGGCTGATACATTAGGGACATGCATCCCCCATGGAACCTATTATATAAACATATAACTGCACAACATATTCTGGGTGCTGAGTGGTTCTGTAACACGTAACACTTTTCTTCCTCTTTTCTGCACAGTTACCAAACGTTCATTTTTCCACACTTTTGTTTGCAGCAGTCCTGCTAATTAGGCTGCCTGCTGCCATACTTGGACTGAGAGCATCATTGTCAGCCTCCTAAAATCTCTAGGGAGCTTCCATTTCTCCCCAATACTATATACACACCTTGTGAATGGTCATACACCTGCCTATTTCAGCCTGTTCAATTGAGGTGTAATCTATAGTGGGCCTGAGATAATAGTTCAGGCTCCTAAAATCTCTAGGGAGATTCAAATTCTCCCCAATACTATATACACACCTTGTACTTTGTCATACACCAGCCAATTTCAGCCTGTTAAATTGAGGTGTAATCTATAGTGGGCCTGAGATAATAGTTCAGCCTCCTAATATCTCTCGGGAGCTTCCAATTCTCCCCAATACTATATACACACCTTGTACTTTGTCATACACCAGCCAATTTCAGCCTGATAAATTGAGGTGTAATCTATAGTGGGCCTGAGATAATAATTCAGCCACCTAAAATCTCTAGGGAGCTTCCAATTCTCCCTAATACTATATACACACCTTATACTTTGTCATACACCAGCCAATTTCAGCCTGTTACATTGAGGTGTAATCTATAGTGGGCCTGAGATAATAGTTCAGCCTCCTAAAATCTCTAGGGAGAGTCAAATTCTCCCCAATGCTATATACACGTTGTACCTTGTTTTACAGTACCATATAGCTGGTGGTGTTTTGGGTACATTTTTCCAAAAATGAGGAAGTATGGTGGTAGAGGTCATGGAAGTGGGCGGGGGTTGCCAGCTGGTACTGATGCTGGTGGGGGTGGTGGTGCATCTGCTGGTAGTGGCAAAAGCACAATAGCAGCTAAGGCAGGAGGTGTTGAGCCTGCATCATGGTCTGTCTCCGTAACGCCTGGAAGGCTACCTTTTCTGGGAGTAGGTTAACCGCTTTTAAAGCCGGAGCATCAGGAACTGGTTTTGGCTTACATTGCCGAAACAGACTACAGCAAATATGCCCTCCTCTTCTGAAGTTTCAAAAATGCAAGCACTGAGTCGTCAAGTGCTGGCTCCTGGTCAGGAAGAACCCCTTTCCTTGTGTCCTTCACCCCCACCAAAAGTGAATGATGCAGCAGGCCACAATTCACATTGGTCCATGTAGCTCTCTCCCACATACCATGCCTGGGTTATCAAGTCAAATCGTGAATTCCCCAGTCCAAGATGAATCTGACATCGAGTGTGGGTTGCCAGCCAGGGCAGTGGGGTTAATCGGTACCGGGCCGGTGTCTCAGAGGGATGTGTCATGGTGGTGGTGACCCGATCCCTGGGCATGGGCGTCCATGCAAAGGGGGAATAACATTTATATGTGAATGATACGTGACGCCACCTGTGGTTTCTGATCAGATTGACCAGCACTGCAGTGTCGCTTCTCTGGGACAGATGTTGTGATGTAGCTAAGATGTAGAAGCCCTGCACAGGTAGTGCCATAGTCGCAGGGCAGATGAAAGAGTTGGTAGATGGTGTGCAGTGCAGGATGTAGCAGAGCCATGCACCAGGCACAGGAGAAAGATGACAGACACAGTCGTACAGTTCCTTTACCTGTACTTGGTAAGTGCCGTACAGGACCCAGAGTACAGATTGAGAAGGAGTTGTTCAGCCTGGAAGCAAATTAGGAATTCTGTCTCTGCAGATAGGTAGTGTGGCCTCCGTTCTAGCGCTTATCTGAGGTACTCGCAGTACTGAGTTCACTGAAGTTCACCCTGTTGACTCTCTTTTGAAACTTTCTTGCATGGCAGGCAGCCGTAACCTTTTCCTTCTGGCTCACACAAGTCACTGCTGGGGCCTCCGAGCCTTAGTTGGGAACAGAGCATTTACAGCTGCTACTTCCTCTGGTTTCTGCTGCAGGACCGTCAGTGTCCCTACAAACCTGGAGACCAGAATCCGGACCATGCGCTCCAGCTAGGATTGAGCCTTAACTCTGCTCATCCTCCAGCTCCCCTTCTCACATCCACACACTTCCCCTTCCCTTCACAGACTGCCCTAACTTACCTCCTCCCGACCACAGAGAGCAGCTCCTCAGCAATCAGGTTCAGAGCTCTCCCTGCTGGCCTGGAGTGGGAGCTGTGTTGTGTGTTGGTTTAACTGCTAGAGAGATCCTTCGTTGCTCCCAAGCATGACATCACACTCCCTAGGAGGAAGGTAATGCCACTGTGGCGACCGTCCTCCTGGGGGAGCCACAAGTGCACTGATGCCCAGCCACTGCTAGATGATTCTGCTGGTACATTGACCCAGACCACTACATTCCCCTCGCACTCTACACAGCCAGAATCTGACCCTGATGAAAGTCAGGTTCCCCTTCCCGCATACTATACCACCTCACACGGTGACAAAGAGGAAGATGCAGATGAAAGTGCAGGTTCCTTGAGCAGATGGGGGGGCATACTCATGGCCGATGGCACTGGCACAGGGCCCCTCATAGTACGCAAAAGTGTCTCTGCCGGTGGGAGTTCCCACCTGCTGTCAGACACACCTCCGTACTATGAGGGGCCCTGTGCCAGTGCCGTCGCCAATGAGTGGGCCCCCCCCGCTTGCTCATGATCACAGCACTTGCAAAGTTGAAATACTTACCTCTCCCTTCTCCACCGCCGTGATGTCTTCCTCGTTTCCTGACAGTGACATTCTGGTCAGAGTGCGCGATGACATCACGTCTGTACATCCTCTGCCTAAACAGTCCAAGTGCAGAGAGATGGAAGATGGGGACGACGAGGAGTCCAGACTAGTACAGTGATTCCCTAGCGAGGAGACTTATTTAATTGTTTTAAAGGTTGGGAGCAATTTTTGGGGAGCACTATACTCTGGAGAATGATATATGGGGCTCACCATACACTCGAGCATTCTAAAGGTGGACATCAGACACTGGAGCAGCAGTTACAGGGCCCATTATACACTGGAGCATTAGAAATGGGGCCCATTATATATGGAGCATTATTTGGGCCCATAAGACAGTGGAGCTTCTTCCATGGGGACCAACATATACTGTAGCATTATGTGGAGCTCATCATATACTGTATGGAACATTATATGGGACCAATGATTCTGTATGGAGAAATATATGGACCTCATTACTCTGTATAGTGCACTATGCGGTGGCTATAATACTGTATGGAGTAATATACTGTCCGTTTTTGGAGCTATTGGAGAATTTAAAATGGATATCTGTCATGAGATGTAAGAAGTGAAGTATTTTTCATTGTACTATACCGCTATTTCTCTGCCATATCAGAGGATCATGAATTGTGGCATGTGTTAAAGGAGCCCATTGACACTCTTTGGTCCTGGGCCCACGAAAATCTGGAGCCAGCCCTATCCTCCACAACTTTAGCCAAATAACTCCCAGTTTTCAATGCCTAACTATTATTATAAAGTAAATTAAGGTTGACAAGCTTAAGTAATAAGAATTGATGTTTTTGGCATTAAAATGGGCACTGTAGGTGTGTTTCCTGTCCTCCACTCACTGCCGACTTTTCTTCCCCATTGACTTGCATTGGGTTTCTTGTTTCAGTCGGCCTTCGACTTTTCACGATAATCGGCCGATTTCGTTCGACCCGACTTTTGCGAAAGTCGGGTTTCATGAAATCCGACTCGACCCGAAAAAAGGCAAAGTCGCTCATCTCTACTGAGGTGTTATGGAAGCCCAGGTTGCTTTGATAGCAGCCTTCAGCTCATCTGTATTGTTAGGTCTGGTGTCTCTCATCTTCCTCTTGACAATTCCGCATAGATTCTCTATGGAGTTAAGGTCAGGCAAGTTTTCTGGCCAATCAAGCACAGTGATACTGTTGTTTTTAAACCAGGTATTGGTACTTTTGGCAGTGTGGACAGGTGCCAAGTCCTGCTGGAGAATGAAATTTCCATCTTCAAAAAGCTTGTTGGCAGAGGGAAGCATGAAGTGCTTTAAAATTTCCTGGTAGACGGCTGAGCTGACTTTGTTCTTGATAAAACACAGTGGACCTACACCAGTAGATGATTTGGCTCCCCAAACCATCACTGATTGTGTAAACCTCATACTAGACCTCAAGCAGCTTGGATTGTGTGGCTCTCCACTCTTCCTCCAGACTCTGGGACCTTGATTTCCAAATAAAATGCCAGATTTACTTTCTTTGTGGAGTGTGTCAATGACTGCCTTCTGGACATCTGTCAAATCAACAGTCTTCCCCATGATTGTGGAGCCTACTGAAACAGAACAAGGGACCTTTTTTAAATGCTTACGAAGCCTTTGCAGGTGTTTTTTGTTAATTGAGATATACTGAGATAATGACTTTTGAGTTTCCATTGGCTACAAGGCATAATCATCAACATTAACAGAAATAACCAATTGAAATAGATCACTCTGTTTGTAATGACTCTATATAATATACAAGTTTCACTTTTTGTATTGAAGAACTGAAATAAATTAACTTTTTGATGATAATCTAATTTTGTGAGAAGCTCCTGCATATCTCCTGATTTGGACCCTATCAAACACCTATGGAGAATTCTGAAGCCATACTGTAAGTTGAGCATCACTCTTCATTCAACATCCAAGCTCTAAAAGAGATCATTCTTGAGGAATGCAGAAAGATAGATGTTGCAATGTGTCGACAACTGTTCCATACCTAGAATACCTGGTGCTGTCCTTAAAATCATTGATGCAATAAAAAATAGTAGATATAGTAGTTTATGATGTGGTTATATGATATTTATTTTTGTATCAAATAATCTCAGAAAAATGGAAGATTTTGTAATGAAAGTTATATTAACCTTACTTTGATCTATGAGCTACAAAATGTTCTGTGAAACTCAGTCTCATCAAAATTTTGGAAATTGCTCTTGTTTTCATTGAGGTATTGACTGAAATCTTAGTTTTAAAAGTCTTGTACTCATTTTTGATGAATATTGTACATAGATAAAGCTGTACAGTATATTGTATAAATTATGAATTTTCTTAGGGTTTACTTACTTTTGATTTTTAATATCTCAGTTTGCTGTCAATGAACTGAAGCATTCCTGTTTCTAGCCTAAAGGCCCAAAACTGCTAATATTTCTCACAGTTGAGTTTGCTACTATTGCATCTATTCTTCACAATCTAAATGCATCAGCAGCTCAGATCTTTCTTGAGTATCCATAGATTGCTATAATGCATCAATATACTTCATATAAATAACTGAGCACCACTTAGATCAAAGAGTATTTATAATTCCGTTAAAAACATGCCAAAATTACATTATTCAACAACAGATAAAAAACTACTACAGATAATGGTGGTCCCATTACACAGTCCAAACACTACAGCAACAGACTACATAGACATTAAACTTATAGCAATGGGGGATAAGGACAATCATATAACTGGCATGGCAGAAAAGAGCTGCGTCATTCAGTACCATGACCACTGAGATCAAGGCTTATGCAGGTGGGGAACAATCACATATGACTTTGTGGGTGAGTTTGCACTATGCTTTTTATGGCTACCAAAAGCTGCAAGAGAGATAGTGCCTAGAACATAGTCAGACATAACTGAAAGGTCTGTGCCTATACAGTTAAATATGTTGCAACCTTCCATTTTGAAGGTATGCTTCATATGTCCTCTCAAAAATACAAATAAAAAAGACTCAAAACATGATGCCTCAGTTGTAAGAAATGTTAGGGCTGTACAGGTTTTCATCATGGTGTGAGCAAGAATGTTCTCATGTTCTGACAGCAGATGCAGTGTGAGCACATAAAAATGCAAAAAGGGTCATGTATAGTGTTGAGCGATACTTTCCGATATTGAGAAATATCGGATCTGATTGGATTGGAGCGATACCCAAAAACTATCGGGTATCGCCGATTCCGATACCGGAAGTCCCATGCAAGTCAATGGGACAGAAATATCGGAATTAAAAAAACCCCTTTCTTTACTTGCATATCCAGTTCAGGAGGGGGGAAGAGTGTGGGAGGTGCATGGGCGGACACTGTGCATGTCTGTGTGTGCGGGCGGGGTCTGTACGGGCCTCTCGGGGTCTATGCGGGCCTTTTAGTCCCATCGGACGATGCCTGCACACACACACAACCCCCGGCAGGCCCGCACAGACCCTCGGCAGCCCACACAGACCCCCGGCAGGCCCATACAGACCCCCGGCAGGACCGCACAGACCCCCGGCAGGCCCGCACAGACCCCCGGCAGCCCGCACAGACCCCCGGCAGGCCCGTACAGACCCCCGGCAGGCCCGCACAGACCCCCCGGCAGCCCGCACAGACCCCCGGCAGCCCACACAGACCCCCGGCAGGCCCGCACAGACCCCCGGCAGGCCCGCACAGACCGCGCATCATGATGCGCACAGACCGCGCATCATGATGACATCATTTCAGCAGCCAATCACAGCCACAACACTGGCTCATTGCATTATGGGAACTTTCGATTCCGGTATCCAATATTGTAAAAATATCGGTACTCGGTATCGGAATTCCGATACAGCGAATATCGGCCGATACCCGATATTTGCAGTATCGGAATGCTCAACACTTGTCATGTATAAAAACTGACGTAAGAACTGACCTACCCTGGTTTGACAAGCAAGGTAGTGAAATTATGTACATATCTTGGGAATATATAGCGCATACTTGTGCTGAACTGTGTCAGTTTGTGTAAATTGAACGGAATGTGGCATAAAAAAATAACCTACTTTTTAATCAGAGTTTTATCAAATGTGTTTTTTACATATTTTGAATGTAATATAGTAATAATACATTATTAATAATAAATAACAATAATAATCACATCAACATTTGCATTAAATAAAATATATAGAAATCTTGCAATTTTCACACTAACCACTGGGGCTATTCTCGACTTCCTGTTTATAAGGAAATCCATATGAACATTAGAATTAATAGACTCTTGGGCTCCTCATATCTTTCTTTAAGTATCTAATGAATTTGTGCATAGGTCGTTGTGAAGGAATGTGTAGCAGGGTCAGATGCAAAATCACCTATTGTGAATGGTAGTTCCTGTAATATTATTGTACACAATACACTGTGTTCCAAATTATTATGCAAAAAATACTTCCTCATATTATCTCTAAATTACCTATATGAACTGCAGTCATTGTTATTTTCCAGTCATCTAATATTCTAGTATAATTGCAATGTTTTTGAACAAACTGCCTATGAAAAGAGTATATTTTTAAAAATAAGAAACACTCAAAATGCATGTTCAAAATTATTATGCACAGCAGAGTTTTCAACCATTTTATTTTTATTTTGAACAAAAAAATGGTCAATTGTGAAATTATAAGCATTATCAGCTTATTACAAAATGAAATCAAACAGTTTTCAAGTCAAAACTTTATTCTAGGTGATGTTACATTTGCACATAGGACCCCTTGTTCGAAAGAAGCTTCTGAACTCTCTCGTCCATTGAATTTGTCAGTTTTTGGATGGTTTGTGCTTCAATTGTTTTGCATGTGGACAGAATACCCTCCCAGAGCTGTTGCTTAGATGTGAACTGCCTCCCGCCATCATATACACTCCTTTTGATGATGCTCCAGAGGTTCTCAATGGGGTTGAGGTCAGGGGAAGATGGTGGCCACACTATAAGTTTGTCCTCTTTTATGCCCATAGCAGCCAGAGATACAGATGTGTTATTTGCAGCATGAGACGGTGCATTATCATGCATGACAATGATCTTGCTGCGGAAAACATGGTTCTTCCTCTTGAACCATGGCAGGAAGTGCTGTTTTAGAAACTCCGCATAGATTATGGAGTTCATCTTTACCCCTTCAGGGATCCTAAAAGGGCCGACAATCTCTCTCCCCATGATTCCAGCCCAAAACATTACTCCACCTCCTCCTTGTTGGCTCCTTAGCCATGTTTTCATGGGGTGTCCATCAACCAGCCATCCTCCACTCCATCCATCTGGACCATCGAGTGTTGCACGGCACTCATCGGTGAGCAAAACAGTTTGGAAGTCAGTCTTCATGTATGGTTTGGCCCACTGGAGCCGTTTCTGCTTGTGTGCAGTGGATAGAGGTGGTCAACAGGATGGCTTACACACAGCTGCAAACCTCTGAAGGACCCTGCATCTTGCTGTTTGGGGGACGTTGGAGGCACCAGCAGCTCCAAAAACTTGTCTGCTGCTATGACAAGGCATTTTTGCAGCTGCTCTTTTAACCTGATGCAATTGCCTGTTGGAAAGAGTCCTCAATTTTTCCTTATCATTCGTGTGTGCTGGGAATCAGCTACATACTTCTTGATTGTGCGATGATCACGATGAAGTGTCTTGGCAATGTTGATTGTAGTCATGCCTTGATCTAAATACTCCACAATTTGTTGCTTCTTAGCAGCTGACACATCCTTTTTCTTTCCCATTTTGGCAAAAAATGTAGGCTGCTTAATAATGTGGAACAGCCTTCTTAAGTAGTCTTGCCTTTATTTGGACACACCTGGCAAACTAATTTGCACAGGTATCTGCAATTGCTTTCAGTGATATAAAGAGCCCTGACTCACATCACCATCAATGAGTTTAAATGACAAACAAAAAAATTCTAACCTTATCACTCCAAAACTCTTTTTGCATAATAATTTGGAACACAGTGTAAATAATAGAGGTGCTATCATTCAAAAATGGTAATCCGAGGTAGGAATTACAGAAAACACCTCTGTTTACTATAATAACCGATAACTCCTCTATGCATACATAAAGATGCTAACTGTAATTACTGCTTCTGATTATGAGTCTGATAAAAACTTCCTGAAAGGATAGAAAGTATTAGTGTAAAATAATCTCAATGGCCAGTGTGAAAATTGCAAGATTTCAAATTTTTGAAATATAGATTGTCACATGAAAAAAAACCTTGGAAAATTGTTTTTGGAAAATACATTTAACACCTTAATGACAGCTGATATGCATTAAAATGGCGTTCGCTAAGGGCACTTATTCCCTCATCACCATTTTAAAATGGCGATTGGGAATAAGGTTGCAGTGCCCCCCTGAATTGTAAAATGATGAACATGAACATGATCAGGGTCTCAAATCACATGTTATTCAGTTAATAACAAAAAATACAAGCTTGCGCACTGTCAAGATCATTTCTCTCTCTTCTGACATAATATACATGTCAGAGGAGAGTGAAATGATGCTCCCTGAAACCCCATGATACCTCCACCATCACCCATTCCTTCTTGATCTGGCCCACGGCCCGGCATCATCTTCCTGGAAAAAATAAAATTGGGCATTTGCGCAGTGTGCCCACCGAGATCTGCAGGCCGGTACCCAGCAACAATAGGAAATTTTTCCATTTTGGTATCTTTTGATCACTGTGATAGACAATATCACAGTTATCAAAATAAAAAAAAATAAATCAAACGCACCTTTTTCACCCCCTTAGTTTAAGTTTTTTTTAAAAAATTTTCCAGTCTTTGTGGTTGGGGTTAGGGTTAGAGTTGGGATTTGTGTTAGGGCTGTGTTAGGGTTAGCGTTCCGTTAGGGTTTGGGTTGAGGTTAGAAATGTTTTTTTTCAAAAGTAAAAGAAAAAATGACAATATAATGGCTAGTGTTGAGTGCAAGTGTTCACTACTCAAGTTTGCATTGGGTGCTCAGGTATGCACTGAGTATTCCGGATTCTCGCATGCTTTTGTTGGAATGTCAAACAGCCGCAAAACATGCAGGTACTCGAGTATGTCACTCAAGCACCCATGATATTCGGTGTATGTCTGGCCTCTTTCACACATCAGGTTTTCGCCGTCAGGCGCGATCCGGCGCTTTTGACAGAAACCGGATCCGGCGAAATGCAATGCCGGATCCGGTTTCCCCCCCATTGACTTGCATTTGCGCCGGATCGGGCCGGATGGCCGTGCGTTTCATCCGGTTTTCGCCGGATCCGGCAATGTGTCTCAGGCACGTCTGGCTTTTTCACACAATGAAAGCCTATGAGCGCCGCAATGCGCCTGATCCGGCGAAAGCCGGATCCGGTGGCCGGATCCGGTTTTTTGGTCTGAGCATGCTCAGTAGCTCTGCCCTCAAGACATATATAAAAGCAAGACAGTGGGACCCACAGCAACACCCAACATGCCACCCAAGAAAGCAACCAAGCGCAGCAGGAGAAGGCAGGAGACCACTGCAGCACCATCAGCACCACCACCACCCCAAATGGAGCAGCAAATGGAACATGCTGAGGAGGGGAGGCCAGCAGCAGATGAGAGACAGTAATTATCAAATCCCCCATTCCTCCAAACTAGGGCTATTGAATATCAAGATATTCATTGGCCCTTTGTTTCTCTTTATTCAACAGCCGCCCAATAGATGCAGCAGCAGCAGCAGCAATGGCAGCAGCTGGAACACCACCCACAGCCATGGAGTCTGGCCATCAGGAAGACAGCACATCTTCTTCTGGGAGCCCTCCCTCGCATCGTCAGCGTTTGACGGTAAGTTTTTATTTCCAAAATCCATCATCTCTGTAATATATGTCTATTCATTGCCTTTTATTTCAAAACAGGATTCACAAGATGAAGAGGAGCTCCCAGAAGAAGAAGGAAGGGGTGGACAGACACTTGGAGTGGGCTCACAATTGGTAAGTTTTTTGCATCAAACGCAGAAACACAACATCACACTACACACAACACATAGAAAACAATGTTCTGCAGACCACACACAGCAAACAAATGCCTACATCCAAAGACATAACATTTTTTGTTTTCTTCTCTAGTCTTCCCAATCTGGTGCTCGGCCAAGAGGTCCTCGCAGTGCCTCCCAGGGTCGTCGGCGACAGCAACGCGGCGGTCACCAGCGTGTAAGTATAAATATTTTTGCTTTGTTTTTTTGCACTTTTTATTTCATTTCTTTTGTGGAGGCTAATTATGTTATTTTTGTCTTTTTCTTTAACAGCCTTCACAGCGTGCTCCCGACTCTGACGGTGAGGATGGAGGACTCGATGTGGACCACCTCATCGATCTCGTCAGAGAAAGGGAGCCGCTCTGGAATATGGCTGACCGCCACCATGCTGACCTTATCGTTACCCGACGACTCTGGGAGGAAATCTGTTCGCTCCTTGTGGGCCGCTGGGAGGACCTCGATGTTCGGGCCCAGATTAAAGAGCGTAAGTATATACAGTACCGGTTGCTTGATGTAAACCAGTGTTTCCCGAACTCCAGTCCTCGTGGTCCCCACGGATCATGTGTTCAGGATTTCTATTTACTATGGAAATCCTGAAAACATGACCCCTGGGGACCATGAGGACTGGAGTTTGTGAAACACTGATGTTGTATACTAACCACTCCTTTCTTGTTTCAGGGAACAGAATTGTGAATCGGTGGCGGTCTGTGAGGGATCGTTTCAAGAAGGAGTTCAATAAAGAGATGCGGGCCCCGAGTGGATCTGGAGGACGCAGGAGCAAGTACAAGTACGCACAAGCCCTGTCGTTCCTCCGGGAAACAATGGTCACTAGAAGGTAAATATTACACACCACATGTGAAAAAAATGTAACTTTTTTTTTTCAGCCAGGGCCATACCATGTCAGTATTTTAATTGTTTTTTTTTCTCTTTATTCCACAGCACGGTGAGCAGCACTCAGGAGCCTGCACGATTGGACCCTTCTGAGGCGATCCCTGAGGAGACCGGCACCGAGGGACACTTCGACCGCCCCGGTACATCTGCACCTTCCCAGCCTTCCCACACATTCGACCCATCTGTCCCATCCACCAGCACAGGAGCATCGTGGCCGCCTACATTACATGAAGCTGCTGGTGAGGAGATCGCTTTCCCTTTACCCCACCCTTCTGCCCCTGCCACCTCTAGTACACCTGCGGGTACTGGGCGGCAGCGGCAGAGGGGTCAGGAAAAGAGTTATGCACCAGAGTTCTTGCATCTGAATGCATCTTTCCAGAACTGTCTAAAAGTCTTGTCAGAGCAAATCTCCGCAGGCTTTCAGCAGATCAACTCCAGCATTCTGGAGGTGAAGACACTTCTGCAAACCATGCATTCAGAAGCAAGATCTTCGCCAAACCACACCTTTTTCAGGTCTGTTGTGGAGCGCATGGCAACACTATCTCCAACCCAGCAGATGCATGTAATGCATTCGTGCCACGGTGCTCTACAGCAGGTTACCTCCCAACCTCCACCTCCCACCACTGTAGTTCCTCCACCTGCACCCCCTCCAGCCACTTTCCATCCTCCCCCTCCTATTACATCTGCACCCCCTCCATCCACTTTCCATCCTCCCCCTCCTATTACATCTGCACCCCCTCCAGCCACTTTCCATCCTCCCCCTCCTATTACATACCAGCAACCTCACCAGTACCAGCAACCTTCCCAGTACCAGCAACCTCCCCAGTACCAGACATCTCCCCACTTCCAGCAACCTGCCCCGTACCAAACTCCTTCCCCGTACCAAACTCCTTCCCCATACAACTTTCCATCAACATCATCTGCTCCTACAGTCCCTGCCCAACCCTCCACTCCACCGCCCACCACCTCTTCTGCCTCCCACATGTCCACCCATTCTGTAGCTTTTTCCACACCATCACCTCTAACTGTTCCTTCCCCACCACGATCCCAGTCCTCTCTCCACACTCCCATTGTCGAAGTGTCCCGCAGCCCCTCCAGCAGTATTTCCACCCCACACTACACAGATTTATGATGTGTTTTGTAATAAAAATGCCCTGTTGGTTTCAAACCTTTATTAAAAAAGTTTTTTTAACTTTAAAAACAGTTTACAAAAAAAAAATATTTTAAATAAAAGTTAAATTATTGTTTAAACTGGTTGTCTGTCATTTCTTTCTGCGGCGAAATATGTTTAAAAAAAAGGTTAAATACAGGGTATTTAAAAGGTAAAAAGGTATTCAAAACCAGGTATATAACTGTGGGTAAATTTTAGCTTTTTGCCACAGTTGTGTTCCTGGTTGTGTTTGAAGCAAAGTATTTCACCTAAAAAGTTGTGTTTATTGTTGGTGATTTCCTAACAATGTACACAACTTTTTAGGTGAAATACTTTGCTTCAAACACAACCAGGAACACAACTGTGGCAAAAAGCTAAAATTTACCCACAGTTATATACCTGGTTTTGAATACCTTTTTACCTTTTAAATACCCTGTATTTAACCTTTTTTTTAAAACATATTTCGCCGCAGAAAGAAATGACAGACAACCAGTTTAAACAATAATTTAACTTTTATTTAAAATATTTTTTTTTTGTAAACTGTTTTTAAAGTTAAAAAAACTTTTTTAATAAAGGTTTGAAACCAACAGGGCATTTTTATTACAAAACACATCATAAATCTGTGTAGTGTGGGGTGGAAATACTGCTGGAGGGGCTGCGGGACACTTCGACAATGGGAGTGTGGAGAGAGGACTGGGATCGTGGTGGGGAAGGAACAGTTAGAGGTGATGGTGTGGAAAAAGCTACAGAATGGGTGGACATGTGGGAGGCAGAAGAGGTGGTGGGCGGTGGAGTGGAGGGTTGGGCAGGGACTGTAGGAGCAGATGATGTTGATGGAAAGTTGTATGGGGAAGGAGTTTGGTACGGGGAAGGAGTTTGGTACGGGGCAGGTTGCTGGAAGTGGGGAGATGTCTGGTACTGGGGAGGTTGCTGGTACTGGGAAGGTTGCTGGTACTGGTGAGGTTGCTGGTATGTAATAGGAGGGGGAGGATGGAAAGTGGCTGGAGGGGGTGCAGATGTAATAGGAGGGGGAGGATGGAAAGTGGATGGAGGGGGTGCAGATGTAATAGGAGGGGGAGGATGGAAAGTGGCTGGAGGGGGTGCAGGTGGAGGAACTACAGTGGTGGGAGGTGGAGGTTGGGAGGTAACCTGCTGTAGAGCACCGTGGCACGAATGCATTACATGCATCTGCTGGGTAGGAGATAGTGTTGCCATGCGCTCCACAACAGACCTGAAAAAGGTGTGGTTTGGCGAAGATCTTGCTTCTGAATGCATGGTTTGCAGAAGTGTCTTCACCTCCAGAATGCTGGAGTTGATCTGCAGAAAGCCTGCGGAGATTTGCTCTGACAAGACTTTTAGACAGTTCTGGAAAGATGCATTCAGATGCAAGAACTCTGGCGCATAACTCTTTTCCTGACCCCTCTGCCGCTGCCGCCCAGTACCCGCAGGTGTACTAGAGGTGGCAGGGGCAGAAGGGTGGGGTAAAGGGAAAGCGATCTCCTCACCAGCAGCTTCATGTAATGTAGGTGGCCACGATGCTCCTGTGCTGGTGGATGGGACAGATGGGTCGAATGTGTGGGAAGGCTGGGAAGGTGCAGATGTATCGGGGCGGTCGAAGTGTCCCTCGGTGCCGGTCTCCTCAGGGATCGCCTCAGAAGGCTCCAATCGTGCAGGCTCCCGAGTGCTGCTCACCGTGCTGTGGAATAAAGAGAAAAAAAAACAATTAAAATACTGACATGGTATGGCCCTGGCTGAAAAAAAAGTTACATTTTTTTCACATGTGGTGTGTAATATTTACCTTCTAGTGACCATTGTTTCCCGGAGGAACGACAGGGCTTGTGCGTACTTGTACTTGCTCCTGCGTCCTCCAGATCCACTCGGGGCCCGCATCTCTTTATTGAACTCCTTCTTGAAACGATCCCTCACAGACCGCCACCGATTCACAATTCTGTTCCCTGAAACGAGAAAGGAGTGGTTAGTATACAACATCAGTGTTTCACAAACTCCAGTCCTCATGGTCCCCAGGGGACATGTTTTCAGGATTCCAATAGTAAATAGAAATCCTGAACACATGATCCGTGGGGACCACGAGGACTGGAGTTCGGGAAACACTGGTTTACATCAAGCAACCGGTACTGTATATACTTACGCTCTTTAATCTGGGCCCGAACATCGAGGTCCTCCCAGCGGCCCACAAGGAGCGAACAGATTTCCTCCCAGAGTCGTCGGGTAACGATAAGGTCAGCATGGCGGCGGTCAGCCATATTCCAGAGCGGCTCCCTTTCTCTGACGAGATCGATGAGGTGGTCCACATCGAGTCCTCCATCCTCACCGTCAGAGTCGGGAGCACGCTGTGAAGGCTGTTAAAGAAAAAGACAAAAATAACATAATTAGCCTCCACAAAAGAAATGAAATAAAAAGTGCAAAAAAACAAAGCAAAAATATTTATACTTACACGCTGATGACCGCCGCGTTGCTGTCGCCGACGACCCTGGGAGGCACTGCGAGGACCTCTTGGCCGAGCACCAGATTGGGAAGACTAGAGAAGAAAACAAAAAATGTTATGTCTTTGGATGTAGGCATTTGTTTGCTGTGTGTAGTCTGCAGAACATTGTTTTCTATGTGTTGTGTGTAGTGTGATGTTGTGTTTCTGCGTTTGATGCAAAAAACTTACCAATTGTGAGCCCACTCCAAGTGTCTGTCCACCCCTTCCTTCTTCTTCTGGGAGCTCCTCTTCATCTTGTGAATCCTGTTTTGAAATAAAAGGCAATGAATAGACATATATTACAGAGATGATGGATTTTGGAAATAAAAACTTACCGTCAAACGCTGACGATGCGAGGGAGGGCTCCCAGAAGAAGATGTGCTGTCTTCCTGATGGCCAGACTCCATGGCTGTGGGTGGTGTTCCAGCTGCTGCCATTGCTGCTGCTGCTGCTGCATCTATTGGGCGGCTGTTGAATAAAGAGAAACAAAGGGCCAATGAATATCTTGATATTCAATAGCCCTAGTTTGGAGGAATGGGGGATTTGATAATTACCGTTTCTCATCTGCTGCTGGCCTCCCCTCCTCAGCATGTTCCATTTGCTGCTCCATTTGGGGTGGTGGTGGTGCTGATGGTGCTGCAGTGGTCTCCTGCCTTCTCCTGCTGCGCTTGGTTGCTTTCTTGGGTGGCATGTTGGGTGTGGCTGTGGGTCCCACTGTCTTGCTTTTATATATGTCTTGTGGGCAGAGCTACTGAGCATGCTCAGACCAAAAAACCGGATCCGGCCACCGGATCCGGCTTTCGCCGGATCAGGCGCATTGCGGCGCTCATAGGCTTTCATTGTGTGAAAAAGCCGGACGTGCCGGATCCGGCGTGTCCGGCTTTTTCGCCGGAGACAAAAAACGTTACAGTAGCCTAATGTTATCAAATTCTGTGTTGTACCTGCGGCTTTAAAATGCTCACTATACCCCTGGATAAAATCCTTGAGGAGTTTGGTTTCCAAAATGGAGTCACTTGTGGCAGGTTTCCACTGTTTAGGCCCATCAGGGGCTCTCCAAATGCGACATGGCATCTGCTAATTATTCCAGCAAATTTTACATTCAAAAAGTCAAATAGTTCTCTTTCCCTTCTGAGCCCTGCTGCGCACCCAAACAGTAGATTTCCCCCACAAATAGAGTATTGTTGAACTCAGAGTAAATAGCACAACAAATTTTGGGGGTCCATTTTCTCCTATTACCCTTGTGAAAATATAAAAATTTCGGTCTAAAGTAAAGTTTTTGTGAAAAAAATAAATGTTTATCAGTGATGAGTGAGCACTAAAATGCTTGGGTGCTCATTGGTCGGGTGGAGCAAATTGGAATGCTTGGGTGCTAGACCCAAGCAACGCCGCAACCCTCCCCCTCACAGAGGTCTTTTTAGGGTATCAACATGTCGTAAAACAATGGGAACAGTGCTGAAATGACATAAGAACCTCATTTGGAAGACCCCTGGAAGCATTTCTGACTCCTTGGTCACTGCTTTGAACAATGTTGACAGAGTGTTATGCCACTATTACAGGCGCACACTAAAACATAAAAAAACAAAACCAAAATGGATTTTCCTGGGAAATATATTAAGGAACATCCTTTCCAGGGTTATGCCTTCTATATAAGGCAAAATAAATAAACCCCCCAAAAATGTACCTCCACCACTTGGGTTATGTTTACACGAAGCGTTTCTGATGCATTTTTCAACTTTAGCATTGCTTTCAACCACTACAAATGCATTCACTGGGTAATGCCATTTTAATATTTAAAGGGAATCTGTCACCCCATTTTTGCTGTATTAGCTGCTGCCACTGCCATCAGTGGCTTATCTACAGAATTCTGTAATGCTGTAGATAAGCCCCCGATGTAACCTGAAAGAGAAGAAAAATGAGTTAGATTATACTCACCCGGGGGTCCGGTCCGGTCCGATGGGTGTCGCGGTCCGGCGCCTTCCATCTTCTAGCGATGACGTCCTCCTTCTTACTTCTGCCATTGCTCTGGCGCATGCGTACTTTATCTGCTCTGTTGAGGGTACAGTAAAATACTCCAGTGTGCAGGCGCCGGACCTCTCTGACCTTTCAATAGGGCAGATAAAATATGCCTGTGCAGGAGCCGTGGCAGAAGTAAGAAGGAGGACGGCATCGCTAAAAGATGGGAGGCACCGGACCAGACCGCAACACCCACCGCACCCGACCGCACCCCCGGTATGTATAATCTAACTCGTTTTTCTTATCTTCCAGGTTACAACGGGGGCTTATCTACAGCAATACAGAATGCTGTAGATAAGCCCCTGATGGAGGTGGCCGCAGATTATAGGGCTAAAAATAGGTGACAGATTCCCTTTAACGACCTTAGCTAGCCATGTGACATATCATCAGACACATCCTTTTTCATTTATGAAGGAGGGACTCTGAAAGTCACAAAAGTATTTTTATAGGGGCATCAGGCGGCATTAATATTCATAAAGGGCCATCAGTCAGCTACAGTATGCTCTCTTGCTCCCATTATTAAACAGTGGGTCTCCTATACTGTTATTGTATATGCAGTGAGTGGCTGGGCTGCCAAAAATTAGGACACACTCCAATACCCCTTTGATGAGATGTACAGGAGGGCATCATGAAAAAATGTTCCCATTTTAAGAAAGTGAGTCTCCCATAGTGTTTGCCTGTGCATTGAATGCAAGGCCTGCCTTGCCCCAACGTTACACACACCCCAATAACCCTCTGAAGTGACATAGTGGATGGCCATATGAAATCAAATTTCCCATTATTAGAAATTTGGTACTCTCATACCGTTTGCCTATGCATTGATTGCAAGGCCTGCCTTGCCCCAAAGTTACACGCACCCCAAAAACCCTTTGAAAAGACATCCTGGATGGCCATATGAAATCACAGTTCTCATTATTAGAAATTTTTTATGCCACACTGTATGCCTATGCATTGAATGCAAGGCCCACCTTTTCACAAAGTTACATGCACCCCAATAACCCTTTGAACCAACGTACTAGATGGCCACATGAAAACAAAGTTCAGATTTTTTTCATTTGGTACTGCCATACTGTTAACCTATGCATTAAATGCAAGGCCTGCCTTGCACCTAATTTAGACACACCCCAATACCCCTTTGAAGAGATGTACAGGAGGGTCTCATGAAAAAAGGTTCCCATTAGGAGAAAGTGGGTGTCCCATAGTATTTGCCTATGCATTGAATGCAAGGCCCGCCTTGCCACAAAGTTGCACACACCTCAATAATCCTTTGAATGGACGTAGTGGATG
The DNA here is from genome assembly GCF_039654945.1 of Dendrobates tinctorius. Taxonomy (NCBI): domain Eukaryota; kingdom Metazoa; phylum Chordata; class Amphibia; order Anura; family Dendrobatidae; genus Dendrobates; species Dendrobates tinctorius. Next base: position 17,656,730 of record NW_027361692.1, read on the forward strand.
GCCAAATGAAGCCAAAGTCCCCATTGTGCTTATTTTTTTCACTTCCATGCAGTTTGCCCATGAAGTGAATGCAAGGCCTGCCCTGCCACAAACTTACACGCACCCCAATTACACTTGGAACAGTCATCCTGGATGGCCACATGAAACAAATGTTTCCATTATTAGAAATTTTGTACTGCAACACTGTTTGCCTATGCATTGAATGCAAGGCTCACCTTGCCACAAAGTTACACGCACCCCAATAACCTTTTGAACCGACATGCTGTATGGCCAAATAAAACCAAAGTAAACATTTTTCTTAATTGGCTACTCCCATAATGTTAGCCTATGCATTGAATGCAAGGCCTGTCCTGACCCAAAGTTGCACGCACACTAATAATCCTTAGAACCAACGTACTGGATGGCCACATGAAACCAAAGTTCCCATTTTTCTTAATTTGTTACTCCCATAATGTTTGCCCATGAAGTGAATGCAAGACCTGCTCCAAATTTGGATGCACCTCAATACCCCTTGGAGAAGGACCTACAAAAATCTTTTCCCAATTTAAAGGAGCGGGTCTCCTATTGTTGTAATGGCCATACTCTAAGTGTATGGGCTGACAAACTTTTTCCCCTGTGGTGTACACATCAGCATACTGTGTAAATTTTTTTTACGGGCATGATAAACACACTTGAAAAAAAAAACCTGGCTGTTGCATCACGGAATACATCCACCCTGGTTACCTATTGGTGATGTCGGAAGAGACGTGGAAGATGGCCTGCTAAAAATCTTTTCCCAATTTAAAGGTGCGGGTCGCCTATGGTTGTAATGCTCATACACTAAGTGTAAGGGCTGACAAACATTTCCCCATGGGGTGTACACATCAACATAATGTGTAAAAAAATTTAGCACAAACACCTTTTAACACAATAATGTGGCTGTTGCATCACGGACCATGGTCACCATGGTGATCTAGTGGTGGTGGCTGATGAGGATAAAGAGAAGTAGGAGGATAACAGCAAGTAGGCAAAATCAGGAAGCATATACCCATGTGTGGGTGTGAAGAGGTGCATGGGAATATACCTCCCAAAAATGACACTGGATTTGAGGTTATGTTTCACTGCTATCATTCGGTGGTGTAAAGAAGTCTGGCCCAATCCAGCCCTTGTTCATTTTTATAAGAGTCAGCCTTTCAACATTTTTAGTTGACAGGTGGATGCGCTTATCAGTTATAATTCCACCAGTGGCAATAAAAACCCGCTCTGACAAAATGCTAGCGGCAGAGCAGGCCAGGACCTCCAAGGCATAGAGAGCAAGTTCATGCCACGTGTCCAGCTTGGATATCCAATAATTAAAGGGCACAGAGGAATCATGTAGGATGTTGGTACGGTCAGCAATGTACTCCCTTAGCATCTTCCAAAACTTTGCACTCCTTGTGAGAGTACCCCCCGCCTCAGGGCCAGTGCGATAGGAGGGACTGAGAAAGCTCTCCCAGAACTTTGCCAGTGTTCCCCTGCCTCTGCTGGATTGGATTTGTGTCTCTCTCACCTGTACTCCTTGGTTGTCCAATGAACTGTAATCTCTGTCGCCAGCATTTTCAGATGGGAATTTTTTTTAATAATTCTGCAACAATGGCCTTCTGGTACTGCACCATTTTAGTACACCTGTCTGCCTCTGGAAGAAGAGATTCAAAGTTCTCCATGTAATATGGGTCTAGAAGTGTCACCAACCAGTAATGACTGTCACCCAAAACTTTGAGAATATGAGGGTCACGGGAAAGGCAGCGCAACATAAAGTCAGCCATGCGTGGCAGACTGTTAACAGGCAAGACTTCTGTGTCCTCACCAAGAGGATGACTGACCATGCTCTCCTCCTCCCTGTCCTCTGGCCATCCTTGCTGAACAGACGGTATGCCAGTTGTGCTTGTAGTGCCATCTATAGTGCATGAAAGTAGCTCCTATTCTATTTCCTCCTCCTTATTGTAAACCAATCCACATTGGGATGACATGGGGCTGGGCTGTGTGTAAATACCCTGTACAGTTCTTGCTCCATCTCATCGTCCTTCGCCTGCAATGCATCCTCTCTCATTATGAGCAGAGAGCTTTTCAGAATACAGAGAAGCAGGATGGTACTCCTAATTATGGCATCATCACCACTCACTATCTTGGTGGACTCCTCATAGTTTTGTAGGATGGTACACATATCTGACATCCATGTCCACTCTTGAGGTCTTATGTGTGGAGTCTGAACTGAATAGCGATGGCCTTGTTGATGCTGGTAGTCAACAACTGCTCTCTTCTTCTCACAAATCCTTTGCAACATATGCAGTGTAGAGTTCCAAGGTGTGGGGACATCACACACCAGTCGGTGAACCGGAAGCTGCAAATGCTGCTGAAGCACGGCAAGGGCGGCGGAAGCTGGATCTGACTTTTGAAAATGGGCATACAGGCAGCGTACTTTCACAATCAGATCCAGCAGTTCTTGGTAGCTTTTGAGAAACTACTTGTCATGATCCATGCTGGATGAGGACTGATATAAAGCACAGGTAACCTTTTTTTTCCTAAGCTGTGCTTAGGTTTGGTTTTTGCCCCCGGTGGCCATTAGGATTATTGCACTGTGGTGTCGTTTGTTCTTAGTTTACCCCCGGTGGTGGTGAGCGTCATTGCTCTCTTGTTTCTTTAGTTAAGTGCACATGATTATAATACAGGTGTGATTGCTGGCTCTGCTATAAAAGAGTCACAGGTGTTGCAATCAGTGTTGGTGATAGTGTTCATTTCAACCATCCTTGGTGGAGGAAGGAGCTGGAGAGCGTTCCTTGCAGCACTGTCTTAGCCCTTGTGTGGAAGGAGTCAGAGGGGATTTCCTTGCAGCTCTGACAGAGCTTGGAGGCAGCTACTCATGAGGAAAGCTGCATTCTGGTGGTGGACGCTTTTGCCAGGAGCAAGTGTAACAGAGTAAAGCTAAGTTGTGTTTCCCCATTTGTGTTTTCTCCTTAGTGTGTATTAGTACAGTGGTGGGGCCAGTGCCTGCGCCACCCAGCTCCCTAGCAAGGGATAGGTGAAGGGTGTGCCAGGGCGACAGGTTCCTGATCGGCGCCCGGGGCAGAACCAGCATAGAGAATGTTAGGAGCGTTAGGGACACTGACTCAGGGGAGTGCAGGAGGTCTCCACGTCCCCTTTCCCTTTTGCAGTGCCCACCATTGTAACTGTTTCCCTACCCCTTGTCTTGTCATTTTGGTTAACAGCCTGCGAGCCGTGTCACACAGGACAGTATCACATGCCGCGTCCTGTTGTTTTAGTTACCGGCCTGCTGGTCACGTCACACAGGATGTGTCCACGTGACATTATCACCAACCCAACTTTTTTTTCTGCTGAGCCATGGACCCAGTTCAGCCCTTTGCCCAATTGCTGCAGACCCTTACTAATGAGATTAGGGGGCTGCGCGGAGGGTTGGTGCGACAGTCACGGCTGTTGGTGGGCTCTGGGGACTTGGTTCAGGAACAGGCTTAGCCAGAACCCAAGATACCCCTCCCTGACAGGTTTTCTGGAGGGAGAGATCAATTCTTGGTGTTTCAACAAGCCTGTAAATTGTATTTCAGGCTGCGCCCTCATTCATCAGGGAGTGAAGAGCAATGGGTGGGAATCATTATGTCCCTTCTTAAAGGGGATCCCCAATCCTGGGCCTTCTCCCTACCAGACGATTCTCCATCTTTAGAGTCCGTGGACGAGTTCTTTGCGGCTTTGGCACTTGGGTATGGGGATCCTGATGGCGTCGCCCTGGCGGAATCTCGAATCCATAGGTGTAAGCAGGGAGCCTGGGTTGCTGAGGAGTACTGCTCAGAGTTTAGGAGATGGGCCACTAATACTCAGTGGAATGACCCTGCACTTAGGAGTCAATTTGTGCAGGGTTTGTCTCCAAAGTTGCAGGATACTCTGGTGCAGTACGCCGCCCCCAGGTCGCTGGAGGCCACCATGTCCCTTGCCATCCGGGTGGATAGACGCCTTACGGAAAAACATATACAAAAAGTGCCCCCTGATGTCCTCGCTAGGGAGGAGGACCCACCAGTGCGGACAGAGGAACCCAGACAGCCCGGTGTTGTTGATACAAAAAAGGGGGTGTCTGCGGCTCATCGTGGTGGGGGGTATGCTTTTCCTTTGGGATGCCTGGCCATTTTATGAGAGCCTGCCCAGTTCATGCCAAGTCTCATGACGAACCCATGCAAGTAGGAGGAGCTAGTTTGTTTTCGGAGCTGCCTATGGTTCGGGGACTGGTGTCGATATGTTTGTACTGTGGGCAGACTAGTCATGTCCTGAAGGCTTGCCCATTGCGCGCCAAATTATCTGTGCCATCTGACAAGCCGCATTCTCCTGGCCGCTTGAAGGGAGGTGACCAAGGAGTATACATCTCCTCCATTTTGCCCTCCCAAAGTACCATGTCAGCAGAGAACTTGGCTGGCGGGGTACCGGAGGTGATACCGGTGTTTGTGGACAGCGGAGCAGGAGTCAGTCTGGTGGATGCTCGCTTTGTCCAGAATCATGGTCTGAGGTGTAGGACGCCTAGCCCAGCCTATAAGCGTCCTGGCCATAAACTCTGTTCCACTGAGCCAGGGGAGCTTGACCAAGGTCGTAGAGAATATCCATCTGCGTATAGGACATCATGAGGAGTCCTTGCCATGCTACGTCTTGGAGGGAATGCTAGTACCTATTGTTTTAGGCCTCCCTTGGATGAAGAGACACAACCTGGTAAGGCTAGTTTCACACTAGCGCTTTTGAGCACAGCGACGGCCTGCGCACGGCCGCCGCTAAGCCCTGCCCCCCGCTGCGCCTCCGCTGGTAGCTCCGCCTACCGGCGCATGACGCTGCATGCGTCCTGCGTCCCCTACCTTTATCACTGGGGGCGCAGGCCATGCGCAGTATGCGTTTGGCGGCGCATGCGTCCTTTTGACGGTGCGCCGACCTGCTCCAAACGCAACCTGCTGCAGTTTGGTTGCGCTCGGCGCACCGTCAAAAAGGCGCATGCGCCGCCAAACGCATTTTGCATGTAGCAGGCCGTTGCTGTGCTCAAAAGCGCTAGTGTGAAACTAGCCTAATAGAATGGCGGGCGAGGGAAGTGGCCAGCTGGGGGCACTCGTGTGAGGGCTGCTGCCTAGGAACTACTGTCTCTGCCATCTCTCTTCAATGGAACCCTTCCTCTCCGGTGAGGGCAGCAGATGTGCTGCAGGAGAGTAGGGGCAAGTCTCAACCCTCGCCATTGACCAACCCTGGGAGGCGCAGACTTCATGGTGGAAGGGGTTGGAGGGTGGTGTACCCCTTGGTGAGGTGCAGGGGTGTGAGTGTGGTGACACAGGGGGACGCCTCTGTTGTCAATCCCAGAAAGAGTTCTCCAAGTGGTGACAAACGAACGAGTGGCAATGGACGTTCACGTCCGGACCTGTGTGTGAACAAGCGTGTATGGGTGGCCACCAAAAATCATCCAGTGGAAGTGTGTTGTGAAGTGTTACCAGCTCATACCAAACATACACATACACAGCCCGTTCCCCAAGTCAGCGCTTCGGAGATGTGTGTTGCCTCCAGAACATGCGTTGTCAATACCGGCGGGCTCGTTTCTCATCAACCTGACAAGCAGGTAGTTGCTGGGGTGAACTCTGGCTCTGGATGTCCCCGCTGTAGGTGGTTCCCTCATGGGGAGAGGTCTTGAGGGTCCAGAGGCCCCTCATTAAGGGGAGGGTACTGTCATGATCCATGCTGGATCAGGACTGATATAAAGCACAGGTAACCTTTTTTTTTCCTAAGCTGTGCTTAGGCTTGGTTTTTGCCCCCAGTGGCCATTAGGATTATTGCACTGTGGTGTCGTTTGTTCTAAGGTTGCCCCGGTGGTGGTGAGCGTCATTGCACTCTTGTTTCTTTAGTTAAGTGCACATGATTATAATACAGGATAAGATATATATAATATACCAATGGCGCTAGTGTGCAGGGTTGATTCAGCAGCAAGTAAGAAACCCCCACACCACCAGGGGTGAAAATAAACAATTTAAACAAAATGATACTCACGCTGTGAATCAATGGAGAAAAAAATATATATACTGTACTGTATATATAGTTACCTGTAGGATCAAGGCAATAAACTCATAAGCATTAGATGTTAGAAGATACTGAGTATTGATGGATCAGACTACAAAAAGACAAAACAAAACATAAGTTTTAAATCTGAAAATGCAAAGTCATATCCAAAAAAAAAAGAAAAGTGTGAAGTGTCCGGGTTAGACTCTATTGACTAAGAGCATGGTCGGTATTGCGTTCTAATAGTTAATTAAAAACATCTACCATATAACTATGCAAGCATAAATAAAAACAGAAACAAACACACTGGGGGAACCATAAAGTGCTATAAATGTAACTTGCACATACCCCCACTGTGACTATTACCTCTGAATAGGAGTGCAGTGGGAAACGTCCGGTGGTTCACTAATGTGAACAGACTTTTAAGCAGCAGATTCACCACTGAGAGCGGACTTTTAAGCGGTAGAAGCCAGCGGCATATACTTGCTAATCGTTTAGGAAGTCTCACAATCAGTAGATAAAAAAACAAATAAAACACCGAGCTCTGTTCTGGCCGGTAACAGGCTCCAGGTGCAGGCAAATGTCCGATAATTCTCCGATAGTGATAGATCCCGTGTGAATGGCGTGAGAGCAGGGAAAAGAGCATAAATAATCGCTCACCAAAGTAGACACAGTCCAACGGCGGTCAGCATACCAGCTGAGTTTATTGCCTTGATCCTACAGGTAACTATATATATATATTTTTATTCTCCATTGATTCACAGCGTGAGTATCATTTTGTTTAAATTGATTATAATACAGGTGTGATTGCTGGCTCTGCTATAAAAGAGTCACAGGTGTTGCAATCAGTGTTGGTGATAGTGTTCATTTCAACCATCCTTGGTGGATGAAGGAGCTGGAGAGCGTTCCTTGCAGCAGTGTCTTAGCCTTTGTGTGGAAGGAGTCAGAGGGGATTTCCTTGCAGCTCTGACAGAGCTTGGAGGCAGCTATTCAGGAGGAAAGCTGCATTCTGGTGGTGGACTCTGTTGCCAGGAGCAAGTGTAACAGAGTAAAGCTAAGTTGTGTTTCCCCGTTTGTGTTTTCTCCTTAGTGTGTATTAGTACAGTGGTGGGGCCAGTGCCTGCGCCACCCAGCTCAATAAGCAAGGGATAGGTGTAGGGTGTGCTAGGGCGACAGGTTCCTGATCGGTGCTCGGTGCGGAACCGGCATAGGGAACCTTAGGAGCGTTAGGGACACTGACTCAGGGGAGTGCAGGAGGTCTCCACGTCCCCTTTCCCTATTGCAGGGCCCACCATTGTAACTGTTTCCCTACCCCTTGTCTTGTTGTTTTAGTTACCGGCCTGCGAGCTGTGTCACACAGGACATTATCACGTGCCGCGTTCTGTTGTTTTAGTTACCGGCCTGCTGGTCGCGTCACACAGAATGGGTCCATGTGACACCGTTGAACAACTAGTTTAAGCACATGGGCCAGGCATGGTACATGTGTGAGCTCGTCTCGCCTCAGAGCTGCCACCAGGTTCCAGCTATTGATACACACGACTATGCCTGGCTGTAGGTTCAGCAGTGTCAGCCACAGATCTGCCTGCTCTTTCTGAGCTGTCAACAACTCTTCAGCATTGTTCGATTTGTTACCTAAGCATATTAGCTTCAGCACAGCCTGTTGCCGCTTGGCTGAGGCAGTGCTGCAGTGCTTCCTGCTTTTGACTGATATGGTCATTTCAGAAATGGATGCTGAAGAGGAGGAGGTGCAGGTGCTGTAGACAGTGGGGGCAACCCTGATTGATGTAGTGTCTGCAATCCTCAGCATCGGGAGGACGTATTCCATCCCAAAATCCGACTTGACCCAGGCTTCCAGTTTGTTAACCCAGTGTGCCGCCAGGGAGATGCACAGTCCCTGCCCACAAGCGCTTGCCCATGTCGCCTTTGTGTTACCGTGGCCGCTCAAATATTTGGGTATCGCTACATGCAATCTCATCTTGCCCTGTTTCAAGTGGACTGGGCGAGAGGCCCGAATCTATAAATGGAAAAATGAACAGCTCTTCGGAGTGTCCAAGTGTAGGATCAGTTGTCTCTGGGCACTCAGCAAGGTGGGAGGAAGGAGGATCAGGGGGAGGAATATGCAGTCCAGACTCAAGGCTACCGAGACTTGACCATGTGGAAGACAGGGTGGTGTTGGTTGTGGCAGAGTGACTGGAAGTATTATCTGTTTTCCAACCAACAACCTTTTGACACTGCTCTGGGTTCAATAGTGGTGTTCCACAGTATCCTACTTATTCGGACAGGAAGGTCAGGCGAGAAGATGTTGGTGTTTGTTGTGGCACAATTTCAGCTTGCCCATGGCCTCCGCATGCATCATCACCATCACATCCACTTTCCCGTTACTTGCCACGTGCCTTACCTATTTTAAATGGACTACAATATTTTCAATGTTCACTACAAATGGCTGAATTTGGAGCACAAATATATATGATCCGTGTGCAGGAAAATCACAGTTTAAAGTATCTGGCCTGTAGGTAACAGGGTTTTTTTTCAGCAAACTGATGTCAATAACTAGGCTAAAACACATGAAAAACAAATGAATAGAGGCCTGAAATGCCACAATTTGTAGCCCACAGATAGATGAGGCGTGTGACGCAGATCCCACACTGTAAAATATGTGGCCTGTATTTTTTTTTTACAGCAAAATAGTGTTAATAAATGGAGTAGCACAGCAAAAGCAGTTGAATGGAGGCCTGAAATGCCACAATTTGTAGTCCACAGAGAGATGAGGCGTGTGACGCAGATCCCACACTGTAAAATATGTGGCCTGTATTTTTTTTTACAGCAAAATAGTGTTAATAAATGGAGTAGCACAGCAAAAGCAGTTGAATGGAGGCCTTAAATGCCACAATTTGTAGCCCACAGATAGATGAGGCGTGTGACTGAGATACCACACTGTAAAATATGTGGCCTGTATTTTTATTTTTTATGGCAAAATAGTGTCACTAACTAGGGTAACACTCAGCAAAACCAATTCAATGTAGGACTGAAATGCCACAATTTTTAGCCCACAGATAGCTCAGCCGTGTGACGGAGATACCACACAGTAAAATTCGTTGTCTGTATATTTTTTTACAGCAAAATAGTGTCACTAACTATTGTAGCACACAGCAAAAACAGTTCAATGTAGGCCTGAAATGCCACAATTTTTAGTCTACAGATTGATGAGGCATGTGACGGAGATACCACTCTGTAAAATATGTGGCCTGTATTTCTTTTTTACAGCAAAATAGTGTCAAGAACTGGGGTAACACAGAGCAATAACAGTTGAATGGAGGACTGAACTGCCACAATTTGTAGCCCACAGATAGATGAGGCGTGTGACGGAGATACCACACTTTCAAATATCTGGCCTGTATTTTTTTTTTTGCCCGTAAAATTGTGTCAATAAGTAGGTGATCTGTGTGGCGGACAAAACCCCATGGAAGATATCTACCCTGTAGGTAAATGTTTTTTGGGCAGCTAAATATTTTTTGGCAGCAAAATGGTGTCAAGAAATTGTATAAGACAAAAATTTTACAGTACCAGTTTTCTGTGCACTCAGATGTGATCACTGGGATGGGCAAACCCATTTAAAATAGCTGTATTCTGCAGTGTTAACAAGCAAATGGAGAAAAAAAGTGTGGTTTGGATTGCTTTTGAATAAAATAATCAGGATTAAGATGCAAAAAAAATTATTCCGGGCCACTGATACAGGCGCCATGTATATACAGTCATAGAATCAAAGAATCATAGAATCATAGAATCGTAGAGTTGGAAGGGACCTCCTGGGCCATCTGGTCCAACCCCCTGCTCAAAGCAGGATTCGCTAAATCATCCCAGTCAGATGTCTGTCCAGCCTCTGTTTGAAGACTTCCATTGAAGGAGAACTCACCACTTCTCGTGGCAGCCTGTTCCACTCATTGATCACTCTAACTGTCAAAAAGTTTTTTCTAATATCTAATCTGTGTCTCCTCCCATTCAGTTTCATCCCATTGCTTCTAGTCTTTCCTTGTGCAAATGAGAATAAAGTTGATCCTTCTACAATGTGACAGCCCTTTAGATATTTGTAGACAGCAATTAAGTCTCCTCTCAGTCTTCTCTTTTGCAAACTAAACATTCCCAAATCCTGCAACCTTTCCTCATAAGACAGGGTTTGCAGACCGGTCACCATTCTGGTCGCTCTTTTCTGAACTTGCTCCAGTTTGTTGATGTCTTTTTTAAAATGTGGTGCCCAAAACTGGACACAATATTCCAGATGAGGTCTGACCAAAGAGGAGTAGAGGGAAATAATGACTTCACGTGATCTAGACTGTATGTTTCTGTTAATACATCCTAGAACTGCATTTGCCTTTTTTGCTGCTGCATCACACTGTTGACTCATATTCAGTCTGTGATCTATTAGTATACCCAAGTCTTTTTCACATGTGCTGTCACTTAGCCCTATTCCTCCCATTCTATATATGCTTTTTTCATTTTTATTGCCCAGATGTAGTACTTTGCATTTCTCCCTGTTAAAAACCATTCTGTTAGTTACTGCCCACTTCTCCAGTTTATTTAAATCTTTTTGAATCCTCTCTCTCTCTTCTCTAGTATTAGCTATCCCTCCTAGCTTTGTGTCATCAGCAAATTTAATCAGTTTACCCTCAATTCCTTCATCTAAATCGTTGATAAAGATGTTGAACAATACAGGGCCCAGGACAGAGCCCTGTGGTACCCCACTTGAGACATTCTTCCAACTGGATGTGCAGCCATTTACGACCACTCTTTGGGTCCGATCACTAAGCCAGCTATGAATCCACCTAACAGTTGCCTTGTCCATTCCATACTTAGTCATTTTTTCAATAAGGATTGTATGAGAGACTTTGTCAAATGCTTTGCTGAAGTCAAGATATACTATATCTACAGCATTTCCTTGATCCACCCAATCAGTGATACCGTCATAGAAGGAAATTAAGTTAGTCTGACATGACTTATTAGTTACAAACCCATGCTGACTCTGTTTGATCACTTCATTCTTATCCAGGCATTGACTTACATGTTGTTTAATAATTTGTTCAAAGATCTTTCCTGGTATAGAAGTCAGACTCACCGGCCTATAGTTGCCTGGGTCCACCTTCTTCCCCTTTTTGAAGATAGGAACAACATTTGCTCTTCTCCAGTCTTCTGGCACTTCTCCTGTTCTCCAAGAATTTTCAAAGATTATGGAGAGTGGTTCAGAAATTTCTTCTGCTATCTCCTTCAGTACTCTGGGGTGTAATTCATCTGGACCTGGAGACTTGAATTCATTTAGGTTAGCTAAGTGTTTCCTCACTATCTTTCTGTTTATAGATATCCTGGATTCTTCTATTCCCTTAATAGGACAGTGAATAACAGTTGGTGTTACATTTCCTTTCTGAGAGAAAACAGATGCAAAATAGGAATTTAAAAGTTCAGCCTTCTCAACATCCTGTCTTACCATTTCATCATTTTCATCCTGTAAAAATCCTATAGCATCTTTGACTTTTCTTTTACTTTTGACATATCCCCAAAATCCTTTATTATTGCTTTTGACATCTCTTGCAAGCCTCAATTCATTTTCAGCTTTAGCTAATCTGATTTGTGCCCTGCAGGTTCTGCAGACAGCATTATATTCTTCTTTAGATATGCCTCCCTCTTTCCATTTTATAAACACTTTTTTCTTCCTTTTTAGCATGTGCTTAAGTTCTGTGTTCACCCATCCTGGTTTCCTTAAATGCTTCCTATTCTTCCCTCTTTTCGGAATTGTTAACAACTGTGCTTTGAGAATTTCATTTTTCAAGATTTCCCATCCTTCCTGGACATTTTTGTCTTTAAGGATATCCAGCCATTGGATCCCTCCAATTATCTTTCTGAATCCCTTAAAATCTGCCTTTCTGAAATCTAACCTTGACGTCTGAGTCTTCACAGGTCTTCCGCCTCTAGTTATCCAAAATTCTAAAATAGCATGGTCGCTACCTCCTAGGGTTCCAGCCACTTTTACCTCCTCAACCATTTCCTCCCTGTTTATAAGGATTAGATCCAAGGTAGCAGTTCCCCTTGTTTTCTCCCCTACCTTTTGGAAGATAAAGTTGTCAGCAAGAGAGGATAAGAATTTCCTTGACCTGTTAGTTTTGCCTGAGAGAGATTCCCAACAAATGTCTGGATAGTTGAAATCTCCCATGACAACTATGTCATATTTTTTGGAGAACTTGGCCATTTGATGCATAAAGAGTTCATCCATATCTTCAGCTTGCACAGGCGGCCTGTAGTAAATGCCTACAATGGTGTCCTTTCCATTGTTCTGTCCTTGTATTCTTACCCAAACAGTTTCCACAGAACTCCCAGTCTCTGAAGCTTCAATCTCTGTGCAGATATATGCGTTTCTAACATACAATGCAACACCCCCTCCTCGTTTATCAAGTCTGTTTCTTGCAAATAAGTTGTATCCTTCTAGTCTTGTATTCCAATCATGTGTATCGTCCCACCAAGTTTCAGTGATTCCAATGACATCATATTTCTTTTCCTGTGTTAGTAGTTCCAATTCTCCTTGTTTGTTGCCCATGCTTTGTGCATTAGTATAGAAACATTTTAGTTTGTGATTGGTTTCTCTTTCTCCAATATTGTTATTAATTAGATTCTTTCGTCTTTGTTCTTCCTTTCCACTTCTATTAGCAGAGTTCTCAATAGCATTTGTCAGGTGTATGGCTTTTTCTGGTCTTTTGCTTCCCTTCCCATGTTGTTCTAGTTTAAAGCTCTCCTTACAAGTGTAGCAAGGCGACTTCCAAATACATGCTTTCCAGTCTTCGTAAGGTGCACCCCATCTCTAGCAAGTAGTCCATCGTATAAGTAGTTCACTCCGTGATCCAGAAATCCAAATCGTTGCTGACGGCACCATCGACGTAGCCAGTTGTTCACCTGCAGAATCTTATTCCACCTCCTTGTTCCATGGCCATCCACTGGGAGGATGGAAGAGAAGACCACCTGCGCTCCCAGTTCTTTCACTTTCTTGCCTAATATATTGCCTAGTCAATATATGTAATAGGCAGCAGCAGACAGTATTGGAATGGACACTCTTGATGTATGCATTGAAGTATGCCACATACTGTACAATGCCTGCCTGACTAGCAGTGATATCTATATACCCACATACAGTGCCTGCATGCCTTTCACTAATATGTATATACCCACATACACTGCCTGCCTAGCTAGCACTGCAATCTATATACCCATAATTAGTCTTTAGAAGAAATGTTGATTTAGCTGAATTTGTGTATTCAATTGTGGTACAGTTAGGTCCATATATATTTGGACAGAGACAACATTTTTCTAATTTTGGTTCTAGACATTACCACAATGAATTTTAAACAAAACAATTCAGATGCAGTTGAAGTTCAGACTTTCAGCTTTCATTTGAGGGTATCCACATTAAAATTGGATGAAGGGTTTAGGAGTTTCAGCTCCTTAACATGTGCCATCCTGTTTTTAAAGGGACCAAAACTAATTGGACAGATTAAATAATTGTAAATAAAATGTTCATTTCTAGTTCTTGGTTGAAAACCCTTTGTTGTCAATGACTGCCTGAAGTCTTGAACTCATGGACATCACCAGACGCTGTGTTTCCTCCTTTTTGATGCTCTGCCAGTCCTTCACTGCGGTGGTTTTCAGTTGCTATTTGTTTGTGGGCTTTCTGTCTGAAGTTTAGTCTTTAACAAGTGAAATGCATGCTCAATTGGGTTGAGATCAGGTGACTGACTTGGCCATTCAATAATATTCCACTTCTTTGCTTTAGTAAACTCCTGGGTTGCTTTGGCTTTATGCTTTGGGACATTGACCATCTGTAGTATGAAACGACGACCAATCAGTTTGGCTGTATTTGGCTGGATCTGAGCACACAGTATGGCTCTGAATACCTCAGAATTCATTCGGCTGCTTCTGTCCTGTGTCACATCATCAATAAACACATCACACTGCCTCCGCCATGTTTTACAGATGATGTATGCTGTGGATCATGAGCTGTACCACACCTTCGCCATACTTTTCTCTTTCCATCATTCTGATAGAGGTTGATCTTGGTTTCATCTGTCCAAAGAATGTTCTTCCAGAATTGTACTGGCTTTTTTAGATGTTTTTTAGCAGAGTCCAGTCTAGCCTTTTGATTCTTGATGCTTATGAGTGGCTTGCACTGTGCAGTGAACCCTCTGTATTCACTTTCATGCAGTCTTCTCTTTATGGTAGATTTGGATATTGATACGCCTACCTCCTGGAGAGTGTTGTTCACTTGGTTGGCTGTTGTGAAGGGGTTTCTCTTCACCATGGAGATTATTCTGCAATCATCCACCACTGTTGTCTTCCGTGGGCGCCCAGGTCTTTTTGCATTGATGAGTTCACCAGTGCTTTCTTTCTTTCTCAGGATGTACCAAACTGTAGATTTTGCCACTCCTAATGTTGTAGCAATTTCTCGTATGGGTTTTTTCTGTTTTTGCAGCTTAAGGATGGCTTGTTTCACCTGCATGGAGAGCTCCTTTGACTGCTTGTTTCCTTCACAGCAAAACCTTCCAAATGTAAGCACCACACCTCAAATCAACTCCAGGCCTTTTTTCTGCTTATTTGAGAATGACATAATGAAGTGATTGCCTACACCTGTCCATGAAATAGCCTTGAAGTCAATTGTCCAATTACTTTTGGTCCCTTTAACCCATTTAGTACCAAGGGTGGTTTGCACGTTAACTCCGGGGCCAATTTTTACAATTCTGACCACTGTCCCTTTATGAGGTAATAACTCAGGAACACTTCAACGGATCTAGGTGATTCTGAGACTGTTTTCTCATGACATATTTTACTTCACTTTAGTTGTAAAATTTCTTCGCTATAACTTGCGTTTATTTATGAAAAAATGGAAATATGGCGAAAATTTTGAAATTTTGTAATTTTCAAACTTTGAATTTTTATGCCCTTAGACCAGAGAGTTATGTGACACAAAATAGTTAATAAATAACATTTCCCACATGTCTACTTTACAGGAGCACAATTTTGGAAACAATTTTTTTTTTAGGAAGTTAAAAGGCTTAAAAGTTGACCAGCGATTTTTACAACACCATTTTATTTTTAGGGATCACATCACATTTGAAGTCACATGTGATAATCAGCTGACACCCGGCAGCAATCAACTGCGCTACCCCCATGAGCGCAGCTGATTGCGCTAGACGTACTATTCCGTCCTTGGAACTTAGGTCCCAGGTCACATGGACAGAATAGTATGTCTAATGTAGGAAAGGGGTTAAAAACAGGGTGGCACATGTTAAGGAGCTGAAACTTCTAAACCCTTCATCCAATTTTAATGTGGATACCCTCAAATGAAAGCTGAAAGTCTGAACTTAAGCTGCAGCTGAATTGTTTTGTTTAAAAATCATTGTGCTAATTATGCAAATTGTCTCTTCAGAGAGCAAGAGGACTAGAACTCTAGTGCCACCTATTGGAGGTAGCAATCCTAAAAGTCAATGTTGACCCTTTAATGAGCCTAGTTACATGACTTAGGATAAAAGCCAAGCCAGAATCTCCATTTGCAGACACTGTGTTTCGGGGTACTGCCCCTCATCAGTGCAAGGTGGGAGATCTGGTTTGGCTGTGAGAGAGGTGTTTGACCCACTTTGCACTGATGAAGGGCAGTACCCCGAAATACAGTGTCTGCAAATGGACATTCTGGCTTGGCTTTTATCCTAAGTCATGTAACTAGGCTCGTTAAAGGGTCAACATTGACTTTTAGGATTGCTACCTCCAAGAGGTGGCACTAGAGTTCTAGTCCTCTTCCTCTCTGAAGAGACAATTTGCATAATTAGCATATTTCCCAGAGGAGCATTGCCGCTTTAATTCTCCTCACCTCGACATGCTTAGCATGTCATTCTCCGCAAGGAGAAATTATACTTCTTGAAATTCATTGTGGTAATGTCTAGAACCAAAATGAGAAAAATGTTGTCTCTGTCCAAATATATATGGACCTAACTGTATGCCAATAGTAACTGATACCCCACTTATTCTGTCCCTATCGCTGCAGCAACTCTCCCTACACTGGTGATTTCAGAGCTGACTGGGATGAGCAGGGTGGCGCTAGGTCTGATATAGACCTGATGACTCTGTGCAGCCAGTCAATCACTGTAATGCCACAACCAACATGGCTGCGACATTACAGTGTGAGGTAGACAATCCCTGCATGTTGATTGGCGCTCTAAAGAGCGCAAAACATGCAGGGCAAGGACCCAAACTCCCGCCAATCAATATCGGAAATGCTCAATGCTCGCCGAGCAAACAGAGTACAGTGATGCTCGAGCGAGCACCGAGCATTAACAAGTATGCTCGCTCATCACTAATGTTTATTTTTTCCTTCCATAATACTTCAGTTCCTGTGAAGCACTTGAAAAGTTAATAAACTTCTTGAATGTGGTTTTGAGCTCCGTGAGGGATGCAGTTTTTATAATGGTGTCACTTTTGAGTACTTTCTGTTATAAGGGCCCCTCAACTTCCCAACAAAAAGAAAATATGTATTAAAAAATTATGCAAATGTCAAGTAGATATGTGGTAAATATTGTTTATTAATTATTTTGTGTGACATAACTCTGGTGTCACTTTTGGGTATGTTCTTTCATATATGTCCATAAAAGTCACTTCAAATGTGATGTAGTCCCTAAAAAATGGTTTTGTGTATTTTTTCACAAATAAATGCAAGTCATATTGAAGACATTTTTATCACTATCATGAAGTACAATATGTCACAGAAAAAAAATCTCTAAATCAGTGGGGTACGTTGAAGCATAACAAAGTTTTTACCTCATAAATTAACACTATTCAGAATTAAAAAATTTGGCTTGGTCATTAAGGTCAAAATTAACTTTGTCATTAAGGGGTTAACACAAAATATTTAAACAATTTTTTTATTATGATACTTTCTCTTAAAATTCCAAGCTCACATGATACATGTGGTGTTCCTACTGAATGCTAATTGCTTTCACTTGCACTATACTATATAAGCAAAAAAATCAATATTCCTCAAATTAGTTATCCAGTGGCTTCTAAACAAAAACTAATTCTTATGCATTATACTATATAGCAGACATTACTGAATTGATATATAAAGCAAATCAAAAGGATGCACAATATCATAACTTAAAGATGCAAAATACCTTTAAACTACTATTATGCCTTTAAACATAACCTATTAGTGACATCCAAAGTTCTATCAAATGTGAATTTCTGATCACATAACCAGAATATCCAATTGCCATGACAACAAAATAAACTATGTATGACTGAAGTAGTGTTGCCATGACAACCAATCTGAACAATGAATGATACACAAAAACCTACTGATTGCATACTAAATTCATTTTAACAATTTTTGTGTATCAGAAAAAAATATTAAAAGCAGTTATTACATCTGTCATAGAGAAAAGTTAAAATACATAAAAACATATGCACAGCAGGTAATAGAACTGACACTTCAACCTCCATTGATGTAGGCCTTTACATTAAACATATGGGATTAATTAGACTTAGGAAGAGAGAAGCTAATTAAAACAAGGAAAATGAGAGTGTGAGATAACACTTCAATCTCCATTGAAGTAAGGGCCTCCTGTGGTGACCAGATAAATAAAGCAAAGAGATTTGTTGGTAAAAGTACAGCAAATCTGAGATCTTCGTATTCAAGAAGTATAGAAGTGGAGAACCTAACACCTTCAGAGGTAACTCTTGTTCTCTTCAAAGAAAAAATGGACAATAGCAGTAAGACACTTTGTCTCCAGTGTCCAGATATGAATATTGAGGTTTGCATCAATCGATATTTATGGGAGAATTACTTTCAGCGTTATAGTAAAGAGACGTACAGAATACTCACATCACAGTAAGGCCATTATAAGCCCTGCAACAGTATGATGGATGGTGCTACTCAGGTGTCACAGATGTGTCAGGGGTGACTGACACTCATCCTGGATCCGGCTGTAGAAGGTCTTTACAATTAGCTCAAGCAGCTTCTTGATTTTTGCATCTCTGTTATAGAGCAATATCCCTCTCCCTTTTGGACCCAATGGTTACCTCCACCTTCTTCTGCTAATTAGACATGTGGCGCCCCTGAGGCTCAGTCGCCACAGAGGTACTGCACCTTCTCCTAAGGTGTAGTGCCCCACCAACTAGGTAAGTTGGGAACTCCTTTCCACACTCCAACACCTGCACCCACACACAGGATAGTTCAGCAAGGGACCAGAGTGCAGCTTCATGCTTAGAGGGTAGCAGAGCACCTTTCGTGGGTCCTTGCTTCGTAACACGAGATGTGCTGGGAGGTGGGTAGAGTTAGATATAAAAGAGTGGGAAAGTTTAGAATTACAGATCAGTATGAGAGGAGTCTGAGCCAGAGAGCAGGCTGACAGGAGTTCAGTCTGACGGGAGATCAAGGCGGAGGAAGACAGTCAGTCAGGAGGAGTGGCTGAGAACTGGTCTTAGTGGAACGAGCTCCCTAGGAGAGGAGAGACAGGAAGGAGTGCTGCAGCTGCCTCAGTGATCTGAGCCAGCTGGCACGGGAAAGGAACAGAAGGAGAAAGATGTAGAACTGAAACCTAAGCTTCCATAAGAGAGAGAAGGAACAGCGCGGAACGAAGGAGTAGGAGAACAGAGAGGAGTTGTGGGTTGGAAGAGGAACTCTGCGTATAGGTTGTCAGCACAAGTCCGGGGCCCGGTCCCCGAGGTTGTATGGACACTTATGGTTCTGCAGCAGACACCGGTGGAGTAGTTGGCTGTAAATGCATTACTCCCATCCAAGACTTGGGACATAACAGCATCTGTATAGGGAGCCGGGACTCAGGAGAAAGGGAATCCCCGAAGTAGGCTACAGCTGTCTGCCATACAAGGAAGAGTTGTTAGGAACATCTGACAGGAGGAACTTCAGAGTACCACGGTACTGGAGCTCTTCACACCAACAGCGCAATAAAGGAGTCATTCAGGATAGGTACATGTGGGCGGAGTGTTGGAGAGGAGAGTCCTGACTTGCCCGGGAGGTTGATTGAGTCTCTGCCCCGGAGGACACGGCACAGAGGCAGGCACCAGTGTGTACCACGAACTGTGAGTAAAGCTTTGGAACTACAAGCCCTGGTGTCTTTGTGCGCCAACACCGTCAGCACCGCTACATCTGGGTATCATCCTTTACACTACCTGCGCCTACACACTGCCCTGGGGCTACAGCTTCACCTGTGGGGAGCTATACCATCTATGCTGCAACACACCATCAGTCCCAGAGGATCTGCACGCAGCGTTGGCTTAACATCTTGCTTGCCAAACACCACAGGTGGCATCACAAACTTTTCAATTCCATTAACCACACACCACCATTGACATTGGGCGCCCAGGGCCACAGACCGCGTCACCGCTGCTGTGACACATTCCCCTGACACCAGCCCGGTACCGAGTACCCCACAGCCCTGGGAGGGCGACCCAGACACCTTTGATGAATGTTTATATTTATTCCATGTCTGTAGCATGTTGCTGGTGTTAGTTATTACTTGTATCTGTCTAGTTGGAAGTACTGGAAGCAACAGTTAGTTAGTATATTCTCAGAAGACTCTTGGAGGATTGCTGGTGTGATATCTTCTTGATCTTCACAAGCTCATTCTGTCCTTTCCCTGACCAGGGCCTATCACTAGGGTCAGGCAAGGTTTACGTTCCTGCTCAGCGATAGGTGCAGAACCTATATAAAGATGTTTAGGGCAGACAGGGTGATTTTAAATCTGCCTAGGGGTCTCAACTCCCCACTTCACTAGTGTTTGGGCTCCCTTTCCCCGCTGTTGTCCTCTTACTCCTTCCGCACCCAGTGTGACACCAGGTCACATTTAATCTCTATAAAAAGATAAAATTCCAATAGGAAACATGACAACAATATCTACTGTCTGGCACCTTCAGTGGCAAAGATATCCTGTAAGTTGAGGATTTCATAAAATTCTGAAAGACCCAACACATCCCACAATCAGCCCTACATGAGATCATCAAGGGGAGGTATTTGGGCATAGCATTAAGCTGATAAAAATGAAAGCTTGGGTTCTGTCTTTGTTTATTCTGGAAGTGACTGTTTGCTGTGAATTTCCCAATCAAAGCGCTTCTCTTTTTGGGAAAAAAGTCAAACGGTGCGCTTTCCCTTCCAAGCCCTGCCATGAGCCCAAATAGTAGTATTCCCCCACATATGGAGTAGCATAACACTCAGAAGAAAATGTACAACACATTTTGGGGTTCATTTTCTCCTGTTACCCTTGTGAAAATAAAAAAAATTGGGGCTAAAAGTACATATTTGTTGGTAGAATGTGTTTTTTTTATTTTCACAGCTCTATGTTATAAAATTCTGAGAAGCACCTGGGGGTTCCAAGTGCTCATGACATATCTAGATAAGTTCCCTATGGGGTCTAGTTTCCAAAATGGGGTCACTTGTGGGGGGTTTCCACTGTTTAGGCACATCAAGGGCTCTCCAATTGTGAAGTGGCGTCCGCTCTCAATTCCATTCGTTTTTGTGTTCAAAAAGACAAACGGTTCTACTTCCTTTCCGAGCACTGCCATGTGCACAAACAGTAGATTTCTCCCACACATGAGGAATCGGCATACTCAGGAGAAATTGCACAACACATTTTAGGGTGAATTTTCTCCCATTACTGAAATAGCACAAAAAAGAGGACTGAAAATCCTCTAATAATAAAAAAAACAGCAAAAAAGCAGAGAGGTTTACCCGTCCAGGCCTCCAGACAAATGCACTATCAGGATGCAGTGGACCCATATAAATAAGATGGCAACACAGGTGCAAGAATATCGATGAGACAACTGCTCACAGCCTACCAATACATGGAGGGGGCGGTTGCTTGGTATATTGACGCACAATAAAAACTTGTATGCAGCGCTGTTCACACTGTGGCAATGCACAGCATCCAGGTTAACAGCCTAGTAGTGACACCCTTCTATTAGATCAGGCGGGCTGCCCAGCGCTATCAAAATGCATGCCATGTGAGCAGGCACCTGTGTTGCCATCTTATTTATATGGGTCCACTGTATCCTGATAGTGCATTTGTCTGGAGGCCTGGACAGGTGAACCTCTCTGCTTTTTTGCTGTTTTTTTTTGTATTATTGGAGGATTTTCAAGTCCTCTTTTTTGTGCTATTTCAGTGTTTTGATTTAGTGTTAGGGACCCGTAAACGTGGGGACCTTTGGCGCAGGTTACGGGCTCACATATTTTGGCCAAAATATCAGCTAATACTCCACATTTTTTATGTGTTTTTTTTGCACTTTTTATTTATGTTGCAGTTGGGCTCATTTGGTCTTGTAAACTGCGGTGTCTGCTCACATGGCATGCATTTTGATTTGCATTTGTCTGGAGGCCTGGACGGGGAAACCTCTCTGCTTTTTAGCTGTTTTTTTAATTTTCTCCCATTACCCTTGTGAAAATAACAAATTTTGAGCTAATGTAAATTTTTTGTGAAAAAAGTTAAATGTTCATTTTTTCCTTCCACAATGATTTAGCTCCTGTGAAGAACCTGAAGGGTTCATAAACTTCTTGAATGTGCTTTTGAGTACCTTGGGTGATGCACTTTTTAGAATCGTGTCACTTTTGGGTATTTTCTGTTATATAGGTCCACCAAAGTCACTTTAAATGTGATGTGGTCCCTAAAAAAATGGTTTAGGAAATTTTGTTGTAAAAATGAGAAATCGCTTGGGAATTTTTTACCCTTATAACTTCCTAACAAAAAAAATTGTGTTTCAAAAATTGTGCTGATACCAAGATAATATATGTACTGGGTTATGTGCAAAATACTGGTCCTTCGGATAAGTACATTTGAATCTATTTAAGGCGGTCTAGCACAGTTTGCTATTTTATTTGCACTATAGCACAAGCACTTTTTATTGCACTTCTTGGCACTTTAGGTTTTTAGTTGTTGAAAAATAAACGTTAAGCTTAAATACTAATCTGCTCCAAACAGAATTGAATTTGTATTGGTACTACGGCCCCTGTTTGATAAGGGGTTAAAAGGTATCTGTCATTAGGAATAATCCTCCTAAGCCATCTGTATGGACATTGAAAAGAAAAAGAAAAAACAAGTGTTATTCTCAAAATAAGATACAGCGAGCAAGGTATTGTATATCCTCACGTGTCTTGATTGTGACCCATCATAACGCTGTACTTGTAAAAATGAAGAGCTTCTGCTCTGACCGCTGTTCCTCATGCCGCTGGGAAGAAATGTAGTCAAACAAAACAGGAAAAGGAGTGGTGATTTCACAGAGTGAAGCCAAGAGTGTATGTTCTCTGCATGAGTTTACATATTTACATGTTTTGAAGTCAGGTTGACTCCTTCATCAGGTATAGGATGTTATACAAAGCCATCTCCCTTATATTGAGGAGGAAAGTAACTTTTACACAGCTTAAAACAATAAATAAAACCAACAGTTTATACAAATCACATATGTAAAGTTTGCTACAAATGATCGTTTGTTATATATAATTGTGATTCATGCAAAGTATGTGTGATGTCTTAAAATTATTTTAAAAAATGTAAAAAAAATGAAAAAAGAAATTGTTTAAAAAAAATTAAAAATAAAATAAATTGTAATTTATATTTGTGGACCTTTTCTAATACCGGGGTCAGACATGCGAGAAACTCGCACGAGTCTCGCATGTCAATACTCGCCACGTGCTAGTGCCGGTGGCAGTGCCAGGTTTTCATGTGAGAGACTTGCACAAGAATCGTGCGAGTCTCTCGCAAGTGAGTAAGAGCCCTAAATCAGAGAGTCGTGTCACACAAAATAGTTAATAAATAACATTTCCCACATGTCTACTTTACATCAGCACAATTTTTGAAACTTTTTTGTTATGACGATATAAGGGTTAAAAGTTTCTCATTTTTCAAAAAAAATTTACAAAACCACTTTTTTAGGGACCACCTCACATTTGAAGTGGGTTTGGGGGGGTCAATATAGCAGAAAATAACCAAAAGTGACACCATTCTAAAAACTGCACCCCTCAAGGTGAGCAAAACCACATTCACGAGAACTAAAGCAATGTGGAAGGAAAAAATGAACATTTTATTTTTTTCACAAAAAATTTAGTTTGGAACCAATTTTTTTTATTTATTTTTTATTTTTGTTATTTTCACAAGAGTATCAGGAGAAATTGGATCACAAAATTTGTTGTGCAATTTCTCCTGAGTACACTAATACCCCATATGTGGGGAAAACCCACTGTTTGGGTTCATGGCAGGGTTCAGAAATAATAATAATAATAATCTTTATTTTTATATAGCACTAACAAATTCCACAGTGCTTTACAGTTTTGCACACATTAGCATCGCTGTCCCTGAAGGCTCACCATCTAAATTCCCTATCAGTATGTCTTTGGAATGTGGGAGGAAACCGGAGTGCCCGGAGGAAACCCACGCAAACACGGGGAGAACATAAAAACTCCTTGCAGATGTTGTCCTTGGTGGGATTTGAACCCAGGACCCCAGTGCAGCGCTAACCACTGAGCCACCATGCCACCCTAGAGGTGAGGGAGTACCGTTTTACTATTTCAACGCAAAATTTGCTGGTAACAATGCTTGCGCCACATCATCTTTGGAGACCTCCTGATGTACCTAAGCAATGGAACCCCTCCAATTCTAACTCCAACCCTAACCCCAACACACCCCTGACCCTATTTTTTATTTTGATTACTGTTATAGGGTCTGTCACAATGATCAAAATGAACAGAGAGGAAAAATTTCCTATTGTTGCCGGGTGCCGGCTGGAAAATCTCAGCGAGCGCACTGCGCATGCGCCAGCCATTTTCTCCTGGAAGAAGACACAGGCAGCCCAGGGAACTTCAACGAGGGGTTGCAGGGATGTCAGAGGTACCGGGGGGATTGGGAGACCATATTTTCTATCCTCTGATGTGCGATCACATGAGAGGAGAAAGAAATTAAAAGGAAAATCTGATTTTTTTTGTGGTCACCATTATACCATTAATAATGGTGATCGCAACACTGAGGTAGGTAAAAACCAACCCGAATTATGTTCTCTGGGGTCTCAGCTCCTCCGGTAGCTGACACCCTGGAGAAATTCTGACTCTGGGGAGCGCTTTACTTTTATTTCTCAGCACCATTAAAAAGCGGCGCTGAGGTGTAAGTACCCCTTAACTACCGCCATTTAAAGGCGTATCGGCGGTCGTTAAGGGGTTAAGATATCTCACATATCCTCTATATAATTCACATTTATATATAACAAATGTTTTTTTGCTGCAAATGTTACATATGTGAATTGTATAAATTGTCGGGTTTAATTATTTATTGTTTTAAGCTGTGTAGAAGTAGTGGCTTCTGTTTAACTCTGTAGTGGCTTTGCATAACATACTATATCTGATGAAGGAGTTGCTCTGCAAAACAATAACATTCCAAGACCAATGAGTGGGCCTCCATGCAGAACGTGTGTGCCGTGTTTTGCAGCTTTGAGCACTCCATGAACATGGGCAGAGCTGATGATGCCATAATGAGCATTATTTTTCTACTTCTAAGGCTGTGTGCACACGCTGCGGATTTTGCTGCGGTTCCACAGCGGTTTTGGCCGCTGCGGACCCGCAGCAGTTTTTGCTGCGGTGTACAGTACCATGATTCCCTATGGGAATCAAAAACCGCAGTGCAGACGGTGCGGAATTTTCCGCGCGGATTATCTGCGGTTTTCAATCCGCAGAAAGAATTGACATGTCAATTCTTTCTGCGGATTCTCCTGCGGTTTGCCATCTCCTCTATTGAGGAGATGAAAACCCGCAGGGCAAAACCGCAGAGCAATCCGCAGGTAAAACCGCAGGTCTTTTGACCTGCGGTTTCACCTGCGGATTTAACAAAATCCGCGCGGATGAATCCGCACCTAATCCGCAGCGTGTGCACACAGCCTTAGCCTCCTAGAAAGCAAAGCTTCAGGTGATGATGGATGATGTGATAGCACAAGAGGAAGAGGAGGCTAGGTAGAAAATGTCCAGCCAGGAGACAGTTTTGGAGGATGAGGAGGTGGATGAGGAGCAACCATGTTCACACCATGGTGGCTCTCAAAGCAACTCATGGGCATTAATGAAGTGCAGCTTCGGGGATGCAGAGGATACAGACAATACATGTGACCCAGTCATTACACCTCCCACCAAGGACAGCTTGTCATTGCCTCTGGGCATCCTGACATAAATATGATGCAATACATGATGCTTTGCCTGTGCAATGATCTCCGAGTTGCATGGATTGTTACAAGTACTGACTACTGTGTGGCCAATCTGCTTGATCCCCACTACAAGTACAACATGCCATCCTTATATCCGTTACTAGAGCATGATGGTAAAATGTGTGAATACATGCACATGCTGATAGATGCACTACAGACTGCATTCTCATCTGAAAGCGGGGGCTCAATGAAAGCACAAGACAGAGGAGGTTGAAGTCAGCAATGCTGATGGGGCACCAGCAGCACCTTGGAAGGGAGGGTTAACATGGCAGAAATGTGGAAAACCTTACACCTTACGTTGCAACATCGAGCACCACCCTCTGATATGGTCTGTATTAGCAGAAGGCAGCATTTAGGTTATAACTGTGTAGAAAATCACTCAGGATTAATAGGTTAGACACTTGACACACCCGAGGGGCCGTGGGGTACTCGGTACCGAGCCCGCTAACTTCAATGGGAGATGTCACAGCGACAGTGACCCGGTCGGTGGCCCGAGGCGGTCATGTAAAAGGGGTAGCGTTGAATGGGGATAAAGTTTATGTAGTGATTCGTGATGCCAGTTGAAGTGTTCGACTGTAGTATAGCCGGCACTGCAGATGATCCCTGGGGGAGTAGATGGTGATGGTAGTGCACATGTTAAAACCCCTCTCCAACCAGGACAGGACCCCAAGAGATTGTGATGCAAGTAGAAGGCACGGAGTAATAAGGCAGGAGACAAGAAAAGTCACTTTATCATTTACTGTAGTTCAGGTGCAGTTCAGAGGAGATATTACAACTCTCACCTGGTTGCAGTCTGCTCTGGAGAATGGGAGTTATCCTTCTCTCTGCTGTGACTCAGTGTAACCTCCTGCTATTCTAATCCCTTTTGGGACCAAGGCTTTCTGGAGTTTAGAACTTCCCAGTATTGCCTTTACTCAATGTGTATTTTGCCTTTATCAACTTGCAGTTTGAATCCTTTGTTACGCAGCTCAAGTTCCCACTTGCACTGTCCTTCACTGATTCCAAGTTATTGCAGTATTTCTGAGGGAAAACACTTTTCTGCTGGTTGTGTAATCCCACGCAGTCTCTCAGCTTACTACCCAGCTCTGAAAGCATGGATGATCTAGAGGATGGTTCCTTGCTTTTGAGCTCTCACTCCTGGATCAACCACATGTCATCATGGTGTCCAAGCGTACTTCCTCCTTCACACACTGAAACCAACAAGTCGGCCCCTCCCAGTTAGGATATGTCTGCAAAGCTCTCAGCTTCAGACCAATGAGGGAATGAGGCAAATTGTGTGTGTGTCTAGCAGAGAAAGCATAACTCCCATTGCTCACAATGCACATACAGAACAGTACATATTTAACCCTTTTGTGGCGATAAAGACGCAGGGTGCCACAGACTAAAAAACCACAACTGAGCTTGCTGGTCCCTCTACAGACTAGATATCCTGACACTTCAAATCCTAGCGGTGCTTGTGGTGACAGAGATAGCACTAACCAAAGAATTATTGAATGGAAACTCAAACGAAAACTCCCTAAAGGGCTGCTGAGTTGCTTCATGTTACTCCTAAAGAACTGGAGGTGAGAGCAGAGTGTGAATTAACTACAAGAGGAAAAGTGTGCTGAACAATGGAAAGAAGTTACAGTGAGTAAAGTAAATAACAAAATACCAAACAAAGAATAAACTAATCATTCTTAACAAATATGCAGCCTACTTACTAAAGTTAAACAGAAGAGAGGTGCAAAGTATGTCAAAGAAACATGTTGAAAATCCTTAGCTCATAGCTCACAAACTGGCACCAAACATAAATACAATGTCAGCTACATGAATCAATCACAAGCAGAAAGTACATGCTGAGGGACAATATATAAAGCTGCACCCAAAAGGTGATAGGTGGATAAATGAAAACACCTATGTTAAGGTAGACAGACTGCAGCCAGAAGCAGAACCCAAACACCAAGAGAAAATGTGTCTCCTGTGGCTCTGTAGAAAGATAAGCTGATCACAAAACATCAGCTCAAGTGAACAAATCCATGAGCAAGACAGTTTTAACCATATGGTGGAAGAGTATGTGTCCTCATGTCTCCACATATTGATTGGTGGGTCTGGACCATTCAACTTTTGGCCTCCAAATTGGGCACATGGCCTGAGCTTGCCTTTTATGCATTGGAGGTTGTCGCCTGCCCTGCAGAAAGTGTACTGTCGGAACATTTGTTTAGCACAGCAGGAGGTGCGAACACAAACAGGTGTATGCTCCTGTCCACAGTCAACGTGGTCAAGTTCACATTCCTTAAAATGAATCAGACATGGATCCCATAAAACTTGTCCATACTTTAGGCTGAATATAGAAGTATACCAGCCACACCCAGCCATTTTTAGACTCCACCGCAGTTTGTTCCCACAATGTTTGGAGGCCTACCCAAATTAAAATAAAAAAGAGGGAATTTTGTAAAGTACACCCTCACAGACTGTTTTGCAGAGTATCTCCTGAGAGGATATTTTAAGAGGTTCTTCTGGCACAGTATTCCCAAAGACATTGTTGCATAGTAGAAAAATTTGCTTTTACGCACAGTACTCCCACAGACACGGATTCAGAATTTGCCTATTTTTTAGGTGCACAGCTCATACGTCCAGAGGCTTTTTGGCCATGTACTCCTAGAGGCTTTTTGGCACAGTACGCACAAAGGCTTTCTGACACAGTACACGCAGAGACAGGGTTGTAGAGTACACGCTGAGAATTAAAGGCACAGTTATTATTTTAGGTACAGCCACAACTCGTACAGACACAGCGGTACCTTAGATTTTTTTTTTAAACAGACTACTCACAAAAATACGGCTGCAATGTAGAATAGTTTTTTAGACACACAATTCATATAGACACAGTAGTAGAATAAAATTATTTTGTTCGTCCCACAAATGGAAAAGAGACGGATGCAGAGTAGAATTTTATTTTAGATTCTCTAATCCCAAAAACACATACAAATTTTTTAGAAACACTATTCGTATACACACAGCAGTACAGATGGCTACTGCTGAGATTTATTTATTTGCTACATTACTAGAAAAGACATAGCGGTATTGAAAAAAATTTTTTGGGCCTACAAATGGCAATGAGATAGCTGATGCCAACTATTTATTTGCCACTACTTGAAAAGACACAGTAAAACTGACAAATTATTTCTTTGGCCTACAAATTGCAACAAGATAACTGATGGCAATTATTTTTTTGCAACCCTAGTAGAAAACATACAGTGGTCCTGAAAAATTAATTATTTGGTCTACAAATGGCAACTAGATGGCTGATGCAATTGTTTTTTTCCAAAACTACTAAAAAATGCACAGCAGTCCTGAAAAATTATTTCTCTTGTCTACTGATGGTAATTAGAACTGAATCCAATTATTTTTCAGACTATAAGACACACTTTTTTCCCCTCCAATTTGAGGGGTAAATGAGGGTGCATCTTATAGTCTGAATGTAGCTTACCGGGGGTTGCAGTGGTGATGGAGCGGGATCACAAAAGGAAGGGTACCTTCTTCAGGAAGCCGGTGGTGGCAGAAGCGGTGCGTTTCTGCGAGCCCGGTGTCGGTGGTGAGGCAGAGCGGAATGCATTGCTTTCCCAAAAGTAATTTTCCTGCAGCCTTGGGATGAAATTTATTTATTTATTATTAGAATCATAGAATCGTAGAGTTGGAAGGGACCTCCTGGGCTTTCTGGTTCAACCCCCTGCTCAAAGCAGGATTTGGTAAATCATCCCAGACAGATGTCTGTCCAGCCTCTGTTTGAAGACTTCTATTGAAGGAGAACTCACCACCTCTTGTGGCAGCCTGTTCCACTCATTGATCACTCTAACTGTCAAAAAGTTTTTTCTAATGTCTAATCTGTGTCTCCTCCCATTCAGTTTCATCCCATTGCTTCTAGTCTTTCCTTGTGCAAATGAGAATAAAGATGATCCTTCTACAATGTGACAGCCCTTGAGATATTTGTAGACAGTTATTAAGTCCCCTCTCAGTCTTCTCTTTTGCAAGCTAAACATACCCAAATCCTGCAACCTTTCCTCATAAGACAGGGTTTGCAGACTGGTAATCATTCAGGTCGCTCTTTTCTGAACTTGCTCCAGTTTGTTGATGTCTTTTTTAAAATGTGTTGCCCAAAACTGGGCACAGTATTCCAGATGAGATGACCAAAGAGGACTAGAGGGATCACGTGATCAAGAGTATATGCTTCTGTTAGTACATCCTAGAATTGCATTTGTCTTTTTTGCTGCTGCATCACACTGTTGACTCATATTCAGTCTGTGATCTATTAATATACCCAAGTCTTTTTCACATGTGCTGTTGCTTAGCCCTATTCCTCCCATTCTGTATATGCTTTTTTCATTTTTATTGCCCAGATGTAGTACTTTGCATTTTCCCTGTTAAAAACCTTTCTGTTAGTTGCTGCCCACTGCTCCAGTTTATTTATATCTTTTTGAATCCTCTCGCTCTCTTCTCTAGTATTAGCTATCCCTCCTAGCTTTGTGTCATCAGCAAATTTAATCAGTTTACCCTCAATTCCTTCATCTAAATCATTGATAAAGATGTTGAACAATACAGGGCCCAGGACAGAGCCCTGTGGTACCCCACTTGAGACATTCTTCCAACTGGATGTGCAGCCATTTACGACCACTCTTTGGGTCCGATCACTAAGCCAGTTATGAATTTTACTTATTATTAATATTACTTTTTATTTATTTGCAGCTCTACTAGAAAACACAGTGGTCCTGAAAAATTATTTCTTCAGCCTAAAAATGGAAACTAGATGGCTAATGCCAAGTATTTATTTCTCCTACTACAAGACAACACACAGCAGCTTTAAGGAACAGTACTCCCATAGGTGGGTGTGCATAGTGTACACCTCAGCTTTTAGCACAGTACTCTCACAGGTGAGGGGATGCAGAGTGCACACAGCAGTTTAAAAGAACAGTACTCTCTCAGGCAGGGATGAAGAGTATACACACTCAGCAGCTTAAATGAACAGTACTCTCACAGGTGGGTTTGCAGAGTACACAGTAGCTGTACAGTACTACCACAGATATGACTTACAGAGTACACACAGCATTTTTTTGCAGATTGCACAGTCCGAATCTGTCCTTCACTACAGTTGCAGCCTAGTCCTACACTAATAAGAGAATGATGGAGGCGGCACTCCTGATCCAACCTTTATACGGGCCGGGTCGAGTGGTGCGCTGGTTAAGCACAGGAATGCCAATATTTAGCAAGGCTGTGAAGGCTCTGGAAGTACCTACAGTTTACAAACATGTTGAGTGGCTGTGCTTCAGTCTTTCAACAAGCTTTATTAGACTGGTAAACCCAAATAGGAAACTGGACTTACAGTAAAAAGTCTGTGTTAGGGTTCGGTACTGGTTCAGACTCAGAATTTTCCTGCTCGGGTTCGCTCATTCCTACTTAATACCTGTCTCTTATCGCTAAAGATGAGCAAATACATCAAATTTGTTAATGCGTTGCAAAAAATGTTAGACAGATCAGAATCCAAATTTTCGTGATTCAATTTGCATTGATTCCAGAAAATTGTTGGCCAGTCAGCTGTAATTTTTCTAGATCTTGAGGGTCAGAAAATTGTTAGAAATGTATTACTCTCACATCCCCTACACTACCTCTCCCACTACCTATTCTCTCATCAATTCTTTCTCTTCCATCTTCTGTCTTCTTCTCTTTCTGTTGCAATCTG
Organism: Dendrobates tinctorius; assembly: GCF_039654945.1. Classification (NCBI taxonomy): domain Eukaryota; kingdom Metazoa; phylum Chordata; class Amphibia; order Anura; family Dendrobatidae; genus Dendrobates; species Dendrobates tinctorius. The sequence goes on from NW_027361692.1 coordinate 17,687,742, forward strand.
GGCTTTGTGCTCGTCTGTATCATTACTTTTAGGACACCTCATTTTTCTTTGCGCTGAAGATACTTCTTAATGTCACTGGCTTTACATTTGGGGTCTTTGACATGCTGCAGAATAATACTGGAGCTAAAGAAATACCTCCCTGATGATATTGCATGATTGGTCAAGTATCTGCGGTATTTAACAATATTGTGGAAAACATTAATCCTGAATAAATCACCAACTCCATTTGCTAAAATGCAGCACCAAACTTGCAAAGAACCACCCCAATGCTTCATATTTCCATGGATACACTCATTATTGTTCCCCTCCAGCCTTTTGATGAACAAACTGACTTCTGGTACAGCCAAATATTTTACATTTTGACTCATCATCCCAGAGAATGCTGCTATTTTTCTTCATTGCATTTCCTGTTTTTATGCATAGTTGAGTTGTTTGGCTTTGTTTCCATGTCAAAGATATGGCTCCTTGTCTGTTCCATGACCAGTCTTCTCAGAACATTAGAAGGGAGAAGATTGGTCCACTAGTTGATTCTAGTTCTGAGCTGATGGTACTTCCAAACATCAGATTTAGAAGGGAAATATGCATTGTGTCTTTCATCTGTTGCATTAAGTTTCCTTGGCTGATAACTGTGTTTATGGACCACAACATTTCTCAGTTCTTCCTGAACCCCAAACTGCTTTGAAATTTTTGCATGGGAGAGACCTTTATGATGCAGTATAACTACCTTGTGTCTTGCTGCTGTGCTCAGACATGCCATGGTGTATAACCTGTGAAATGAAACACAATCTTACACAAGTTCACTATTTCTAACCCAGTTTTCAGCATCCTGTATAGCTTTTTCTGTTTTACTTAATGACTGTGTTTGAACCTACATTTGAAAATTATGATAATTTTACCTTTTTGCTACAAATGATCACTCGTACACCTGACTATAATCCTTCAATAGCCTTGACCTTCAGCAACTGTATATAAGAATTAATATTGTTTTGAAGGCAAAGTGTGGTGACTGGTGACATAAAACATTGATTTGATTTAAATTTATCTTTTCATCATTCACATTGCATTTTGTTAATTGATTGATAAATTGATCATTTCTATTTTTGAAAGCATTCTCACTTTGCAACTTTGAAGAGTTTTTTGTACACCTGCCTAAAACTTACGTAGTACTGTATATGTGTGCATGTTTCACATGAAAGTTTATTTTTAATATTTTCACAGCTCTGATCTTCTGAGACAATATTGTTATACATGTACAATACTATGCTTCCCATTACCAATGCTTAACAGTTCTTAAATGCACGGAATATATCACATTATTTTAAGTTCATTCTCATAACAGAACCACTTTGTGGTACTTAGTAATCAAAAGCTTTTAGGGGTCAGCTCTGTTGAGGCATTATCATAAAAAAAGACTAGTACTTGAGCTCTTGAGGAGTTCTTAATAACCCACTAAAGTCAAGAGTATCATCACTGCCATGTGTGCATAACTAAAGCATCAACTGTCAATGCTATTGTTCACTCTACACCTATATTGTGAATTTAACAGCTGCCTTCATCAAATGCCTACTGTAAATTGTAACACAGGTGTAAAGGAATAGCACATCCTGTAAGATAAATGCTTTGTGATAAATGTGCCAAGAAAAACTGTGAAATAATTAATGTAATTTTTTACATAGCCTCATTAACCTTGAATGGATGGGTGCATTATGGCCTGATGGGCATTTCATAGGGCATTTTCGGTTTCACTAATCTGTTCCTCACACCCAGTCACTCCAAGTATAAAATTCTTAAGTGCTGTATTAATTAACTTTAGCATCTCTCTGTGGACCCCTTTCTTGTGTTATGGCATGCAGAGCTTATGTGAAGCTTAGCATTTCTGTACTGTGAAACATGCAAGCAGCCTTTAACTCTAAAGCGTCATTTCCAAAAGATTAAATCTCAAATAAGGTCATGGGTAATGTATCCAGTTGATTAAGCAATAAGTGGAAATGAGGGTGGTATTAGAATTGCTGATTGCAAATCATTCCTACTGATTATTTTCAGATATGCTATGTTGTCATGCAATGTGTATATTTCCTGATTGTCCTTTTGTTGATATTGTAGCCTTATCAAAATGTTTGCAATATATTTTACTATCCAGCAACCCAATCAGTTTCAATAGTGGAATAAAAAATCCACATAAGATAACATTATGTTTTTGTTAAATAGAAACATCTAATTCAAGCTAATATTTTTACCTTACATTAGTTAGCATACAATTAAATGGCAGAATATATCAGCACTCAATTGCCTGTTCCCATTATGTCTTTTTGATATGTTTGGCAAAACCATATTTTTGCATCTGTCTACTTTAAACATCAAGTAAATTATGGAGGCATTCACGATTCCCTACTGGTACAATGTCCTTTCAGTTCTGATAATTTGCATCCTCCAAGAGCAGTAACTTTACATTATGCATTATACAGGAATCTCCCATAAAGAAAACCAACTCTCCTGCTGCGTTATACAAAGAAATCAGCTAAACTGTTAAACAGGTTTTCTGGAATTCGAGGATTTAAAAAAAAATTGAAATCCATTACATTGAGCATTTTTAGTATTCCAAAGCTTTTACAAAGTTACTTGACTCTTTTTAATATGTTGCCTTATCTTAAGAAAATAGCAAAATTTGAAAAGGCTTGTATAAAAGTGCAACTTTGCAATTTACCTTTTATTACATATTCTTCTTGTTCTCAAAAACAAAAAGATTTTTAACCACATGTGTAGTTTACTTCAGGTTAGCTAGGTTACTGGCCACCTCACCAATCTATCAATGGAAAGTAGTATTGATAGGAAATTAGCCAGATCGCTTGATCCAGACAGCCTTGTTGCCCCTGCGCTCTTCTGCTGCTGCAGAGGCAATGTCTCTTCTGCTTGCAGATCTAACTTTTTGATCCAGTGGGGCAGACACACAGCTTGTTTAAACAGTCAAACAGGAGCTCACTGCCCCCCATTTTGAAGGATGTCAGGAAGTTAGGGAATGGTATCCTGGAGAATCAAGATGGGGCAAACTCTTTAAGTGAGGTTATTTAACATCTATAAAAGACTTGTAATGGTTAAAAGTAGACATACTTTTAACCCCTTAACCTCCAAGGGTGGTTTGCACGTTCACGACCGGGCCAATTTTTACAATTCTGACCACTGTCCCGTTATGAGGTAATAACTCTGGAACGCTTCCATGGATCCTGGTGATTCTGACATTGTTTTCTCATGACATATTGAACTTCATGCTAGTGGTAAAATTTCATTCATATAATTTGCGTTTATTTGTGAAAAAAACAGAAATTTTGAAAATTTCGCAATTTTCCAACCTTGAATTTTTATGCCCTTAAATCACAGTGATTCAGCACACAAAAAACTTAATAAGTAACATTTCCCACATGTTTACTTTACATCAGCACAATTTTGGAACCCAAATTTTTTTTTCGTAGGAAGTTATAAGGGTTAAAAGTTGACCAGCGATTTCTCATTTTTGCAACACCATTTTATTTTTACGGACCACATCACATTTGAAGCCACTTTGAAGGGTCTATTTGATAGAAAAAACCCAAAAGTGACACCATTCTGAAAACTGCACCCCTTACGGTGCTCAAAACCACATTCAATAAGTTTATTAACCCTTCAGGTGCTTCACAGGAATTTTTTGAATATTTAAAAAAAAATGAACATTTAACTTTTTTTCACAAAAAAATAATTCAGGTTCATTTTTTTTATTTTACCAAGGGTAACAAGAGAAGTTGGACTGCAAAAGTTATTGTGCAGTTTGTCCTGAGTACGGTGATACCTGATATGTGGGGGGAACCACTGTTTCGGCGCATGGCAAGGCTCAGAAGAGAAGGAGCGCCGTTTCACTTTTTCAATGCAAAATTGGCTAGAATTCAGATCGGACGTCATGTCACGTTTGGAGAGCCCCTGATGTACCTAAACAGTGGAAACCCCCCACAAGTGACCCCATTTTGTAAACTAGACCCCCCAAGGAACTTATCTAGATATGTGGTGAGCACTTTGAACCAACAAGGGCTTCACAGACGTTTATAACGTACAGTGGTACAATTAAAAAATCATATTTTTCCACAAAAATGATCTTTTCACCCCCAATTTTTATTTTCCCAAGGGTAACAGGACCCTAAAAGTTATTGTGTATTTTGTCCTGAGTACGCTGATACCCCATATATGGGTGTAAACGACTATTTGGGCGCATGGCAGAGCTCAGAAGGGAAGCAGCGCCATTTGACTTTTTTGGCTGGAATTGAGATCAGACACCATGTCGTGATTGGAAATCCCCTGATGTACCAAAACAGTGGAAACCCCCTACAAATGACACCATTTTGGAAACTAGACCCCCCAAGGAACTTATCTAGAAGTGTGGTGAGAACTTTGAACCCCCAAGGGCTTCACAGAAGTTTATAACGTACAGCCGTACAATTAAAAAATCATATTTTTTCCACAAAAATGATCTTTTCACCCTCAATTCTTATTTTTCCAAGGGTAACAGGACCCTAAAAGTTATTTTGCAATTTGTCCTGAGTACGCTGATACCTCACATGTGGGGGTAAACCCCTATTTGGGCGCATGGCAGAGCTCGGAAGGGAAACAGCGCCATTTGACGTTTTTTGGCTGGAATTGAGATCGGACACCATGTCGCGTTTGGAAAGCCCCTGATGTACCAAAACAGTGAAAACCCCCCACAAATTAAACCATTTTGGAAACTAGACCCCCCAAGGAACTTATCTAGATGTAACGACCGGGCGTGAAAATAATAAAATCGTATTTTTTCCACAAACATGATCTTTTAGTCACCAATTTTTTCATTTTCCCAAGGGTACCAGGAGAAATTGGACCCCAAAAGTTGTTGTCCAATTTGTCCTGAGTACGCTGATACCCCAAATGTGGGAGAAAACTACTGTATTGGCACACGTCAGTGCTCGGAAGGGAAGTAGTGACATTTTGGAATGCAGACATTGATGGAATGCTCTGCAGGTGTCATGTTGCCTTTGGAGAGCCCCGAATGTACCTAAACAGTGGAAACCCCACATAAGTGACACCATTTTGGAAACTAGACCCCGTAAGGAACTTATCTAGATGTGTGGTGAGCACTTTGAACCCTAGCCCTAACCCTAGCCCTAACCCTAGCCCTAACCCTAGCCCTAGCCCTAACCCTAACCCTAATGGGAAAATCGAAATAAATGCTTTTTTTAATTTTATTATTTTTCCCTAACTAAGGGGGTGATAACGGGGGGTTTAATTTACTATTTATGGCGGTTTTTATATTTGGCAGCTGTCACACGCTAAAAGACGCTTTTTATTGTAAAAATAGTTTTTGCATCACCACAGCACATATTAAGAGCTATAATTTTTCCATATTTTGACCCACTGAGTCATGTGAGGTCTTATTTTTTGCGGGACGAGTTGACGATTTTATTGGTATCATGTTTGGGCACGTGACATCTTTTGATCGCTTTTATTCCGATTTTTGGGACACAGAATGAACAAATACCAGCGTTTCATGAATTTCTTTTGGAGGGTGCGTTTACACCGTTCCGCATGCGGTAAAATTGATAAAGCGCTTTTATTCTTCAGTTCAGTACGGTTACAGCGATACCTCATTTAGGTCTTTTTTTATGTTTTGGCGCTTTTATGCAATGAAAACAATTTTATATAAAAAATAATTATTTTTGCATCGCTTTATTCTGCGAGCTATAACTTTTTTATTTTTTTGCTGATGATGCTGTATGGCAGCTCGTTTTTTGCAGGACAAGATGACGTTTTCAGCGGTACTATGGATATTTATATGCATCTTTTTGATCGCGCGTTATTGCACTTTTTGTTCAGCAGTATGATAATAAATCATTATTTTTTGCTTCGTTTTTTATTTTTATTTTTTAAGGGGTTTGCTAAAGGGGTTAACTAATGGGACAGTTTTATAGAGCGGGTCGTTACGGACACGGTGATACCAAATATGTGTACTTTTATTGTTTTTTTTTATTTCCAAAAATTGAATTTATTAGGGAATATTTTTTTTTAAATTTATTTAGCGATTTTTTTAAAATTATTTTTACACTTTTTTTTAACTTTATTACATTGTCCCAGGTGGGACATCACTGTCCTGTGACAGATCGCTGATCTGACACATCACAGATCACTGTGACAGATCAGCGATCTGTCACAGGCACTGCACAAGGCTTCCTCCTTGCCTGCATTTTGCAGGCATGAGCAAGCCAGCTCCCTGCAGGCCCCCGAAGGTCCCCGTCACCATCTTGGATTCGGGGACCTGCAGGGATGGAGCTCCCCGCAGCAGCGCTGCACATTGTGCTGCTGTGGGGGGCTTAGGGAAGCACGAAGGGAGCTCCCTCCCTGCCGATGCTTTCCTTTAACCCCCGGTACACCGCGATCGTGTTTGATCGCGGTGTGCAAGGGGATAACATGTCGGGGGTGGTCCGTGACCGCCCCTGACACATTGTGCTGGGTGTCAGCTGTGATAATCAGCTGACACCCGGCCGCCATCCGGGGCGCTCACCACGTGGACGCCGCTGATCGCTGTGACGTACTATCCGGTCCCTGGGAATTAAGTCCCAGGGCACATGGACAGGATAGTACGTCACATGACAGAAAGGGGTTAAAGCTAAACAATATGCTGCCATAAAAACTACTAGTTCTATTGGAGTGTGATACTGTGATGAAGCTTGAGTAAAGAAGCAATTAGCCTAACTACTCATCAACCAAATGCAAACATGCACTCATGTATGCACAAGAGGTTGATAGGATTTTTCCACATGGAGAATTATATCCTTGATTACACATGCAGTGCTTTAATTTTAGAGCACAGCAGGCTTAAAATAGACTTTCTGAATGTATAAATGTTTATTCGAAAAGAGCAAAAACTTAAACAAGTTATAACATCAATTATTAGTAATAATTACTTGTGTCCTGTTAACCTTGTCCATATTATGAAGGCGAATATCAATATTTTATATGGACTAAAGGTAAATAATACCTAGAGAGATTGTTTTTCTATAAGAAAAAAGTTGAAAAAATATAAAAAAAATGAATATACAACTTTTGGGTTCTTCAGAAAAGATAAGTGATACCTAATAGATCAACTGGTATTTAACCACTAGGTTTAACCCATACAGGGATGGCTTGGACCCACCTATAAAAGCGACTCTGAGCGCCTACCATTCAAGTAAATTCAATTTACTCATTATATCATTTTTCATAGGATCGTTCATCCCTAAGTATTGGCCCATATACATTTGCTTCAGATCAGCATTAAATCAACAGTCAGATCATGTCAGCATTAAAATCTTTGTTGTCAGTAGCACATCACATGGGAAAATAGGAGATGTGCTGCTGAGAATGTGCATGCTGCATAGGGACAAAATGATCATTTTAAGAATTGTTCAGTCCCCATACAGTTTTCTGACAGGTAGAGCTGAGCAAAAACATTTCTTTCCTCAGGTCCGGGACTATGTATATCGTCGTTTGAGCCTCATCACCCGAGGTGCATCCATAGAAGGGTATAGTGCCATTGTCTGGCTGCTAAAGAGTTGTGCAGTGAATGCCAGACCATGACAGCACTATCTTTTTCCTCAACTCTAGTGTTATGTGTTAGTGTGAATGCCCTTTGATCAATTTGTAAATAATTTATGGGACAAAATAAGTTTTTACATTGAAGTTTTATCTGTTTTTAGGACTTCAAGGAAGCACAGTGTTTATCATTATTTCCCTGTGGCATTCCAAACAACATAACTTGTTTTATTTTCCTAGTAACAGATATTTTTTGGTGTACATATTTTTTGGCTATCTTATTTTGACTTTTTAAATTATATGCACACTATTAAAACCAATATCATATTTTTATAAAAGTAACATGTTTTTGCAAATTTTTTTTGCAATTTTTTACCCCATTCCTCGGGATTTTCCAATTTTGTGTTTTTGTTTTTTGCTCCCTTTCTCTGAACAGCGCACATAAGGAAAAAATTCCCAAAAATTCAAAAAAACACATTTGAAGGTTGACTCACCAAAACCCTTGACTAGTGCACTAGCAGGATGCAGTAGACCTCCATTGATAAAGGCTGGGGCAGCACAGGTGCAATCCACTGATGAGAACAGCCAGTAACCCAAAAGGGGCTGGCTGCCTAGTGGAAGATGTTTGTGAACCCCTGAGGAAGAAGAAGTCCTTACTTCGAAACGCGTTGGGAATAAATGATTAATCTTCCACCATAATTGGGATTCTGTATTTTGTCGAGCAGCGCATGGATGTCCACAAATTAGTTCCATAAGAATTGATGTATCAGCGGTCACTTGGCTGACCTTTGGACGTGCAGCAGCTGACTATGAATCTCATGTGCTTGATCTCTCCTACAAATAGGTGAGTGAATTTCTTTAATTCTTTTAACATTAACCCGGATAAGACCCTATTGCGCTTTTTTGTTCCAATAGTATATTGCAGATTTAGTGTTAGAGACTCACAAAATCTGGGGACCCTTGACGTTGGGTTGTGAGCTTATCCGCTTTGGCCAAAATAGTAACTATTACCCCATATCTTTTTATCTTTTTGCACTTTTTATTATTTTTGCAGGATGCAGTTGGACCTCTTCATGTTGGCTTGGTTTTTTCTGTGTGATGCATGCATATAGTGCTGAGCAGCCCACCTGCTAATACTATGGGCATCATTAATAGGCTGTTCAGACACTTTGCACCACACTTATCTGTGTGACTTATGTCCTATGCAAGCCCTATTTGTGTGCATTTTTTCCACTAGGCAGCCAGCCCCTTTTGGGTTACTTACTGTTCTCATCAGTGGATTGCACCTGTGCTGCCCCAGCCTTTATCAATGGAGGTCTACTGCATCCTGCTAGTGCACTAGTCAGGGCTTTGGTGAGTCAACCTTCAAATGTGTTTTTTTGCTTCCTTTCTCCCAAGAGCCATAACTTTTTTAATTTTCTGTCAATATTGCCATGTCAGGGCTTGTGTTTTGCAGGATGAGTTGTACTTTGAATGATACCATTGATTTTAGCATATAGTATACTGGAAAATGGAAAAAAATTCCAAGTATGGTGAAATTGCAAAAAAGGGCAATTACACAATTGGGGAGGGCTGCCAGAGTGACAAGGCTGAAGGAGGAGAGCTGACAGAGTCCCAAGCCTGCAGGGTAGAGCTGGCACAATGCCAAGCATGCAGGGGAGAGCTGACAGAATGCCAAGTCTGCAGGCTAAGAGCTGACAGAGTGCCAAGTCTGCAGGGGAAGAGCTGGCAGAATGCCCAGCCTGAATTGAAGAGCTGGCAGAGTGACTTGCCTGAAGGGGAGAGCTTGCAGAGTGCCAAGATTGAAGGGGAGAGCTGGCAGAGTGCCAAGACCAAAGGGGAGAGCTTGCAGAATGCAATGCCTGAAGAGGAGACCTTGCAGAGTGCCAAGACTGAAGGGAAGAGAGCTAGCAGAGTGCCAAGCCTGAAGAGGACAGCTGTCAGAGTGCCAAACCTAAAGAGTAGAGCTGCCAGAGTGCCAAGCCTGAAGGGGAGAGATGGCAGAGTGACATGCCTGAAAAGGAGAGCTGGCAGAGTGTCAAGCCTGAAGGGAAGAGAGCTGGCAGAGTGCCAAGCCTGAATAGGAGAGCTGAAATAGTGCCAAACCTAAAGAGTAGAGCTGCCAGAGTGCCAAGCCTGAAGGGGAGAGATGGCAGAGTGACATGCCTGAAAAGGAGAGCTGGCAGAGTGTCAAGCCTGAAGGGAAGAGAGCTGGCAGAGTGCCAAGCCTGAATAGGAGAGCTGAAATAGTGCCAAACCTAAAGAGGAGAGCTGCCAGAGTGCGAAGCCTTAAGCGGTGAGATGGCAAAGTGCCAAGCCTGAAGGGGAAAGCTGGCAGATTGCTAAAGCCTGAACGGGTGAGCTGCTAGAGAGGCATGCCTAGAAAGCAAAGCTGCTAGAAAGCACAGGTGAAATCATGCAGCCTGAGAGTCTAGTCTCAATGCTGCAGTTAAGATTTGTCTTGAGTGAAAAAAGCAGATTGAAAGGAGATGTTGTCGAAATTAAGAAAGCTTCTGGTCAAAAGACAAAACTCAAAAATTTTCAACAATCTGTGTATGCCTGCTTAATTTTAACTAGAATGTGTAAAACCAAAATAATAATGACTTGTAATATATGTCAGGGCTTCTCACAGTCTATCAACTCCGATCCTATCTGGTTTTAATTATTTTATAGATTGAGTCATTCTGTTTAATTTAGGTAAAATGCATTCATATCTGCTACCACCTTTAGGCTATGTGCACATGAGGTGTTTTTGATGCATTTTTGTGGCATTGTTTTACGTGCATAAATGCTCCAAAAATGCAATGGAATACTAAAGCAAGGTAATTCAATGACAATCCTGAAGTGTTGTGCACATGATCAGTAAATATCCATCCATATTTGTAGAGTTTTATTTTCTGCAACATGTCAATTCCTTTTGCGTTTCTGCATCGTTTTTGACTCATTGACTTCAATTGAGTCAGTCAACTATGCAGCAAAAACGCAGGTGTAAAAAGGTTTGTGTATTTGCTGCATATTTGCTGCCAAAAACGCTGCAAATTGTCAAAGGAAATGATATCAGAAGGAGGAAGAGTGTGTGGGTGGAGAATATTTGTGTGAGCAGAAAATATGTGTGTGTCTGTCTGCTGGTGTCTGTGTGTGTCTGCATGTGTCTATGTCTGTGTCTGTCTGCAGGTGTCTGCATGTCTCTGTCTGCATTTGTCTGCATCTGTCTGTGAATGTCTCTGTCTGTCTGTGTGTGTGTACCCATGCGACGAACAGCCCATAGTGATTGTACTTAGGCGTCATCTGATGGGATTAGTACTCCCATCTGGCTATGTCTGCTGTCACATATAACAGAGACAGTATGAGCCATTGATGGGAGAAAAGTCTCATCATCAGGTGCCTGTGTTCAATTGTAAAAAAGTCAAAACATTTACATAATTACATACATACATAGTCACATACAAAATATTTACTCACCGAATACCTAATCCCTGACGCCTGCATCTCCTGCAAGCAATCAAAAATAATAAACTAACATATACTGCCTGTCCACCATAGTCCATTTAATACCGAGTGTCACATGGCGATCTCCTGTGTAGAACAGTCACATCGGGAGATGTGACCGCTCTACCTGTCCTATATACACTGCCAGGAGGTAATTGCTCCTGCAGTGTATCACTGCGCTGCAGTGAGAGTTCACTGGAGTTCATCAGCTGATCAGCTCCTTTTCTCACATAGGGATGCCGTAAGTGAAAGCACCGGAGCTGATGAACTCTGGTGAACTCTCACGGCAGTGCAGTGATACACTCCGGGATCGATTACATCCTATCAGTGTATTGCCAGAGGCCGGGTTCTACATGTGAGATCACCGTGGGGCACTCAGTATTAAATGGACTACGACAGACAGGATAGTATTATATGTTAGTTTATTATTTTTTGATTGTTTGCAGGAGATGAGGGCGTCGGGGATTAGGTGTTCGGTAAATATGGTAAATATTCAATAAAGGAGTCTGTGTGATTATTTCAAATAAAGGACTGGCTGTATCTACACCATATAACTATAGGATCAGTAATGGTGTCTTATAGATGCCTTTCCATTACTAACCTGTGGGCTTTATGTCACCTGACAATGCAAAAGTGACATCAACCCCACAAATATCACTTGCTACCACTACAGGGCAAGTGGGAAGAGCGAGGCTAAGTGCCAGAATTGGCGCATCTATAATATGCGCCATTTCTGGGACAGCTGAGAGCTGATGTTTTTAGGCTGGGGGTGCCAATGTCCATGGCCCCTTCCCAGGCTATTAATATCAGCCCGCAGCTGTCTGCCTAGCCTTTGCTGGTCCGATATTATAGGGGGGCCATGTCAATTTTTTTCTGGGGTTTCCCTGTAAACTAGCCAGTAAAGGTTAAGCAAACAGCTGGGAGCTGATATTAATAGCCTGGAAACCTTTGGCTCCTTCCCAGAATATTAACAGCAGCCATCAGCCATCGGCTTTCCGTCTGCTGGTTATGAAAATTATGCTGGAACCCAAGCCATTTTTTAAAAATTTAAAAAAAAAATAAACAGATATTGCATTTCACATAGATTTCTGACAGTTGGTGTTTTGTTACAGGATGTGTAGGTTAATTATGTTAATGCTCCTACAAAGGCTGATGAGTGTGTGTGCGTGTGTCTTTATTTAACGCTTTATGTACCGTTTTATTAATAAGGGTATTTGGCTGACACCTGTTTATTCCTAAACCTGGGGCTTGATATTACATATACTATACTGTGTACACTGTATATTTACTAATATTTGTTTTGCATGTGTAACATTATAAATTTGAACATGGCTTGTAATTATATTATGGTCTTCAAAGGAGAATGAAAAAGAAGAAGTTGAACAAGGAAATGACATCACAATTCATATTTTTAATAATATATTTTTTTTAGCTCTATGTGATTACAAAAACGCATCAGCAACTGCATGCAAAAAGACATAAAAAATGCATAAAAATGCATAAAATGCGCATATTTTCCACTGCATTTTTCTGCCAAGAGATGCAGAAACCTTACAGAAATTTCTGCAAGCAAATACGTAACGTGCGCACATAGCCTTACTGAACAACCTTGTTTTTCCTTTATTTAGTCTCCAAGATCTCATCTTGCTATTAGGATTAAACCAAACCCTCTTTCTTCAATTTTTCTGTTTTATTCTTTTCTTTTCTTGCAGTTCTCCATTTAGAGTTACTGTTTGGCCTCTTTAAGGCTATAATTAAGGAGATTTAGGCTATGTGCCCATGTAGCAGTTCTGAAGCAGAATAAACCTGAGCAGAATCGCACACCCTGCACCCGGAAAAACGCATGCTGTTTTTGACTCGTTTTTGTAAGCGTTTGTCAAGCGTTTTTGCATGCGTTTTCCTAAGGGTTTTTGCCCATATAATTGATGGTATGCGGAATCACTTGCGAATCTGCAAAATTAATGAACATGCTGCGTTTTTAATCGCTAAGCGTTTCCGCAGCGGTAAAAAACGCACCATTGGCACAACATGTGCGTTTTTCATTAAAAATCAATTGGATACTTTTCTTAAGCATTTCTGCAGCAGAATCGCTTGTCTAAAAGCGCTGCAGAAACGCTTAAAAAACGCTATGTGGGCACACAGCCTTAATTTGGCCCTGTAATAGTGTAGTAAGGTGGTACCATTGAAGGCCTACTTGACATAAACTCAAATTTCATATAGAGGCTCAGTTAGATTCTACACAAATCGATATTGAAAAAGTAATGCAAAAACTAATTAGAATTTATTGAGTTAACAGTGACATGGTTGTCAAAAATGTATACATTTTTTAAGTATTTTAATGCATATTTAATTTTAAATTTAATGTATACATTTTTTAAGTATTTTATATTGTCCATATTGGGGTGGCACAGTGGCTCAGTGGTTAGGGCTGCAGCCTTGCAGCGCTTGGGTCCTGGGTTTCAATCCCACCAAGGACAACATCTGCAAGGAGTTTGCGTGGGTTTCATCCGGGTACTCCGGTTTCCTCCCACATTCCAAAGACATACTGATAGGGAATTTAGATTGTGAGCCCCATTGGGGACAGTGATGATAATGTGTGCAAACTGTAAAGCGCTGCGGAATATGTTAGTGCTATATAAAAATAAAGATTATTAAAAAATAAAGATTATTATTGTGTGTTGAAATCTTAAGGGTGAGTGCACAAGTTGCGGATTGTGTAAAATCCGCAGGTCAAAAGACTGGTGTTTTATCTGCGGATTAGCCTGCAGTTTTCCCCTGCGGTTTGACACCTGTACAATGGAGCAGGTGTAAAACCGCTGCAGATTCCGCACAAAGAAGTGACATGCTGCGGATTTGAAACCGCAGCAAATCCTTGCAGAAAAATGTGGACTGCGGTTTTCATTTTGCATAGAAAATAAAGGTACTGTACAACGCAGCAGAAACTGCCGCGGATCCGCAGGGCCAAATCCGCTGCAGATCCGCAGCAGAATCGGCAGCGTGTGCACATACCCTAACGGAAACATGCATACTCAGTTTTGTGCTTTGTACACTTCCTTATAATTGAAAACACTAATAAAAGGAGCTTACAAAGCAAATGTTTTTGCAAATAATATAGCCTGCAAGGGTGAATATGATTTTATTGTCAATATTGTTTATTTCATTGTCAATTTCAGCTGTATCAGCATTATCCATGAACACTATGAAATACGTCATAGTGCAATAAGCATGCTGCTTAAATTGCAATAGTAGCAGAACATCAAGAGTATTAAGTATGATAGTCAAAGAACTATTAATTTTACATTACATCTAATAGGCTTTAGGCAGTGGGGAGTATACCGTAATACAGAATACAAATCCCATCTTTCAGTCTGGTTTTTAAAACTTTCTGAAATAGAAAGTATTGCTCAGTTAAGATCAAATCAACTTAAAAGAATTATATATAATAATATAAGTTGAGAATATTCAGGAGTGAGCCATGTGGCAAAACTGAGTTAAAATAAAATGGATAAAGAAAAAGAAATCCATACCTACAGGGACCTGTGTGAAAAAGTCTTTGCCCCCCCCTCTTAAGACATAAATTAACTGTGGTTTATCACATCTATGGGAAGCAGAGTCTAAATTCCGGAAATCCCACGCTGGCCTGATTACTTTCACACCTCTTCTCAATCAAGAAATCACTTAAATAAGATCTGTCTGACAAAGTGAAGTAGACCAAAAGTTACTCAAAAGCTAGACATCATGCCACAATCCAAAGAAATTCTGGAACAAATGAGAAACAAAGTAATAGAGATCTATCAGTGTGGAAAAGGTTATAAAGCCATTTCTCAAGCTTTGGGACTCCAGCGAAGCAAAATGAGAGTCTTTAGCCACAAATGGCAAAAACATGAAACAGTAGTAAACCTTTCCAGGAGTTGCCAGATGATGAAAATTACCCCAAGACAACTCATCCAAGAAGTCACAAAAGACCCCAAAATAACATCCAAAGAACTGTAGACCTCACTTGCCTCAGATAAGGTCAGTGTTGATAACCACCATAAAAAAAGAAACTGGGCAAAAATGGTCTGCATGTCGAAAACCACTGCTGAGCAATAAGAACATAAAGGCTCATCTCAGTTTTGCCAAAAAATATCTTTATGATCCCCAAGACTTTTGAGAGAATATTCTGAGGACTAACGAGACAAAAGTTGAACGTTTTGGAAGGTGTTTGTCCTATTACATCTTGCATAGAAGTAACAAAGCATTTCAGAAAAGGAAAATCATACCAACAGGAAAATATGGTGGTGGTAGTGTGACGGTCTGGGGTTATTTTGCTGCTTCAAGACCTGGATAGCTTGCTGTGGTAAATGGAACCATGAATTCTGCTGTCTACCAAAAAATCCTTAAGGAAAATGTCAGGCCATCTGTTTGTGACCTCAAGCTGAGGTGCACTTGGGTTATGCAACAGGACAATGGTCCAAAACACACAAGCAAGTCCACCTCTGAATGGATTAGGAAGAACAAAATTAAGACTTTGGAGTGGCCAAGTCAAAGTCCTGACCTTAATCTGATTAAGATGCTGTGGCATCAACTTTAGAAATGGGCTCGTGCTCGGAAACCCTCCAATGACGCTGAAATACAACAATTCTGCAAAGATGAGTCTTTGTGCTGCTGATAGTGCACACAGAGGCCGAGGCTGTGAGCCAGGTGAAGCTGTGCCTGTTAGGGGAGCACAACAAACATGCTCAACCACAAGACCTAGCTTACTGTCCAACTTTGCAGGGGGGTACGGGACATCACTCTTGAAGCCAGAACAGTGCAAACAGATGGTCGGTTGGAAGGCAGATAATGCATCCAGCACGTTTCTCAGCACCATCCTGTCTTCCACATGATTAAGTCCCACTAGCCAAGAGTCTGGACAACATAATCCTTACCCTGATCCTTCTTCCTCCCACCATGGTGAGTCCCAAGAGACAAGTGATCCCACACTCGAACAAGCCAAAGAGCTCTTTACATCTCCATTTATTGATTCTGGTCTCTTGCTCTGCACATTTCAAGAGTGATATGAGGACCTATTATGTAGTGGTGCCCAAATATAGAAAAAAGGGACCAGCACATCTAAGCTAGTGTGAACAGGTGCCTATGAAAAGCTATAAGGTTGTACCATGAATTACTAAGTATGATTACTATAAAACATTGAAGCTGCATTACTGCCATAGAAAATGGGAAAACACTATATAATGTATACAGTATATGAGATATTAATCTGCAAGATTGCTCTATGGTCTATAGTAATCATTCTTAGTAATTAAAGTTGCAACCTTATAGTTTTTCACAAATATTTGAGCAGCCATGAAAAGAAAAAACAATGATGGGGAATGTCAATTAGTGCCTCAAGAGGTAGATGATTATGAGACAGTGTGGTCAACAAGTCATGTTGTTAAGTCAACAAGTCAGGTAAATCAGAGTGTGGAAATGGAAGATGATAAATTGGTGGCCAATAAAATCCCTTACTCAATCTGGGAAGGTGCCATGCAAAGCAAGGACAGCAGGGCAGAGGTTGAATGGTCCTCAACACCGCAACAGACTGAAAGAGGCAGTGGGGTGGCCAGAGAGAGGAGGGGGAACTGTTCCCCAAAGCACATAAAAACTGCAAGTTCCCAGGGGAATGGTTAGGTCTACCCCAGCCTTGCACTTTAAGAAAGAAAGTGTGTGTGAAAACACGGCATTGTATCTTAATTACCCAGATGACTATTTTTAGCAAACCAAGAAGAATAGGCAGTTATCTATACTTTTGCTTGTGTAAGCCTGTAATATTGACTTGTAAGCTGATATTTCATATCATAACATGCTCTTATCTTTGATGACTAGTGATGTTTGCTGATATGCTAATTATGCATTGTGTTATGGAGCCAGTTTGTTGACTTTGAAAGCAGAGAGGGAAAAACTATGCAAATAATCAAGTAATGCTGCTTGATCTTATCACCATTCTTCCCCGTATCTGTGATGCTAGACTGAAGCACACTGTTAAATCTAAAAATAGGTTACATGCCTCTTTATAAAGAGACTCAGAGACAGAGACTGAGAGAGACAGCCAGAAATTCTGACAAGACATCCATACATCCTAAAGACCAGAGACAGGACAGCAGCCAATATCATGGCTCCATCACGAGGTACATGGATCTATCACTCTACAGGAAACAATGTATGGATTTTTGGGCTCAGTTGGAAGAATACAGATCTGCTCTATTGATCATCGCTGAACCATGGATGCATTTGGAGAAAGCCAGGATTGGGACCCACTGGTCGCCTGGCTTCTTGGAGATGTTTGGAGAAACTAGGTTGTGATTCTCAGATCAACTGGCCTTGTACCTTGTATGGACTTAAGGGACTGTCATCTTCCTTTGCTTGTCGTTACCTCCTCTCTGTGTGCGTGCCACAGGTAGGGTAGTCGACCCTGGAATATGAAGCCAGGTAGTGATCCCAGATCAACTGGCCCTGTATGGACTGAATGAACTGTCATCTTCTTAAACTTGTCATTACATCCTCTCTGTGTGTGTACCACAGGTGGGGTAGCCGACCCTGGGAGCTCTGACGTAACATCTGCCATTATCTCGGCGGGTCAGCGGAAGGTCAGCGGAAGGGTGAGACCCTGTAATGTGCACCATCTTGTGTACTGTGCTTTGACTGTTCTATGTGTTATTTACCTGTTTTGTGGTTCAACAAACATTGCCACACTGTTTTACACTCACTCTGCATTGTCTGAGTAGTGTTAGGCCCACATTGAAAGGAGAGCGGGCATTCGGCGTGACAATCTCTGGTCAATGTGGTTGCGGATAGCGGACCCTCACCTGTGCTACGCCCTTTCCAATACCTGTCCAGAATGCAGACATGGAGCTGTCCCTGCTTCAGGCCTTGGAACGCAAACGCAAATTGCAAATACCCAGTCATCCACCCACAGGCCCAAACACTAAACAGGCACTTTACCAGATTTAGTGCCATGGAAATATTAAAATATTGATATTTAGAGTTGTGAACACTGAGGCTTTCCATGATATCATGGTGGCGGCCATCCCTTGCTGCTTGGTTCATAGCCGAGACTATTTTTCACAGTGTGCCATCCCCGCCTTACACCAGCATGTGTCCCATAACATAATTCTTGCTATTACCAATGCATTTACTGGGAAGGTCCACTTAATGACCAAGACGGAAACAAGAGCTTGTGGCCAGGGACACAAAATTTTGTTGATGGCACACTGAGTGAACATTATGGAGGACACTTTTGTATGTCCATGTTCACACATGTGGTTTTGATTATGGAGGACGGGCCTGAGTCAGACCCTTGGCCGGCACATGTCCTACCAACACTAAGGATTACGGGCCCTAGTTCCATCAGAGTTTCCTCCACCTCCTACACCAGTTCCAGCACTTTCCCCTCCTCATTCCCAATCTCCAAATTGTCATCACGGAGTATGTCGTCCATATCTGTAATGCTAGACTGAAGCACACTGTTAAATCTAAAAATAGGTTACATGCCTCTTCATAAAGAGACTCAGAGACCGAGAGACTGAGAGAGACAGCCAGAAATTCTGACAAGACATCGATACATCCTAAAGACCAGAGACAGGACAGCAGCCAATATCATGGCTCCATCACGAGGTACATGGATCTATCATTCTACAGGAAACAATGTATGGATTTATGGGTTCAGTTGGAAGAATACAGATCTGCTCCATTGATCATCGCTGAACCATGGATGCATTTGGAGAAAGCCAGGATTGGGACCCACTGGTCACCTGGCTTCTTGGAGATGTTTGGAGAAACTAGGTTGTGATTCTCAGATCAACTGGCCTTGTACCTTGTATGGACTTAAGGGACTGTCATCTTCCTTTGCTTGTCGTTACCTCCTCTCTGTGTGCGTGCCACAGGTAGGGTAGTCGACCCTGGAATATGAAGCCAGGTAGTGATCCCAGATCAACTGGCCTTGTATGGACTGAATGAACTGTCATCTTCTTAAACTTGTCATTACATCCTCTCTGTGTGTGTACCACAGGTGGGGTAGCCAACCCTGGGAGCTCTGACATAACATCTGCCATTATCTCGGCAGGTCAGCGGAAGGGTGAGACCCTGTAATGTGCACCATCTTGTGTACTGTGCTTTGACTCTTCTATGTGTTATTTACCTGTTTTGTGGTTCAACAAACATTTCCACACTGTTTTACACTCACTCTGCATTGTCTGAGTAGTGTTAGGCCAACATTGAAAGGAGAGTGGGCATTCGGCGTGACAATCTCTGGTCAATGTGGTTGCGGATAGCGGACCCTCACCTGTGCTACGCCCTTTCCAATACCTGTCCAGAATGCAGACATGGAGCTGTCCCTGCTTCAGGCCTTGGAACGCAAATGCAAATACCCAGTCATCCACCCACAGGCCCAAACACTAAACAGGAACTTTACCAGACTTAGTGCCATGGAAATATTAAAATATTGATATTTAGAGTTGTGAACACTGAGGCTTTCCATGATATCATGGTGGTGGCCATCCCTTGCTGCTTGGTTCATAGCCGAGACTATTTTTCACAGTGTGCCATCCCCGCCTTACACCAGCATGTGTCCCATAACATAATTCTTGCTATTACCAATGCATTTACTGGGAAGGTCCACTTAATGACCAAGACGGAAACAAGAGCTTGTGGCCAGGGACACAAAATTTTGTTGATGGCACACTGAGTGAACATTATGGAGGACACTTTTGTATGTCCATGTTCACACATGTGGTTTTGATTATGGAGGTCGGGCCTGAGTCAGACCCTTCGCCGGCACACGTCCTACCAACACTAAGGATTACGGGCCCTAGTTCCATCAGAGTTTCCTCCACCTCCTACACCAGTTCCAGCACTTTCCCCTCCTCATTCCCAATCTTCAAAATGTCATCACGGAGTATGTCGTCCATATCAGTAGCAATCCAGAAGCACAGCAGCGCTGCAATGGGATCCCATGTTGTTTGTTTATTTAATTATTTAAACAATTAAAAAAACAGCCTGTATTCTTGATAACCAGCCTTTCTAAAATCTTTCAGCTGAGATTGCAGCCCCACAGCGGTTAGTGTTGCCTGGCTGGTAATCAAAAATACAGGGGAACCCACATCAATTTTTTTGTTATTATTTATTTGTAGTGCAAATGATATTTCAATTGATGCCAATTTTCCTGGTGTTTTCCCCCAATTTGAACTGTTTTGGCAGCTTTTGAGCCCCCCTGAAGGTGTTGTCCATGCATTTAGTTTTGCCTCTCATTGAATTCAATGCTGTTCAGTTATGTTCGACAAACTGTTTGGTGAACTGTTCAGCGAACATCAGGAAGTTCGGCGAACATAGCCGGACCTTAAAATGTTTGTTCATCTCTAGTGAGCACCATAAAATTCAGTCACAAGTATGAAAAATAACATCTAAACAAACCTGATGTACCTTGGAGAGAAGTACTGTGGACCGATGAGGTCAAAATAGAATTCTTTGGCCACAATGATCAAAGGTATGTGCTGAAAAAAAGGGGCACAGAATTTTAGTAAAAGAATATCTTGCAAACCATTAAGCATGGGGTTGGACCAATCATGCTTTGGGGTTTTGTTGCAGCAAATGTCACGGGGAACATTTCACGGTAAAGAAGAACTGATTCATTGAAATTTCAACAAATTCTTGATGCAAATATAACATCATTTGTAAAAAAGCTGACGTTGAAAAGATGATGGCATCTACAAATGGATAATGAACCTGGACACACGTCAAACTCCACAATAGGCTCATGCTGAAGGATTTACAATTGTCCTCACAGTTCCCTGATCTGACCATCAATTAAAAGCTATGGCTAGACCTCAAAATAGCAGTGTATGCAAGACAACCCAGAAATCTCACAGAGCCTGAAGAATTTTCCAAGGAAGAATGGATGAAAATCCCTCAAACAAGAACTGAAAGACTCTTGTCTGGCTGAAAAAAAGTGCTTACAAGTATGGATGAGCGAACGTGCTCAGTGATACTTGGTTATCACTCGAGTATCACTGTACTCAGATATGCTCTTTACTCAATGAGCAATGAATGTGCTTGATGTAAAACTCCAATGCCCTCCCCACTGTTACACAGCGAATAAGCATGCAGGGATTGCCTGCGAATAACTGTAATGCCGTAGCCATCTTGGTGGTGGCATTACTGTGATTGACTGGCTGCCTGACATCATCAGGAATTATAAAAGGACAGATGCCACCTGGCTCGGCACACTGACACCATTGCACAGCTCTGTGACACTTCATATTGGAATGAGAGAGTGCTTGTCTAGGCCTTTGTGCACAGTACACAATATATTCCACCAACGTACACACATGATATATTTCATTACAAATGTAATAACAACTAAGTCAGTGTGATGACTGTAGTGTTGGACACACCAAAACATTGTCAAGAAAAAACAGTTGCCAAAAGCAAAAAAGATGTACTAGTCTAAAAATAGTAGTGTAATTCATTCAAATATTTATTAGTTAAAATTCATGCAAAAAATATATAGATTGACATAGGAAATGGCAGGAGGGAATGATGGAACATTTGTGCAAAAATACTGCTGTACAAAAAAGGCCGCACAATCCCCTGTAGACCCAGATACAAGAAGCAGAAATAACAAGTATAATATACCAATAGTATTGAACCTATATGCCAAGAGCAGGAAAAGCATATGAGACACTAATCATGGTTACTTGAATGGGCAGCTATCATGTTATTTTTTTCAACAATAAAAATGTCATGGTTATATTACCTGGGTAAGTGACAGCACTGAGTGCAATACCCTGTTAAATGTCAGAGGGATAAAGCAAACATTAAGCTACATGGGGTCCCTATTGCTCCCCTCAGGGAGGTTTAGGCTGGTGGTTGTGCTTGCTCTGAAACTAAGCTGTGCTAACCGCACTGGAGACAGATGCTAAGCCAAGCGGGAGTTCCCACCCTACACAGTCACCATTATAGGAGTGACACATGTGCAAACAGAGTGGTAGCGTATCCATTCAGACACACGATCACAAATGACCCTAGCGCCTCTGAGAGCCTTTTATACAGTAGGCTCAAGTCCAGTCAGACAGGCCCTTGCCCGTGGACCAATCCAGGGCTGCCACATCACCAGAGCAGCTGACGACCGACCACCAATGAGAAGTTTCCATCTCAAGGACAAGCTCAGTTTGGTGATTGCCAGACTTAGACTCCAGAGCACAATATCCTGTCATGCCTCTGCATTGCTCCTGACCTCATAAAAGCAGTCTCTAAGTGTTAAGGCTGCAAAGATAGAACCCCACAGATGGATATATTTTCCTACCATTTTCCTTTCTGCGTGTTTCCTCATCTGTGTGGAGGATTCATCAGGGGAGTGTGAGATGTTAGGTGTGACAAGTCATGTCATGACCCCTAAGGAAGATGTGGCCTGACATAGAGGAGAGACCACATCTCCCTTAGGGGTCATGACATGACTAACATGATCTAGCATCTCCACTTCCGGGCCCTGGTGCACATTCATGTATTTCTTTGCAGCCACACACTCTGTTCCCAAGTGCCCACCTCAGTGTCGGGTATTGATGCGAGAGACTCGGGTGAGTTTCTCACATCACACTCGCAAGTGTGACCCCGACCTAACCCTGCAGCTGTTGGTTTTGCCTGCGCTAGTTGTGAAAAGTAGAGGGAATCACACTAGTGATGAGCAAGTAATGATAATGGATGTCAATAGGACACTCAAGTATTTTTCTGGCACCCCCAAGAGGTCTGGAGGGAGTATAAAAATTGCTGAAAACTATGTAAACAGGCTGAAATGGCATGTGAACAGCATGGGGAAGACCTCTGGAACAATCTCTGAATCTCAGGTTGCTCCTGGGAACAATATTGTCAGAGCATTACATCACTTTTACAGGCTGACAATAAAACATAGAAAACCGCACTTACAATGAATTTGACTGAAAAAAATAAGAAACATTCTTTCCAGGATAATGAATTGTACATAAGGCAAAATAAAAAGGAGAAAAAAATGCTCCTCCCCACCTTGTGCTGTTCACGTGCAGTGTTTTTGCTGCGTTTTTGCACGTTTGCATAGCTTTCAATGGTGAAAAAAACATTCCACAGGAATTTTATTATTTTAATACCTTATTTTAATACCTTATTTGGCCATGTGGTGTATGAGACATGATCAGACACATTAAAAGTTATATATTTATTTTTTGGGGGTGCTATCAGCTGGCCATCACTATTTGTAAAGGGTCATCAAGCGGCCTTTTCTATTTTTAGAGGGCCAGTAGGTGTCTTGTGGACAGATGAAACCAGGATAGAGTTTTTTGGTAAAGCACAAAATTTTATTGTTTAATGCAAATGGAATGAGGCCTACAAATAAAATGACACAGTAGTAACTTTCAAATATGGTGGCGGTTCAAAGATATTTTGTGGTTGTTTTGGTGCCTTGATATGTGATTCCCAAAGGATTTTGGGTTGCAATGTAGTGCCCTGGGTCAGAAAACTTGGTTTGCATCGTAGTAGGTAGTGGATCTTCCAGCAGGACAATGACCCCAAACATAATTCAAGAACCACCCAGAAATAGGTGGAAACAAAGCACTGGAGAGTTCAGAAGTGTTAATACCAGTTCCAGTAGCGTAAAGTATCCCACCACTACATACAGAAAAACTGTGAATTGGCACATTAAATCATTTCATTTTGCCTGCTTTGATGAATTTCTGAGTACAGAGCATGGTAAAAAACATGAATCGATCAATGAGTGCATGGAAAAAAACAGCAGCAAGGCTTACAATTTATAAAAGCAATAATCCTTGACTAGATGCTTGTCATATGCTATTCCTACTGCCATACCTCACCATTGATGAATTGCAGATAACAGTGGTATTATTGTAGAATATAGAAGGGATCATAATCAGCTCTAAAAAAATTTCTTGTACGTGGCAGCAAGAAACTGTGGAGTAACGCAAATAACATTGTCAGCTTTGATGAATTTCTGAGTACAGATGTCTGAAAAAAACACGAGTCGGTCAATAAATGCATGGAAAAAACAGCAGCAAGGCTTAAAATTTATAAAACAATAATCCCTGACTAGATGCTTGTCATATGCTATAACTACTTCCACATCTCTCCCTACATGAATTACAAATAAAAACAGTAATACTATGACAGAACAGAATGTATTTGAATTAGCCCTGAAAAAATCAATTAGTTTAATGTTGCAGCATCAAGAACTGTTAATTCATCAACCCTGTTGGGGGATATAATGTACTGGAGCATTTCACATCTACATATCTACTCATCCTGATATGGAGGATACCAAGATCTTCTGAACTTACTGAACAAACTCTCCTGTCATGGCTGTGGAATCCCGTATGCAGTTTGAGAACTCCCTATGTGACAAATACCTGACAGCCCACAACAAGGCACTGGATCATATACTAAAAGAACCCATAGGATGTTTTGGTTTCCAAAAATTTTTCCTCAACTAGAAGATGGATCAACAGAAAAGCATTTTTTCCCATCACTAATGGGTCTCCAACACTGGTAAAGGGCATGCACTGATTGCAAGGGATGACAAAAATTAGAAGGGTCACTCCAATATGCCTTGAAGAGATGTAGTGGAGGGCCTCAGAAAACATTTTCTCCCATTATTAGGGAGTGGGTATTCTAGATTGATCATGCCTATACACTAAGTGCAAGGGCTGAAAAACATTTACCCCTGGTGGGTATATATATATATATATATATATATATATATATATATATATATATATATATATATATATAAAAGATTGTTCGAGGTAGTCCTCTAAAAATTGCTAATGCGGGCATCATAAACACCCTTAAAAAATTGATACTGAGTATAGCTGATCACCCTATTGATATGGTAGTTGAAGAGAAGGAGGAGGAGACAAAAAGACAAAACCCTGAAGCATATACTCATGTTTAGATGGGAATGGGTGCATATGAATACACGAGAAAAAAAAAACACCGGATTTGAGTTTATGATCCACTGCTGTAATCTAGTGGTGTACAGAAGTCTGGTCAAACCAAGCCCTTGATCCTTTTGATAAGTGTCACGCCATCAGCATTTTTTCAGTTAACAGGCAGATGACTCTGTTATAATACCCCTAGCAGCACTAAAAACCTGCTCTGAAAAACCACTAATGGCAGAGCAGGCCAGGATCTCCAAGGCATTTAGAAACAGTCCATGCCATGTGTCTAACTTGGATACCCAATATTTGTAATGAACAGTGGAATCCCGAAGGACGCTGGTGCGGTCAGCAAGGGAAGAAGAGATGTAAAATTCTCCTTGTAATGTGGGTCTAATTACTGTTGTCCAAAATGCGTACAATGCGAGGGTCACGGGAAAGGCAGTGGAATATAAACTCAGCCATGTGTGCCAGAAAGCCAACAGAAAATACTTCCCTTTCTCCACCAAGAGGGTGACTGTCCATGTTGTTCTCCTAGTCCTCCTTCTTGTCCTCCTCCTCATCTTCAGGTCATCAAAGCAGAACACACAGGATGAAGGTGGTGTGGGTACTACCGTCTGTAGCGTAGGCAGCAAGCTTCTGTTCCTCCTACACTTCCTCAT
Organism: Dendrobates tinctorius; assembly: GCF_039654945.1. NCBI lineage: Eukaryota > Metazoa > Chordata > Amphibia > Anura > Dendrobatidae > Dendrobates > Dendrobates tinctorius. Next base: position 17,713,387 of record NW_027361692.1, read on the forward strand.
TATCACTCAATCCCCGTTGAGAAAATAACATAAGGCTGGGTTGTGTAGCATCATCCAGTATAGGTTCTTGCTCCATCTCAACTTGCTCTTCCTGCAAGGCCTCCTCTTTAATTGCCAGCAGTGAGCATTTCAGTAGACAGAGAAGCAGGATGATGACACAGGTTATGGCATCATCGCTGCTCACCATCTTGGTCAAGTACTCAAAGTTTTGGGGAACAGCACAGATGACAGACATTCATGCCCACTTATCAGGTCATATATACAGAGACTGATCAAAATACCGATGTGCATGGTGCAGCTGGTATTCAATTACTGTGGAAAATGAGGATGAATGAACTCATGGAGATCAACATCCTACACTGCGGAGACACCATCACATGTTTCTCAACGCAGTGATTCTAGGGCAATGCCCCCACCCTTATGGGAAATATGTAAATATATGCAAAACACAAGCCGCGGAGACACCACCACATGTTTCTCAACGCAAGCAATGGCTAGCCAGGTCTTTCCCCGGGAGGGAACAACCACGGGAAGGGCAGTCTCCAATGAAGGAAACCACCTATGCCAAAACATGTTATCCATCCACAGACAACTGTTTCGGGGTATTGCCCCTTATCAATGTGGAGTAGGAAACTGGCCAGGAGGAGCAATGCCTAGTAGAAGACTGTGAAAAATGAGGATGAATGAACTCATGGAGATCAACATCCAACACTGCGGAGACACCATCACATGTTTCTCAACGCAGTGATTCTAGGGCAATGCCCCCACCCTTATGGGAAATATGTAAATATATGCAAAACACAAACCACGGAGACACCACCACATGTTTCTCAACGCAAGCAATGACTAGTCAGGTCTTTCCCCGGGAGGTAACAACCACGGGAAGGGCAGTCTCCAATGAAGGAAACCACCTATGCCAAAGCATGGTATCCATCCACAGACAGCTGTTCCGGGGGTATTGCCCCTCATCAGTGTGGAGTAGGAAACTGGCCAGTAGGAGCAATGCCTAGTCGAAGACTGTGAAAAATGAGGATGAATGAACTCATGGAGATCAACATCCAACACTGCGGAGACACCATCACATGTTTCTCAACGCAGTGATGCTAGGGCAATGCCTCCACCCTTATGGGAAATATGTAAATATATGCAAAACACAAGCCGCGGAGACACCACCACATGTTTCTCAACGCAAGCAATGACTAGCCAGGTCTTTCCCCGGGAGGTAACAACAACGGGAAGGGCAGTCTCCAATGAAGGAAACCACCTATGCCAAAACATGGTATCCATCCACAGACAGCTGTTTCGGGGTATTGCCCCTCATCAGTGTGGAGTAGGAAACTGGCCAGTAGGAGCAATGCCTAGTAGAAGACTGTTTTGCAGGTATTCAATTACTGTCCTCTGCTGCTCACAAAGTCTTGCCAACATATTGTGGCAAAGTCACTGATAAAGTGCTGGAAGGGAGATATGTTTTGCTGAGCTTAATGGCTTCAGTGATGTAAAACCCAGAAATTATCCTCCAGCACATTAAGTGCTGTGAGAGGTTAACAGCCAATTTGTTTAAAGGGCTGGGTTTTTGTGGACAACCATTGAGTGGGTGAGAAGTTGTCCACCTTATCTCCATCCCAGGGTTTGGTCTGGGGCTAAAAGAGCTGACCTCCAGAAGCAGTCAGTGGTTAGCATGTGTGGAGAAAGGAATTCCAGGAAAGTTCTTATGTTGGTGCTAAACTGGGCCAAGAGGTTTTGCTAACCCTAAGCAGGGCAGATCCCCACAGCTACAGAGACTGTGAGATACCATTTTGTTTTGTTTTCCTGTTTTGCACAAAGAGCCGTGATTATTTTCATTCATTTACATTGGTTTGTGCCGCATACATAATAAACCATAGGAAGATTTAAAGAGGAAGTATGCCTGTGCTTACCTGGTTGCAGCTGATTAAGCCAATCAACCACAATATGTAACATGGCGTCCAAATGCGTGGTGACATCGCACACAAGTCAGTGAGCTGGAAGTTGCAAATGCTGCTGCAGCACTGCCAGGGCAGCGGCAGCTCCAAATGACTGGGAAATGAGCACACACGCATTGTACTTTCACAAGTAGCTCAGGCACATCTGGGTAGGTTTTAATAAACCGCTGAACTACTAAGTTGAGCATGTGGGCCAGGCATGGTAAGTGTACAAGGTTACCAAACTTTAGAGCTTCCACCAGATCACAGCCATTTTCACACATGACCATGCATGGTTTTAATTTCATGGTCGATAGCCACAGATCAGTGTGGTCTGTTAGACCTTTCAACAAATCAGGGCGGTGTGTAGTTTGACACCTAAGCAGCTTAGCTGCAACACAGCTTGTTGCTGCTTTGCCGAGGCAGTGCTGCAGTGTTTCCAGCTTGCAACTGATGTTGATGTTTGTGAGATGGAGGGTGAAGAGGAGGTGCAGGAACTGCTGTAGAAGGTGGGGGCAAACCAGATTGAACCAGGGCCCTTAATCCTGAGTGTTAGTTGTACGTGTTCCATCCCAGGGTCCAACTGTGTCCCGGCTTCCACAATTTCTTTTTTGGGGGGTTGAGACAGAATGGTAGCATGCTAAATGTTGTGTAAAATTTCACTGCTCAAAAAAATTGCAGTATTATAATGCAATGCAAATTTGCCCAATTGAGATGGACATGTGAGAGTACAGTATCAATATAGCAATGCTATTGAGATCCAACCAAGTCTGGCTGTATGCCACAAATGCCACAGTAAAAATGGTGTATAATATTTATCTGCTCAGAAAATTTTGCAGGATTAGGAACAAAAAGTATTTTAGCAGCTAAAAGAGATTTTAGTATCAGTTTCAGGCTGCAGCATAAAGGACTTGCAATTCACCCTATCCTGTTCTACATGATCACTTAAGCAAAATCTCTACCTAAGTGCTGCTAACAGCAGTATTAATATGTACAGTATTATAATTAGCCCTAAGAAGGACTGTTGTTGTACTTCACAGAAATATAAATGTGATTGAATCCCTAGGTAAAACTCAGCTATAATGCTACAATTCTGTCCCTCTCCCATCAGCACCTCTCCTTATGCTTAGGAACAAAATCCACTGATATATAACAGTCAAATATAAATGCCTATCCCAAGGCCAAACTATAAACCAGGACACTCCAACAAGTATGAATGCTACACAACAAACACGGAGTAAAAAGTCCAAAATAGTGTAAAAATATCACAAAATTTTATTAATCACATAATTGACATAATATACAGACTCAGAAAAGACAAAGCATTATCCAAAAGCTCATGTATGAACAAGGACAAAAACACTGTTGTAGCAGTATGGGCAAAACTAGCAAGCCTTAGTAAAGATTTGCACAAAAAATAGGTAAGAAAAAGTACTTAGTGCATATAAAGTGCAAAAAGAAGGGAACGATTCAGAGTGTTCTTCAGTATAATTAAGCAGCTATCACATAGATCTGTATCCCAAATGGAGAGGCACTACTATTAGAGAAATGCATGTCTTACCCATATTAAACTGCCAGCGTGTGTCCTGTAGCAGCCCCAACACGCGTTTTCTTTTCTGAGTCTGTATATTATGTCAGTTATGTGGTTAATAACATTTTGTGATATTTTTACACTATTTTGGACTTTTACTCTGTGTTTGTTGTGTAGGATTCACCTCTCCTTATGCTGTCTGTGACCAGGGTACAGTGTGCCGAGCATGGTGTCACAGGTCTTATATATCATATGCTACGGTATTACATTGACTGGCAGGCAATCCTCACATGTTCATTGGCTGTCTAAAAAGCGCCAAAATACTCGCCGAGTAGCGAGCATCCCAAATACTCTGATGCTCGAGCGAGTAACAAGTAGTGATGAGCATGCTCGCTCATCACTAGACCGTATGTAAATTTTTTATTTCATTTATTTATTTTACAGGTGCTAGCTGGTGAATACTCTCATTGTCGTACACCTGCTCTTAATGCTATCAGCAAGAAAAGGCATATGATCATGAGAGTAGCACACTCATCAGCCTATGCCTGTGACTGGTGTAAGCCTTTTTACCACTGGTTAGAACTGCTGGCTCACATGTTGTAATCTGTATGACAGTGTGGGAACTTCAGGGCTCTGACCGGTGGTTAAGAGCTTACCACCGATCAAAGCCAATGTTTGTCACGCTATCTCACAGATGACAGTGTGGAAAACACCCAATGTTCAGTAACCTGAACCTGAAATGTTACACGGGCTTTCTGGAGAAGTCCGTGTTCGGGGTCCATGCACAGACACTAGATACTTGGTACGGATCCCAAACTTTACCATTTGGATTCTCCCATCACTAGTTTTGATCCAAGTTCTATGTTCTGGTGTAAATAAGAAATGGTTATATGAGATTTTCAAATCAAGCAATTGACAGCAGCTCAGCATTAGAGATGGCTGTCAGTCAGTACTGGAAGCGTGGTTACAGCCAACGCTCTCTTTACATAAAGCTATGACTGAAAGCACATTGGCACCACCCTTGACACTGAAAATTGAATGCTGACAAAGGGCATATAGTTAATTTCTTGTCTGCAACGGGGGTTTAAGTACCGGCGCTGGAAAGGTACAGAATGCTATTAACCTGCAGATTAATCCCATATGTGCAAGTTAAGTGTGTGTTTTTCAAAAAACAAGTTCCCTTTAAGCCATGATGCCATTTTCTTTTAGGTCCACAAAAGCCCTATTTGTGTTTCATAACAACAAATTGAAAAAAATAATTGCTTTTATATAGGTAGACAGACATTTTCACTAGTCTTGTACATGTGGCTTTATGTTTTTTGTACAAACATGTTCCATTAACAATAAGCAATTTGAAAGCTGCGCAAATGTTGTAAAAGAGTGGAATCACGGGATTCTTTTGCATATACATCCTTATGCCTAATTCTACTCTTGTTTGCGGAATCGCAACTTAATATTTAGAACCCAGGTGTTTAAGGTATTTGGTGAAAATAGGTTTCTTAAAATTTCCTTCCTAGTACCGTAGTCTGTTTAAAGAAGATGGTGAAGGCCATTTAGGCCCTGATAAATGAAACTTATTTTTTCTCATCATATGCATTTTAGATGAAAAATATTCAAGTGCAGAGCCATATCATATAGTGTTATCCGATATTCAGTCTCCTAACAGTTTGAGCATCCAATATATCTTGTTCGGCACCACAAAATATGTCCTGAAGTTATACTGTATAAGAGAACCTGTCACCATGATTTTGTAATGTAAAGTACAGACATGGCTGTAATGACTCTGTAATGCTGATACACTGATGCGTTTGATGAAGAAATCAGCTTTGTGGTTCTTCTTTAATCACCATTTGAAATTGTCTGCTTATAGATTTTATTGTCCAGGTGCCGAACTGTGCACTTGATCTTCTCCTCCCTATCTGTGATCCTTGGTCCCTCTGGCTACCTTAAGTCTTTGAATGAGAGGTCCTGCTGAGATTTCAAGCACAGGACGCATGTCATTCATAGATTGGAGGAGGCAGACAGGCAGGAATCACAGAGAAGACCCAATGTTCAGTATAGTCCAGCCCCTGTGCACCGAAATCTAATAGGCAAAACACTTCAAATGGTGATTAAACAAGAACAACAAAGTGGATTTCTTCACCAAATTTATCAATATAATCAGTATCACAGCGCCATCACATCCATGTTTTATATTGAAAATTCATGCTGACAGGTTCTCTTTAACTATTGCAGCATTTCTTCAGAGGATGGGTGCATGTTACTGGTCTTGAAGAATGCATGTTTGATCACTGCAACCAGAATAAAATCTTGATACAAACCTATTTTCTGGAAAATTGCATATTTATGATTCACCATTATACACTGTTTTTACCATTATTACACAGGTTAATCGCAGTATTTCATTTGTAGTCATAACTTATGTGACATGACAGATTAGGCAAATTGCACTTTTTTTTTCTACACAGTGATTAGCAATGTCATTATGTTGAAATCTTTCACAGTGTGGTTTGTAGTTATTTGACTTAATAAATAAATAAAATAATCAATTTAATCTTTTTTTCTGTAAAAGGTCTTAAAATGCCATTTTTTAATTATAAAGCAGAAATTAAAGTTGTAATGTTTTTCACACTTATGTTTATGGTATTAAAATGTTCAGTTTCTAATTTGCAATACGTTTTACTATTGTGCTTACTCTTCTGTTCATGGTCCACAGGGAAAAAATTTGACACAGAGTGCAATTAACTGCGCATATTACTTTACTGTACAATGTTTCTAATGTGGTTGATCCCTAAAAATATCTTCACAGCTATGGAAGTCCTTTGGCTGACACAGAACATTAAATATTCATGGCATTGCTTAGATATTGTTACAAATAAGTTAAATACTTCCAATGAGACATTCATTATGTTCTAACCAGAAGGTAATTGGCCATATCAGGTGAGCTATACTTTTAATTACAAAGATTAGTTCCACTTGCAACCACTGAATCTTTAGTAACACTTACTCCTTTACTATACACTAAAAGCCATTATTTGCTTAAACTCATGAATACCTTATTAAATATTATTATATCTTTTTGTATTTTTCATGCTATAAAAATATTAAAGATATATCATTTTTATTCTACTTATCTTGTAATTAAAGTCCTGAATACTGACAGTTTTCACATTTAATAAAAGTATTTATACCTTGGTGAATTGAGTACTGATTCCAAACGCCATAGAAATTTGTTTTTCCCATTCTTCTGCTAGCCCTTTTTTCCCTGCACTTTGGGGTGACCATTATTGACATGGTTATCTTAGTACTATAGAAATCAGAGCCAGACAGTTTCTAGCAAGGTAAAAAGATATCATGGCATGCATCAAAACTGCCATAGATACACATGACAAGTCACTTAGAGGGAAGGAATCTGTCACCAGGTTTATGCTTCTCAATCTGAAAGTTCCATAAAATATGGACAGAGACCCTGTTTCTGGTACTGGCTAGGGTTTTTGTAGGATGCACTTACTAGGCTTCTTACTGTGATTTTGATAAAATCATTTACTGCATTGGAGTTCATTATTAAAAACCTAATAGAGCTGTTTTATCAAAACTACAGCAAGAAACAGTGATCCAGTATTAAAATAACAGCCTTTGTCCTTTTACTATGCTTACCTCAGATTAGGAAGCATAAGATTTGTAGTAAATTCTTGTTAAGCAATATTGTGTACAACATTGGTCACTGTGTATTACTAAGACATTCAAGTACTTCTCACAAAATTAGAATATCATTAAATAGTTAATTCAAGTTTTTCAATAAAAAACTGAAACATATGCTATTTAGAGTCACTACAAACAGAGTGATCTATTTCAAGTATTTATTTCTGTTAATGTTGATGATTATGGTTTACAGCCAATGAAAACCCAAAAGTCATTATCTCAGAAAATTGGAATAATTAACAAAAAACACCTGCAAAGGCTTCCTAAGTGTTTAAAAAGGTCCCTTAGTCTGTTTCAGTAGGCTCCACAATCATGGAGAAGACTGCTGACTTGACAGATGTCCAGAAGGCAGTCATGGACACACTCCACAAGGAGGGTAAGCCACAAAAGGTCATTGCTAAAGAAGCTGGCTGTTCATAGAGGGCTGTATCCAAGCATATTAATGGAAAGTTAAGTGGAAGGAAAACTATGGCAGAAAAAGGTGCACAAGCAACCGGGCTAACCGCAGCCTTGAAAGGATTGTTACGAAAAGGCCATTCAAAAATTTTTGGGAGATTCACAAGGAGTAGATTGCTGCTGGAGTCATTGTTTCAAGAGCCACCACACACAGATGTATCCAGGACATGGGCTACAAGTGTCGCATTCCTTGTGTCAAGTCACTCATGACCAATAGACAATGCCAGAAGCGTCTTACCTGGGCCAAGGAGAAAAAACTGGACTGTTGCTCGGTGAACCAAGGTGCTGTTTTTAAATCAAAGTAAATTTTGCATTTCATTTGGAAAACAAGGTCCCAGAGTCTGGAGGAAGAGTGGAGAGGCACACAATCCAAGCTGCTTCAGGACTAGTGTGAAGTTTCCATTATCAGTGATGGTTTGGTGAGCCATGTTATCTGCTGGTATAGGTGCTGTAGTAAACCGATTCTTCAACAGTGATAGTAAGGTTTTTTTCATTCACAACCCATTTCAACGCCTTACCATCAAATGAAAAAAAAAAACATTTGTTTTTTTTCACTTGTTAATGACGCTGGTCAGACATTCATAAGCATTTTGAATAATAAAGAAAACCATACTATTATCATTGTTGAAGAATTGATTTACTCCAGCATTGTAGCCTACCAAACATGGTTGATCCCACTGGAGCCAATATCTCTTGTAGGATTTATCTGTCAGCCACAGGGCAGCAGCAGCTGTTTACTTCATATCTACATAGGAGTTGTGCCTGTCCACCAGGTGAGTGTTAAGCAAGTACTTACCCACTCTCCCTACATTGGGTATCACCCTATTGTGCTCTCTGTTCCCTATCTAGATTTCTTTCTTATTCCCCAAAGAACACAAAGAGACAAGTGTGCATGTGTAGAGGTGATGATACCTGTCAGGAAAATGACGACGGTATGTAAGCACCATTAATTTTTGTACACTCTTTGCTTGTGTGAGGTCTGCCAACATTGTAAGATTTTTATTTTCTCTATCTTTTACTATTTTTAAATATCAATTTCAAGTTTTTCCTCACGCAAGGTGGAGTACCTGGATCTCATCGGATATAGAAATCTAAAAACATTATATAGCATCCACCATGTCAGGCTACAGGAAAGGTGGTACCATATGTTCATGCCTGAATGGTGCACTAATGACAAAATCAAAAGATGCCCAGCTCTGTTGGCATAATAAGTGTCACTTTATAGCTGAGATTCCTTTATATAACTACTCACACTCTGCCTTTCAATGTTTTCCTATCTCACTGCTTCTTGTTGAGCTTCACTATAACCGAATACTCTTGTGTTCATTATCCTATATGTATTTTTTGAGTAAAATGGACATTTATTTACCACTTGTGATGTGTTAAACCTTTTATTCATGCCACAAGAAAAGCCCTGGATTCATTTAAAATGTCAAATAGCATGAAAAAGGCGCTTTAATGGAAGAATACAAATCAGTATGTACCTTGTATGTCACACATAGCCTTAGATGCTAAGCAACCACATAATACCAATGCATAGCAGTAAATATGTTAATACACCTCTGCTTGCAAAACACATCTCCCATGTTGCTAGGAAACCTCATAAGGCTAACTAGATAACAAATAATATCCATACCTGAGTCGAAAAATCATCAGACTACCCGCATAGAACTCACTGGCTAGATATTGGTGTAATTTATGCCGTGCAAAATAAAAAAGCATAATCATTGCCAACGTGAAACGTTGTAGACACGAAAGTCCCAGTTCTGAGCCTGAAAATTGGCCCATTTTCAGCAGCATCTTAGACAACTGTGGCACATTTATCAAGCAGCACAGACATGACTGTGGAAGCAATAAATGCATCCCCCGATTCCTACATACAATGTATTCAACAAACCAATTGCACGCATTACTCGTAAGCATGGTCACATTTTACAGATCAGCCTTCATCTCAATTCTTTCCGCTGTGCCCTTATCACACAAATCCGCATGAAAATTATATTATTTCGGAATGTGAGAGAAAGATCAAAAATCTAGTGAAAGATGGATAGGTTCATTATGCCTATCAGGAACTAAAACGGCTTTAAATGCTTTAAAAAAATGGAAATTATTAGCTCATTTTTTATGACATATTTGCTATTTTATATATTGAAATTAGTGAAATCCATGTTGTAAAAAGGTTTATAAACACACAACATATTTCATGATCTCATGCACTTTAATATTCCTACTGAATATCTGGTGGTCCATAATGTGTACATAGTTTCAGGCTATGTGCATACGTACTTTTGAGAGCTGCGAATTTGTCCCCGTGGATGTGTAAAAAAAACGCAGGTAAATCAGCAGCTCAAAAGTCCTGCGGTTTCATATCAATGGGTCTTCATGAGAGTTATTTCAAATTGTTAAATAGGTGGTACTATACCCCGACGAGGTTATCGCATTTTAACACAGAGCTATCTTCCTTGTGCTGGAGAGATTGTGGACACCAAGGGAACCTCTACCATATTTTCTGGGGTTGTTCAAAGATCAAAAACCTCTGGCTTCAAGTCACACAGCACATTAACCTCATTGCTAAGGACTTCACAATTACACCCGAAAGAGCACTTCTTTCATTAGACATGGAACAATTTGATGATTCGGTAAGACACATTATCATCCACATCCTCTTAGTGACCAAGACCATGTTAGCACAATGGTGGAAGAAAGCAGAGGTTCCCAAGTTTTCAGACATACTTGACAAGATAGGCCAACACAGCGATTTAGAACGCAGATTTGCGATTAACAACAATCACATTCACAAATACTCAAAAAAATGGAAGACATGGAACAACAAATTTCATATCAAATAGACTTAACAAGAGGCACTATATTTTGAAGTTTAAACCTGGGCGCTTTAGTATTGGGATGCTGGGATCTCCTTCCAAGAATGTTACCCCATAATAAGAATTGTCGATTTTTTTTTCTTTTATGCTGTTATTCGATATATGTTATTCTATGCCTATTTGTGGGTTCTCTAGTTTTAAAATTTTTTTTCCGTACCTGTACAAGGTTGTTTATTCCCCACTCCCTTCCATCCCTTCCTACCTTCCTTTCCCTGCCCTGTTTATTTCTAAAAAAACAATAAAATTATTTGAAAACAAAAGTCCTGCGGTTTAGCCCTGCGGTTTCACACCTCATAATGGATAAGGTGTGAAACCGCAGTGGATTCCGCACAAAGAATTGACATGCGGCGGATTGTAACCCGCAGCAAATCTGCGCGGAAAAATCAGCAGCAGGTGCACAGCGTTTTTTGTTTTACCATTGAAAACAATGGTACTGTGCAATGCAGCAGAAACTGCGGCGGACCCGCAGGGCCAGAAATGCTGCGGATCTGCAGCAGAATCTGCACCGTGTGCACATAGCCTAATTGATAGAAATTTACCAGTGCACATTGTCTACTAATGAAGATCAAGTGGATTTCCTTATATTGCACTCCATTGCATTAGCCAGAATCAAAGTATCAAATATAATGACCCTTTAGCCCCTTCACCCCGAAGCCTGTTTTCACCTTCATGACCAGGACAATTTTTACAATTCTGACCTGTGTTCCTTTATGAGGTAAAAACTCTGGAATGCTTTAACAGATCCTAGTAATTCTGAGATTGTTTTCTTATGGCATATTGTACTTTATGATAGTGGCAAAATTTCTGTGATATGACTTGCGCTTATTTGTGAAGAAAAACAAAAATTTGGTGCAAATTTGGAAAAATTCGCAATTTTCAAACTTTTAATTGTTATGCCCTTAAATCAGAGAGTCATATCGCACAAAATAGTTAATAAATAACGTTTCCCACATGTCTACTTTACATCAGCACAATTTTGGAAACATAATTTTTCTTTGTTAGGAAGTTATAAGAGTTAAAAGTTGACCAGCAATTTCTCATTTTTACAACAAAATTAGCAAAACAATATTTTGTAGGGACCACCTCACATTTGAAGTGACTTTGAGGGACCTATGTGACAGAAAATACCCCAAAATTGCACCATTCTAAAAACTGCACCCCTCAAGGTACTCAAAACCACATTCAAGAAGTTTACTAACCCTTCAGGTGCTTCACAGGAATTTTTGGAATGTGGAAGGAAAAAATAAACATTTACTTTTCTTTCACAAAAATTTAGACCTAATTTTTTTTTACTTTCACCAGGGTAACAGGAGAAAATTGACCATAGATTTTGCTGTGCAATTTCTCCAGAGCATGCCGATACCCTATATGTGAGCGAAATCTACTATTTGGGCACATGTCAGGGCTCGGAAGGGAAGGAGTGCCATTTGACTTTTTGAATGTAAAATTTGATGGAATAATTTAGCGGATGCCATGTGGAGCTTGGAGAGCCCCTGAGGTGCTTACACAGTGGAAACTCCCAACAAGTGACACCATTTTGGAAATTAGACCACTTAGAGAACTCCCTGACGAAGCAAGAGCGAAACGTGCGTTGGAGTGCTGTATGCAGGGGGCAGGAGGAAATTCTGGTCAGTAATCATATGTGGTCACTGTTTTTATTTAACTATATTGATATACTATTGTTGGCGGCTGACAGCAGTCAGTGGTGATCCAATTAGTTTCACACCATCATTTTTTGCACCAATTATTTTTTGTTGGCATGAGATGAAAGTTATTAGTTCTTTTCATTTTATAAATTTTTGCAGCAAGCACTTTTATATTTGTAGGTGGTTGTATATTTAAATAAACATCAATACGCTTTATTTATGATATCTAATTAATATTGATGAATTTATATGTGCACAGGGCACTTTATATTTATAATTTATATATATATATATATATACAGTATATATATTTTTTTATATTTTGGTGAACATTTATGCACTTTAATATTAAGATTAATTATCTTCATATATATTGATTATGTTTATTGGATCATGTCACTGACTATCTGACATTTACTGAACATCATATGTGATTTGGTGTCTGTTATCCTTGTTTCTTCTTGTCCCCTGCACACCAATTATGCATCTGTTTTTAATTATTTTTTAATTGTTTTCTAATTTATGAGATATGAATAAAAATTCTTGTGATAATATATTGTGTTAGGTATCTTTGATTTTATCTTCTGTATGTGAATTATATTTTTCAATAAAAATAAAAATAATCAGTACTCTGGATATTTTGGGTTTTGCACATAGGGAACTTATCTAGATGTGTATTGAGCACCTTTAACTCACAAGTACTTCACAGAAGTTTATAACGTTAAGCTGTGTAAATAAAATAATCACATTTTTCCCAGATAAATCTTTTTTAGCTCAAATTTTGCATTTTCATAAGGGTAACAGGAGAAATTGCTCCATGCAATTTGTTGTGAAATTTCTCCTGAGTGCGCAGAAACCCAATATGTTGAGGAAAACTACTGCTTGGGTGCACATCAGTGCTTGGAAGGAAAGGAGCACCATTTGACTTTTTGAATATAAAATATGCTGGAATAATTAGCGATTGCCATGTCGCATTTAGAGAGCCCCTGATGTGCCTAAACAGTGGAAACCCTCAACAAGTGAAACCATTTTGGAAACTAGAACCCTCAGGGAACTAATCTAGATGTGTATTGAGCACCTTGAACCCATTAGTGCTTCACAGAAGTTTATAACGTAGAGCTGTGAAAATAAAAAAATCAAATTTTTCCCAGATAGATCTTTATTAGCTCCAAATTTTGCATTTCCATAAGGGTAACAGTTTGTTGTGCAATTTCTCCTGCGTACGCCAATACCCCATATGTGGGGGAATACTACTGTTTGGGTGCACAAGAGGACTTGGAAGGGACAGAGTGCCATTTGACTTTTTGAATGTAAAATTTGCTGAAAAAATGTAGCGATTGCCATGTCGTGTTTTAAGAGCCCCTGAAGTGCCTAAACAGTGGAACCCCCCCACAAATTACACCATTTTGGAAAATAGACCCATTTGGGGCCTTATCTAGATGTGTATTGAGCACCATGAATCCCCAGGTGCTTCACAGAAGTTTACAACGTTAAGCAGTGAAAATAAAAAAAGCACATTTTTCCCACAAAAATCTTTTTTAGCTGCAAATTTTGCATTTTTACAAGGGCAAAATGATAAAATGGACCATAAAGTTTGTTGTGCAATTTCTCCTGAGATCACCGATACCCCATATGTGTTCGAAAACTATTTTTGAGGCACAGTGCAAAGCTCAGAAGTTAAGTACCACTATATTACAGTGCATATTTTGCTGCACTTGTTTGAGGGTGCAATGTTTCATTGGCAGAGCCCCTGAAGTGCCAGAACAGCAGAATCCCCCATAAGTGACCCCATTTTACCAATCAAACCTCTCAATGAATTCATCTAGGGGTGCAGTGATTATATTGACACCACAGGTGTGTCACAGTCTTTTATAAAATTGGGCAGTGAAGAAAAAATAATTTACATTTTTACCACCAAGATTGTGTGTTAGCCCCAAGTTTTACATTTTTTCATTCATTGAGAAATGGATAAAAATGGCACCACAATTTCTACTGAATGTGGCAATACCACATATGTGGCTGTACAGTACTGCCATACAGAGAGACTCAGGAGGGACGAAGTGTTATTTGACTCCTGAAGCACAGATTTTCCTAGACTAGTTTGCGGATTCCATATAAAGAGCTCCTAAGTGCTAGAAAAGCAGAATCCCCTTCAAGTGACCACATTTTGGGAATTAAAATCCTTTGGGAATTTATCTACAGATATAGTGATGATTTTACTCCATGGGTGTTTTCCAGAGACAGGCAGCAGTGAATTTGCTGAGTGAAAATTGCAAACTGCCATTGTAGTGACCAGTACGCTGTAATGACCAGTATGTTGCAGTCACCAGTACATTATGCCCAGCTCATGCTTCTGGAGACACGCTGTTAGGGTTGGTGGATTGCACTAACTGAAATTTAAATGAAGTGCAATGGCAACCCGGGGTCCACCGCGCAGAGATGAAAATGCTGCTAGTGTGAACGATGATGGAACAATGCAGCAAGTGTTCACCTTACATGCACTGTGTTAATGCCACACAGTGGAATCGGAACACTGAGTACCAAGCTCTGTTACTTCACAGAAAGATACTGCATTAGGTATGCTAGGTACTATACCCTGTTAACGTCACAGGTAAGTAAGCACGTGGATTGAGCTAGCTCTGCAGCTAAACTGTGCTAACAGCACACACTAATGAAGCAGATGATGAGACAAAGGAAATAAGACTTATGACGCTAGGTACAATACCCTGTTGTCTTCATAGAGAAGTATAGCATAAAGGTTGAGCTTGCTCTGTAACTGAACTGTGCTAACCGCACACACAAACGAAACAGATGCTAAGCCAAGCAACAAGTTACCCCAGTCCTGATACTACTGAACCTGTACCTGACTGGTACCTTAAGCATGTAGCAGACTAAGACTTAGGCGCTGAGCCATGGGTACGCAATGACCTAAGTGTGCTACCTGCCTACCAACATGTATACACACTGAGCATGAAAGCTCACACGCAACAGTGCAGACAGAGTGGTAGAGTATCCACCCACACACATCAAACATAAATGACACTAGCACGCTCACATGCACCGCTGTTATGAATGGGTCACCGAGGAGGATAGCAGGCCCAGGCTAAGCCACAGAAAACCAGAGAAGTTGGTAACTAAGCGGATGCAGACCCCTGATCCTGTCCACACAACTAGCAGTAACCGAGGAGCGTACCTATGATGATCCTAGACACCTCGGCACAGCCGGAGAGCTAACTAAGCCTAAAGCAAGAAAGGGGAAATCTAAACTGCCCCAGAGCAGACCACAAAGGAATAGATAGCCCCCAAACATATATTATCAGTGAGACAAGATGAAAGCACAAACGTAGGTAGGAAAATAGACTGAGCAAATGATGGGGCCCACACTGACTAGACAGGACAGGAAAGGATAGACACTGTCTGCAATCACGCAAAAAACCCTGCAAAAAGTCCAACACGTCTGATGCACAAAAACACTGAAGTCGCACGACTTCGCCCCCACTATATCAGCACTCTGGTATATTCTGAAAGCAAAGCAAAAAGAGACCAATCTAACAGAGGACAAAACAAACTTGCACAAGCAGTAACATATGGGCGGTGATTCAGCACAGCCCCAGCCGGAGCTGGCTGACCCGCACAAAGCAGAGATAGACAAAACCAGATCAAATGCAAACAGAAAAGCAAATGAACCACTTTGCTGAACCATGCAGGGACAGAGCAGGAGACATAAGACCTCTGAAGGCACAGGAAGAAAATCATCAGCAGGGATAGAGGGAGTCGGCTGTCTTAAATCCCAATCTGAAACCCCAGATCTCCAATCGTCATCCTCATTATCAGGTGGCCAGCCTCTGTCAATCAGATCAGCTCCACTACCTTCAGTAATAACCAGAGGTAGACCAGAAAGAGAATTCACAACAGTACCCCCGTTTGAGGAGGGGTCACCGAACCCTCATTCACGCCACCAGGCCGGTCAGGATGGGCCCGGTGAAAGGCACGAACCAATCTTTCGGCATGAATGTCAGAAGCAGAGACCCAAGAATTACCCTCCTGGCCATAACCCTTCCATTTGACCAAGTACTGGAGTCTCCGTCTAGACAAATGAGAATCCAATATTTTATCTACCTCATACTCCAAATTACCTTTAACCAATACAGGGTCAGGAGGCCCCGCCATGGGAACTACTGGCTCCACAAGCCTCTTCAACAAAGATTTATGAAACACGTTATGAATCTTAAGCGTAACTGGAAGAGCCAAATAGAAAGAAACGGGATAAAGGATTTCCAAAATCTTATAAGGTCCAATGAATCTTGGCTTGAATTTTGGGGACGCAATCTTCATAGAAATATTCTTTGAAGACAACCAAACCATGTCACCCACTTTAAACCGGGGACCAATGGTCCTATGCCAGTTGGAAAATCATTAGGCTTTTTCCTGAGATTGGGATAACTTATCCACCACTTGGTCCCAAATCTGCTGCATTCTCTCTACCACAGAATCCACACTTGGGCAGGCCGAAGATTCCACCTGCCCTGAAGAAATTCGCATATGAAACCCAAAGTTACAGAAAAAGGGCGAAATCAAAGTGGCAGAACTAGCTCTAATGTTTAGCGCGAATTCGGCCAAGGGCAAAAATGAGACCCAGTCATCCTGATCAGCAGAAATGAAACATCTCAAATAGGACTCCAAAGTCTGGTTTGTTCTCTCAGTCTGCCCATTGGTCTGAGGATGAAATGTAGAGGAGAAAGACAACTGAATTCCCAGTTTGGAACAAAAAGCTCTCCAAAATCTGGAAACAAACTGGACTCCTCTGTACGACACAATGTTCTCAGGAATCCCGTGCAACCGAACCACCTGTTGTAAAAACAAGGGCACCAACTCAGAAGAAGATGGCAACTTTGGGAGTGGTACAAGATGGACCATCTTCGAAAAACTATCACAAATCACCTAGATAACAGTCATTCTCTGAGAGACAGGAAGATCTGAAATAAAATCCATTGAGATATGGGTCCATGGCCTCCTGTGCACCGGCAGGGGCATCAACAACCCACTAGAACAAGAACAGAGCTTGGACCAAGAACAAGTCCCACAGGACTGCACAAAATTCCTGACATCATGAGATAAGGCAGGCCACCAAAAAGACTGACTCACCAATTCTCTGGTACCAAAAGTACCTGGATGACCAGCCAACGCGGAACAATGAATTACAGACATTACTCTCTTCCTCCACTGGTTAGGGACATACAATTTTCCCATAGGGCAACGTTCAGGTTTGTCCACCTGAAATTCCTCCAGGGCACGTCTCAAATCGGGTGAGATGGCGGAAAGAACTACACCCTCATTTAGAATGGTAGTAGGCTCGGTCACATAAAGAGAATCCACAAAGAAACTCTTAGAAAGGGCGTCCGCCTTAACGTTCTTAGTGCCCAGAAAAAAGAGACCACAAAATTAAAACGCGTGAAAAACAAGGCCCACCTAGCCTGTCTAGGATTCAAGCATTTTGCTGATTCAAGATAAATCAAATTCTTGTGGTCGGTGAGGACCACAACTTGATGTCTAGCTCCCTCCAACCAATGTCTCCACTCTTCAAATGCCCATTTCATGGCCAACAATTCCCGATTCCCCACGTCATAATTATGTTCAGATGGAGAGAATTTTCGAGAAAAGAAGGCACAGGGATTCATCTTAGAAGTCACCGGATCTCTTTGGGGCAAAACGGCTCCTGCACCAATCTCAGAAGCATCTACCTCCACCTGAAATGGGAGTGAAACATCAGGTTGCCGTAGAACCGGAGCAGAAGTGAATCTCCGCTTAAGCTCCTGAAATGCGGAGACTGCCTCTGGAGACGAATTCACCACATCAGCGCCCTTTTTGGTCAAATCAGTCAGTGGTTTAACAATACCAGAAAAATTACTTATAAATTTACGGTAGAAATTAGCAAAACCCTAAAACTTCTGGAGAGCCTTCAAAAAAGTGGGTTGAACCCAATCATAAATGGCCTGTATCTTGGCCGGGTCCATTTCAATAGCAGACGGGGACAAAATGAATCACAAAAATGAAATTCTCTGTACACCAAAGAGGCACTTCGATCCCTTAACATACAGGGAATTTTCCCTCAAAATCCGGAACACAGTCCGGACATGTTCCACATGAGAATTCCAATCACTGGAAAATATCAAAATATCATCCAGATAAATGATCAAAAACGTATCCACAAAGTCCCGGAAAATATCGTTCATAAAAGATTGGAAGACAGAAGGGGCATTAGTGAGCCCAAAAGGCATCACCAGGTACTCAAAATGTCCCTCTGGAGTATTAAACGCCGTCTTCCATTCTTCCCCGTGCTTTATGCGAATAAGATTATACGCCCTCTGAGGTCAAGCTTGGTAAACCAACAGGCACTTTCAACTCTAGAAAATAAATCAGAAATCAGGGGTAACGGATACTGATATTTAACAGTGATTTTGTTAAGGAAATGATAGTCAATACATGGCCTTAATGAACCATCTTTTTTGGCCACAAAAAAACCCCCAGCACCTAAAGGTGAAGAGGATGGTCTAATATTACCCTTCTCCAATGACTCCTTGATATAAGGTCACATAGCATCATGTTCGGGTACCGATAAGTTGAAAAGGCAACCCTTGGAAAATTTACACCCGGGCCTTAACTCAATTGCACAGTCATAACTCCTATGAGGAGGCAAAGACGCAGACTTACTCTCACTAAATACATCAGAAAAATCAGCCAAATAGTCAGGAATATGAGACTGGGGAGAGGTGGAGAAAACAGGAGTGTCACTAAGAACACATTGACAACCCCAACTCAACACGGATGCAGATTTCCAATCCAAAAAAGGATTATGAGTTTGCAACCATGGAAAACCCAGAACAATAGTATCATGCAAATTGTGCAACATCAAAAATTTAGAATTTTCTTGGTGGTCCGGGGCCACCCGCATTATCACCTTGGTCCAAAACTGGGGTATATTCTCAGCCAAAGGAGTAACATCAATACCCCTCAAAGGGATAGGAGTCCGCAAGGGTATCGTGGAAAAACCACAATGTTTAGCAAAGTCCAAATCCATCAGATTCAAAGCTGCTTCTGAATCGACAAAAGCCTTAGCGGAAAATGTAGGCAAGGAGCAGATCAGGGTAATCGCCAAAAGGAACTTAGGCTGTACACTGCCCACCACAAATATGTGAGTAAAATGCTTTTCTCGTTTAGGGCAGACAGAAATAGTATGAGAGGCATCCCCACAGAAAAAACACAGCTTATTACGGCTTCTAAACTCCTGATGTTGCGCCCTAGACAAAACCCTATCACATTGCATGGGTTCAGAAGTTCATTTGAAAGGCGGCAACGCCTCTTGTGTAGTTTTACAGTCAAGTAAACGCCGATCAATTTGAATGGCCAATGACTTAGAGTCGTCAACCCCAGATCTCCAATCGTCATCCTCATTATCAGGTGGCCAGCCTCTGTCAATCAGATCAGCTCCACCACCTCCAGTAACCACCAGAGGGAGCCCAGAAAGAGAACTGGCAATCCCTCTGTCAAGCTGGCCAGCTCCACTACCTTCAGTAATAACCAGAGGGAGACCAGAAAGAGAATTCACAACACACTGCTGAGAGCCTTTTATATGCTAGGCTATACCCCCAACACTCATCGCCAGTTGACCGAAACATTGCCCGTGGGCCTAACCGGAGCCACCACATCACAAGAGTAGCTATCATCCCACCATCAATGAGAAGGCACCACATCACAGATAAGCTAAGGTGATCTCTGGACTTAGACTCCAGAGCACAAGGCTGCACCTACATATCACTGGCTCCCATAGACTTGGCTGAAGAGCCAGCAGTAACCAAACATATACCATGAGCCTGAGCAAGATGCTGGGACCGACGTCTGTGCTGAACAGTAATTGCAGCGGCCGGACCCAGATGGGAGACCGCAGAACCAGACAATGACCAGGGATCAATCCTGTGCAGCGAGAGAATCCCAACGCCAAACACATGCACCTGTAAATTAGATGGGCTCTTATCACTACAGAAATGCCAAACATGTGGGCACTAAATTTTTTTTAGGCACACTGGGGCCCAGAATAGAGGGGGGGCATTTGGATTTGGGGGCGGAGAATTTGCTGAATTTCTTTAGGGGGACGAGGAGCCATTTCGCTTTTCCTGAGCCTTTGCACTACCAGGAGCATGGAAGCCCCCTATGTTTCTGATAACAGATGACAAAACTGAGTGAGGGCATGCTTTTTTGTGGATTGAGTTGAAGCTTTTATTGGGAACATTTTACATAACGTTTGGGATCACATTTATTTGGCGCTCTACGCTGACCACTTACTTTGGGCTTTCGATTTAAATCTCTGAGTGTTGTTACAGATGAAACCCCGAAGGGATCCATTCACTATAATAAGGCAGCAGAGTAACTCTGGACTCCATCTGGCCTCTGATCAGTGGTGTTCTTTTCAGAAGTGCACAAAACTGTGGCCGAAAGGTACTTTTATGCAATCCTAAAAAGACAGACACCACCAGATTACAGGTTCTATGGCATCCCCAGTGCCTCCATTTGCCTCATTATAGGAAATTTTCCACTGGGGGTTCTGCCTGAATCACGTATGTCATAGATTTACACAGAAACCCTGGTGTAAGCACTCAGAGCGCAGGATAAATGTGCGCCGGGCCTTGCGATCTTTAGGAGGCAGAATGAAAAAATCAACAGCATGTGAAGAATTGGTTATATTTATTTTTTACACCATTCCTTGTGCAGTATAAGTGATTAGGCAATCTTATTCTTCGGGTCAGAGCGATCACAGTGATACCAGATTTATATCGGGTATTATGTTTGGCTGCTGTCACACACTAAAAGATGCTTGCATCACCATATTGTGAGAGCTATCATTTTTTCATATTTCGTCATGTGAAGTCTTGTTTTTTGCAGGACGAGCTGACAATTATCCCTGATGAAGGATGCCTCAAGATACCAAAGCGCATAGGATTAGGATCTTTTATATTCCCATATACCTGATTTCAGGTAGGGGTGTGATGTCACCAACCCTAATACATGTGGTTTTACCACTTGGGTCAATTGGAAATATTGTTCCACAGACCTGCCACTGGCCGAGGCAGCGTATGGTCATAATATTATTGCCTAAACTTAGCCTCATACAGCCCCTGAAATCCTAAAACAGATAGATCCACGGTTACATGCCGTTACAGCTAGACTTACACAGGTCAATGCTAGGAGGGTATAGGACATAGTTACTCTGTTTCAGCTTCCTGTTACTTTCCAATTAACTCCACCCACTCCCTCAGGCCACAAGGCTTCCACAGTATTGCCGTGTGTCCTTGGCGGATCCTGGCGGCGGTCACTGCACACCAACACAGCGGACTCTTTCCACAATGCACGTTTCTAGGCCAGCATGGACAGACACCACTGTGTTCACTATAGACAAACAGCTCCATCTCTATACGCTACAGACCCAACACCGTGCACCCAGCTCTTGAAGTAATAGCAAATGTGGTGCACCCATCTTTTCCAGCCACTCAC
Source organism: Dendrobates tinctorius (assembly GCF_039654945.1). Classification (NCBI taxonomy): domain Eukaryota; kingdom Metazoa; phylum Chordata; class Amphibia; order Anura; family Dendrobatidae; genus Dendrobates; species Dendrobates tinctorius. The sequence continues at coordinate 17,735,090 of NW_027361692.1, forward strand.
CACTAAAAATCCAAGGTAACAGCTTCAGCCTTTATGTTTAATTGTACATAACAGCATTTATACACATGTGCTAGCAATCTGGTATATATATTGTTTAAATACACTGTGGCCCTGGACACAAGGCACCCAGCTTTCCTGTTAAAATCAGTGCATCCAGCTTACCTAACAACTTAAATTCTGGGTATTATTTGTATATTGTTGTATAAAACTATATGATCATGCATTTGCATTAATTTATGTTGTGGTATCTTGACCTATATACACTGCCATTTTTGTGAAATTAAGGACACCCTGTTCTGCCTTCTTCCACGTATGATGCTGTGTGGATTCCAATATACGGCTTAACCTTTCATCCACTCCCAGAAACAAGACTGTATGGATGCTTAAGTCTATATTTATTGGGATGATATGGACAACAATGGTAGATGTTAACAGATGGTATAGTAGAACACAGTAGTAGATGAGATCAGGGGTTTTTGTACAAAGTTGTAGATGATATCAGAGATTGTTGAACACAGTTATGGATGATTCAGAGATTGTTGCACACAGATATGGATGATTCAAGTAAAAACTATAAGAGACAGATAATGCAGCATGTCAGTACTGGTAGATAATATACAATACACAAATACTGGCAGGTAATCACAGCAATTCAATGTACTATCACAGCAGTAGCAATGATACAGGATGCTGTTATCATGCATAAAAGCTGAGCAATATAACATACACAGCAGCCAAGGAGAAATATATCTAAAACAACTAATGGCTGCCAGCTTTGCACTGACTGAACAGAGGATGCATATCAAGAGGATGCATATAACTATCATGCATTGCAAACATCATGGTGGGGCTGCATTATGGCTGCTAACACAGATGCATAGCATAGTTTACATAAATGCATTAAACCTTACCAGAATCCGCTTGTTATAAGCACGGGTTTGCAGGGAGCCGAGCAGGTGTAAACTACTCAGAAGATGGCTGAAAATGGTTACATGTCATTGACCAGGGCAGGAAGAAGGGGCGGTTCTGAACAGTTAACCATTTGGAGAACAGAAGATTCCAAACGCATGAATAAAAAGGAGAAAGGCAACCTAATGACCATATCTGGGACTGCACTTAAAATATCTTGCTGCACAGAATGGGCAGAACACACCCTCTCGCAATGAGGTTTAAGCTCAGCGGGAGTATTGTCGTATACTCACTACAAAACCCTGCAGGAGGACATATCTTCTCCCTTTTTTTTCTTTTCCCCCATTTCTGAGCACTGTTTGGAATATACTTTTGTCTTTTTTCTACATTAGCTGACAGTAGGTGGTTACTGTCACCCAAACGTAGTAGCTAGAAACTCAGGAGTCTGTCAAAGCGCCAGTGGGCTTTTACAGTTTTTGCATCACCATATTGTGAGAGCTATCATTTTTTCATATTTCATCTGACAGGGTCATATGAAGTCTTGTTCTTTGCGGGACGAGCTGACAATTTTATTGGTATCATTTTTGGGCACATGACATTTTTCTATCGCTTTTTATTCTGATTTTTGCGAGAGTGAATGAACTTAAATCAGCAATTCAGGAATTGCTTTTTTTCTACTGTTCCATGTGTGGTAAAATTGGTAAGACCGCTTTATTCTTCGGGTCATTACGATTACAGCGATAGCTTTTTTTTTTTTTATGTTTTGGCACTTTTACTCACAAGAAACTATTTTATACAACCTGAGCTGTTTTCACCTTTCTTTGCAAATCAGCAGTTTCTACCCTGCTTGTCTCTCTACTTGTCATAAATGTGTCATGCCAACCGGGGAGATCTAGCTGTAGAAGATCACAGCGTATTGTGAATCACAGATCTTCCATTTAGCTTGTGTGTCTGAATCCCATATTAAATGAATTTGGATTACTTTGATGCTGAAGAGGTTTATGACCTTTTCTATGCTTGTCAGAAACATGCAGCTCATTTTCAGATGCTTTTATCTGGTCGCTAACTCTTCCTATAAAACCTGGCCAGACCCTCTCTGTCTTGCCAGTGAAAGCTTTGCTTCCTTGCTTTTAGAAGATGCTGTGCCTAATAGGAGTTTATTCTTGCTATTGGAGATTAGTCTTCCTGTGCAGACTGTTTAATCTAAGTGTTTTGGAGTGAAGTTGTTGTAAAGGTGTTCAGTTGTATGTGTATGTTTATCTCCTGGTCTCTGTTTCCCGTTTAGTTTATTCCTCCCTGTCTCTATCTTCCTCCCTATAGTTGGTTGGTGCTTTTGTATGATAGTGGGTTTCTGTTATCCCTGTTTTGTCAAGTGTGTACTTAATACGCTAAATTTCTGTCCCGGGTTCCATGGGGTGGGGGAGGGGACAGGCCAGGGATTAACAGGAACATATGGAAGACGGAGACTTGGGCCTGTTTACCATCAGGAGCAACCCAGGACAGGGCTAGCCAGGGTCCCAGTTCCAAGGACAGTTTGAGGCAGCCTCCTCTTCTTAAGACCATTGCAGCGTGACACTACTACACCTCTGCCTCTAAATAGAACACAAGTTCTATATATACAGTTGTGTGAAAAATTGTTTGCCCCTTCTTCACTTTCTATTCTTTTGAGTACTTGTTACACTTAAATGTTTCAAATCACCAAACAAATTTAAATATTAGACAAAGGTAACAAAGGCTAACACAAAATGCAGTTTTAAATGAAGGTCTTTATTACTAAGGGAAAAAGAAATCCAAACCTACAGGGCCCTGTGTGAAAAAGTGATTGCCCTCTAAACCTAATAACTGGTTGGGACACACCTTAGCAGCAACAACTACAATCAAGTGTTTGCAATAACTGGCACTGAGTCTTTTACAATGCTCTAGAGGAATTTTGGCTCACTTATCTTTGCATAATTATTGTAATTCAGTCACATTATAAGGTTTCTGAGCCTTAGCAGCCTTTTTAAGTCATGCCACAGCATCTCAATCAGATTAAGGTCAGAACTTTGACTAGGCCACTCCAAAGTCTTAATTTTGTTTTCCAGGATGTCCTTCCTGACAGCACCAATAGGAGGTTATCCTTTGTATCCTTGATAGGGGTAGAAACACAGAAGAGGTTAAATAGCCCCTCCCCACCACCACCCTTCAGTGTTTTTCCTGTCCCTATTATGGTTAGATGCAGGAGAGGAGTACAGGAGGTGCAAAGATGAAAAGTACCTGTGTACCAGTAATCCAGTCGAGCAGGAAGGCTTCAGGGAACTGCCACATCCCTCCCTAGGGGGCTCTGGGGTGGTGGAGGCTCGATCTGAAGGGCTACACAGTGTCACTGATACCGCAGCAGGTCCCTCAGTGGCCGGTGGAGCTGTGCGCTCCCGGAACTTGCTTCATCCCTCCTCATGGGGCTCTGGGCAGCGGCTGCTGTTGCGGGGTTCTCATACGGCCTAAGCTTCAGGTCAGGAGGCATGCCACCGGTGAGTTCCGGGGGGTGTGGCCTCAGGATACCGGGTCCAGTCCGGGAGGAGTTTCTGGCCGGCATCTTGCTCCTTTGCTCTTGCACTCCCGGTGTGCTGTGTCATCAGGAGGTGCACCAGTGACAACATCCAGGTCAAGTCAGAAATCAAGACTTCCGGTGCTCAGTGTTGTCAGGGGCAAGCCGGGTCAGAACCTGGAGTGTCTTCAGGATCCCCAGGGGAACATGGCACCAGGTGTGGGTGCTTTCGGTCCAGTTGGTGTGCATTCCACAAGGGGCATGCACGATTCGGCTGTGCACCTGCAGCATCGAGATTCACAGCAGCTGAGCTCGGAAGGAAGATGAATCAGATGTCTTGAAGCCAGGTAAGGCAGACTACTTAAGTACAGACAGCTGACAGCACAACTGACTTAGTGAAGATGGAGAGTGCTAGCCATCCTGACGTCCAGTCCTTAGAGCCATCCCTGGACCATGTGAGTGGGGCATAGTGGGGGTCTCTCAGCTGGACTACATCCAAAGGGCCTTCTTTACTACATTGTCTTTTAGGGCATGGAGACCCCTAAGCAGTCCACTTCAACAGCCAGAAAAAAGGCTAATAAATGTCCATTATGCACCGCCAGACTTCCAGAGGGATATGAGAAAAAGTTATGGGAAGCATGCATTGCCAAATTGCTTAAGCAGGAGCAGACCTTTTTACTGACCTATATAAGGACCATGATCAGAGAGGAAGTTCAGGCTGCTGTCTCTGCACTAGGGAGGTCCCAACCTCCCTCTCCTAAGAGACCCAGATAGGACATGGGTCTAAGTTCAGAGGAAGGAGAAGTATCGGGCAATTCTAACTCGGACTCTGGTGAAGGCGAGGGTTCTTCACTGTCACTCTCGGAGGAATGGATAAGATATCTATTTTCATCCAAGAACACAGATATGCTCCTGCAGGCGGTTCAGGGTACCATGAATTTGGAGGACTTCATGGAACCATTGACAGTTCAAGATGAGATGTTTGGTGGCCTTAGAGCTCATAGAAATAGAGTGTTACCAGGTAATAATCACATAAAGGCAATGATACTGGAAGAATGGAGAGACATAGGGAAAAAGCTTGTGATCCCAAGAGATTTTAAGTACTGCCTTCCCTTCAATCCGGAAGAGACCAAGGTTTGGGAAACCGTAGCAAAAATTGATATACCTGTGGCTAGAGTCTCTAAGAAAACAGCCATCCCTTTTGAAGACTCATCTGGCCTTAAAGACCGATGGACAAAGATTGGAAGACCTCCTTAAAAAAGCCTGGGAGTCATCTGCAACCATCATGAAAGCCAACATAGAGGCCACCTTGGTAGCCAGATCAATAAGTCTTTGGGTAGATGAGCTAGAGAGCCACATCAAGAACAGGACTCCCAGGGAGGAAATCCTGAAATCACTACTATTGTTGAGAATGGCAAATGACTTTATGGCTGATGCATCAGCAGAATCAGTCCATTTCGCAGCAAGAAGCAATGCGCTATCAAACGCAGCAAGGCGTGCTCTGTGGCTAAGATCATGGTTGGGGATACCCAGTCAAAAAACAAACTTTTCTCAATACCATTTTCTGGCCTTCACATATTCTGACCAGTTTTAGATTAATTGCTTGAAAAAGCATCAGATGAAAGAAGGGCTTCCCCAAAGAAAAACCAAGAAAGATGCTGTACTTTCGGAGGACCCATTCTCACCCTAGGCAGTTTTATAAAGGAAACAGTGAAACCAGCAGGTGGAGCTCCCCAAGGATGGCAAAGGTAGAGGCTGCTATCGATACCAGGGGTCTAGATCCTTCAGACAATGACACCAGAGGCATTGGGGGGAGACTTAAGTACTTCCTGGAAAGTTGGCAGGAAATTACCCAGAATCAGTGGATCCTGCAGACAGTGGCTCAAAGGTACAGGATAGAGATCACCCAGTTACCTCCCAGGAGATACTACCTAACACCCAGTCTCCAGTGGTCCATCAAAGACTTCTAAAAGACATACAGGAGTTTATAGAATTAAAAGTCATAATTCAGGTGCGGTGCGCCATTCCCAACAGTTCCAAGGACATTATTCCAGTCTATTTTCTATAAGAAAACTAGGAGGGGAATACCAAACAATAATAAACCTGAAGCCAATAAACTGATGGGTAACCTTCAAGCAGTTCAAAATGGAGTCTCTCAGATCAGTCATACCGCTGATAAGAAAGAACTCAGTAATGTGCATGCTAGATCTCAAAAGTGCTTATTACCATGTACCCATCCATGCCTCGCATCAAAAGTACCTCAGGTTCTGATAAAACACCAAGAGAGGATACAACATTTTGAGTTTCGGTGCCTTCCATTCGGTCTCTCTTCCGCTCCCCGAATCTTCACAATACTCATGGCTAAAGTTATGGCTTTCTTGAGGGTAAAGAACATTCCCATCATCCTGTGCATGGACGACCTGCTGCTAGTGGCAGACTCACCACATTAGATGGAAGAATATTTAGCAACAACCATGTCACTTCTGCAGAGGCTGGGGTGGGTAATAAACCTGAAAAAAATCAAGTCTCAGGCCAGAAAGGAAGAAAACATTTCTGGGGGTACTCCCAGACTCAGAACAGGAGTATTCATTCCTTCCAACACACAACCAACAAAGAATCAGACAAGAGGTTCAGATGCTACAAAAGAGAAAATACATCTCCATCAGGAAAGCCATGAGAGTTCTAGGTCTAATGACTTCATGTATTTCCAGCATCCAATGGAGTCAGTCTCATTCAAGGATCCTACAATGAGATATCCTTTCAGGCCTCATTGGACAACAGAATGATAATATCCAGAGAGGTAAATCAGTCTCTGTCATGTGGACCAGTATAGCAAACCTTGAGAAAGGGAGACCCTGGAGATTGTTCCCATGCATAAACATCACTACGGACCCAAGCCTCAGGAGTTGGGGAGACCACATAGAAGGATGTTACCTCAAGGAAACATAGCCCATATCAGTACACAACAGTTCATCAAACCACAGGGAACTCAGAGCAGTTTGGGAGGGTCTGAGGAGAAGCTAAAAGGAGCTCCACAATCATCATGTCGGGGTTTTCTCTGACAGCTCAACCACAGTGTCCTTCCTACTACATCAGGGAGGTCCGAGGCACCATCACCTGCAGGATTTAGCAGAGACAATATTTTCCTGGGCAGAACTCACGGTAAAATCCATCACAGCGGTTCACCTGAAAGGAGAAAAAAATCAGGTAACAGACTTTCTCAGCAGGGAGAAGGTGCAGTCCTTGGAATGGTCCCTAAACAAAGAAGTCTTTGTTCAACTAACCAGGCACTGTGGTTCACCAGAAATAGACTTGTTTGCCTCAAAGAAAAATATAAAGACAAAAATTTCTTCTTGCTAAATCCGGGGGACAATCCAACTGTAGTAGACGCCTTAGCACAGACCTGGAAAATGGAACTTGCTTACGTTTTTCCACCACTTTCTGTAATACCGAGCATTCTAAGGAAGATCCAGGAAAGTCAGGTATCAGTAATCCTAATAGTCCCCTACTGGCTCAAAAGTGGCTTGTTCTCGCTATTAAAGCAGATAGCATTGGGGTGGCCCAAGAAATGTGTCTGGCTATGGGAATACATGCAGGGCTGGGATGTCTTACCTGGGCCTCCTCTGAGTGTGATTCCGCCTCCGCAGCTTGAGCTTGTCTCCGGCTGGTCACAGGATATGTCTCAGCCAGAGGGGCCACCGAGAATGCAGACAGCATGGACCCCAAGTCATTTTCCAGCAAGACGTCTGCAGGCAAATCCTCCATTAAGCCGACCTCAACAAGGCTATCCCTGACTCCCCAGTTCAGGTGAATCCTGGCAGTGGGTAGTCGATGTATAGCTCACCCTGCTACACGGACTGCCACTGTCTGGTCCGTCTTCTCTTGGTCCCGGACAAGATGAGGCTTCACAAGGGTCAAAGTTGCTCCGAAATCTCTTAGTCCCTGCATACGTTTCCCATTAACCCACACGACCTGTCAATGCTGTTGTCAATTATCTGCCTGCACGGGGTCTACTTCATGCAGCACTTCCTCCATCTCTTCCACCCCTTGGTTAGTCGTAGCCCCCAATGCCGGGTCAGCTTCGCCTTGGTAGCAGTGTACAGCAGACTGGCTGAAGGTAGCTGTTCCCGCCTTTGGCCACTGGGTATGCTGAGTCCGGTTGGGGCATTGTCTTTGCAGGTGGCCCAGCTGACGGCAGGTGTGGCATTGCGCCCCAGGGGAACTGTGGTAGGCCGGGTTTCTAGCTGGTCCCCCTACAATCTTCGGTGGTTTGGGGCCCTCCAGGTCCATGGGCGGGCCCCTAGTGACCACCTTTGATCCGGGCCAAGATCACTTCTTTGATCCGCTCATAGTCTATACAGTCCTCATCAGGTACCGTGCGATAGGCGTCCGCTGCCCGGCCTGTCAGCTTGCTGGCCAGAATCTGAACCCGTTCCTCCGGCTTCACTTGATGAAGGGCACACTGCCGCTCAAAGTCCTGCAGAAAGCCATCAATGTCTTCCTCTGCCTCCCCCAACTGTCGGAAGGCATTATACTGGATCTTTTTGTGGCTTACTGTTGAAGGTACCTGGTCGAAGGCCAGAGCTCCCCCTGCTCGCTGGCTCTCCTCTCTCCGCTCTGCCATCTCCATCTTGGCCAGCTCCACTTTGGTCCACTCTGCCATCTCCATCTTGCCTAGCTCTATCCTGGTCCGCTCGGCCATCTTTTCCTTCAGATCAGTACGCACATCCGCCATCACCTCTCGTATGATCTCTACTGCAGGGTTTAGGCCATAGAACGCCAGTCTGTTCTTTACCTCCCTCTGGAATTCGGTCTCCTCCACGTTCACATTGGGGGATGTTGCACTGTCGTGTTCCATGATGGCTGCTATCAAATCCGCTTTTGTTTTGTTGCTGGCGATCAACCCTCGGGCTTCCACCAGATCTTTTAATGTAGTCCTCTTTAACTTCTGGTAGCTATTTTCCATTCATTCCTTTTCTCCTGTTGAAGGGGTGTCAAATCCCGCTGTCTGCCACCAGTGTAACGGGGTCTACAAGCTGGGGTACCTCTTTCAGTACCACCCCGTGTTTCCGGAGGTCCGCTCTGCTTTGGCTGGAGTCTGAATGAATGACGCTGGCTGGAATCCCTGGTTTACATGGGTGCATATAAAAGATCACTGCTTCTCCACGTATTTCCAGTCTGCCAACACTTTACTCACAGGACACAGAATATATCACACAGATACAGAGGGCAGGCCAATAGAAAAGCGCCAGACTTGCATTACAAAAGCCGCAGGTGGCCGGAGCCTGCCGATGTTTACAGTGGAAATTACAAAGGTGGGGGGGCGGAAAAAAGGGGAATGCTGATGCATTAGGGACATGCATCTCACATAGAACCTATTATCCATACATATAACTGCACAACATATTCTGGGTGCTAAGTGGTTCTGTAACATGTAACACCAGGATTGGGGGGGTGAGGGGACCATGCATTCCAGGATAGGTGGGTGAGGTCACCATGCATTCCAGGATTAGGGGGTGAGGGAACCATGCATACCAGGATTGGGGGGGTGAGGGGACCATGCATACCAGGATTGGGGGGGTGAGGGGACCATGCATACCAGGATTGGGGGGTGAGGGGACCATGCATACCAGGATTGGGGGGGTGAGGGGACCATGCATACCAGGATTGGGGGGGTGAGGGGACCATGCATACTAGGATTGGGGGGTGAGGGGACCATGCATACCAGGATTGGGGGGGTGAGGGGACCATGCATACCAGGATTGGGGGGTGAGGGGACCATGCATACCAGGATAGGGATGAGAGGGTACCATGAATACCAGGATAGGGATGGGGGGGGCCAGGCATACCAGAATGGGGGCAGCACATACCAGTTTGGGAGATCATATACCAATAAAAATGCTCACCACCCGGGCGTAGAACGAGTTGAATAGCCAGTATGTATGTATATATATATATATATATATATATATATATATATATATAAACAAGACATGTGTAATTGCAGTACTTATGTGGGAGAAATACTTCATATTCTGGAACAACTTCAAGGGTGCCAACACTGTATATATATATTTTTTCCATGCTTTGTAATTGGAGGTGTGTATTTCCACATGCTTATTGTGAGTTCCCCAATAAATTACTTAGTTGTTGAAGCATCTGTAGCCTCAACCATCTCTCATCAATCAATTCAGTAATTGTCCTGACGATTTAAGCGGTGTACTTTTGATATCTGGTGGCAGCGGTGAGATCTGGGTGATCTCTCCAATATCATATGTGACAAAGTGGTAATAATAGTTGGATCTGCATGATCCCAGGTTGTGTATCCGTGACAATGCTAATAATAAGATGTTTAATTCACAACATGTTTTGATGCCGTAAAGGCATCTTTATCAAGTGAAAAAAAGATTGGTATAGCATTGAAATGCATTGTGAAAAAAAAACTTAAAATCAACATTGCTGAAGAATCAATTTACTCTAGTAGCATTGGAGTATATTATAGGTGACAAAATAATAATTTATGCTGGTATTTGCAATAATATTTCACACAAGGAACTATTCAATTTTTATGAGTGTTCTCTTTAAAGATAAAAAAAATAATAAAATTAAGAGACCTCAGTGGTTGATGCCTTTTAATGACTAACTGAAAAGGTAGTGACTAGAGTTGAGCGACTTTTGGTTTTTTAGGGTCGCGTTTCGTTTCGTGAAACCCGACTTTTCCAAAAGTCGGGTCGAGCAAGATCGTCCGATTATAGGGAAAAGTCGGGGTCGTCCCGAAACACGAAACCCAATGTAAGTCAATGGGGAATAAAAGTCGGCAGTGAGAGGAGGACAGGAAACACACCTACAGTGCCCATTTGAATGCCAAAAGCATCAATTCTTCTTACTTAAGCTTGTCAACCTTAATTAACTTCATAATACAAGTTACGCACTGAAAAATGGGGGTTATTTGGCTAAATTTGTGGGGGGGGGAGGGCTGGCTGCAGGTTTTCATGTGCCCTGGGCGAAAGAGCGCCCCTTTAACACATACCACAACTCATCATGCTCCGATACGGCAGAGAAATAGCGGTATAGTACAATGAAAAATACCTCACTTTTTACATCTCATGACGAGGCCCATCTATTTCTCCATACAAAATCATTGGTCCCATATAATGTTTGAAACAGTATATGATGAGCTCCACATAATGCTACAGTATATGTTGGTCCCCATGGATGAAGCTCCACTGTCTTATGGGCCCAAATAATGCTCCAAACATAATGGGCCCCATTTCTAATGCTCTAGTGTATAATGGGCCCTGTAAATGCTGCTCCAGTGTCTGATGTCCACCTTTGGAATGTTCCAGTGTATGGTGGGCCCCATCTATCATTCTCCAGAGTATAGTGCTCCCCAAAAATTGCTGTCCCAACATTGAAAACAATCAAATAAGTCTCCTCGCTAGGGAATCCCTGTACTTGTCTGGACAGGTGCTGTAGCTTGCTTAACAGCTCGCCAGCCGTTCTCACGCCCAGTATGGATTGCACGTGATTGCACAAAGGTTAGAAAGGGTACCGTATCCCTGGATAACATGTATGGATAGCGTACACATTCAAAATATATGTCTATACAGCATGAGGCAGGCTCAGACGGTGTTAGGCCCAGTATGGATTGCACGTCATTGCACAAAGGTTAGAAAGGGTACCGTATCCCCGGATAACATGTATGGATAGCGTACACATTCAAAATATATGTCTATACAGCATGAGGCAGGCTCAGACGGTGTTAGGCCCAGTATGGATTGCACGTCATTGCACAAAGGTTAGAAAGGGTACCGTATCCCCGGATAACATGTATGGATAGCGTACACATTCAAAATATATGTCTATACAGCATGAGGCAGGCTCAGATGGTGTTAGGCCCAGTATGGATTGCACGTCATTGCACAAAGGTTAGAAAGGGTACCGTATCCCCGGATAACATGTATGGATAGCGTACACATTCAAAATATATGTCTATACAGCATGAGGCAGGCTCAGACGGTGTTAGGCCCAGTATGGATTGCACGTCATTGCACAAAGGTTAGAAAGGGTACCGTATCCCCGGATAACATGTATGGATAGCGTACACATTCAAAATATATGTCTATACAGCATGAGGCAGGCTCAGACGGTGTTAGGCCCAGTATGGATTGCACGTCATTGCACAAAGGTTAGAAGGGGTACCGTATCCCCGGATAACATGTATGGATAGCGTACACATTCAAAATATATGTCTATACAGCATGAGGCAGGCTCAGACGGTGTTAGGCCCAGTATGGATTGCACGTCATTGCACAAAGGTTAGAAAGGGTACCGTATCCCCGGATAACATGTATGGATAGCGTACACATTCAAAATATATGTCTATACAGCATGAGGCAGGCTCAGACGGTGTTAGGCCCAGTATGGATTGCACGTCATTGCACAAAGGTTAGAAAGGGTACCGTATCCCCGGATAACATGTATGGATAGCGTACACATTCAAAATATATGTCTATACAGCATGAGGCAGGCTCAGACGGTGTTAGGCCCAGTATGGATTGCACGTCATTGCACAAAGGTTAGAAAGGGTACCGTATCCCCGGATAACATGTATGGATAGCGTACACATTCAAAATATATGTCTATACAGCATGAGGCAGGCTCAGACGGTGTTAGGCCCAGTATGGATTGCACGTCATTGCACAAAGGTTAGAAGGGGTACCGTATCCCCGGATAACATGTATGGATAGTGTACACATTCAAAATATATGTCTATACAGCATGAGGCAGGCTCAGACGGTGTTAGGCCCAGTATGGATTGCACGTCATTGCACAAAGGTTAGAAGGGGTACCGTATCCCCGGATAACATGTATGGATAGCGTACACATTCAAAATATATGTCTATACAGCATGAGGCAGGCTCAGATGGTGTTAGGCCCAGTATGGATTGCACGTCATTGCACAAAGGTTAGAAAGGGTACCGTATCCCCGGATAACATGTATGGATAGCGTACACATTCAAAATATATGTATATACAGCATGAGGCAGGCTCAGACGGTGTTAGGCCCAGTATGGATTGCACGTCATTGCACAAAGGTTAGAAGGGGTACCGTATCCACGGATAACATGTATGGATAGCGTACACATTCAAAATATATGTCTATACAGCATGAGGCAGGCTCAGACGGTGTTAGGCCCAGTAAGGATTGCACGTCATTGCACAAAGGTTAGAAAGGGTACCGTATCCCCGGATAACATGTATGGATAGCGTACACATTCAAAATATATGTCTATACAGCATGAGGCAGGCTCAGACGGTGTTAGGCCCAGTATGGATTGCACGTCATTGCACAAAGGTTAGAAGGGGTCCCGATCCCCGGATAACATGTATGGATAGCGTACACATTCAAAATATATGTCTATACAGCATGAGGCAGGCTCAGACGGTGTTAGGCCCAGTATGGATTGCACGTCATTGCACAAAGGTTAGAAAGGGTACCGTATCCCTGGATAACATGTATGGATAGCGTACACATTCAAAATATATGTCTCAGGAGGCAGGCTCAGACGGTGTCAGGCACAGTATGGATTTGACGGCCCAGATTACACAGCGGAGGAGCAGGGAGAGGTAAAGATTGCAAATGCTGGGGCCCTGGCCAAGCAAGGGGGGCCCACTCGTGGGCGTCGGTACTGGCACTGGGCCCCTCATAGTACAGCGGTGTGTCTGACGGCGGGTGTGCACCACCACCGTCAGAGACACTTGATTGCACTATGATGGACCCTGTGCCAGTCCCCGCGCCCAAGAGTCGGCCTACCCACCTGTCCAGGGCAATGGCACTCGCACGGTGTCGTGCGGTAGGTGGTGACCCCGGCCATGGGGGGGAGGCAGCACAGTTATGGAGTTTTAGAAAGTGGCATATGTTGATGTTGGACATTCAGCTGATGCAAAAGGCGAAATAGGTGAAGTACCAGGAAGAGGTGGACCAAAGCAAACCATTTTTCTGTCACCCTATGTGTCATCAGGGGAAGGTGGGACAAAATCCTTGGAAACCCATGCGTGGTTCATTTTAATGAAGGTTAGATCATCCACATTTTGGGTTGACAGACGGGTCCTTTTTTCTGTCAGGATGGATCCAGCTGCACTGAAGACTCTTTCCGATAGCACACTTGCAGCTGGGCAAGCGAGCTCCTGTAAGGCATATTGGGCCAATTCAGGCCAGGTGTCCAGTTTAGCGGCCCAATAGTCAAAGGGGAATGACCTGTGTGGGAGAACATCGATATGGGAGGAAAAGTAGTTTGTAACCATAGTTGACAACTGCTGTCTCCTGTCACTTTCCATCGATGCAGTATTACCAGTTGTGTGAGCGGTATTTGAAAAATCAGTCCACAACATTGTCATGAAACCCCTGTCTCCAACACCACTTCTGCTGTGTGCACCACGAACACCTCTGCCAAGCTGCCCCCGGCCCGTACGGCTTTTGTGAGAACCATCACCGCTGCTGTGTGCTGGGAATGCCTCAAGCAACCGATTTACCAGAGTTGCTTGTTTATTAGCCAATATTAGGTCAAGGTTCTCCTGTGGCATGATGTTTTGTAATTTGCCTTTATAGCGTGGATCCAGGATGCTGGCCAACCAGTAGTCGTCATCGTTCATCATTTTGGCAATGCGGGGGTCCCTTTTTAGGATCTGCAAGGCATAATCTGACATGTGGGCCAATGTTCCCGGTGTCAATGATGCACTGCGAGTGCTGGGTGGAGGAGCACTTTCTGGCAAATCCACATCCCTCCAGTCACGCACAAACCCTGTACCAGACCTTGCCACGCCAACATTTTCACTTGCCCCATGAGATGCATCCTCCTCCCCTAAGTAATCATCCCCATCATCCTCCTCCTCCTCCTCTTCTTCCTCCACCTCGTCCAGGAGAGGTCCCGGAGCAGACAATGGCTGAATGTCATCAAGGATTCCCTCCTCCTCTTCCTCCTCATCAACATTGGCTGCAGACGCCTGCTCCTTAAGGTGCGTCAAAGTTTGCATGAGCAGACGCATAAGTGGGATGCTCATGCTTAGGATGGCGTCATCTGCGCTTACCAGCCGTGTGCATTCCTCAAAACACTGAAGGACTTTACAAAGGTCTTTCAGCTTCGACCACTGCACGCCTGTCAACTACATGTCTGCTCTCAAAGTGCCTGGCCGTGTATCCTCCCACAAATGCATTATGGCCTGCCTCTGCTCGCACAGCCGCTCCACCATGTGCAGGGTGGAGTTCCACCTTGTTGCAATGTCGATAATGAGGCGGTGGTTGGGAAGGTGGAGCAATCGCTGCAGCTTCTGCATACGAACGGAGTGTACAGGCGACCGGCGGATGTGCGCGCACAGTCTTCGCACCTTCTGGAGCAGGGCTGTTAACTCCGGATAATTTTTGAGGAAGCACTGCACCACCAGGTTCAAGGTGTGAGCCAAGCAAGGTATGTGGCTGAGTTTTGAAAGGGCTATGGCTGCCACAAAATTACGGCCGTTATCACTAACTACCTTGCCTGCCTCAAGATGTACACTGCCCAGCCATGACTCAGTTTGTTGCTTCAAGTACTCGGCCAGCACCTCGGCGGTGTGTCTGTCGCCCAAACACATCATCTGCAACACAGCCTGCTGATGCTTTCCACTAGCTGCTCGATAGGGGGACACATCGTGTGCAACAGTGGCAGCTGCAGATGGAGTGCTCGTACGACTGCGCTCTGTGGACGAGCTTTCGCTTCTGGAGGAGGAGGAGGAGGAGGAGGGTCGAACGCCTACAGCCAACTGTTTCCTATACCGTGGGCTAGGCAGCACTGTCCCACCACCGATGTCCCCTGTGGACCCTGCATCCACCACATTAACCCAGTGCGCAGTGATGGACACGTAACGGCCCTGGCCATGCCGACTGGACCATGCATCAGTTGTGAGGTGCACCTTTCCGCTCACTGACTGCTTGAGTGCATGGACAATGCGGTCTTTCACATGATGGTGGAGGGCTGGGATGGCTTTGCGAGAGAAGAAGTGGCGACTGGGTAGGTCATAGCGTGGTACTGCATAGGCCATGAGTTCGCGGAAAGCTGTGCTTTCCACCAACCGAAAGGGCATCATCTCAAACGAGATTAGTTTGGCAATGTGGGGGTTCAAACCCAGTGTACGCGGATGAGAGACTGAGTACTTTCTTGACCTACTCATAGTGTCTGGGAGGGTGAGCTGGACTTGAGAGCTGCATATGGTGGAAGTAGCGGTGGACAGGGCGGACTGAGAGAGGGTTGATGATGGTGATGGAGTTGGTGTTCTTTCTGATGGCCTAGAATCAGTCTTTCGTTGATATAACAGTGGGATTCCCTGACTGCTGTGGCCTTGCAACGACACCTCAACATTTGCTGCTGTGCTAACCGGTGGGCTTACAGTGGGGGAAACAATGTAGCATTGCTGACTACCTTCGTTGTGATCAGTTGCACATGTGGCACTTGAGGTTTGGTGTTGTGTCCACGCTTGCAAGTGCATGCTGGTTAAATGTCTAAGCATGCAACTGGTATTCAAATTTTTCAGATTTTTCCCTCGGGTAAAGGTCTTTGCGCACTTCTTACAGATAACCTTGGCCTGATCATGAGGATTTTGTTCAAAAAAGTGCCACACTGCACTCTTCCTACTTTGGCAGACATTTTGCGGCCTAGCACGCTGTGATCTTTTGACCCTCTGGACAAGCTGTCCAGCAACTCTTTTGATGTTTGGAACCTGTCTTTGGAGTGCTCCGGGCCTGCCAGATAACAGCTGTTGCGATGTCGATGTCTGCTGTGGATGCTCCTCATCTGAGCTATTGGAAGCAGCACCCTCTTCCCCCAATGGATGCCAATTTGGGTCAACAACTGGGTCATCCATCACCTCCTCTTCTATGTCATGTGCACCTTCCTCTGTGTCACCGTGTATGGTGGTATAGTGTGCGGGAAGGGGCACCTGAGTCTCATCAGGGTCAGAATCTGGCTCTGTACACTGTGAGGACAATGTAGTGCTCTGAGTGAATGTACCAGCAGAATCATCCATCAGCGGCTGTGCATCAGTGCACTCCATGTCAGATTCATCTTGGCCTGGGTAATTCACCATTTCACTTGATAATCCAGGCATGGTATGTGAAAACAGCTCCATGGAGTAATCAGTAGTATGGCCTGCGTCATCCTTCAATCTTGGTTGGGGTGAAGGACACAAGGAAAGGTGTGGTTCATGAACATGAGCCTCCAATGACGACTCAGTGCTTTTACTTTTTACAACTGAAGAAGAGGAGGCGATAGAGCTGGAGGCTGAGTCAGCAATGTAAGACAAAACTTTTTCCTGATGCTCTGCCTTTAAAAGCGGTTTGCCAACTCCTAGAAAACTAGGCGTTCGAGGCCTTATGTAGCCAGACGATGACGCAGGGTCAGCACCTGCTGCATTTGGTACTATTTTGCTCTTGCCACTACCATAAGGTCCACCACCAACACCATCATTACCAGCTGCCAACCCCCGCCCAATTCCACGGCCTCTTCCACCAGCCTTCCTCATTTTTGGTAGAAATGTAGACAAAATCCAACAAACTATATAGTAATGTAAAACAAGGTACAAGGTGTCTATAGGACAGGGGAGTTTTAGAATTTCTGCACACACTTGTGGACAGTGGACACTTGTGGATTGTGTGAGGCCCACTGATATCTGAGCGCTATGTGACACGCTCGATGGCACAGCTGCCTGTGACCAAAGTGACGAGAGGATAATGGAGATTTTGAATCTCTGCGTACACTTTTGGACACTGGACACTTGTGGATTGTGTGAGGCCCACTGATATCTGAGCGCTATGTGACACGCTCGATGGCACAGCTGCCTGTGACCAAAGTGACGAGAGGATAATGGAGATTTTGAATCTCTGCGTACACTTTTGGACACTGGACACTTGTGGATTGTGTGAGGCCCACTGATATCTGAGCGCTATGTGACACGCTCGATGGCACAGCTGCCTGTGACCAAAGTGACGAGAGGATAATGGAGATTTTGAATCTCTGCGTACACTTTTGGACACTGGACACTTGTGGATGGTGTGAGGCCCACTGATATCTGAGCGCTATGTGACACGCTCGATGGCACAGCTGCCTGTGACCAAAGTGACGAGAGGATAATGGAGATTTTGAATCTCTGCGTACACTTTTGGACACTGGACACTTGTGGATGGTGTGAGGCCCACTGATATCTGAGCGCTATGTGACACGCTCGATGGCACAGCTGCCTGTGACCAAAGTGACGAGAGGATAATGGAGATTTTGAATCTCTGCGTACACTTTTGGACACTGGACACTTGTGGATGGTGTGAGGCCCACTGATATCTGAGCGCTATGTGACACGCTCGATGGCACAGCTGCCTGTGACCAAAGTGACGAGAGGATAATGGAGATTTTGAATCTCTGCGTACACTTTTGGACACTGGACACTTGTGGATGGTGTGAGGCCCACTGATATCTGAGCGCTATGTGACACGCTCGATGGCACAGCTGCCTGTGACCAAAGTGACGAGAGGATAATGGAGATTTTGAATCTCTGCGTACACTTTTGGACACTGGACACTTGTGGATGGTGTGAGGCCCACTGATATCTGAGCGCTATGTGACACGCTCGATGGCACAGCTGCCTGTGACCAAAGTGACGAGAGGATAAGGGAGATTGGATTGCTTTTAAAAAAGCAGTTTGCGGAGCAGTGGGTAAACAGCAATGCCAGCGTGTCAGGAAGCCTTAAAAGGCAGCCCAACAACCAACACCACTGATACACCACAATATAGCCTCCCCTTGCACTGCACACACAGTGACTTGTGTGTTGTGCAGGCCAAATCGCTAGCAGCAGAAGCAGTTTTTTTGTCTTCTTCCCTGCCTAACGCTCTCCCTACAGAATCAGCAGCAACCTCTCCCTATACTAAGATCGGCAGAAGTAAGATGGCGGTCGGCGTGCACGCCCTTTTATACCCCCTGTGACGCCCACCAAAGCAAGCCAATCACTTGCATGCCCTTCTGAAAGATGGTGGTGACCCGTGCCTATGTCATCACGTTGCCCACAGTGTCCGTGGATCCTGATTGGCTGAAAAAGAGCACAAAACAAACTTTTGAAACGCGACTTTGGCGTGTAAGTCGCCGACCTCGTGGCCGACCTCATCCTAGGGTCGGGTTTCGTTTCATGAAACCCGACTTTGCCAAAAGTCGGCGACTTTTGAATTTTTTCGACCCGTTTCGCTCAACTCTAGTAGTGACAAAAAAACAAGCTCAAGACAGCTTAGGCCTCTTCCGCAGGTAGCTCTGAAAGCTTGTTATTTCTCATCACCTTTTCAGCTAAACCTTTCACCTTTTAACTAAACTTTCACAGCTTTTTCTACCTACTGGCTAACACAATGGATTTATATATTTTTTTCCTAAAACACATTAAAATAGGAAAACATCAAGATCAATATTCCATAACCTATATTTTTCCAGCTGTCCCAAAACAAAAACTCCCAGCTTAACCACTTAACATCCAATGACGGGCATTGCCCATCATTGGATGTCTCCCCCACTTTGATGTGAGCTCCAGAGGTGAGCCCGCATCAAGGCATGATAGCTGTTTTCAACCTGCGCCTATTAACTAGTTAAACACCGCTGTCAAACACTGACAGTAGCATTTAAGCAGCACTTCCAGCTGCGAGGCCAGAAACGCGTGCATCTATGACCCTTGTCACGTGATCGGGGGTCAGCAATGCCTTGGCATAACAACCAGAGGTCTCCTGGAGACCTCTATGGTTGCTAATGCCGTATTGCTATAAACGCCACCCGATGGTTGGCGCTCATAGTAATGAAGTAATTCAGCTACATATAGGTGATCTGCTCATTGCCTATATGTAGCAGAGCCAATCAAGTATGGGATGCTTCTAGCCTCCTATGGAGGCTCTATTGAAGCATGCCAAAATTAAAAATAAAGTTTTAAAAAATATGAAAAAATAAAAAAATATAAAAGTTTAAATCACCCCCATTTCGCCCCATTCAAAATAAAACAATTAAAAAAAAATCACACATAGTCATATTAGGTATTACCACATTCAGAATCTCCCAATCTATCAATAAAATAAAGGATTAACCCGATCGCTAAACGGCGTAGAGAGAAAAAAATCAAAACACCAGCATTAAGTTTTTTTGATCGCTGTGTCATTGCATTAAAAAGCAATAACGGGCGATCAAAAGAGCATATCTGCACAAAAGTGGTATTATTAAAAATGTGAGCTCGGTGCACAATAAATAAGCCCTCATCCAACTCTGGATCGTGAAAAATGGAGATGCTACGGGTCTCGGAACATGGCACAATTTTTTTTTTTTAGCAAACTTTGGAATTTTTTTTAACCACTTAGATAAAAAAGAACCTAGACATGTTTGGTGTCTATGAACTCGTAATGACCTGGAGAATCATAGTAGCAGGTCACATTTAGCGTTTAGTGAACCTAGCTAAAAAAAGTGTGGGATTGTACTTTTTTTGCAATTTCACCGCACTTGGAATTTTTTCTCGATTTGTAGTACACGACATGGTAAAACTAATGGTGTTGTTCGAAAGTACAACTCGTCCCGCAAAAAATAAGCCCTCACATGGCCATCTTGACAGAAAAATAAAAAGGTTATGGCTCTGGAGAGAAAAATGAAAATGCAAAAAACAATAATACCCCTGGTCATTAAGGGGTTAAACTAACAGACTGTGCTTGAATGGCTATGATGGATACTATAGTTTTACAACAGTTGGAGAGCTACAGGTTGCTGGTCTTTTAATATTGCTCCAGAGGCTGAGGATCTTTGATCTAAACAAGAGCCCATGTTTTAAATTAAAGGACTCATCAGAGACAAATCCTTTCAGATCACAGTAATTGTGGCAATCAGCTAATCGCTGCTCAACCAGCTCCTCGTATCTCAAGAAAACATGTGATATTGCCTAGGGAAGCCATGGCTAAATATGCTTGTATCACGTCACCCATGTGATACAAGAATGCCTCAAGTCAGCAGTATATGAGCAACTTTGGGCATTGGAACCCTAATAATCCAAAAATGTATCAACTAGCTAGTTTGTGCTTGAAACATTATCTATTGAAGCTAAATAAATGTATGTAACTATTTTGAGGGTTTTAAGAACTGGATATGAGGAAACATACCTGTTGCTCAATAAATTATTAAAGCACCACTCCAGCCTTTTTTTATTGCACCGCTTGAGTATTGCTTTAAGTGTAAGTCCCCTGTCTGATACTCACCTGCCGACGCCTTCACGGTTTCTAGCGCCACTCCAGTCGGTCTTTGACTAAAGTGACCTGCCTGCAGCTCCAGTGTTTCATGGAGCGACGCGGAGCTCAGTTTTCAAAACAAGTCTATGAAAGCCTCGTTCTGACTTTCATAAATTGCAATGAGAGTGGCACAGAAAAATGGTGAAAAACCCGGAGGGTGAGTATATGACCGGGGGAGGTAGACTTACATTTAAAATGCCACCATAGCACAGAACCCCCCCCCCCCCCCCGCTGCAGTGGTGCTTTAAAATCAACAACCTAGGAACTTTTTCATCATATCTTCAATCATTCCATGGTAAATCATAACCATCACAGAGACTGAGGAAAAAAACTTAAAGAATGGTGACTCAAGAAGTAAGAGTCAAAAAGGAACTTGAAGAATTTTTCTATCATATCCACCCCACACAGAAGATTGAAAAACTCCTTAGGCAAAAGTCCAATAATTAGATTGAATTTATTGAATTGCATCCAATCTCTCCTTTCTCATCAGAATGCAATCATGCTCTCAATAATCATCACCAATCGGATCTTTTTCTGCTTCCAAATTTGGAGAGCATGTTATATTCTATTGTTTCACTTTTTTTGCAACAAGAAATGTTGTTTCAATCAAGGTAATAATTTGGAGACTCGGATGTCTCAGAATTGATTTGTTGCCAAATGTTCTGGCTTGCATGGTAACGGCTGATTAATCATTGTGGATGGCTGCACAAAACTTTTGAACATTAAAATATTATATCACTCTTTTATAATAATATAGATATTTATTCGAAATTAATTTTGCATAATTTTGTATTTTGATTTCTCTTAGCATTTATTTATAAGGTTGTACCAGAGATTGAAGCATTAATACTCTTTTGCTCCTGATAAGAAAAAAGTATACACTAAGATACAGTATTTGGCTACAAGGAATGCATATGAAAGTCTAGAATTATATGTTGTTAAATAGTAATAAAATTTACTTTACCTAGTTAACACTGGCAAGTTGTGACTCCATTTCAAGCTCTTATTAAGAAGCAGAATATAAATTTCTTGCAACATAAAAGATCAAGTAAACTTTATATATTAATATCTCCTGTATAGAGATGAGCTGATTGATCTGCAAAGGATCGAGTTTGAGCCAAATTGCCTGAAATTCATGGTTTAATGTGAAGGAGCCACTCCCCACTTCTGCATCGGCAATAAAAAATCAGGACTTTTATATCCTCAACCCACAAACCAGATGCCAAAAGAAAAGGTTAGCATGAGCTTGATTCCTATGCAGTCCCAAAGATTTCTAAAAGAGCATTAAATGCAGAAATCCTGTAGACCACTTCACTACCTGGCTACATCATTTCCTCTCTGCTGACATCCCCACTATAATCATGGATGACTTCAATATCCCCATTGACACTTCCCTCTCAACGGCCACTAAACTTCTATCTCTCACTTCCTCCTTTGACCTCGCTCAACAGTCTTCTGCAGCCACTCACAAAGATGGCCACACATTGGATGTCATCTTCACCCGCCCACGCTCCCTCTCTAACCTCTCTAACTCGCAGCTCCTTCTTTCTGACCCCAACCTACTTACATTCTCTTCCCTCTCCTCTCCTTGTCCACAATCTCCACTCCACAAACTTGCTCACCCTCACAAAAATCTTAAACACCTAGATCTACACTCACTCTCTGAATCTCTTCTCCCTCATACAGACATAAGTTCTTTACACAATGCGGATGCTGCTGACGCTTTATATAACATCATAATAGCTGCAGCTCTGGAATTGGTTGCCCTTCTCAAACATACTAAAGCTTGCAAAATTAACAGACAACCCTGGCACACCAGCCTGACCAATGAACTGAGGCAGGCTTCTAGGGTTGCTGAGCGGTGATGGAAAAGATCCCACTCCAAAGAGCACTTCATTGCATTCAAACAGTCCCTTACTACTTTCAAGAGCCACACTTGCTGCAGAAAAACAAACCTACTTCTAATCTCTCATATCCTCCCTGTCTCACAACACTAAGCAGCTATTCAACACTTTCAATTCTCTCCTCCATACCCCAGCACCTCCTCCCTCTCCATTTCAGCTGAAGACTTTGCCTCATTCTTCAAGCAGAAGATTGTTAACATTAGAGAAAGCTTTGGCCTGCAATCCCCACAGGCCCTCCACATAACTGCTCAGCCCTCCTCCAAAACCAACTTCTCCACCATTGTAAAAGATTGACTCCAACACTCTACTCTCAAGATCACATCTCACCACCTGTGCACTTGATCCCATTCCATCCAACCTCATCACAGTCTTCATCCTAACCCATCTCTTCAACCTTTCACTAGCAACCGCTGCTTTAACCTCATTCTTCAAACATGCCTCAATTACACCCATCCTCAAAAAGCCCTCTCTTGACTCATCCTCTGTATCTAGCGTTCGCCCCATATCACTTCTCCCCTGTGCCTCAAAACTACTGGAACAACACATCCAACTTGAACTGTCCTCCCACCTCTCTTCCTGCTCCCTCTTTGACCGCTAACAATCTGGCGTTGGACCGCATCTCTCCACTGAAACTGCCCTAACGAAAGTCACCAATGAGTGACCTATTAACTGCCAAAGCCAAGTGACATTACTCTGTCCTTCTCCTCCTGGACCTGTCCTCTCCCTTTGACACAGTGGACCATTCCCTATTACTACAGACCCTCTCATCTCTTGGAATTACAAACTTGGCCCTATATTGGATCTTGTCATACCTAACAGACCAGACATTCAGCTTCTCGGAATCCCAAAAGGTTCAGTCCTAGGGCTCCTGCTCTTCTCCATTTACACCTTCGGCCTGGGACAGCTCATAGAATTTCACGGCTTTAAGTATCACCTCTATGCTGATGAAACACAGATCTACATTTCTGGACCAGATATCACCTCCCTACGGTATCCCACAATGTCTGTCTGCTATTTCGTCCATCTTCTCCACTAGAGTTCTAAAACTTAATTTGGGCAAAACAGAATTCATCATCTTTCCCCATCTCACTTGACCCCCCCAAACGGACTTATCCATTAAAGAAAATGGCTGCCCACTCTCCCTAGTCCCACAAACTCACTGCCTAGGGGTAATCCTTGATCCTGATCTCTGTTTCTTTTCTTTTCAATGGTGTTTTTATTAAATTACTGGTACAATAACAAGAAAACTAGAACAATTGCTCAATAAGTCATTAACAAGTCTCTGTCAGAAATTTGTCACAGAACTCTGCAAAGGAATACATGGATTTCGTCCGCGCTGCCCAAATGATGACATTCCAGAAGGTTAATAAAGTTTGACAGTGGTTTATTCTACGCATTTCAAGGTTTTTAGCAACCTCTTCTTCAGGTATTTCCAGAAGAAGAGGTTGCAAAAAAACCTTGAAACGCGTAGAATAAACCACTGTCAAACTTTATTAACCTTCTGGAATTTCACGTATTCCTTTACAGAGTTCTGTTTCAGATAGTCGGTGACGTACTTGTGGATCTGCAGCAGCCCTTCTCTATTCATGCTTTGAATACCTACTACTAGGTGAGCAGTTTTCTGTCAAACCGCTTACTTTATTTGTGGGATAAGACCCTATATTGCGCTTGTGTCTCCCTCTTTCCTCACAATACTAGAAATTTGTCAGAGCATATTTCAAAGTTTCAATGACAGATGAGCTTTGAATTTAGATAACTTTGCAAAGAATATGATTAAGGGGTAAAGCATTGTACCTCTATGGGTTACTGATGATACATAAGGTTATAACAAAACTAATATAAAACCTAAATAGCATAGGAGAGTAAAGAAACATGAGAGGGAGGAAGGGGTTAGGGTGGGAAAAGCATCATGGTTTAGCACCTTTAAATATTGAGAGTTGCTATTTTTGTGGTGAAGCAGTCACGCAATCTGAAAAGAATCCAGGGATGCCAAATCTTTTCAAAGGTTATTTGTTTGTGATTTGTTAGAGCCACCAACTCTGCCATGTGGTATATTTGATCTATTTTCTTTAGCATTTGCTGGGATGTGGGTGTGTTTTTTCATTTCCAATAGGTGGGAATTAAGAGTTTGGCAGCTGCTAGTATGTGATGGGCAAGTGCAGAAGCATGCACATGGCCAGGCCATACGGCAAAGTTCAGCAGCGCAAGCTCTGGCAAAAATTTCATCTTTTTCCCAATATTTCCAAAAACGACATATTAATGGGCATGTCCACCATAGATGAAGATAATTGCCTTCCCCAGCTTCACATCTCCCACATCTAGTGTGTGAATTTACTCTCCAGGCCTGATATTGCATCTGTGAGATATACCACCTAGACACTATTTTGCATGAGTTTTCTTGGATTTTTACGCAATTCGTTGGTCCATGAGAGTCTTTATAGATATGGAGCGTTTGCGCTTTTGTAAATGTATAGCCGAGATCTTTTTCCCATTTTGCTATTAAAGCGCTCTTTAGACAAAGGTCTTCAGTCAGAAGTGCTTGGTAAATTGTAGAAAGTATTTTTGAGGATCTAGTTGATTTAGCGCACAGGACCTCATAGGATGTAGGTTTGCGTGTCAAATCTGAGCTGTAATGTAATCTTTTTAGAGACTCTTTAAGTAATATTGTATGAAGTTAAAGTTTGCAAGGACTGAGATTTTGCATATTTCCGACAGCAGGAGGAACACCACGTCCACCATTAGTTGATCTATTGTAATACTTCGTTTGTGTCCCTCATCATTGGGTAATATTTTTTCGGGATGGGCCAAAATGCCAGAGAGTGTTAGTATCGGTGATGACGGAGGCACTAGAATATTATGCATTTTCGCCCACACCTTGAATAGAACACGAGTAAGTGGATTGGACTGGAGAGGACGTGGATATCCCCTAGCATAAGTCGGTAAGAGTGGTTTAATAGGGAATGGTGAAAGCTCTCTTTCTACTGAGATCCCCTGTTTATCTTGGGAATTTCGGATTAAGCTTACTGTTCTTGAAAACACCGCAGCATAGTAATATTTCCTAATATCTGGGGCGCTCATTCCACCCCTCTCTTTAGGTAGTGTCAATGTACGAAAAGCTATGTGAGGCCTAGTACGTTTACACAAATATTTAGAAAAAAGGGAATTTACTTTAGAGAGGTAGGAATCTGGGATATGAATGAGCAATATTTGGAACATATAGGTAAATTTGGGTAGTATCAGGCTTTTTAGAAGATTTTTCCTTCCCGTCCATGTCAAAAACTGATCTGTCCAAGACCCAACAAACCCAAGATAGCAGCAGCATGGTCTAGTAATGGGTGATAATTATGTGTAAATAATTCCTACTTATTTTGACACCAAAATAAGTGATGTAACGCCTAGGCCATGTAAATGAGTAAAGACTCTTCAGTTTGATAAGGGTATGTTGGGGGATGTTTAGATCCAAAGCCTCTGATTTAGATGCATTCACCTTAAAGTTTGAGAGACTTCTGCATTCGTCTAAAATCTTCACTAGAGCAGGAATACCTCTAAGAGGCTTCATCATTAGGATAAGTAGGTTGTCTGCAAAAGCTGCTGTCTTATAATGCACTTTTCCAATTCTGACATCCTCAATTTCTTGACACTGTTGCACAGCACATAACAAGGGTTCCATAGCTAACACGAAAAGCAATGGCGACAGTGGACAACCCTGTCATTTGCTATTTTTGACAGCGAACGCATCTGTTACTGAGCCATTGATTCTAATGTGGGCCATATGATTTTTGTACATCTTCATTATGGTTAAAACTAATTGTAATGGGAAGCCGAAACCTATTAATGTTTCCTCCAAATAGGTCCAGTACACCCTGTCGAAGGCCTTTTCTGCATCTGTCCCCAAAAGGAACAGAGGGAGTTTGCCCTTTTTTGCATAGTACATAAGATGTAATATTTTATGCGCATTATCCTTTCTCTCTTTCCCCCACCACGGAACCCTTCTGATTCAATGATATTACCATCGGTAAAAACTCAGCATTTCTACATCCTAGCATACTTGAAAATAGCTTCAAGTCGACATTTAGTGATGAGATCGGCCTATAGCTACTGTATTGCTCCTGGTCTTTTCCTTCTTTATATATTAGTGTTATTTTAGCTTCCAGCATCTGAGCAGGAAACTGGCCTGTGCCCTGTATGGAGTTGCATATATTTAGCAAGCATGGTAGGAGGATCGAGGTGAAGGATTTATAGTAGGTTATTGGTAGCCCATCTGGACCTTGTGCTTTCCCAGATGGGCACTTCAACAGGGCGGACCGGAGCTCATCCAGCCAGAAAGGTCTGGTTAAGTCGCATTGTTGTGCTTCTGTTAATTGGGGTAGATTCAGCTGGGGCAAGAAATATTTAATAGCTTCTTTTCTTTTTAATTTGTCTGGGTTAGTTTCTGTCGGATGAAGGTTATATAGTTGACTGTAGTAAGTCAGGAGCTCAGATTAGTTTTGTGCATAGTTCCGCTTGGCAGTTTAATTGAATGAATGTTGGTACGGGCTTGACGCTGTCTTATTCTTGATAACATGAATTTGGTAGTTTTATCTCCATGCACGAACATTCTAGTTCGCCACAAAGTATACCATTTTGCTGATTTTATGTTTAACATGTCTTTAAGCCATTGTCATTTCTTGATCAGCACAGTCATCAGTTGCGGGTTTGTCTGCTTTTTATGTTGGGTTTCTAAATCAAATATTTCCTCATATAAAGTTCTTATGTCTCGCTGCCTTTGTTTATTTTGATATGAGGTAATTGAGATTAGTTCCCCTCTGACTACTGATTTATGTGCTTCCCAAAGAATCGGAGATGAGACTTCCTGTCATGAACTCATTTTCTGCTCCTCCAGTTGAGAGTTCCCCTTCCGTTCTCCCTCTGGTGGTGACAGGAGGTAGTGCGGTTGGTTTAAGTGGTAGTGATCTGCCACCTGATGAGGAAGATAACGATTGGATCTCTGGAGTATCAGACTGGATTTAAGACAGCCGACGCCCTATCTGGGTGCTGGTGATTCAGTCTGCTTCTCAGGTCCTGGACTTCAGCTCTCTTCCAGTCTTCTCAAGTTAAGTTTGTTTTTTGCTAATGTTCACACTTGCGCTTGTTGGTCAATTCAGTTTGTTGTGTAATCAGCCTGCCCCTGCTGAGGCTATGCTGAAATTCCACTCCTATTAATCAGTATTTGCCAATCTGCTTTTTGTCCCGTATTAGATTGGCCTCTTTTTTGCTCTGTCTCAGAATATTTCAGAGTGCTGATATAGGTTTTGAAGTCTAGTGACTTCAGGGTTAATTTTGCTATCAGGAGTGTTGGACAATATATTTGTAGGTTGTTTTTAGCAGATTGCAGACAGTGTCTTTCCTTTTCTGTCCTTTTTAGTTAGCCGGGCACCATCGTTTGCTCTGCCTATTTTCCTGCCTTTGTTTGTATCTTCATCTTGTTTCACCATCAATACATGTGGGGGGCTGTCTTTCCTTTGGGGTCTGCTCTGGGACAGTTAGTTTTCCTCTTTTCCTGCTTTAGGCTTATGTGGTTCTCTGGTTGTGACGAGGCGTCTAGGACCAACGTAGGTACGCTCCATGACTGCTGCTAGTTGTGCGGTTAAGATCAGGGATTTGCAATCTGCATAGTTACCAACTTCTCTGGTTTTGTGAGACTTAGCTTGTTGTCTTGTTTTTCCTCCTCAGTTTCCCATTCATAACAGAATCACCAGCCTTACCGCAGATTCTAGGGTACTCAAAAGCAGGAAAGAATTGTTAGAGAAAGAAAAAAAAAGTGTCAGAATTTTTTTTTTATGTATTTTTTCCTCTTTTTTTTTCTGGGGCTCGTAGGAGGGTTTTTTGTTTTTCCTAATGGAGATTAAGCAACTGTCTGATCGTGTGGAGCAGCTTGCTGCTGAAGTACAGGGAATTTCCACCTACCTCATTCAGTCACATACTGCTGAACCCAAGATTCCTACTCCTGATGTGTTTTCTGGGGATCGGTCTAAATTTCTGAATTTTAAGAATAATTGTAAATTATTTCTTGCTTTGAAGCCTAACTCATCGGGGAGCTCTGTGCAGCAGGTTAAAATGATCATCTCCTTGCTGCACGGCGATCCCCAAGATTGGGCTTTTTCTCTGACACCTGAAAATCCTATTCTGACTAATGTGGATGCATTTTTTCAGGCCTTGGGGTTGTTGTATGATGAACCTAATGCCGTTGATCAAGCTGAGAGAACCCTGTTGGCATTAAACCAGGGTCAGGAACCTGCAGAGTTTTACTGTCAAAAATTCCGAAAGTGGGTGGTCTTTACTACATGGAATGATAGTGCATTGGCAGCTCTATTTCGGAAAGGTTTGTCAGAGACCGTAAAAGATGTTATGGTGTGATTTCATGTTCCCTCTGGTCTGGATGGCTCTATGTCATTAGCCATTCAAGTTGATCGGCGTTTACGTGAACGTAAAATTACACGGGAGGCGCTGCCACCTTTTGAACAAATGTCTGAACCTATGCAATGTGATGGGTTTTGTCTAGGGCGCAACGTCCGGGGTTTAGAAAGTGTAATAAGCTGTGTTTTTTCTGTGGAGACGCCTCTCATACTATTTCTGTCTGCCCTAAACGAGAGAAACATTTTGCACACACATGTGCTGTGGGCAGTATACAAACTAAGTTCCTTTTGGCAATTACTCTGATCTGCTCCTTGTCCACATTTTCCACTAAGGCTTTTGTGGATTCAGGAGCAGCTCTGAATCTGATGGATTTGGAGTTTGCTAAATGTTGTGGTTTGTCCATGACGCCTCTGCAGACACCCATTCCTTTGAGGGGTATTGATGCCACTCCTTTGGCGGAGAATAAACCTCAGTTTTGGACCCAGGTGATAATGCGAGTTGCCCCAGACCACCAAGAAAATTGTAAATTTTTGGTGCTGCATAATTTGCATGATACTATTGTTCTGGGTTTCCCCTGGTTGCAAACTCATAACCCAGTTTTGGATTGGAAATCTGTGTCTGTGGTGAGTTGGGGTTGTCAGTGTGTTCTTAGGGACACTCCTGTTTTCTCCACCTCTCCTCAGTCTCATGATATTCCTGATTATCTGGCTGATTTCTCTGATGTTTTTAGTGAGAGTAAGTCTGCATCTTTGCCTCCTCATAGGAGTTATGACTGTGCAATTGAGTTGATGCCTGGGTGTAAATTTCCCAAGGGTCGGCTTTTCAACTTATCTGTACCCGAACATGATGCTATGCAATCCTATATTAAGAAGTCATTGGAGAAGGGTCATATTAGGCCATCCTCGTCACCCTTAGGCGCTGGTTTTTTTTTGTGGCCAAGAAAGATGGTTCATTAAGACCGTGTATTGATTATCGTTCCCTTAACAAGATGACGGTTAAATATCAGTACCCGTTACCTCTGATGTCTGATTTATTCTCCAGATTTAAGAGTGCCTGCTGGTTTACTAAGCTTGACCTCAGGGGGGCGTATAATCTTATTCGCATCAAGCACGGGGATGAATGGAAGATGGCGTTTAATACTCCGGAGGGACATTTTGAGCACCTGGTGATGCCTTTTGGGCTCTCTAATGCCCCTTGTGTCTTCCAATCCTTTATGAATGATATTTTCCGAGACTTTGTGTGGATAAGTTTTTGATCATCTATCTGGATGATATTTTGATCTTTTCTAGTGATTGGGATTCCCATGTGGAACATGTCTGGACTGTGTTCCGGATTTTGAGGGAGAATTCCCTGTTTGTTAAGGGATCGAAGTGTCTCTTTGGTGTACAGAGGATTTCATTTTTGGGATTTATCTTGTGTCCATCGACTATTGAAATGGACCCGGCCAAGGTACAGGCCATTTATGATTGGGTTCAGCCTACTTCTTTGAAGGCTCTCCAGAAGATTTTGGGTTTTTCTAATTTCTATCGTAAATTTATAGGTAATTTTTCTAGTATTGTCAAACCACTGACTGATGAGAAGAGAAGAAAAAGAACCACTGCAAATAGCGCACACTAAACCAGTACAAAAACAATGTTTTATTGATGCAGCAATACAATTAAAAACATAATAAAAACATATGAAGCATCCCACAATATATAACAGTGAAGTATGGCATATCACAATTATAGATTATGCTGTAATAACCTGTATATCAACCATGTGGTCCAACCTCACTGCAATTAATCACAACAACCACCCCATAAACCTGCTCATGGAGACCAAGGGCCCTAATATTGCACAATCACTGCATGAAATAATTCCATGCATGTGTCCCTAAATATTCACTTTTTAGGGCACACAGGCCATAATAAGCCAACAGCAATATGGCCAATGCCCACAATCCAATATTCAATTGTACCACACAAAAATAACTCCAGAGCAACCAATAATAAGGTCGCAGTGAAAATACAGCTATAACCAAGTGGGTGCTACACCCAGGATCATACCCCACGCGTATCGCCGCAACCCATGCGGCTTCATCAGGGGAAGTACACTGATCATGATCCAACAGCCTTATATACCTTACTAAGACTCAAATGACCCGCACATGCACCACAGGTGAACTGCCCCCATCCAAAAGTTCCAATCACTACAAAAAGACCGGCGTTCCGGTCACTGAAGGAACATGGCCGCCACGCATGCGCAATGAGCTGTGTGAGGAGTGTTGATAAAACAGGGGAGAAAAAAAAAAAAAAACCCTTCAAAAAATTTTTCTTTAAAATTTTTTTTTTTTTTTCTCTTTTTCTTTCCTTTTCGCACCTGCGTCCAGTGAGACGCATGGAGTTCTCCCCTGGAACGCAAGCCTCACGCCCCCACATGCTGGCCAAAGAAGTCAATCAAGGTCAGCACCGAGCGGTAACCCACACCCGGGCGCGAGGCTGCAGCTCCAACGACACACAGTGCTCACAAGAGCATGAAACATGAAGAACAGACACAACAATGAGACAGACAGAAACACATAGGGAGGGGGTCACAACATGAAAGGGAGCCATAAGCTAATTAGGGTTAATGTGAAGCATGAACACCGGTACATGTCATAAAAGACATTAAAAATATAACAATGGCTACCTATCCCCAGGTCCAACCCAATGGTCCCCATGAGCTCAAACCTAGGGATCCACCATATTATTCCAAGGTCACAATATACAATAGAACTAGATAGAAAATCCATAAAGGGATTAATGTCCCAAGCAATGTATAAGGTAAAACCTCACAGCCAAAAATGATAATATGATGATAAAACCCCCTCACATCAGACTCCTACAATACAGAAAACAGAAGATAATGATAAGGAATATCTCAAAGAGACTACAGAGACATCGTGTAAACCTATCAATTAGAACCATATGAATCAGTACAGGACAACTTTATTCAGATTTTAGTTACATATAAGAGAACGAAGACCTAACACAATATATCTAGACTGAGATTCCAATGAGGTAAGGGGTAACCATCTTCCCCATGAGAAGTGATGTCCAATAGGATAACTGCATGAGGGGAGAGAAGAGAACATCATAAATATTCATCCCAGAAATCCAGTAAATAAGAGCTCCTCATTTAGACCTCTTGGGCTCAGTGAGTCCAAATTAAAAATCCATCTGGACTCTGTTTGTAATAATAGCTTTCTGGGTGAACCCCCCCTATTGGATAATGATATTTTCTCCAATGCGACCACCATAGTACCAGCAATCTTACCAGCATGGTGGTTCAAGAAATGGGCTGCCACAGATGTCAACACCTTGCCCTTGGTTTGATCAATACGTGCCAGGTTGATTGTTGAGAAATGCTTCTGGATCCTCCGGCGTAATTCCTGAGAAGTTTGACCAACGTAAACCTGATGACATGGACAGATTAATGCATAAACCACACAAGTAGTTTTGCAGTTCATATATGACCTTAACCTATGTCTAGTGCCGTCTCTTGGGTTCACAAAATAATCCCTAATGGAATGCATATGGGGTTATATGGTACAATTGCCACATGCAAATGAGCCCCTAAGCATTATTCCCCTTTCCAACCCAATTACTGGTCTCATATAGTGACTTTTTGTTAAAATATCCTTAAAGTTTGGAGCCCTCCTTGCTGTTATACAGGGCCGTTCCGGCACCAGAGCAGACGTCTGCAAGTCCGTCGTAAGTATACCCCAATGTCTCCCAATCACTTCTCTCACCTGTGACCACTGACTATTATATTGCGTAATGAACCGGGGCATCACACTCCGAATCTTGTCACGAGTAACCAGGAGAGAGTCCTGCGTAGTACCATTCGCTCGCTGATAAGCTCGTGAAATGCTACCCCGAGGATAGTTTCTCTTCCTGAAGCGCTTCGTTAATTGTGCAGCCTCCTCACGAAACACTACCTCCAATGTGCAATTTCGTCGTACTCTCAAAAATTGCCCTATGGGCACCCCATTTCTCGTATGGGCTGGATGAAAACTTGTATAGTCCAAAAGGCTATTTGTAGCAGTAGGTTTTCTAAACAGTCTTGTAGAGATGCCCCCATTGATATTAGAGACCTATCGTAAATTTGTAGGCAATTTTTCTAGCATTGTCAAACCACTGACTGATCTGACCAAGAAGGGAGCTGATGTGCTGAATTGGTCTCCTGAGGCTGTCTCAGCATTTCAGGAGCTTAAGCGGAGATTTACTTCAGCTCCGGTTTTACGGCAACCTGATGTCTCACTTCCATTTTAAGTGGAGGTGGACGCTTCTGAGATTGGTGCAGGAGCTGTGTTGTCCCAAAAAGACCCTGTGACTTCTAAAATGAATCCCTGTGCCTTCTTTTCTCCAAAGTTTTCCCCATCTGAACGCAACTATGATGTGGGGAATCGGGAATTGTTGGCCATGAAATGGGAATTTAAGGAGTGGAGACATTGGTTGGAGGGAGCTAGACATCAATTTGTGGTCCTCACCGATCACAAGAATCTGATTTATCTGGAGTCGGCCAAACGCTTGAATCCTAGACAGGCTAGATGGGCCTTGTTTTTCACGCATTTTAATTTTGTGGTCTCTTTTCTTCCGGGCACTAAGAATGTTAAGGCAGACGCCCATTCTAGGAGTTTCTTTGCTGATTCTCTAAATGTGACCGAACCTACTACTATCCTAGGTGAGGGGTTCGTTCTTTCTGCCATTTCGCCCGATTTGAGATGCGCCCTGGAGGAATTTCAGGAAGAGAAACATGAGTGCTGCCCTATGGGAAGATTGTATGTTCCTGACCAGTGGAGAAAGAGAGTGATGTCTGAAGTCCATTGCTCCGCATTGGCTGGTCATCTGGGTATTTTTGGTACCAGAGATTGGGTGAGTCGGTCGTTTTGGTGGCCTGCCTTATCTCGTGATGTCAGGAATTTTGTACAGTCCTGTGGGACTTGTTCTCGGTCTAAACCCTGTTCTCGTTCTAGTGGGTTGCTGATGCTCCTGCCGGTGCCCAGGAGGCCATGGACCCATATCTCAATGGATTTTATTTCTGATCTTCCTGTCTCTGAGAGAATGACTGTTATCTGGGTAATTTGTGATAGATTTTTGAAGATTGTCCATCTTGTACCACTCCCAAAGTTACCATCTTCCGCTGAGTTGGTGCCCTTGTTTTTACAACAGGTGGTTCGGTTGCACGGGATTCCTGAGAACATTGTTTCCGATAGAGGGGTCCAGTTTGTTTCCAGATTCTGGAAAGCCTTTTGTTCCAATCTGGGAATTCAGTTATCCTTCTCCTCCGCTTTTCATCCCAGACCAATGGGCAGTCTGAGAGAACAAACCAGACCCTGGAGTCTTATTTAAGATGTTTTATATCTGCTGATCAAGATGATTGGGTCTCATTTTTGCCCTTGGCCGAATTTGCGCTGAACAATAGAGCTAGTTCTGCCACTCTGATGTCACCCTTTTTCTGTAATTTTGGGTTTCATCCTTGATTCTCTTCAGGGCAAGTGGAATCTTCGTCCTGCCCAGGTGTGGACACTGTGGTTGTGAGAATGCAGCAGATATAGGACCAAGTGGTGGAGAAGTTGTCACTCTGTCAGGAAAAGGCCCAGCGTTTTTCCAACCGGCATAGGACCATTGGTCCCCAGTTTAAAGTGGGTGATATGGTTTGGCTGTCGTCTAAGAATATTCCTATGAAGGTTGCATCTCCCAAATATAAACCAAGATATATTGGACCTTATAAGATTTTGGAGATTCTTAATCCTGTTTCTTTTCGATTGGCTCTTCCAGTTACGTTCAAAATCCATAACATATTTCACAAGTCACTGTTGAAGAGGTTGGTTGAGCCAGTAGTTCCTGTGGCGGCACCTCCTGATCCAGTATTGGTTAAAGGCAATGTGGAATATGAGGTAGAGAAAATATTGGAGTCTCGTTTGGTTAGGCGGAGACTTCAGTATTTGGTCAAATGGAAGGGTTATGGCCAGGAGGATAATTCTTGGGTCTTTGCCCCTGATATTCATGCCAATAAATTGGTTCGTGCTTTTCACCGGGCCCATCCTGATCGGCCTGGTGGCATGGATGATGGTTCGGTGACCCCTCCTCAAGGGGGGGTACTGTCATGAACTCATTTTCTGCTCCTCAAGTTGAGAGTTCCCCTTCCGTTCTCTCTCTGGTGGTGACAGGAGGTAGTGAGGTTGGTTTAAGTGGTAGTGATCTGCCACCTGATGAGGAAGATAACGATTGGATCTCTGGAGTATCAGACTGGATATAAGACAGCCGACGCCCTATCCGGGTGCTGGTGATTCAGTCTACTTCTCAGGTCCTGGACTTCAGCTCTCTTCCAGTCTTCTCAAGTTAAGTTTGTTTTTTGCTAATGTTCACACTTGCGCTTGTTGGTCAATTCAGTTTGTTGTGTAATCAGCCTGCCCCTGCTGGGGCTATGCTGAAATTCCACTCCTATTAATCAGTATTTGCCAATCTGCTTTTTGTCCCGTATTAGATTGGCCTCTTTTTTGCTCTGTCTCAGAATATTTCAGAATGCTGATTTAGGTTTTGAAGTCTAGTGACTTCAGGGTTAATTTTGCTATCAGAAGTGTTGGACAATATATTTGTAGGTTGTTTTTAGCAGATTGCAGACAGTGTCTTTCCTTTTCTGTCCTTTTTAGTTAGCCGGGCACCATCGTTTGCTCTGCCTATTTTCCTGCCTTTGTTTGTATTTTCATCTTGTTTCACTATCAATACATGTGGGGGGCTCTCTTTCCTTTGGGGTCTGCTCTGGGGCAGTTAGTTTTCCTTTTTTCCTGCTTTAGGCTTATGTGGTTCTCCGGTTGTGATGAGGTGTCTAGGACCAACATAGGAACGCTCCACGACTGCTGCTAGTTGTGCGGTTAAGATCAGGGATCTGCAATCTGCATAGTTACCAACTTCTCTGGATTTCTGAGACTTAGCTTGTTGTCTTGTTTTTCCTCCTCGGTTTCCCATTCATAACAACTTCCCCTGTGTCATTTGATCAAAGTAATGGTTAAGTACTTTAGTGATACGAGCGTGGACTTCTGGTTTAGCTATTGACAACTCATTTAGTTGCCATGTTCTGTTCATGGAGAAGGCTTTAACCAGCATCATCTGAAGAGTTACTATAGAATGGTCTGAGTGTATATTAGGGATTATATTGGAACTCTGAGCACTGGGGAGTAATTGTCTAGGAATGAATATGTAATCCAGTCGGTGATAAGACCTATGAAGGTGGGAGTAGTAAGTAAAATCCTTGTCTGTCGGATGCAAGTATCTCCAAATATCTAACATTTGCATAGTTCCAAGTTGCATTTTTATTCTAATTAGATCTTCTGGGGAAATTGCACTCTTTTTATTTGTGGTATCTACCAATGGTTCTAGTGCCATATTCAAGTCGCCCCCTATGATGAGAGTTCCGTCTCTAAAATCTTCAATTTTTCTAAGCATCATAAGTAGCCATTTCAAATGTTTCTTGTTGGGGGCATATAAACTACAAATAGTTACTTGATTTCCGGCTAACAGACCTTTAACTAGAAGGTATCGACCATTAGGATCATTCAAGATTTTATGTGTTTGGAAGGGTGATATGGAAATTTGATAGAGTAACATAATAACATAGTTATTAAGGTTGAAGGGAGAATTAAGTTCATCTAGTTCAACTCATATCCTATCCTAACTTTCCCTAACATGTTGATCCAGAGGAAGGCAAAAAAAACCCATGTGGCAAACAGTAAGCTTCACATTGGGGAAAAAAATTCCTTCCCGACTCCACATACGGCAATCAGACTAGCTCCCTGGATCAACGCAATATTAAGGAAACTAGTGTATATACCCTGTAATATTATACTTTTCAAGAAATGCATCCAGTCCCTTCTTAAATTTGAGTAGGGAATCACTCATTACAACATCATATGGCAGAGAGTTCCATAGTCTCACTTCTCTTACAGTAAAGAATCCGCATCTGTGAGTATGCTTAAACCTTCTTTTCTCCAGACGTAGAGGATGCCCCCTTGAGTAGATTTACCCTTGTGTGTGCTGCGGCCTGTCCTAATTAGACAGAGTCTTATTGAGCGCTCAAAGGAAAAGAGGAAGCTACACTTTGTTAGCTACAACTCATTCCAGCAGAACTCTGGAAGCTTTATTGTGCATACATATATTTATAGATGCATGCAGTAAAGGGTGATTACCCCATTTTCATAAGGCTGAACTTCTCATCTAATTAATTGGTTTAAATATATGAACATATATGGAAGTGTCCGGCATGAGGGTGACTTAAACATCATATGTTTTACTCCTATGCATTGTCTTGCAATGTCAGCAAGACTCCGATATCGGCTTGGAACATCTGGCCCAACTTCCTCATTTCCCATGTCTGGTAGATATTTCTCAAGACATGAGACAATGCTATCACGTTGGTTCTCCAAATGGGAGCATGTGATAAGGTCATCTTCAGCAACTGATTACAAAGTTCAAGATAGCTGTGAATATGTATCTATGTGCGCATATGAGTATATGGAGTATATATGAGTATTTAGCATATAGCCTATAGCAGGCAAGTGAGATCTAGATGAAATACATAAATATATATATTTCTATCACAAGGGTACTCCTCTCACTATCGCCACAGAAGCGCCACTCGAGCCCATCTGAGACGTAGTGGCATCGAACCATGTGTCGTAATATGTACGTTCAAAATTAGGCAGTTTTTCTGGCTTGAAATGCGTTTCTTGGATCAGTAGTATGTCTGCTTTTTGTTTTTTAAGTGTGTCTAGTGTATGTCGTCTGGTGTTTTGGGAATTTAGACCGTTTGCACTAAAGGAGGCGAAGATAAATACCTTATTATGGGCAGCCATGTGTGTGATAGATTAGATGGATTGGGGTTCGTTGAACCAGCTTCCCTTGAGGTCCTGTGTGCTTCATGATACAGGTGTTAGGGTGAAGGATGGGAAGAGGGAGAAAACGAAAGGATCGGGTAATAAACGTAAGGGAGAGAAAAGAAAACATAATGAATTTAGTAAACAACACAGCATTTAAAGAACAGCAATAATCAATGCTAGAAACTTGCATGTCGTTCTTGCGGGCTTTTTCTGGGAGAGAACGATCTTTAGCTCCTATAGCTCCGAGGATGAATGTTTATCATAAAAAATAAGGATACTAATATTTAAGAATAACATTAAACAAAATACTATTCTGGATTGGTTTTCAGCTAATTATGAACCCTGTGTATTCATAAACAATGAGAGCATCTTCACTGAGTCAACTGGGGAGTCTCTGAGTTCAAGTTGCCTCATCACCACATTTTGCAAGCGAAGTCTTGATAGATTTCCTCTTTTGCCTCTGAGACTTTGGGATTCCCATGAGGTTCCATGGAGTTGGATTTAGTAGTGGTTGGTAGTGTGAGGCCGAGTGGAATATCTCAAGATCCAGGAATAGCTCCAGGGAAATGTCCAGAGTCTTGCTTATTTCTTTAATATCTGAAGATGATCTGGCTTGGAGCTATTTGTCTCCAGCTGTTATATAGATCCCGAATGGAAACAGCCAGCAGAAGCGGTGTCCCTTTTGTATTAGAATTTCTGTGAGGGATTTTAAAAGCTTGCGCTTCTTGAGAGATATGGCTAATAAGTCTTGAGTCTTATTTGGGTATCTTCATAAGTGATTTCTTGTGATTCACGTGCTCTACAGAGAATCAGATCTTTCATTCAATAGTCCAGAAAGCGACATTGCATATCTCACGGGGTATCCCCCTGCTTAGGTTGGGACGTAGAGACCTGTGCACCCTAATGAGTTCAATGTCCTTGGGGTTATCATCCAACAACAGTTTGCTGAAAATCTCCATCGCAGGTTTATTAAGTGCTTCATATGCCACCGTTTCTGGGAGTCCTTTAATACGAATGTAGTTTCTGTGCTTACGATTTTCGTGATCTAACGTAGATTGGATCACGTCTATCTGATTTTCATGTTCACTGAGACAGCCAAGCAAGAAGTTGGTCTGCTGTGTCAATGTTGTCTGGTAATTCTCTACCGCCTCAAGCCTGTGACCTTGTTGCAATAAATCCTGCTTTATTTCTGCCACTTCCTGACCTATGGGTTCAATGACTTTTGAGAGGATTCTTCTAATAATTGAACAGGTCTCCAGATTATCCTTTGCAACTCCTCCCCTATCAGATTCACTCTCCAAGTCTGAGTCTGAATCCTCTTCCAATTGAGAATCAATATGTCTTGGTGTTTTTATTAGGGTCTGGGAGAGTAGACTGTTTTTTCAGAAAATTGTCAACCTGTGTTATAGAATTTGTGGTTTTAGAAGATCCACTTAGGGTTTTCACACTAGACTTCCCCATTGTTATTTTTAATGGGCACTAGGATATAATTTATGTTCAGATGCTGTTATTCTCCCCCTGCCAGCAAGCTGAAGTATGTAGTAGTTCATAGCAATAGCGCAGTGCATAGCCAAAATAGTGAATTTGCACCTTATTGGGCTGTGTTGAAGGGTCTTGGTATCTCCAAATAAACCAACCCAATATTACTTAGAATGAGTAGGGCTGGGGGATCACTGCAGTGGCTCCTGAAATACTCTGAGAGAGCACATGACGTGTAGATGTGATGATTATATTAAGTGGTTGATGGCTTGGTGCTACTTTTGTTGCTGACTCTAATTGTTAATGGTATTGCAGGTCAGATTTCAATAACCCACTATTCACCGCCACAGTTACTTAACCCACAGTGGCACTCACCAATTCACCAGCATTGCACACAGTAGCGGCGGTCAGACACCACTTAAAATTGAGGCCGCGGCTTTGATGGACGTGTAGGCCCCGCTATGGTGGACGCGATTACACCATCTCCACAGGAGCACCTCCTTCCACCTGGGACCTCTTCAGCGCCGGGTTTTGAAAGGTGCAGGGCCGGGTTTCTCACTCACCGATTCCAGCCAGGGGGCGCTCCGCGATCAGCATTATTCCGGTGTTAGCTCTGCTAAGCGCCGGGCCGGAAAGCAGGTGGTGGAAGAGAACAGGAGAGAGTCACCAAAAGCAGAAGACGGCGGTGGAATGCCACGATAAAGCCCCGGACCGCTTCAAGTTATGTAGGGAGGCAAGTGTAGCCCTTTGCTGTTTTCCAGGATGATCTTTAGCTTTGGATGCCTTGAATTCTGTGGAGGGTTGTTGGCATACACCCCCTTTGCACAGCAAGATTTTTTTTCAATATCTCAAAATTTTTACAAAGTTAAGTTTTATTGAACATTTTTCTAACCCATAACATGAAAGTAAGGTTAATAATATAACTTTCATTATTATTTCATTATCACAATATGTAGTAGGAGTAATAATAATATTAGCAAGTACCTCCAATTAGATATGTAGTATAGTTTTTCTAATTTGCTACGTCTCTTTCCTCACGTGCAGGCATTGCAGGACCTTAGGAATCCATGGTAATGACTGCTAGCAACTAACTAACCGTCACTATATCATTGATTGCAACAATAGATTCCTAAGGTCATGCAATGCCTGCGCATGAGAAAAGAGACACAGCAAATCAGATTTACTAAGATTATTATTATTATTATTACATCTACTACATATTGGGATAGGATTTTGGAGCTGGGAATATCCCTTTAAGGACAGAATCAAATCTTCTTGCCATGGAATGAATAAGATGCTACCATATTGCAACATCTATTTTTTATCATTCTTAAAGATTAACCTCGTTTAGAGCCTTGCTGCAGGATGAAGATTAATGCTTGGCGTGAAGATTTTCATATAGAGCAGTACATCTGTTAATGCATGATGCTATCAGTGAAATGATTGACACCAGGAGCACTCATGAAGCCCCACATAAGGACACTGCCACAAACATGTTTCACTGTGGGCACCATGTATTTTTCTTTCTACTCCTCACCTTTGCAGCACATAAAGTTTTGACGCCATTAGTCAAAAACTTTCTCTTGGTCTCATTACTCTAAAGTATAGACTTAAAGGTGAGGAGCACAACGAAAAATGCATGGTGCCCACAGTGAAATATGGTGCTGGCCATGTTCTAATGTAAAGTGGGGAAAAAAAGTATTTTGCCAGCCACAACTTGTGCAAGTTCACCCACTTAAAAGGATTAGAGAGGCATGTAATTGACATCATAGGTAGACCACAACTATGAGAGTCAAAATAAGAAAACAAATCCAGAAAATCACCTTGTCTGATTTGGCACGATTTATTTTGCAAATTATGGTGGAAAATAAGTATTTGGACATTAACAAAAGTTCATCTCAATATTTTGCTATATATCCTTTGTTGGCAATGACAGAGATCAAACGTT
Organism: Dendrobates tinctorius; assembly: GCF_039654945.1. Classification (NCBI taxonomy): domain Eukaryota; kingdom Metazoa; phylum Chordata; class Amphibia; order Anura; family Dendrobatidae; genus Dendrobates; species Dendrobates tinctorius. Next base: position 17,776,470 of record NW_027361692.1, read on the forward strand.
TTCTGTAAGTCTTCACAAGGTTGGCACACACTGTTGGTAGTATGTTGGCTCCTTCCTCCATACAGATCTCCTCTAGAACAGTGATGTTTTGGGCCTGTCGCTGGGCAACACGGACTTTCAAATCCCTCCAAAGGTTTTCTATGAGGTTGAGATCTGAAGACTGGCTAGGCCACTCCAGGACCTTCATATGCTCTTTACGAAGCCACTCTTTCATTGCCCTGGCGGTGTGCTTAGTATCACTATCATGGTGAAAGACCCATCCATGTTTCATCTTCAATGCCCTTGCTGATGAAAGGAGGTTTGCACTCAAAATCTCACGATACATGGCCCACATTTATTCTTTCATGTTCACGGATCAATCATCCTGGTCCATTTGCAGAGAAACAGCCCCAAAGCATGATGCTGCCACCCCCATGCTTCACAGTAGGTATGGTGTTCTTTGGATGCAACTCAGCATTCTGTCTCCTCCAAACACGATGAGTTTTGTTTCTACCAAACAGTTCTACATTGGTTTCATCAGACCATATGACATTCTCCCAATACTTTTCTGTATAATCCAAATGCTCTCTAGCAAACTTCAAATAGGCCTGGACAAGTACTGGCTTAAGCAGGGGGACACATCTGGCACTGCAGGATCTGACTCCATGGCGGCATAGTGTGTTACTGATAATAGCCTTTGTTATAGTTGACCCAGCTCTATGCAGTTCATTCACTAGGTCCCCTCCTTGTGGCTCTGGGATTTTTGCTCACCGTTCTTGTGATCATTTTGACCCCATGGGATGAGATCTTACGTGGAGCCCCAGATTGAGGGCGATCAGTGGTCTTGTATGTCTTCCATTTTCTTATTATTGCTCCCACAGTTGATTTCATCACACCAAGCTGCTTGCCTATTGCAGATTCAGTCTTCCCAGCCTGGTGCAGAGCTACAATTTTGTTTCTGGTGTCCTTTGACAGCTCTTTGGTCTTCACCATAGTGAAGTTTGGAGTGTGACTGTTTGAGGTTGTGGACAGGTGTCTTTTACACTGATAACAAGTTCAAACAGGTGCCATTACTACAGGTAATGAGTGGATGACAGAGGAGCCTCTTAAAGAAGTTACAGGTCTGTGATAGCAAGAAATCTTGCATGTTTTTAGGTGACCAAATACTTATTTTCCACCATAATTTGCAAAATAAATCTTGCCAAATCAGACAAGGTGATTTTATGGATTTGTTTTCTTATTTTGACTCTCATAGTGGTGGTCTACCTATGATGTAAATTACAGACCTGTCTCATCTTTTTAAGTGGGAGATCATGCACAATTGGTGGCTGACTAAATAATTTTTCCTCACTGTATATGGGTGCCAAATTAAATTGATGTTATCTTGAATTCACAGATGTACTGCTCCCTATTGAAAGGGAAGAAGCTACCATCATTACGTGATCTTGGTAAATGTGCACTTTTACAACATGACAATGATACAAACCACATATTTGTTGCATTTCTGAGGAAGAACAGGGTTAAAGTGATTTAGTAGCCAAGTGTGTCACGTGATCTGAACCCAGTTGAAACAACTAAGTGGTATTCTTAAGAGTCAAGTAGAGCCTGACTCTCTATTCAGCATCCAGGATCTAAAGAGGAATTGTTAAAGAATGAAAAAGATGCTGTAGCTTGTTGGCAAGTTTTTCATTCCATGCCTAAATGCTTGGTCATGTCTTCAAAGATCATGGAGGTCATACAAAATACTAGATTTAATACTGTAGATTTTAATGTGTGGTGTATTCATTTTTGCATCAACTATTTTGAGTTAAATTGACAACTTTGTAATGAAAGTGATATTATTAAAGATGCACTCCTCCTCCCATCAATGTTTTTCTCCTCTTAATATATTGTATTACACACGTGTTCAAAATTGTTGGTACCCCTCATTTAATCACAGAAAAACCCACAATGGTCACAGAAATAACCTCAGTCTGACAAAAGTAATAATAACAAAAGTATCTATGATATTGAACAAACGAAAGTCAGACATTGCTTTTCAACCATTGCTTCCACAATAAAAAAATAGACCTGAACAGAAATCATGGTACCCTTAACTTAATATTTTGATGCACAACCCTTTGAGGCAATCACTGCAATCAAAAGATTCCTGTAACTGTCAATGAGACTTCTGCACCTCTCAAAAGATATTTTGGCCCACTCCTCAAGACTGCTCCAGTTGTCTCGTATTTGAAGGTTGCCTTTTCCAGATGGCATGTTTCAGCTCTTTCCAAAGATAATCAATAGTATTTAGGTCAGGGCTCATAGAAGGCCACTTCAGAATAGTCCAATGTTTTCCTCTTAGCCATTCTTGGGTGTTTTTAGCTGTGTGTTTTGGGTCATTATCCTGTTGCAAGACCCATGATCTGCGACTGAGACCAAGGTTTCTGACACTGGGCAGCAGATTTCTCTCTAGAATCCCTTGATAGTCTTGAGATTTCATTGTACCCTTCACAGATTCTAGACACTCTGTGCCAGATGCAGCAAAGCAGCCCAGAACATAACAGAGCCTCCTCCATGTTTTACAGTAGGGACAGTGTTCTTTTCTTGATATGCCTCATTATTCCGTCTCTGTTTCATCTGTCCATAGGACATTCTCCCAGAAGTTTTGTGGCTTGTCAACATGTAGTTTGGCAAATTCCAGTCTGGCTTTTTCATGATTTTTTACAATAGTGTCCTCCTTGGTCGTCTTCCATGAAGTCCACTTTGGCTCATACAATGATGGATGGTGCGATCTGACACTGATATTCCTTGAGCTTGAAGTTCACCTTTAATCTGTGTAGAAGTTTTCTGGGCTCTTTTGTTACTATTCATATTTTCTGTCTCTTTGATTTATCAATTTTCCTCCTGCGGCCACATCCAGGGAGGTTGGCTACAGTCCCATGGAGCTTAAATTTCTAAATAATACATGCAACTGTAGTCACAGGAACATCAAGCTGCTTGGAAATGGTCTTATAACTTTTACCTTTAAAATGTTTGTCTATTTTCTTTCTAATCTAATGAGATAACTCTTTCCTTCGCTTCCTCTGGTCCATGTTGCGTGTGATACACACCATATTACCAAACAGCACAGTGAGTATCAGTAGCCCTATATCCAGGCCCACTCACTGATTCCAAGATTGTAGACTCCTGTGATGCTAATTAGTGGACACACCTTGATTTAACATGTTCCTTTTGTCACATTATTTTCAGGGGTACCATCATTTCTGTCCAGGCCTATTTCATGAGTTTTATTTTTTGTAATTCTGTGGAAGCATAGATGAAAATCAATGTCTGACTTTCATTTGTGCATTTTCATAGATTTTTGTTTTATTATTACTTCTGTCAGATTCAAGTTATTTCTATGACCATTGTGGGTTTTTCTGTCATTAAACGAGGGGTACCAACAATTTTGACCACATGTGTATATAACACTGTGTGCCTTTTTTCCCAGCTTCCATTATGTCTATGACATCACGTGATTCAAAACTGACTAGCTGAGTCCTTCTAAGCTCTATGTAGAATCAGAAGGTCAATTTCCCCTGCATGACTCATGAGTCACTGCAAACATCTATTACAGGTGGGAGGGGTAGAGCACCTGGGTCACGAGTTGAAGAGAGGAACAATTTATGTAGGGAAAATAGACTACCTTTTGACTGGGTAGAAGAGAAAAATGAGCTATTGTAAGCACTCAGTACCATATAATATGATGACTGCAATATATTAAGAAGATAAAAACTTTGATGGGAGTGTTTCTTATGTGTTTTATCTTATGAAATTCGTTCTTGTAAAATTTTGGCAATTGTTCTTGTGCTAAATGAGATTAAAGGGAACCTGTCACCTCCTTTTTCAGCTACAAGCTGTGGCCACTGTCTTTCGGTACTTAACTACATTATCTGTAAATCCCTGGTCTAACCTGAAATAGAAGAAAAACAAGTTTTATTATACACACCCGGGGGTGGTCCAGTCCAATGGGTGTCACAGGGTCCAGCGCCTCCCATCCTCATGCGATGTCATCATCTTCCTTGCTTTGTGTCGTGGCTCCTGCGCAGGCGTACTGATCTGCCCTGTTGAGGGCAGAGCTAAGTACTGCAGTGCGCAGGCGCTGGGCCTGTGACAGGTTCCCTTTAATTAAAATCTTACTTTTAAAAGAGGGTGTATTCATTTATGTTGTGCACTGTTTCTCTCTATCTCTATAAATCAAGACCTTATTATTATGCCTTGTGTTCTTGTTCTTTACAATAAATGCTTTTTATACCTTCTTTTGCAGACAGTTTTCATATATCACATAAATACTATAATTCACATTTTTTTATTATACTTACGAGTGCGAATGAAAAGATCTGTAGCGCAAACGCTAAGAACCCTTTTTATAATGTTAGATTTAGATTTAGAAAGAACTGATTTTAACATATAAATAAATTTAAGCTTCCTTCTACATTCATACTTAATTGCAGCATACCCTCAAAAAGCAATCCTATCACAGCTGCGTAGGAATAACAATGCACAAGTTCCTATTTCACCTGCAGGTGGCACTGTGTGCACTTCAGAGTTGAAGCTCAGCTTGAACATTTGCTGCATACAGAATGTAAAGGATTATCTACAAACATTACAGATGGGATATGAACAACATGCCATGGAAGTCTGCAGTAGTAATGACCACATGGTTGAGTAAAGCATCATATGCAACATCAGCATCGTATTGCATTCTAATCAATATTATTAGCCAGGTATTCCATTTTCATCGCTTCCATACCAAAATTATTTTACTTGTGAAAATCTTCAGACTATGTTTCCACAAAGTATTTTTGGTGACTTTTGATGTTGCCCATTTTTTTACAGTATTTCTGCACCCAAATTAGAAATTAGATTATTTGTCGATAGAGAACTGTTAAAAAAAATTTTTTTGCTTAGAAAATTGAGAATTTACTGCAGACATCTTAAACCATGTCCCTGTGACAATATTTAAAGGATTTGCTGGCTTTTCACAAAACCCCAGTCCCACGGCAGCTGCTGTTCGTTTTAGTCGCCCTACCCATTTCCAGCACCAGTGTCTCCACCACTGCTCCCGAAATCTGCAATTACATAGTATTATAGGGGTCTTTTAGTTTTGAAAAATGACTGTCCACAGAGTTTGCTTTTAAAAAAATTGTGTATTATTCACCCTCACTGGGTCCAGTGTCTGTAGTTGTCTACAGAGGTGAAGTGACATCGACAGCGCTGCAGCCAATAACTGAGCTCAGTGGCTCTGAGTTGCTTGTGCTGTGAACTCGGTCAGAGCTGCTGAGCTTAGTTACTGGCTGCAGCACTGTCGATGTCACGTCAGTGCTACAAACAATAATGGATACTAGGCGCAGTGACTGAAACTTAGTGCTGGACCCAGAGTAGGTGAGTAAGGCTCAGTTTGATTTTTACAACAAATTATAGCAGGAGGACTGGGGGTTTTAGAAGCTGGAAAACCTCTTTAAAATCTCTGTGATTTTAAAGGGAACCTGTCAGCAGGATTTTGCTCAGTAACCTACATACACTGTCAGGTCGGCACCATTATACTGATTACAATGATACCTTGGCTGATGAAATCCATCTTGTGGTTGTTGTTTAGACTGTGTGCACACGTTGCGATTTTTAAGCGTTTTTGCCGTGATTTTCACGGCGAAAACGCTGCAAAAATGCTTAAAAAACACATACAGAACGCACTCCATGCATTCCTATGGCATTCCGCACATGCTGTGCTAATGCTGCGATTTTTTTCTGCGGCGGAATCGCATCACGGAAAAAAACACAGCATGCTCATTCTTTTTGTGGAATCGCCGCAATTCCAAAAAAGAATTGCCGCGATTCCTCACCCATAGGAATGCATGAGATCCGCTTACTTCCCGCATGTGGCTATGCCCACCATGCACAAAGTGAGCGTCTCATGTGCGGATGGTACCCACAGTGTGGAGAGGAGGAGACTGTCCCCCAGGCCCTGGGTACCATATCCCTGTAAAAAAAGAATAAAAAATAAAAAATTGGGTTATATTCACCTTCTGGCGTCCAGCGCAGCCTTCCCGGGCCTCAGCAATGCTTCTGTTCCCAGTAGTGCCTTGCGGCAAGGACCTGTGACGACATACGATCTCGCGAGACCGCTACAGTATCGCGGGACTTTACGTCATCAAAGGTATCGCAAGGCATTACTGGGAACGGAAGCATCGCTGAGGCCCGGGAAGGCTTAGTGGGACGCCGGAAGGTGAATATAACCCGATTTTTTATTTTTTTAATTATTTTTAACATTCTATCTTTTACTATTGATGCCGCATAGGCAGCCTCAATAGTAAAAAGTTAGTCACACTCGTCAAACACTATGTTTGACGAGTGTGACCAACCTGTCAATCACATTCCAAGCGATGCTTCAAATCGCATGGAAAGTGCTTGAATTTCGCATGGGAAAAGCACGAAAAAAGGTGCAAAAATTGTGCAAAAATCGAGAAAAAGCGCGGAAAAAGACGCAAAAAACCTAATTTCGCACGGGAAAAATGCGAAAAAGGGTGCAAAAATCACGCAAAAACGGGGAAAAAGACGCAAAAAAAGGCACGTTTTTCATGGGAAGAAGTGCGTTTTTTTCTGCATACGTGGGCACATAGCCTTAATCTTTATTTTCAGCTTTGAGTTAATGATATGCTCATGCTTCGGGGCGGTCTGTGGTGGGGGGCTTCTTTTCTCCTGTATCCAGCTCATTGCCCAGTTGATTGACCACCACTGCTGTTGAGCTTTGGTGTCAGAACATGCACAGTGCTTACAAGCTCTTTTCTATTGAGCTTACAAACTCTGCTATGTAGCTGTCGAGATCATTGACTGTTACCATCTTTTCCCGGCCAGCTTCAGTGCAGTGCTTACAAGCTAGATGGTGGCAGTGGTCGGTTTCCTAATCAACGAGCTGTCAGCAAATGAAAAGAAAAGTGTTTTCATCTCAAGAACAGGTTCAAATTTTAATAAACAGTGAATTGTAAAAGTGTTTGTTTTTACAAGCACCATCATCAACAACACTCTTATATAAAGATAGTAATAATCATTTAAAGGTAACATCATCAATAAAATTAAATAAACCCAATTATAGTAAACCTTCTCAATCTGTAACTAAGTGGGCATACACCTTAGATAACTGTCAGACAAATATTGGTGGCGCCAACCGCTATATTTCCCGAATCTGCCACACACATGAATGCTCATCTCATCTGGGGGTTTAAGCATTCTCTATGGGGAGAGAAGAAAAAGGTTTGGGCGTTTGAATACAATATCATGCAATCCTAATGGCTCATATGGTTAAGAGAATGGAGAAACTTTAGCCATTTTTAAGGCTATAGAATAATCCTCTTAAGGGGGTAGACACTGTTTTTTTAACCGATGGTCAAGCGTGAAGGCAAGGGAGACATAATACGAAACAATAACCTCCATTTTTAATGGAAAGTTTAATAAAAAAATAACCAATTTGTATACTTTAAAAAAAAAAAAAATTCACTCTAGGTGATGGTTACTGCTCATATCTTCTCATCCCTGCAAATTTACCTCTGCACAGTTCACAGAGCATGCCTAAAAGCTATCCTACAGAAGTGAGTATGCATGTCCATTCTACTTGTTCCTATGGCTATTATCAAGATTGCCACTATTAAATAAGCACTATCATCTACATTTCTTGTTAAATGTGTGTACATATGCCTTTCATGTAGTGTGATTGTATAATATAGCGGCAAAATGGAAAAAATCCAGCATCTGCGGGAAATGAGGTAAGAATATTAAAAGATTAATATGAGCAAAAGAACACAGATATTGGACAGAGGAAGATTGGAAAAAAGTGTTATGGACAGATGAATCCAAGTTTGAGGTGTTTGGATCACACAGAATAACATTTGTGAGATGCAGAACTACAGAAAAGATGCTGGAAAAGTGCCTGATGCCATCTGTCAAGCAAGGTGGAGGTAATATGATGGTCTAGGGTTGCTTTGGTGCTGGTAAAGTGGGAGATTTGAACAAGATAAAAGAGATTTTGAATAAGGAAGGCTATCACTCCATTTTGCCATACCCTGTGGACAGCGCTTGATTGGAGCCATTTTCATCCTACAACAGGACAATGACCCAAAGCACACCTCCAAATTATGCAAGAATTATTTAGGGAAGAAGCGTGCAGCGGGTATTCTATCTGTAAAGGAGTGGCCAGCTCAGTCACCAGACCTCAACCCCATTGAGCTGTTGTGGGAGCAGCTTGACTGTATGGTACGCAAAAAGTGCCCGTCAAGCCAAACCAACTTGTGGGAGGGGCTTCTGGAAGCATTGGGTGAAATTTCTCCAGATTACCTCAGCAAATTAACTGCTAGATTGCCAAAGGTCTGCAATGCTGTAATTGCTGCAAAGGGAGCATTCATTGACAGAAGCAAAGTTTGAAGGAGAAAATTATTATTTCAAATAAAAATCTTTTTTTGAACCTTGTCAATATCTGGACTAGATTTTAAATTCATTTGGCAACTCATTTGATTAATAAAAGTATGAGTTTTCATGGAAAACACAAAATTGTCTGGTTGACCCTAAACTTTTGAATGGTAGTGTATATTATTTGCATTTTGCTTGTTGGCAAAGCAGCAGTCAGATGATTTTTGTAGTTGATGAGGTTTGCGCACATTTCAGAAGGAATTTTGGTCCACTCCTCTGCAGATCATTTCCAAATCATTAAGCTTTTGATGCTATCGCTTGGCAACTCGGAGCTTCAACTCCCTCCATAAGTTTTCTATGGGATTAAGGACTGGAGACTGACTGGGCCACTCCATGAGCTTAATATGCTTCTTTTTGAGCCACTCCTTTGTTGCCTTGGCTGTATGTTTTGGGTCATTCTCTTACTGGAAGACCCAGCCACGACCAATTTTTTATGTGCTGGAGGAGGGAAGGAGGTTGTCACTTAGGATTTTATGGTACATGGCTCCATCCATTCTCTCATTGATGCTGTGAACTAGTCCTGTGCCCTTAGCAGAGAAACACCCCAAAACATAATGTTTCCACCTCCATGCTTGACAGTGGGGATGGTGTTGTTTGGAGTCATAGGCAGCATTTCTCTTCCTCCATACACGGCGAGTTGAGCTAATGCCAAAGAGCTCAATTTCTGTCTCATCTAACCACAGCACCTTCCCTCAATCACTCGCAGAATCATCCAGGTGTTCATTGGCAAATTTCAGATCGGCCTGCACATTTGCCTTCTTGAGCAGGGGGACCTTGCAGGCACTATGTTACTATGTTATTATATTACTATGTAAAGTTCCCCCCATGTAGTTTTAGGCTGATCTCTCACTTTCCTCATGATCAAGGATACCCCACGAGGTGAGATTTTGCATGGTGCCCCAGATTGATGTCGATTGACAGTCATTTTGTGCTTCTTCCATTTTCTTGCTATTGCACCAACAGTTTTCTCCTTCTCACCCAGGGCCTTACATATGGTTTTGTAGCCCATTCCAGCTTTGTGCAAGTCTATGATCTTGTCCCTGACATCCTTATAAAGCTCTTTGGTCTTGCCCATGTTGTGTAGGTTAGAGTCTGACTGATTAATTGAGTCTGTGGACAGGAGTCTTTTATAAAGGTGACTATGCAAGGCAGCTGTCTTTAATTCAGGCAACAAGTTGATTTGGAACTGCTAACTGGTCTGTAGGTGCCAGAACTCTTAATGGTTGGTAGGGGATCAAATACTTGTTTCTCACTTCAAAATGCAAATAAATTTATATAATTTATACAATATTATTTTCTGGATTTTTTCTTTTGATATTCTATCTCTCAATGTTAAAATTAACCTACTCTAAAAATTATAGACTGTTCATGTCTTTGTCAGTGGCAAACTTACAAAATCAGCAAGGGATCAAATAATTATTTCCTTCACTGTACATGAGATACTAGTAGTAATTCTAACATTTGGATCATTTCCAGTAGATTTTGAACATTGTTCATAATATTTTCACTATCCTATGCATATTCATTTTACTAAAATATACATATATATATATATATACATTATAATGACATGGTTGCGGTAATTTGTATATAATACTACTTAGACTCGTAAGGCCTCTAATGGGAAAACTATACTCTATATGAAATTAAATTCCTGGGGTTTTTTCTGTGTCCAAGCTGTGTGGTGCATTAACATTTTTCAGCATTGTTCTCAAGCTTATCCAGTCATGAATATATTGCTTACAGAAGAAAGGCACAAATGAAAGGGATTTAAATCCATTTTAGGTGTTTAGTCATGTAGAAAATAATTGTAAAGTTGCAATATTTACAGCATAATTTGAAGTAGAATGTGCACATGAAGAAAAATCATGTTTCCAAAATGATGATTTGTCATTACTAGATGACAAGAAATAGAAAACATAAAAAACACACAGTAAGGGAAAATTTATCCTTTGGTCTACAGTTGCAACATAGCCGAGACTACACAACTGGAAATAGCATTCGCAATAAGATTGTGTAAGAATAATTGGACAGGTTTATTAATAATGTCATAAAATTGCACAGCAGAGACCAAGTTTATCATAGAAATAGTTGCCGAAGATGGATGTACATTTGGCACATCCTTGGACGCTCTTGTCTAACTTTTGCGCCAAAATTTTGACACAAAGTAGTGCGTCTTAAACTACGCACCCCAACAAATCATATCTCTTTCATCTTGATGGTCAAGGTTCATTAAGGGCCCCATTTATTAAGGTTTTCAGTCAGAATTGTGATGAAAAACACTAGTTCTGGACTGTTTTGCTGTGCTAAAGTTCAGCGACTATTGGCACTCTCATGGCGTTTTTGTCCAGCTCCAACAAAGCAGACAGAGCTGGGTTGAAATGGTGGAGTGTCAACCCAACCTCCACTCATAAATAACACGAACAGTGGCATTGCTGACCACACAAGTCTTAATCCAGTCTCTGACTGCAGTGACATCTGTCATGAGACACACATGGAAGCGCTTGCTACTTTTCAGGCACACTGTATTCATGAAGGAGGGGCGTCTGAGTTCAGCACACCTCTTTAATTGAGGACCTCAATGTAGTGCAAAGCATGTTTAATAGTAAATTTGTCAAAAACAATGAAACAAACTTAAAAAGTATATATCTCCATTAAATGCTCCAGGATATCTTAAATTAAAAAATATATAGTAAAAAAGGTTTACAGCTTCTGTTTAGAACTACAGGACTCCATAGACGAAGATTACATACAAACTCTGGGTATGTGATTTTGCAGTTATGTCTTTCCATTTGCCTCCTACTTCTTTCCTTGCTGGTGTACATTTGGCAGGCTACCAAGAAGTAGGGGACAGATAGGACAATAATTGCATGGTCAAACTACATACAATACATAGTGAATGTTGGTAATCGTCACAGTCTGAATAGACACAGTAAAACAAAAAAATGGATATTTATAATCAGTAATCAAGCAAAAATTGCTTCATTTTCATTTACAGTGGAACTATAAAACAATCTAAATCTTTAATCATAAATTTCACAAATTACCTCCCTAGAGGGGTTTTCTCATTTCACAACATGATAATATCACTAGTATATCCCTCCACTTTATTATTGGTGGGAATGCAGACTGACTGATCCTGAGAATTAAAGGGATGCCGAGCGGGAATTCCTCTCTGCACAGCGGTAGCCCTAGCCTCCTGGTTGTACATGAAACTTGAGTAAGTCTGTACTTCAGTTCCCTGCACAGCCAGGTGGTTTGAGGCCATGGTGCAAGGTAAAAACAACAAAGCGGTCAAAGCACCATACCAGGTTTACCTCCCCCTCAATCTCCGGATCAATGAGGACCCCAGAGGTCATACCTCAATAATATTTCATTACTTTAAAGGACGGAAAAAACCTTTAAACTGTATCTGTAAGCTGTAGGATTATATAATAAAAATGTACTTTCTCATTATATAAGGCTATCAAGGATCTTTAAATTATTTTATCTTTTCTTTAAAGGTTAAAGCTTTTGCTAGCCAGAAGAGATTAACAAATTTATTAGAGTGGAATTAAATTCTCCATAAATTTTACAAAGATTTGTTCTTTCCAGAAAATAAATTTACTGTAATTCACCCACACAAATTTTGCAAAATCAAGGTTGCCATTTTAATGAACTGCAGAGGGCCAGGCAAACAGTTGAAAAAAAATAAAGTTACTCTACTGCTCACCTGCTGCCACTGCAGCTATTCATAGGGTCATGCTCTCCATTTCTTTTCCAATTTCCATGACACTCATACTCTTTGGCTACTTCATTCCAGGACCTAACAGAAACAACTAGGCCTCTGATGTCCCTGCATGTCATGCCATTGCTGTGCTTGTCTTGATGTCACAAAGTAATGACGGATGGTACCCGAGTGACAGCACAGAGTGACATCAGGCGCAGAAGCAAGGGCCTGGAGTGAAGTGGCCAAAGGGAATGAGCATGAGGGGGAAGGCAAACAAGAGGCGCATAGAGGACCAGACGGTTGTCTATGGAGATGGTGGGACAGGTGAGATGAGAATTATTATTATTTTTACATTCTACGTTCATTAAGCACATGGATTGCATATGTATACATTTCTGTATGAATTCTCTGTTTACTAAATGAATGCAATTATTGAATTTAATGTAATATATCTTACTGGTAGACATAAGCGAATTTGTTCGGATTCTGTTCCAAATACGATCGGCATCGAATATTGTTTTTGCAATATTTGTCGAACACAGCCGAACGTCATTAGAGTCAATGGGAGTAGAAATTATCCAATATCTTCAGAACCGAGCATTCGGCAAGAATATTGTTCGATTTTGACTCGAATATGTCAAAATCAGATTTGAGGCCAAAATCCAAACAAATTCGCTCATTTTTTCTTGCTGGATTATAAAAATTGGTGAGTTTATAAAGATTAATTACAGGAAAGATGTATATCTTTGTACCGTGTTAGCCTGTAGATAGAAAAATAATCAGAATTGAGAGTCCTCAGTGGTTGATACCTTTTAATGGCTAACTGAAAAGATGGTAACACATTGCAAGCTTTCGAGACTACTCAGGTCTCTTCTTCAGGCTTTTGTATTAGTCTAGCCTGAAGAAGAGACCTGAGTAGTCTCGAAAGCTTGCAATATGTTACCATTAGTGTTGAGCATTCCGATACCGCAAGTATCGGGTATCGGCCGATACTTGCTGTATCGGAATTCCGATACCGACTTCCGATATTTTTTCAATATCGGAATTCGGCATCGGAATCGGAAGTTCAGTTGATTGACGGCCTGACGTCATCATGATGCGCGGTGTGTGCGCATCATGATGCGCCGTCATTTCGGGCCTTCCGGGGGTCTCTGCCGGCCTGCCGGGGGGCTGTGCCGGCCTGCCGGGGGGCTGTGTGGACTGCCCGGGGTCTGTACCGGCCTGCCGGGGGGCTGTGCCGGCCTGCCGGTGGTCTGTGCACCCTGTGGGGGTCTGTACCGGCCTGCCGGGGGGCTGTGCCGGCCTGCCGGTGGTCTGTGCACCCTGTGGGGGTCTGTACCGGCCTGCCGGGGGGCTGTGCCGGCCTGCCGGGGGGCTGTGCTGATGTCCGGGGGTCTGTGCAAGCATCGTCCGATGGGACTACAAGTCCCATCGGGCGATGCCTGCTACCATGACAGTGATTGACACATTAGCCAATGATGGGACAGTAGTAGTCCCATCATCCGGCTAATGTGTTAAATGTTAAAAAAAAAAAAAAAAAAAAAAAATACTACATACATACTACATGCATGCTACATACATACTACATGCATGCTACATACATACTACATGCATGCTACATACATACTACATGCATGCTACATACATACTACATATATACTACATACATACTACATACATACTGCATGCATGCTACATACATACTACATATATACTACATACATACTACATACATACTACATGCATGCTACATACATACTACATATATACTACATACATACTACATACATACTGCATGCTACATACATACTACATGCATACTACATACATACTACATACATGCTACATACATACTGCATGCTACATACATACTACATACATACTACATGCATGCTACATACATACTACATATATACTACATGCATGCTACATACATACTACATGCTACATACATACTACATATATACTACATACATACTACATACATGCTACATACATACTGCATGCTACATACATACTACATACATACTACATGCATGCTACATACATACTACATATATACTACATGCATGCTACATACATACTACATGCTACATACATACTACATATATACTACATGCATGCTACATACATACTACATGCTACATACATACTACATATATACTACATACATACTACATACATGCTACATACATACTACATACATACTACATGCATGCTACATACATAGTACATGCATGCTACATACATACTACATGCATGCTACATACATACTACATGCATGCTACATACATACTACATGCATGCTACATACATACTACATATATACTACATACATACTACATACATGCTACATACATACTGCATGCTACATACATACTACATACATACTACATGCATGCTACATACATACTACATATATACTACATGCATGCTACATACATACTACATGCTACATACATACTACATATATACTACATACATACTACATATATACTACATACATACTACATACATGCTACATACATACTACATACATACTACATACATACTACATGCATGCTACATACATACTACATGCATGCTACATACATACATACTACATGCATGCTACATGCATGCTACATACATACTACATGCTACATACATACCACATATATACTACATACATACAATACATTCATACAATACATACATAGACATACAGTACATATAACATAGAGTAACATACTTACCAATACTTGTCACATTGTTCCCCGAAGCCATTGTCTTTTCCGGGATAAATATTAACATAACAAACCACAAAAATACTCACCCACGATCCGAAGCAGTCCACGAGTGTGTCCCACGACGATCTTGGGTAGAGAACTGCAGCATCAGATGATGCTGCCGTTCTCTACGGGCTGCAGGAATCCAATGACGGAAGGTAGGTATCCTTCCGCACTGTATTCCTCCGCCACTTAAAAAAAAAAAGTCCCTAGTCTCACTTTATGCCATTGCTGTGTGGGAAATTCCCACACAGCAATGGCATAAAGTGAGACTAGGGACTTTTTTTTTTTTAAGTGGCGGAGGAATACAGTGCGGAAGGATACCTACCTTCCGTCATTGGATTCCTGCAGCCCGTAGAGAACGGCAGCATCATCTGATGCTGCAGTTCTCTACCCAAGATCGTCGTGGGACACACTCGTGGACTGCTTCGGATCGTGGGTGAGTATTTTTGTGGTTTGTTATGTTAATATTTATCCCAGAAAAGACAATGGCTTCGGGGAACAATGTGACAAGTATTGGTAAGTATGTTACTCTATGTTATATGTACTGTATGTCTATGTATGTATTGTATGAATGTATTGTATGTATGTAGTATATATGTGGTATGTATGTAGCATGTAGTATGTATGTAGCATGCATGTAGTATGTATGTAGCATGCATGTAGTATATATGTAGTATGTATGTAGCATGTAGTATGTAGCATGCATGTAGTATATATGTAGTATGTATGTAGCATGTAGTATGTATGTAGCATGCATGTAGTATATATGTAGTATGTATGTAGCATGTAGTATGTATGTAGCATGCATGTAGTATATATGTAGTATGTAGCATGCATGTAGTATATATGTAGTATGTATGTAGCATGTAGTATGTATGTAGCATGCATGTAGTATATATGTAGTATGTATGTAGCATGTAGTATGTATGTAGCATGCATGTAGTATATATGTAGTATGTATGTAGTATGTATGTAGCATGCATGTAGCATGCAGTATGTATGTAGCATGCATGTAGTATATATGTAGTATGTAGTATGTATGTAGCATGCATGTAGTATATATGTGTTATGTATGTAGCATGTAGCATGCATGTAGCATGCATGTAGTATGTATGTAGTATATATGTGGTATGTATGTAGCATGCAGTATGTATGTAGCATGCATGTAGTATATATGTAGTATGTATGTTGCATGTAGTATTTATGTAGTATGAATGTAGCATGTATGTAGTATGCATGTTGTATGTATGTAGCATGTAATTTTTTTTTTTTTTTACATTTAACACATTAGCCGGATGATGGGACTACTACTGTCCCATCATTGGCTAATGTGTCAATCACTGTCATGGTAGCAGGCATCGCCCGATGGGACTTGTAGTCCCATCGGACGATGCCTGCACAGACCACCGGCAGGCCGGCACAGCCCCCCGGCAGGCCGGCACAGCCCCCCGGCAGGCCGGCACAGCCCCCCGGAGCCTGCACAGCCCCCCGGCAGGCCGGCACAGCCCCCCGGCAGGCCGGCACAGCCCCCCGGAGCCTGCACAGACCACCGGCAGGCCGGCACAGACCACCGGAGCCTGCACAGACCCCCTGGCAGGCCGGCACAGCCCCCCGAAAGGCCCGTACAGACCCCAGAGAGGCTGTACAAGGGCAGGAAAGGGTTTTTCTTATTCCGATACCGGAAGTCCCATAGACTTGAATGGGACTTCCGGTATCGGAATCGGCGATACCGATACTTTTTTTAAAGATCGGCCGATACCATCCGATACGATACTTTGAAGTATCGGACGGTATCGCTCAACTCTAGTTACCATCTTTTCAGTTAGCCATTAAAAGGTATCAACCACTGAGGACTCTCAATTCTGAATATTTTTCTAAAGATTAATTATGCATTTACAACCCAGCTTACTATAAAAAGGCCTATTTTGTCTATACCGCAAGAACCTTGATCCTGTGTCATTATTTGTCACACATTCATTGTGGTATCTAGAGACAATCATACACGTGTGCTGCCATTTTTGCATCTCAATTAGTCATAGTTTGTTGACTTCTGCTCCAGGAAAAGAACTTCAATTACATAGAGTAAGGATGCAGTCACTTCAGTCAAATCTGCTCCAAAATCCGTGTCTTAGATTTTTATGTAGATTTTGATATGAATTTGGAGAGAAAATGTAGGATTACTGAGGGAGAAGTTTGGACTAACTCCACGGCATCCCTTTGGCAATAGGCACAAAAACACACTGCTTTTGTTGCACATTTGTCAGGAATGTGCGCTTGTGACCCATGGGAATTCACTCTAGACTAGTGGACTCAGTGAAGATCAATATTCTCTGAAATCTGAACTTTAATTATTTAGGCATGTAACTCTATTAAGTTGTTATTACCGCTAATAATTGTTAATTAATTGCTACGTAAACCACTAACGGTATTGGACAGATTTAAACAGCAAGGAATAATTAAAGAAATAAATTCACTTTAAAATGTCACTTTCCAATAAACTTGGTTACATAATAGTGGACGATAAATGCAATTGCATTGTAAATCCCAAAATGATATGTGAGCGAAAAGCTGGACAATATATTTGGTATTTTCAAGTGAGCATAAAGATACACATTCTACTTTCTATCTGTCTAGAAAAACTGTGTTCTATCAGATTACCTGAGAAAAGCAATCACAAGAAATAAGGTAGCCATCAAGCACACAGTGCTGTGACAAGTGCCGTAAAAATTCATTCTTCCAGGGTTTTTTCAGTCTTTTAGAACACAAACAAATATTGCAGAGACATAGATGTGATTTCTTAGCATTTTCTAATAAAAAGTTTTCACACAGATGAAAAGTGCTGGGTAGAATAAGCAGCTGCCTAGGGCATAAGTGTGGGTGGAGCTCAAAATCTAGCTATAGCAGATACTTTCTCAGTATGTGCTTTAGAGAGTTGGGGCTTAGTAAGACACTGAGCTCCAAGGAAACCGCTGAAAAACAGAAATGGCAATAGTGGGCTGCTAATGATGACAAATTGGAGAATCCAGAAGACCAATGATGTTTCTAAGCGATTTATTGTCAGTGTTTCAAAGTCAACCAACTTCTTCATCAGGGCAACCCACATCAGGTGATATCATCCATCACCGGATAAGACCACATTGCGCTTTTTTGCTCCTCCAGCTTCACTCACTCGAGCTCCAAATGGATGGAGTAGAGAGAAAAGTAGAATGAACTGGAGAACCCTACTAAAGATACATGGGCATTCTGATAATCTCACAGGTGTTGTCTACATACAGGCTCCATCAGGTGCAACCACAAGATGCTATATAGGTGGGTAATTCTGAATATTGACCCATTCCATAAACTAAACATATACAATTTAGTAACTTAAGGCAAAGTATTTTATGTGTGTACACTAGAGCAGAACTTGAGATGTAGTGCATAAAAAGCTTGCAGAAATTTACTTTTTATACTAATGGTCGAACAAATATAGCAGTGATCAAATTAGTTGTAATTTCTTGAGTTCTTTTCAGTACTTGTTTTCATACATATCTAATGCCTGCTATTGTGAATACATATCTTTTTCTACGGGACGCACCTTGTTCTCCCCAGCCTGTTCAGCTTCCACTGACACTGCTATCTATTTTCATCCTCGGGATGCAGGCAGCGGTGAATGCATTGGTGGAGGAGGGGCTGCCGGACCCCTTCCACCTATCAGCATGTTAGACAGCTGACGTGATGACGCTATTTTATAGCGTCAACTGTGTACAGCGGAGAATCAGTGTATTTGAGTAAGCAGTGGCAGAGATCCGTGGGAATGGGAGCATATGGTGTTTTTTTTCCATGTGTATGGGATGCTTGGAGGAAGCTATGGGGGTCTCGTGCTGGAAATGAGGAGGCTATGGGGTCTAATGCTGGACATAGGGAGGTTATAGGGCTCTCATGCTGGACATGGGAGGCTATGGAGCTCTCATACAGGACATGAGTAGGCTATGTGGTCTCATGCTGGACATTTAGAAGCTATAGGGCTCTCACACAGGACATGGAGAGGCTATGGAGCTCTTATTCTGGTCGTGGGGAGGCTATAGGGCTCTCATGCTAGACATCGGGAATCAGAATCATAGAATGGTAGAGTTGGAAGGGACCTCCTGGGCCATCTGGTCCAACCCCCTGCTCAAAGCAGGATTCACTAATTCATCCCATACAGATGTCTGTCCACCCTCTATTTGAAGACTTCTATTGAAGGAGAACTCAACACCTCTCGTGGCAGCCTGATCCACTCATTGATCACCCTGTCAAAAGATTTTTTCTAATATCTAATCTGTGTCTCCTCCCATTCAGTTTTATCCCATTGCTTCGTCTTTCCTTGTGCAAATGAGAATAAAGATGATCTTTTTACAATGTGACAGCCCTTGAGATATTTGTGGACAGCTATTAAGTCTCCTCTTAGTCTTCTCTTTTGCAAGCTAAACATTCCCAAATCCTGCAAACCATGTCCTATGTTCCTCATAGGACATGGTTTGCAGACCAGTCACCATTCTGGTCGCTCTTCTCTGAACTTGCTCCCATTTGTTGATGTCTTTTTTAAAATGTGGTGCCCAAAACTGGACACAGTTTTCCAGATGAGGTCTGACCAAAGAGGAGTAGAGGGCAATAATGACTTCACATGATCTAGACTGTATGCTTCTGTTAATACATCCTAGAATTGTATTTGCCATTTTTGCTGCTGCATCACACTGTTGACTCATGTTTAGTCTGTGATCTATTAGTATACCCAAGTCTTTTTCACATGTGCTGTTGCTTAACCCTATTCCTCCCATTCTGTAAATGCTTTTTTCATTTTTATTGCCCAGATGTAGTACTTTGCATTTTCCCTGTTAAAAACCATTCTCTTAGTTGCTGCCCACTGCTCCAGTTTATTTATATCTTTTTGAATCCTCTCTCTCTTCTCTACTATTAGCTATCCCTATGGGAGGCTATGGGGCTTTCATGCTGAAAATGGTGAGGCTATGGGGCTCTCATACAGGACATGGGTAGGCTATGGGGTCTCATGCTGGACATTTGGAAGCTATAGGGCTCTCATACAGGACATGGAGAGGCTATGGGGCTCTCATTCTGGTTGTGGAGAGGTAATGAGGCTCTCATGCTGGACATGGGGAGGCTATGGGGCTCTCATGCAGGACATGGGGATGCTATGGGGCTCTCATGCTGGACATGGAGAGGCTATGGGGCTCTCATGCTGGACATAGGGAGGCTATGGGTCTCTCGTATGGGACATGAAGAGGCTATGAGGGTGTCATGCTGGACTTGGGTAGGCTATGGGGTTCTCATGCAGGACATGGGGAGGCTATAGGGCTTTCATTCTGGACATGAAGAGGCTATGGGGCTCTCAAGCTGAATATGGGGTGGCTATGGGGGTCTCATGCAGGACATGGGGAGGCTATGGGGGTGTTATGCTGGACATGGGAAGGCTATGGGGCTCTCAATCTGGACATGGGGAGGCTATGGGGCTATCATGCTGAACATGGGGAGGCTATGATGCTCCCATGCTGGATATGGGGAGACTATGGGGGTCTTTTACGGTATATAAGGGCTGTGTGCTCATACAATATTTAGGAGGGGCTGTATGTATGCTCATTTAAAATATAGAAGATGCTGTGTGCAGGCTCAAATGGTATATTAGGATGTCAGCATACTTACAGTAATTCGGCTCAATGTTAAGTGATACAATTAATATAAAATAATTTTAGTTTATATGTTAATATTAATATTGAGCAGAATTAATTTCAGCCTTTTGTTTCAGCCCTCCACAACAGTCACCGTCTCTCATGTGGCCCCTCAGGAAAATTAATTGCCCACCCCTGGCGTAATATAAGTGTATAAAATTAATAAATAATCCCAAAGACCCCCACTTAGCTAGTTTATTGTTGAAACAATACTGTTTCAAATTTGGAATATATTTTGAGTTTCAATTATTTTTCGCTTTTGTGATCTCTGCATGTGGCCACTGAAAAGGAAATTTGTCCCGGTCATGTAATTCTCAACTGATTTCAAAAGAGCTGTGTATCAATCATGTGACCAGAACAGAGTTTTATCCACTGAAAGTAAACAATGAGAGTTCCTATTCTATAATGGCGAGCTTTCTATAATAGCTTAATAGAAAATGCATAACATGAATAATAAGCCTTATTTAAAGATTTATGATGCCCTTGTTTGGCAATTAGTAAAGTCCTCCATGGGAGCCAGCCCAAGGCAGTATTCACTTTTGCGGCTATTAGCATGGTCCTCGCAGGCATTTACTAGTCCTAACGCCGTGTCATGATGTGCATCTTGCCTCCACATCATGATGTTACAGGGCCTTTTACACCTGAGGTGCCCAGATACTCAGCAAATGATGCTGACTGTAGAAGTGAAGACTGCCCTCGTCTGGCTAACATAAAGGACTAGACTGGATGCCAGACCAGGGCACTGCAAATCTTTATGCTCAACCTGCTAGACTAAACAAATTTTTTTGTGGATACCAAATCCCTTTTGTATTTGGAATTGTCTATTATGCAAAAATAATTTAAAATTATAAAAAATTGCAAAAAGAGGCAAAAAAGATAACTGATAAAAAAATGGATATTTCATCATACTTATGGCTCACAATTAGAGATAAGCGAATCTTTTGAAATTCAAATGTGTCGACTTTGCTAAATTTCACCCATAATTTTTAGGTGAATACATTTTGCGTAAATCTCGATACTGGTAATTGCTCAGAAAATACTTGTGGGGGAGAGCAGAGAGAGCAAGAGAAGACCAATGTCAATAAGAGCATACACTCTTTATTAGAGAGAGGACTCCGCTGATACTTAGAGCTTACACGCCATAGGAAAAAGAGGGAGCCCCACTGACCATAAAAGCTTACATTCTCCAAAACAGAGAGAGGACACTGCTGACTATAAGAGCTTACCTTACACTCTATAGAAGAGAGAGAAAGAGGACTCTGCTGACCATAAGAACTTACGCTCTACAGGAGAGAGGACCTTGCTGACCATAAGAGCTTACACTCTTCAGGAGGAGAGTGAGAGAGAGAGGACCCCATTAACCATAAGAGCATACTTACACTCTACAGGTGGGAGAGAGGACAACTCTGATCATAACAGCTTACAATCTACAGAAGAAAGCTCGTGAACTCTGCTGATTCTAAAAGCTTACATTTTACAGTAGAGAGAGTGAGAGAGTACCCCATTAACCATAAGAGCTTACTTACACTCTACAGGTGGGAGACTGGACAACTCTGATCATAACAGCTTACACTCTACAGAACAGTGAACTCTGACGAGCAAAAAACTTAAATTCTACAGAAGAGAGAGAGGACCCTGCTGACCTTAAGAGCTTACACTCTATAGGAGACAGAAATATAGAAGACCCCAATGATCATAAAAGATTAGACTTTACAGGCAAGGGATTGAGATAGAGGACCCCATTGACCATAAAGGTACTGTCACACTAAGCGATATCGCTAGCAATATCGCTATAACTTGTGACGTTATAGCGATATTGCTAGCGACATCGCTGTGTCTGATACCTATGACCCGCTCCCCCGCTGGTTATCGCTGATCGCGCGAGAACGTCCTGGACTGTTTCTCGTCATCAGCTTCCTGCGGCACATCCTGTGGAGAGACGAGCGACGAGCATGGATGTGGGCGGGAGGATGCAGGATCGCCTAGTGTGACAGGTAAGTAGCGACCCCCGACCCCTGCGATGTTGCTGGTGAGATCTGCCTGTGTGGCAGCTCACTAGCGACCACTTAGCGATGTACCAGCGATCCTGACTGCGTCATATCACTGGTCGGGATCGCTGGTACATCGCTAAGTGTGACAGTACCTTAAGAGCTTACACTCTACAGTAAAGTGTAGATGGAAAATTACTCTGCTGTACAAACTGTGCTCCATTGGGAACCACTGATCTCAGATGGACCCGGTACTGACAACCATTTTACAAGTTACAATATTCCTCTGTCAACACAAGATGATACAAAATTATATTAACTCTGTTGCTTCAATAGTGTGGGAAATGGTGCCTGTCAAGTTTTTTTTGTGAACTATGATTTGAATCTCAAAATCTTTGAATTCGCATGAAATTGCATATTTGAAGAAATTTGTCTCAAACTCGATTCTTCGCAGATTGGTCCACTCATCTCTAGTCACAATATGCATTTTCTATGAACATTGCTAAAGCGTTAGAGACAACGAGAGAAACAGGGCTGTAGACAAAAGTTTATTTACACCATACAACATTTTAAATATTTTATACAGAGCTGCAGCAGAGAAAGCCACCATGAGCTTCCAAGATAAAACTGCAATAATAAAGATGTGAAATATATTATTCATATAAAAGTGAGATTATTACTTTATTGCATTTAAAGCAATGAAGAACGTAGCTCAACAAACATTCATTTAATGACAAAAATTTTGCTTTTTATATTATAAAGTAAAAAGTGTAGTAATGGCCAAACAGACTGTTATAAATTTTAAAAACTGCATATATACATTGTGCTTCATGGTGAAGTTTTTTGAAAACTAAACCGAATGAAGCTGTTACAACATGAATCGTTGTTTGAGGTTGATCTATAAAGATTACCTTACAAATCCATTCCACGGGTACTTACAACACATGATGGTAAGATTTGTACACCTGGTTCTGCACTAGATTTTCTAGTGAGAGTAGACAAGAAGTTGAAAAGAAAAAAAAAAAGAAAATTAAAAGAAAAAATAAAGAACACTGACATTTGGCACATGAAGTTCCTGACATGAATTTGTCACAAAAGTACAGGCGCCAGGCTTCTAAAGTTTTTTTTTTGTGTGTCAGTGCAAATGACTTGTTTTCTTCTTTCATTCTTTTTTCATAGTTATATTAAACCTCTGTTTGAAAGTCGCCTTCTTGTACATCTAAAGGCAAATTTAGACACTTTTCCCACTCCGAGGGTCTAAGTTCTAAAGAATCTTTTGCTTCTGAATCTAAAACATTTATTGTTGTATAATGTTGATATTCACTTGGGCTTTTGAAACTGTCCCATGGATTCTTGTTTACTGCTGGGTTATCCTGTTCAGAAAATACAAGAAAAGAAACAGTTATAAAAATGACTTTTGTACTGTAGGACTATTAAGGTATGTTCACATGTTGCGCATATGTGTGTTTTTACATACGTTTTTGCAATACTTTGGCTGAAAAACATTACAAAAAATGCTGAAAGAATTGACATGAGCCTCTTGCCAAAAGTGCAGTAGGGCTCAAAATACGTGCAGAAAAAAAAGCAGCATGTGTTGAGATTTCAACCATCTCACTGATTAAGCTGGAACTGTAAAATGCTGCGTATTTTACACACCAAATACGCTGCTTAAAATACACAGTACAAATACTGCAAAAAGTAGTAATATACAGAAATACACTATCTCAAACATTTTACATGTATTTACTGTATATTAAACAGCTTTGTCAACTCATCAATTAGGTGTCAAACATATAAATAAATTCCATAACCAACTGTAGTCATGTAACGTCTGTATTCCAAATTTATTTTTGAGCTGCAAAGACTTTCTTAGTTTAAAGATCTATACATAGTTTTATGTCATTGCACAAAGTTTATTCAATGGGATATATTAAGTGTATGGTCTTGTATGATATCTAGAATGCATTAAAAAATACAAATGTCAATCAACAGGTACATACGATTTTGTGGTATAGTTTGACCTGTCGGTTTATATAAAACTTTAAAAGCGCCATCCTACAAAGTCATCCCCTATGCATAATATTCCTTTCTCAGGACCCCTCAGTGAGTCAGAATGGAAAGCTGCTCTGTTTTACATAGAAGGCTACTCATATAAATGGTTATCACATAATACTATATTTTTCAAAAAGGCCAGCATTATGGAAAATCTGCCTAAATATATGTAGATATATATATATATATATATATATATATATATATATATATATAAAAATATATATATATGCACATACTAGCTGCTGGCCCGATTCTAAAGCACCGGATACTCTAGAATATGGCCAGCGGGAGATTAAAATAAAAAAACTGATATACTCACCATCCGACAGCCCCCAGACTGTGTCCCTCCTCTCCATGCTCCCGGCATCTTCCGTTCCCAGTAATGCTTTGTGCCAAAGACCACTGCTGACGTTACTCTCGCAAGAGCGCGACGTCATCAGCGGTCTTTGGCGCAAAGCCTTACTGGGAACGGAAGATGCCGGGAGCGTGGAGAGGAGGGAAAGAGTCCGGGGGCCGTCGGAAGGTGAGTATATCACTCTTTTTTATTTTAATTCTATTTTTTACATGTTTATGGTACCCAGGGTCCGGAGGAGTCTCCTCTCCTCTGGACTCTGGGTACCGCTAGCCAGTCATCTCGGTACTGCTAGCCGGTCATTTCCAGGCTGCGTCGCTGCTGACGCCCATGTGCCCGGAGATGACACGCAGCAACCGTCGGGAGATCAGCGGCTAGCGTCGCTGATCTCCCGATGGTAGCGGTGGCATACGTCCTTCTAATTGAGGACTGCACCTGCGCACTGTGTCTGCTGCTGATTGGACGAGGCCTGGTGGCCGCGACCGATCAGCAACACAGGATTTCAGTTACAGACAGACAGACACCATAAGATGATTTTATATATATTCTTTGGAATATATATTCCAAATTCCAATTCTTTGGAATGCACTTCCCAGGTCAATACGATTAGTCCCCAATCCCCACAATTTTAAGCGTGTCCTGAAAACGCATTTATTCAGACTGGCCTATCGCCTCAACACATTAACCTAACCTATCCCTGTGTGGCAGAGCCAAAAGTTTTACCATAACCAGGTTCCCAGCATCATGTTCCCACATGCTTTATGCATCCATTAGCCCTCTGTGTCTGTACTGTTACACACTTAACATTATGGCTGGTCCATACAATCAGAGCAACTGTTACCACCCACCTTTCGTGTCTCCCTCTTTCCTCATAGACTGGAAGCTTGCGAGCAGGGCCCTCACTCCTCTTGGTATTTGTTATAATCTACTGTATGTGATTATTGTTATGCTGTAATGTCTATTGTCTGTACAAATCCCCTCTGAAATGTAAAGTGCTGCGGAATATGTCGGCGCTATAAAAATAAAATTTATTATTATTATTATATATTCATGGCCTTAAGTGTTGACAACCTTGAAATTGTTCCAGAAAATGAAATATTTGTCCCAGAAAATTATTGCAATTACACATGTTTTGTTATACTCATGTTTATTTCCTTTGATGTACTGGAACAACACAAAAAACAGAAAAAAAGGCAAATTGGACATAATTTCACATAAAACCCCAAAAATGGTTCATGTCCAGGGAGATTAGCTACAGTGCTATGGGTTGTAAACATCTTGATTACGCTGTGCACCGTGCAAAAAGGAACATCTAGATCTCTGGAGATGGACCTGTAACCTTAAGATTGCTAATATTGTTAAGTAAATAAGTTGGGGCTCAAGTCCTCTGACAGTTCTCTTCTCCTCTTTCTGTTCTCCATGCTTAGTGTTGCACACACAGACACACAAAGCAAAGATTGCATCAACTTCTCCCCTTTTTATCTGGTTTCAAGTGTGATTTTCATATTGCCCACACCTGCTGCTTGACACAGGAGAGTCTGAACGAGCATCACATGCTTGAAACAAAGTTGTTAACCCAAAATTTTTCAAACGTGCCAACAATTTTGACTGGCCAATTTTTGGAGTTTTGTATGAAACTTTGTCCAATTTGACTTTTTCCTCTTTGTTTTTCCAATATAAACTAAGGAAATAAACATGTGTATAACAAAACATGTCTAATTTCTATAATTTTCTGGGAGAAATACTTCATTTTCAGAAGAAAATAGGAACATTTGTTGCATCTTTGAGAAAATAGTGGATGGTGCTCCATATGTTTATGCTGTGTGAATGGTGTCCCAATCCCACATACACGAGTTATATAGAAAGAAATCAATTATTCCAATTCACGATGATTAAAATGTAAGTGTTGTCTTATTTTTTTCCTCAGAAATCAAAAGTGCAAGTGAAGATGAGAGATGTTGCAATATCTTTTTTAGCAAAGAAATCTTCTTACGTCTCCTGGAGTGATCATTCACTCGCAAGTCATGAGAATTGCTGCATATTAAGTTCTATAGAGAGAGAGATAGGCAGGAGGAGCTAGAGGGAAATACTGTACAGTCATTCTGCTGCAAGTTCTTTTAAAATGACAGTTTCACACTGTCTTTTATTTATCCAGGCAATTCTAACAATAAAGCATGATGTGAGTGAGACTATGGAACGCTCTGCGTATGATGTTGTAATGAGTGATTCCCTACTAAAATATAAGAAGGGCCTGGATGCCTTTCTTGAATAGTATAATATTACAGGGAATATACACTAGATTCCTTGATAGGGCGTTGATCCAGGGAACTAGTCTGATTTCCGTATGTGGAGTCGGGAAGGAATTTTTTTCACAATGTAGAGCTTACTGTTTGCAGCATGTTTTTTTTTGCCTTTCTCTGGATCAACATGTAAGGCTATGGGTTGAACTAGATGGACTTAAAGTCTCCCTTCAACCTTAAATACTATGTTACTATGTTTATGTCCAAGAGACCTTAATAAAGCATGACTGCCGCACAGGAAACATGTACTAGTACATATAGTGGCTGCGATGGTGAAAACAGTGCAACATCTACCCCACGGCGACTGTTTGCACATAGCGTTCTTTATGTATCCTGCTACATATTTCCCCTTCCTTATGTCTATTGGGCTGAAAAATCATGTAAGACACCCTAAGAGTCACTAGTTGAAAGTGCTGGTTTTTCTTCTATTTGCGGCACCTCTTGCGCATCACAGCCACCAAAGCATATATTGGCTTTCAGCACCTGAACTTTTAATAACTGTAGTATCAGCTGCAAGTGGATATGAATATGATGACAAACTGGAGTTATACAACATATGTGGACAGATTTTGCTCCTTATTCAAAAGATTTATAAAAATATAGGATAAAAAACAATCATAATGAAAACCAAATCTCAGTTATGTGAAAAAATAATGTTTCTATGATGTTAAAAAAAGAACTTTACATGACAGCCCTGGCAGGCACAGTTGCATAATGGCAGCAGAAGTGGAAATGGTACAGTACAAATACCCAAAGCTACTATTTTAAGTATTGAATTGTTCAACACGACAACTAAAATGACAAACCAGCCTAGTACATCTGATGCATAAAGCGCGGATTCATTTGGGATGCCCTGAAAGACATATCTGCATTATGGGTTCATACACACTACAAAGCAGTGTTTGCAGAGCATGTTACATGGCACAAGCAATGTCTCCAGGGCCAAATATTACAGGCTCTCCTTGTGCAGATCTATGGGACCTTTGTATGACATCATATTATATGTATTTTTGACATAACGGAACGTCCTGCCATGACAAATGTACAAAACAGCCCCATAGATGTCTATCTGAGCCATACTATAGCTTCACACAGCTTGGATCTTGCATGGAGCCATAAAATGGACATGTGCTCAATCTCTTCCACCCTCATTTCTAAAACAATGAATGTATATTAAAGAAAAAATAATTGAAGGATGTTCTAATTTTGGCAAATCCTATTTTGTATACTTAAACAATTTTCCTGCATACTTCCCATATTATTTCTCCATTGTTTTTAAGATATTTGCTAAGAATCATTCAGTAATGATCACCAACTCAGACAAATCTTTCCTGTTTAAGTAATGACTTTAGACCCAATTCATCAAAGTGTTTACACCTAGTCTGGCATAACAAACTTTGAAAAGTCGGTACATTTTTTGAGCAATGTGAAATTGTGTAAAAATGTAGCAACTTTTGTCGTTTTCACAACAGTTCCTATAAAAATGAGTGGTCCTGGGGAGGAGCCAGGCTGGACCAGGGGCGGCTACACACGCTGATCAAATTTATCAAAAGTAGCAACGTTTCTTATGCTAGAAATCGAGGCCTATGAGTTGTGCACATGTGTAATAATCATTCCAAATGCAAACGGAATGAAGGCAATCAAAGATCTTGAAAACAAAATACAACAAATAACACATATAAACCGAAACCAGAATACGCCTTAATCTTGTTCACATCTGCTATGTGTAGAATTCTAAGAAAAGTTTACTTACCATACTTCCAGTATTTGGTATATCCCGAAATCTGTCCAGAGTTTGAAATTTCTGGTTTAATTCCTGAAATAGCTCCATATGCCTTTTTCTGGTATGCATGACCTTCTGTTAAGAAAAAAAAATTGTTTTTAATAAAGCATTCTTTTATAAGTTATTATATATACACATACACATTCTGTATGGTACAAAAACCATTTTGTACAAATGAGTATGTCTAAATTATAATGATGTAAAACAAAGGATAGAGTAAAAAAACTGCAATATACTAATGCTTAAGATGTGATTATTATGCAAGGAACCTTTTCATTTAAGTTTATATGAAATAGAGCTAGTGGGATAGGGGAACTAGTATGACTAAAAAAACAATCACATATTCATTAAATTATGCTAGATATGTCACTTTTATATCCTGTATGAAAACACATGTTCAAATGCATTTTATTGCAATGAGCATTGGAGACCAGTAGAAGCTTTTGGCAAATTCAATACATTTTTTCATTATCTAAAGCAGAACACAGAGGGTGAAACTGACAATAATTAACTATATATACTGTAGCTGTAAATACTTATAGTTGTATTGCCAAATACAGATGGATGAATAATTGGTCATCCACCTGTCGTCCAATTGATGACCAGTTTACACTTTGGGCAATATTTGTGCATAGCGTAATGCCCGCTCTAAGGTACCAGAAGGCAGTACATAAAAAAAAGTTTTCTTTTGGGGGTTTTCTGAACCTCTGAGTTGTGATCTGTCCTCTCAGGCAGTGCATTAGGTGAACACAGTTTAAGTGCTGGCATGGGGGCTCAGTGGTTAGCAAAATAGCTTTGAAGTAATGGCGTCCTGGGTTGAAATCCCACCAAGGACAACATTTGCAAGTAGTATGTATGTTTTCCCCATGTTTGATTGGGTTTCTTCTGGGTACTCTGTTTTGTTCTCCGATTTCCTCCCACACACCAAAAATATACTGACAGGGAATTTAGACTGTGAGCCCCAATAGGGACAGTGATGCTGTTGGTAAAGTGCTGTGGAATTAAAGGCACTACATAAGTGACAAAAATAAATATGTTTTTCATAGAGGGGATCCATAGGTTTTACTACTAATTAGAAAACCGATGTTTGAAGATGACTAATTTATTTCTATAGAGAGTGTAGTAGACATTCTCAATAACCTGTGCAGAGGTCACCAATCAGGGCATGAGGCATGAGAAATCATTTTCACCTATTGTCTATGGAGTGATGCTACAATAGAAGTATTAACTATCAATTGATATCTTGCCTCTTATCATACTGAGAAGAGTGAAGTGTCAGTCTATGGTCAGGTAAAGTGGTCAGTATAATATACAGTTAGGTCCATATATATTTGGACAGAGACAACATTTTTCTAATTTTGGTTCTAGTCATTCCCACAATGAATTTTAAACAAAACAATTCAGATGCAATTGAAGTTCAGACTTTCAGCTTTCATTTGAGGGTATCCACATTAAAATTGGATGAAGGGTTTAGGAGTTTCAGCTCCTTAACATGTGCCACCCTGTTTTTAAAGGGACCAAAAGTAATTGGACAGATTAAATAATTGTAAATAAAATGTTCATTTCTAGTACTTGGTTGAAAACCCTTTGTTGGCAATGACTGCCCGAAGACTTGAACTCATGGACATCACCAGACGCTGCGTTTCCTCCTTTTTGATGCTCTGCCAGGCCTTCACTGCGGTGATTTTCAGTTGCTGTTTGTTTGTGGGCTTTTCTGTCTGAAGTTTAGTCTTTAACATGTGAAATGCTTGCTCAATTGGGTTGAGATCAGGTGACTGACTTGGCCATTCAAGAATATTCCACTTCTTTGCTTTAATAAACTCCTTGGTTGCTTTGGCTTTATGTTTTGGGTCATTGTCCATCTGTAGTATGAAATGACGACCAATCAGTTTGGTTGCATTTGGCTGGATCTGAGCACACAGTATGGCTCTGAATACCTCAGAATTCATTCGGCTGCTTCTGTCCTATGTGACATCATCAATAAACACTAGTGACCCAGTGCCACTGGCAGCCATGCATGCCCAAGCCATCACACTGCCTCCGCCGTGTTTTACAGATGACGTGGTATTCTTTGGATCAAGAGCTGTACCACACCTTCGCCATACTTTTCTCTTTCCATCATTCTGGTAGAGGTTGATCTTGGTTTCATTTGTCCAAAGAATGTTCTTCCAGAACTGTGCTGGCTTTTTTAGATGTTTTTTAGCAAAGTCCAGTCTAGCCTTTTTATTCTTGATGCTTATGAGTGGCTTGCACCATGCAGTGAACCCTCTGTATTTACTTTCATGCAGTCTTCTCTTTATGGTAGATTTGGATATTGATACGCCTACCTCCTGGAGAGAGTTGTTCACTTGGTTGACTGTTGTGAAGTGGTTTCTCTTCACCATGGAGATTATTCTGCGATCATCCACCACTGTTGTCTTCCGTGGGTGCCCAGGTCTTTTTGCATTGATGAGTTCACCAGTGCTTCCTTTCTTTCTCAGGATGTACCAAACTGTAGATTTTGCCACTCCTAATGTTGTAGCAATTTCTCGGATGGGTTTTTTCTGTTTTTGCAGCTTAAGGATGGCTTGTTTCACCTGCATGGAGAGCTCCTTTGACCGCATGTTTCCTTCACAGCAAAACCTTCCAAATGCAAGCACCACACCTCAAATCAACTCCAGGCCTTTTATCTGCTTAACTGAGAATGACATAACGAAGGGATTGCCCACACCTGTCCAAGAAATAGCCTTGGAGTCAATTGTCCAATTCCTTTTGGCCCCTTTAAAAACAGGGTGGCACATGTTAAGGAGCTGAAACTCCTAAATCCTTCATCCAATTTTAATGTGGATACCCTCAAATGAAAGCTGAAAGTCTGAACTTCAACCGCATCTGAATTGTTTTGTATAAAATTCATTGTGGTAATGTCTAGAACCAAAATTAGAAAAATGTTGTCGCTGTCCAAATATATATGGACCTAACTGTAGATATAATTATAAGGAAAATTGGAAAAAAATTATGTTTATAAAGCATGTTAATTATTTGCAGACATGGTGTAGTGATGTTGAATGACTAGCAGAATAATACACACCTTAACAATCCTCTGCTTTTCCATGCTGACATTTGCATTGCACCCACCAATCTCTGTTTACCAGGTACCATTAATAACATGATAAGAACATTATACTGCCTCTGTACAAATCTCTGGTTAGACTGCACATGGAGTACTGTGTACAGTTTTGGGCACCAGTGCTCAGGAAGGATATAATGGAACTAGAGCAAGTACAAAGGAGGCTAACAAAATTTATAAATGTGATGGGGGAACTACAATACCCAGAGAGTTTAGCAAAATTAGGATTATTTAGTCTAGAAAAAAGACGACTGAGGGGCGATCTAATAACCATGTATAAGTAATATAAGGGGACAATACAAATATCTCTCCAAGGATCTGTTTATACCAAGGAAGGTGACGGTCACAAGGGTGCATTCTTTGCGTCTGGAGAAGAGGAGGTTTTCCCACCAACATAGAAGAGGATTCTTTACTGTTAGGGCAGTGAGAAAATGGAATTCCTTGCCTGAGTAGGAGGTGATGGCGAACTCAGTAGAGGGGTTCAAGAGAGGCCTGGATGTCTTCCTGGAGCGTAACAATATTGCATCTTACAGTTATTAGGTTCTTTAAAAGGACGTAGATCTGGAGATTTATTCTGATGGAATATAGGCTGAACTGGATGGACAAATGTCTTTTTTCAGCCTTGCTAACTATGTTACTAATAACAAAGCATGTCAAAACATGAATTCTGCAGCCAATCAATAATTGTATTGGTCACATATTGACACCACTGAGGACACCACTACAGCCAGTGTTATTGAAGGAGTCTAGTAAATAGAGATGGCAGGGAATTAGGGAAGCCATGCACAAACAGAGGATTGGTAAGGCAAGTTATGAACCTTTTGGAATATCATACAATTGTAAGATGTTTGTAAAAAAAAAAGTAATGAAATTAGGAAGCCCTTAAATGCATATGCATATTACTAAAATTCCATAAAACCTTTTAGTTTTACCAAAACATAACATGGCACTCAAAGAAGTCTACAAAAATGATCTCAGTAATTAAAGATCCTAAACATTGTATGATCATTATGTGGCAATAAAAGGCAAAATCTTATGTAGGCACATTGCATCCTATTCCTAATATAGATGAGCATAAGAATAGCTAGACAAATTTTTGTCCTTAACTGTAAAAATAGTAGCTCGTAATGTAGACCTAGTTCTTAGACATATTTATTGACTTTGACACGTTGCACCCCAACAACCAGCTGTTCAGGGACTTAAGCTTAGTTCCACTAGAATTAAATGAACACATTTTGACTCTGTTATTTCCTGATTACCCGTATACTGATTTCTCCCAATAGTATAAGTACAGGGAACTGTTAACTTTCAAATAACAAAGATTTCTTTCCTTAGCCAAGCTTATTTTGTAACTGTAAGTTATGCTTGGATTTTAGGAAAATTAGAACACAGAGAAAAAAATAAGGAGAGTTCTTCATAGGGCAAAAAATAGAACATCTGGGAGTATAAATGTATATTCTGATGTATTATGAACCCCTATGTGTCACAGCTTGGCTGATTGTGTTGTGTGAAAGATACAACACCTAAGTATAGAACTGCAATTGGCAACCTTCTGTCATGATCTATATGGAGCGCAAATGTCGAGCAGTTTGGTGATAAATGAGAAGGTATATACAGAAGATGCAAGACCCACATGTTTTGAAAGCAGCAGTGATGAGGGAAGTGTTAGTGGCAGCCTGGCAGATGTTAATAGGACTTTCATGGAGAAGCTTAGCGCAAGCCACTCCATTTACCAGATCTCAGGGGTTGCCTTGGCCTTCACCCTTTAACCCCTGTACAAAGATCTGGACTAGGAAAGAGGCCCATGCAGCCAACCAGCTGTGTCAGCTACCAACTGGTATATAAAGTGGCAACAAGAAGTGTTGTCAAGCTGGATTGCTACCAAGATGTCTACTTGGGGACAAAACTGGAAAACAAGTGAGCAGTCAAAACTCAAGCAGAGGTCAGAAAATGGTATGATCAAAATAGCACTTTTTAGACAGACTCGCCCAGGGCTCACTGAAAGAAGTAATCTCAGGAATTAAACAAGACTCCTGCATTAGCCGCAGCTAAGGTGCAGCACAGCCAGTGACCGAAGCATAAAAAAGGGGATAGGTATTGGCCTGGATGTTACAGTAGCATGAGAAAACCTAAACCTTCACATTTATCTTCAAACTGCTCCATTCAATGAGCTTCTCCGTTCAATGTTTGCATCGTGGCCAATTATTAAGCTAATAATAGTTGGACTCCTACCGATCTTATATTGATGACCTATCCTAAAGAGAGGTAATCATTATCATATGACTGGATAACTCCTTTAAGTTTAGGTAATTATCTCACAAAACAAGAGGAGTAGAATCTCTTAACCTAAAACCCCCATAATACATGATGACTTACTACAAAATAAAAATCTGGCCACAGTGGCCAACATGTTTTAGGGGTGACACATACTGCCCTTAATCAGAAGAATGACAAACTATCCAACCACCTCCTGTTATATAGCATCATAGGACTTTGTAATAGAAAGATTATGTGGACATGTGACAGATATGTTGCAGACTGCACATACTTATAAATGGGATTTGCAGAAATCCATTCATACTCTGCAGAATATAAGTAATTAAATAATTAATGGTATATACTGGGTTCCTTTGAAGTTTTGGAAGTTTTGATCGGAGAAACTCTGCTGAATGCAGACCTATTTGCCCCAATAAAAAATACTGAAACAAGAATTCTTTTAAGTACCACTTCAGAGAGTTTTTTATTTTACCATCCGCCATCTTCATCTTTTATTGACACCACTCCAGTCGGTCTTCTGCAAGTTGAAACCTGCCAGATAGCTCCAGTGTTTGCTGTGTGATCCGGAAGTCACAACTCAATGTAAAGGGGGTTTTACACATAGCGATATCGCTAGCAATATCGCTAAAGCATCACCGATTTGGTGACGCAGCAGGGATATTGCTAGCGATATCGCTATGTGTGATACTTACCTCCGACCTGCTCCCCCCGCTGTCTGTCGTTGATCGCGCGAGATCGCGCAGCTCCATTTCTCGTCGGGCGCTTCCTGCTGGGCTTCCTGCTGGCGCGAACAAGCGACGCGTGGACGCAGACGGGAGGACGTCAGGATCACTGCGTCTGAAAGGTAAGTAATGACTGCTGTATCGCTGCTGCATCGCTGTGAGATCTTCCTGTGTGGCAGCTCACTAGCGACCATTTAGCGATGTACCAGCGGGTCGTATTGTTGTCGGGATCGCTGATGCATCGCTAAATGTAAAGGGGCCTTGAGTCTATGAGAGCCAGACCAATACTCTCAGACTTACATTGAGAGCCTGTGACTGTTACCTAATTTGCGGCCTGAAGAAGACGACGTGGGAATGGAGCGGCTCTGGTAAAAGCTGAAGATAGCGGCTGGTAAGTATAATACGCTGCAGTGGTGTTTTAAGTTACTTAAAAAAAAATTAATTAATTTGTTTTATATTTGCCTTTTTATTTTTAATTTCAAGTTATAATGCATGGGATAGTCTTAAGAAAATTACAAGCCCTAAGTAAAGTGATAGGACATTGTAGAAAACGTGAGAAAGGCATTCTGCATGCACGACTTAATTATAGAATTATATTACATTGGTCCTGAACAA
This sequence comes from Dendrobates tinctorius, assembly GCF_039654945.1. Classification (NCBI taxonomy): domain Eukaryota; kingdom Metazoa; phylum Chordata; class Amphibia; order Anura; family Dendrobatidae; genus Dendrobates; species Dendrobates tinctorius. The sequence continues at coordinate 17,812,313 of NW_027361692.1, forward strand.
ACATAGCCAAAAGCAACTAGGTCACTTTATTTCTTTTTTTATAGGACTGTGGAACAAAAAACCCAATAAGTATTTAATTGATCCAATTAAGAAATCAGAGGTGTTTGCATTTACCATTCACAGCTGAGTGAAAGTGTTACTCCAACTGAGAGGTGACTGTGAATCGCTTAATTATTTTAAATGAATGCTTTGTGCATAGAAACTCAAAAATAGCCTACGTGTGTTTCCTTTACTTAGGGAGCAGCACACACTATTATTATAATATCAACTACTTAAGGTGACCATACACCTTTAGGGTACCATTACACTTAGCGATGTACTAGCGATCCCGAAAACGATATGGATTGCTGGTGCATTGCTAAGTGGTCGCTAGTGAGCTGCCACACAGGCAGATCTCACCAGCGACATAGCAGCGTTTGGGGGTCGCTACTTACCTGTCAGACGAGGCGATGAAGACATTCTCCCGCCCGTGTCCACGCGTCGCTCGTCGGCGCCACAGGAAGCGCCCGACGAGAAATGGCCCAGGACCTTCTTGCGCGATCAGCGATAACCAGCAGGGGAGCCGGTCGGAGGTATCACATGCAGCGATATCGCTAGCAATATCGCTGCTACGTCACAAAATCGGTGACTTTACAGCGATATTGCTAGTGATATCGCAGTGTGTAACGGGCGCTTTAATATCTGGTGACTGAAATTGTGTGTATACGAAGAGGAAAGATAATTTGATCTATACACTGTTATGATTCACCTGTATATAAAATTTTGTGGATATGAAGGTTAATTAATTTGACATCATTAGTTCATATCCATACTAGATGTCCAGTTTGGATCTACTCTAGATTTACCTTATAGGATGTGCTGGTGTGTTCTTTTGTTTCTGTTATCATGTTCCATGTTGACTGTGAGGCTATTACTCCTGTAGTCATTACACTTTGTACTATATATTTTAGATTAATATCTTAACAAATATATTAAACTGGATCATGTCGCTCCTTCAATGACACTACAGGTATATGATATCTTTGAAGGGGTCTTTTTTATTATAGTGAGGAATATTATTGGTTAAAAATACTAAAATTTATATCTTCTTTGCAGCATGCTACCCATAACATGGAAATCCTTTAAAAGTTTATCACACACCTTGTACTGTGCTGCCTTTAACTAGAGATTGAGTTTTATGCTGATAAGTGCCTATTAAGGAAAAACTTAAAAAGGTACCTAAATACAACAAATTCCCTATTGATCTCATTGGCAACTTTGCTAAGATTTAATCTGTTGGCAAATTGTTCTTGAGCATATTGGTAGTACCATTCCAGACTTAGTATCATGTTAAGCAGCATTTCTTGGCTTCCCTTGTTGAAAGAATGACTCTATTGGGAGCATCTGAAGAGTGAGGCAAGGTGTAGAGAAGCTTAGCTGCCATATGCTTAGGGGACCATGCTTTCGCTAGAACAATTGTTTTATACAGATTACCTAGGAGGAGGTTAACCACAGTAGCAAGACAAGCTTTTCGGGATAGTACTTAAACTATAATTGGAATTGAAAAAGTCAGACAAAAAATCTAAAAGTCAAGCCTAACACAATAAGTAAATTTATCTGAACAAGCCTGGAGTACAAGACAACCAAAAACTCTGATTCACAGATGCAGCCAGAAACACAACACAGAAGTTAAGAATTTGGAAATTTGCGTACAAGAACAACGAAAAACACAGGAGCAGTTAAGAAGTTGGGAAAAAGAGCAGAGGAACTTCCAAGAACACAGAAGCAATTACATTGGCATGTAAAAGTCTGGGCACCGCTGGTCAAAACTACTAGTACTGTGAACAGTTAAGCATATTGAAGATGAAATAGTCTCTAAAAGGCCTACAGATAAAGATTACACATCTTTTATATTTTAGGCAAAAAAATATATATTGTCATCCTTTACTTTTTAAAAATTACAAAAAGAAAAATGGGCTGATGTAAAAGTTTGAGCACCCTGCATGGTTAGTACCTTTGAAAGTATCACAGCTTGTAAATGTAACCAGCTGAGAGTCTTTCAATTCTTGTTTGAGGGATTTTGATCCATTCTTCCTTGGAAAATTCTACTTCTGTGAAATTCCTGGGTCGGCTTGCATGCACTGTTATTTTGAGGTCTAACTACAGATTTTCAATGATGTTCAGATCGGGGACTGCGATAGCCATTGTAAAAACCTGCAGCTTGTGCCTTTTGAAGGTAGTCTATTGTGGATTTTGACATGTTTATAGGTTAATTATCCATTTATTGAAGCCATCCTCTTTTCAACACCAGATTTTTTACAGATGTTTTTTTGTTTCCATCCAGAATTTGTTGAAATTTCATTGAATCCATTCTTCCATCTATCTGAGAAATATTCCCCATGCCATTGGTTGCAACACCACTCTAAAGCATGATTAATCCACCCCATGCATAATGGTTGATGAGATATTCTTTTTCTGAAATTCTGTGCCCTTTTTTCTCCACACATACCTTTGATCATTATGGCTAAATATTCTATTTTAACCTTATTGGTCCACAGGACTTGGATTAGGCTAACTTAGATGTTCTTTTGCAAACTTCTGATGCTGAATTTTATGGTTAGGATGCAGGAGAGGCTTCCTTCTGTTGACTCTTCCATGAAGTTCATATTTGTGCAAATGTCTCTGAACAGTAGAACAATGTATCACAACTTCAGAGTCTGGTAAATCTTTCTGAAGGTACTTTGCACCCAAGCAGAGATTCTGATTAGCCTCTAAAGCAATCCTACAAGCAGCTCTCACTGAAATCTTATTTGGTCTTCCAGACCTTATACTGACCTCCACTGTTCCTGTTAACTGCCATTTCTTAATTACATTTCAAACTTGGGAAAGGGCAATTTGAAACCGTTTTGCTAGCTTCTTATATCCTTCTCCTGCTTTGAGGGCCTCCACCAATTTCATTTTCACAGTGCTGGCAGCTGTTTAGAATAATCCATGGCTGCTATTGTTTGACACAATGTTAGGGGAAGCTGGATTTTTATAAAGCTGGGAAATTTGCATCACCTGGCCTTTCCTAATGATGATATTGAACAAGCCATAACCCTAATAGGCTAATTAAGGTCTGAAATCTTGGTCAAAGTTATCTGAGTACAGAAATCTCCAAGCGTGCCCAAGCTTTTGCATCTGCCCATTTTCCTTTTTGTAATTTTTAAAATGAAAAAAAGACTATTTATTGTGCATAAAATACATAGGAAATGTGTAATCTTTAACTTTAGGTCTTTTAGACATAATTTCATCAATAACAGTAATTTCAACCAGGGGTGCCTAAACTTTTACATGCCGCTGTAAGAACCTGAACAGAACACAACAGAAATCATGAACAAGTCAGCAGTAAAACAACTCCAGTCTAAAACAATGCATACCAGTTTCGCAATATAGATTTTTGGGCAAGTGTCTGAAGTGTTAATTCACCAACTGTAAAGGTACTGTCACACTAAGCGATATCGCTAGCAATATCGCTATAACTTGTGACGTTATAGCGATATTGCTAGCGACATTGCTGTGTCTGATACTTACCTACGACCTGCTCCCCCCGCTGGTTATCGCTGATCGCGCGAGAACGTCCAGGACTGTTTCTCGTTGTCAGCTTCCTGCGGCGCTTCCTGCTGTGACGATGAGCGACGCGTGGAGCCGGGCGGGCGGACGCAGGATCGCCTGGTGTGACAGGTAAGTAGCGACCTCCGTCCCCAGCGATGTCGCTGGTGAGATCTGCCTGTGTGGCAGCTCACTAGCGACCACTTAGCGATATACCAGCGATCCTGACCGAGTCATATGGTAAGTGTGACAGTACCTTAAGTGTGGATTGAAAAAAATACTTGAAGCCTATGATTTTATATATGTATCACAGAAGCCATTAAGAAATAAAAATATATTTTAAAATAGTATCTAATTAAACCATTTTATACCATATCTGATAGAATTTTTTAATTTCCCGTTGTATTACTTTTTAACTAACATATACGTGTTATATTTTGTTGTTAACAGGTTTCAATTAAGAAACAGGCAACTCCCAAAGTCGTTATGACCATTAAATGGATATTACTAAACATTTACATATAATATTAGATACATAATGGAGGACAAAAGGTACAAATCCTTTTTCATGGTAGATGTCAATGATATTTACAGTATAAACTGTATTCAAACTTATATTCTTGGTACATTTAGGGCCCTTGAACACCTGAAAGCCAGGTCTACAGAACCTGTAGGACATTGTGCTGAGGATGTTTTTTTATTTTAGTATGGTGCCACATAGTGTAGCCTTTGTATACTGCTATACTAGCTCTGTTGCTATGTATATAGGCAATGTTTCTGGGAAAGAATAACTCGCTATGTATGGGAATATGATGGAGAATGACACATTTTTTTTCAGATGAATTCTATTCATATTTGATATAAAAACTCTCTATGCCTGTTTACAAAATCGGAGGCAAAAGAAGGCGCAGCAAAAGGCCTCCTGCGAGACTAGGCAAGCCGAATTATGACTCGATACAAAGTCGAGTAATATGGCAATTAGCGATATGATGCTTGGAATGGTTCAGATCTCTGTGATAACAGCACCTACATGAGACATTCGTAGCCATATTTGTACAAGCTGTTGTTGAAAGCTGCAAATCTGTAAGCCTCTGATTTCACATGAAGACATGCAAAACGATCCCAATTCATGCTGAGTCCAACAGAAGAAAAATTGAGTTAAGTACAGCATATGTTACCTTATGGAGATATTTCAGTCTATAGTACAGCAAACCTGAACTGGAAAGATCGGGGTTCGTACCAATGCTGAACTCCGATATGGACTTCTCCGGCAACTTTGCTTTAGTCTTCGAAGTTCCGGGAGTGCAGAGAGAGAGAGAGACAGAATGGGGTTCTTTCTTTGGCTGCCCCCTATACCTTAATATGACCATTTTACAGAACCAAGGTTCAGGTCCCGACTGACTCCTATGAGGTCCTAGTTCAGGTTGAAGTTGGGGTAGAGTTCTGATACCTGAACCTAACTTTAGTCAAAAGTTCGGTGGAACCCGAACATCCACGGGTTCGCTCATCCCTAGTCTATAGCTATGCAGCATGGAACACAGGGGTCTCTATCTGCTGCTATGCAGCCTCTGTGCATTATAAGCCCTTCCTAACCTTTTCCTTTTGCTGCAAACAACTGCATTACATCATCGCCATGATACTCATGAATTAGTGTATTTCTAAAAAAAAATCTATAGTAATGATTTTTTGAAGGACTCTATGTCTTTTGATTACTGCAAACTGATGCACTTTGGCTGCAGCATGTCTCAGAATGGATAGGATCAATTAGTTTCCCAAAAGCGTACTGCAGCACACCAGTGCTCTTTAATTCTCACCACACAGTACAAATGATAAATAAGAAAAATGGGTAATAATAAAAATGTGTCTAATAGGAAGTCTCAGCTAATTATGTCAGAATTTAGGTTCCTATATCTCCTAATAATAAGGTATCTCCTACGTATTAGGGAATGAATGCAGATGAGAATCTTCACATATCCCCTAATTTTGTGTTCTACATATACTTTAAGCCAGATGAAGCTGTACGGTATTATTTGTTCAAATATCCGCAGTGCATTCTGCAATCACCACCTTCCAAACGCAGCACTGAAGCAAGAACGTCAGACTCAGGAACCTTAGCAACAGTTGCCATAGCGAACATTCTCTTATAGTGTGTACTGCGGCTCTATAAAATGATCAGTGATTATTCATTGTTCTTTCTTGGCATTTGTAACTGGGTTTTTTGTCTTTAGATGTCACATGTGTTGTTTTGCATCTCTGCCGGTGGACACTATTTATTTAATCCCAATAAAAATGAAATGTCAGAGAAAAAGACAATGTTGTGAGGTTTCTGCTATGGACATGATGACTGTGTAAGGCTAGGTGTGGCAGGCAGGCTTTACATAAGTCGCATTCATTCCTCCAGCTCTGATAACAATATTTGTTGCGCTTTTCACAACAGATTTGTTTTTATGAAGAATCTTTGTGGAGTTTTGTCTACTGTATAATAAACTGATTTATACTTTTTTGAGATTGATATTATTTTACTATAAAGCTGTTAAAAATAACAAACATGTAATAAACCATACATTACGAACAAGTTTTGCATCCTCTTAGGCTAGGTTCACACGAGCACATAAAAAAAAATAGTCCGGTTTTCATACAGAATTAATAGACGATTTTTCATTTGTATTATCATCCGTATTGCATTTGTTTCTATACATCAGCAGGGAATAACAAAATATTCAAAAAACAGTTTCCTTTCTTAATAATCGCAAGGTTTTATGAAAATCACATGCTATATGGTTGATCCGTATAGCATCCATTTTTTTTTGTGCTCCATGTAAAAAAGTGGTCACCTCAACATCCGTATTGGGGCAGCACGGTGGCTCAGTGGATAGCAATGCAGCCTTACAGCACTGGAGTCCTGGGTTTGAATCCCACCAAGGACAACATCTGCAAGGAGTTTGTGTGTTCTCCCTGTGTTTGTGTGGGTTTCAAGGACAACATCTGCAAGGAGTTTGTATTTTCTCCCTGTGTTTGTGTGGGTTTCCTCTGGGTTCTCCAGTTTCCTCCCACATTCTAAAGACAAACTAATAGGGAATTTAGATTGTGAGCTCCATCGGGGACAGTGATGATAATGTGTGCAAACTGTAAAGCGCTGTGGAATATGTTAGTGCTATATAAAAATAAAGATTATTTATTATCCGTATTGAATGACATTAGTTTGAGTGTTGTCAGTTTTTGTCACAGACAGCACTCGAGGCAAAAATACGGGTGTGTGAACATACAGCCAATAGTGATGAGCGAGTATGCTCGTTGCTCGGGTTTTTCCAAGCATGCTCGGGTTTTTCCGAGCATGCTTGGGTGTCCTCCGAGTATTTTGGCGTGCTCGGAGATTTAGTTTTCTTCGTCTCAGCTGCATGATTTGCGACTTGTAGACAGGTGGAATACATGTGGGAATTCCCTAGCAAACATGTGAAGCAACAAAAAAAGTGGTCTATAGGAGTGCTAAAGGAGAGGCAGAAACCAGAAAAAAGGGTAAAAAAAAACTCAGTTTTTATTCTTCCTCCAACAGCTACAACGCGTTTCTACGGTCACAGCCGTCTTCCTCAGGTGGAATGAAGGAAGCATCAATTATTACTGCCTTTATAGGTAGCCCTAGTTGGAACAACCCACAATCCAATGCGACCTCCCCTTGATGTTGCACGTTAGGGCTACCTATAAAGGCTGTAATAATTGATGCTTCCTTCATTCCACCTGAGGAAGACGGCTGTGACCATAGAAACGCATTGTGGGTATTGGAGGAAGAATAAAAGCTGAGTTTTTTTACCCTTTTTTCTGGTTTCTGCCTCTCCTTTAGCGCTCCTATAGACCGCTTTTTTTGTTGCTTCACATTGAATTTTCCTCTCTGAGGATTAGCGGCAGGAGCAGCTTGGAGGGCAGTTGGCTGTGGGAGAACCTGCATTTGCTGGGCGGTGCTGGGAAGCTCCGGGACCCTTGGTGTTCACTTATGTCTGGGATTGGTCTCAACTTCACATCCGGAAGCCGGTGAGAAATGGACTGACCAGGAGAGCGGAGGTTGCTGACAGCCACGTACAGTGCCCTTCTGGGTTGCGAGGACACGCTCCCCAACTACCATTCACGTTCACACCGTGGTTGTGCAAGGGTGGCACAACCCTGTAAGGTGAGCACCCTGTTGATTCAGTTAGGGAATTCAATTTTAACACAGGTACACTTATTGCGCCTCTCTTTGCATTTTATTTTCCATGTTAATTTTCCCTAACAAATAGGCATTCCACACATGTATTCAAGCTGTCTGGCAGCTGAAAATCATGCAGACGAGACAACGAAAACTAAATCTCCGAGCACGCCAAAATACTCGGAGGACACCCGAGCATGCTCGGAAAAACCCAAGCAATGAGTATACTCGCTCATCACTAATAGCCAACCATATTTCACTAAATGCATACCTTTGTCATTCATTGTCTATATTATGGCTATAGAATAGAGCAAAAAGATTCACATGACTCTGGTAAGCAGTCTGTGGTCCCCGAACCAGAATTCTAGGAAACCTACGACATCTCTGGTGCCCGTTCTGATTAGTAGGACACCATATCACCTAACTCTAAATAGCCAACATATACATTATGAGATTTAACAGGCAAATATCCCTAGAAAACCCAGTGTTAGCTTAACCACGCCAATATCATGGCTTTTAAAAAGTGGTAGATCCAGATTGACACTGACCAACAGCATCGACTTTAATAAATTTGATCTAGTGGTTCTATTTGGGTTCTGGTGTTTCTGACAGCAAAAATAATGCTGGATTCCTTGTCTGATTTGCTTGCAGAGGTTTTAAGCACAAGTGTGTACAAAGCCTTAAAGACTAGCCCTGACATGTTATCCAGAAATACTGTGGCCCTGATTCATTATTAGATTAGTGGAAAACATTTTGTGCATCTCGAGGTTGTGTAAAAATGTTGCAACTTTTGACATTTACAAACGTTTTCCTCAGATCCACCAAAATGGGAAGAATTGTGGTGGAATGCATGTGCGACACCAAAGTTTTTCTACTTCATGACGAACTGTGGTTTACCTTATGCCAGAAATCTTACTCCAGCCTTTGTTTAGAGTAAGATTCGTGGTGAGGTGCAAGAGGTGCCCGCCACTTCTCAGATGCACGGATTCATTAAGAGTCGTGCACTTCTTAAAGAATCAGGAGCATTTAACTCAAATACGCCCCCTCATCAAAACCAGCGTTGTTCCGACCGATCTTGCTTAATCTGGGGGCCTGATTCCTGATTTTTTAATTTTTTTAAATGGGTCTGATCAACTAGATGGCCAGCTAGATAGCCATAATATATAACTAAGATATCTGACCACTGAGATCTTGTTCTGAGTAATATACATTAAATCTATTTGCCAAAAACAGAAATTGTTGTTAACTTGTGGACATGGAATTAGGTTTTTATGGGAAAACCCTTTAAAGTTAAATCTTCACAGAAGTAGCAACACCTTTTGATAAGATTTGCAATCTTAGATAGGATATAAAACTTCTTGTAGAGCAGGATATTTGTTGAGTTAACTATATGATGCCCAAAGCCAGTCCCGTAAAGGCTCAGGAAAGTGTTTTCTGGTCACTTTTGGTTGCCTTATCGGCCACAGTTCCTTTTGTGGTGCTGAATCTTTTGCCACCAAATGTAATTGAGGGAAATGTGGTTACTTGACCAAAACAGTGTCAATTTAATGAATTGGTTTCCTATATATGCCTAAATAGCTGTTAGTTTAACGGTGTTTTCCCACAAAGTACATTTTAATTAATAGATCTTAGAATGAAAATAAATTCCACAATTGGATGTATTAAAAAAATGTTCCTGCCCAAAGATAATCTTATAAATGTGCCCTTGGGTAATGGCTGTGTCGGACCATGCAGGAACATGGTTAAATATACCATAGCTCCTGGACATGGGAGTAAGCAAAAAAGAGTATACAGATAGGACAGCAAGGGATCGCAGCTGATTCTTTCTATGAAGTAAAACAAGCTTTCCAAAAGGCAGGGAAATGTTTTCCATTACAGAAACCATCTCTGATCCCATGCTGTCTTGTCTGTATACTCTTTTGCTTCCTCCCCTGCCCAGGAGCTGTGGTATGATCAGACCATGTCCCTGCACAGTCAGACACCGACATTATACAGTACACAGCAGGGGCACATTTATAAGATTATCTCAGCACAGGAACATTTTATTTAAACACATCCAATTTTGAATTATTTTTATTCCAAGATCTATTGATTAAAGTGCACTTTGTTCATGGGAAAACTCCTTTAAGTTAGAAGAGTTCAGGTCAGGCAGAGAATTGCGGCTATAACTGAGACAGTGAAATATGGTCCCTATAAGATATGTGAATGAATACTAATATCCGTGAGTCTCAAGAATCCTGTAAGCAAAAATATTATACTTCAAAGGGAAAAAAATAATCATTTTTTGCATGCAGTGCAATCATTTTCTCTTATTCGTTAATTGCATTTTTGGTCAAGTTCTCCATCAAGTAAAAAAGAAAAAAATCTGAATGTTCATGGTGATGGTGCATCGGTGTATGCAAACAATATCACAAGTGAAATCATTTTTATGGATAATTAAGCTTCATGTTAGCATTAGTGGACCTACACCTTTTGCAACACAATATTTTATTCTTTCCAGATCACACCACCAGAATACACCATAGAGCAATATCATTAAGTGACACACTCCTATTAAAAGTGCCGGACCTGAGAGGAGGGTCATGAATTTTCCATGATGTTATCTAATTCACTATATGATGCACCACCCCCTCCTGCCCTCTGCTAGATATAACATGGAGATTTAGATCCTTGCATCATAAGAGAGATTATTCTCATGTCTATGCACTGAGGCCACATAAATTATTTCATCATCCTGGATATGGGCTTCCAGGAATATTTATCCACTCTGCTAACACAGGAAGCATGCACAGCATAATCATAAAGCATTTTCTACTGTCTGCAAACACAGGAGACAATTTAAAATGTTTTACAATGACGTTTTTCATCAAAACCTTACTCACTGCTCATCTTTTCTGTTGATATCAAGCTAAATTTAAAGGGAATCTGTCAGGACAATCTACCTCCCCAAACCGATTATATGACAATGTTGACAATGTTTAACTCTGAAAGATAGTGCCATCCACACCTTTACTTGTGCAATCTGTTGCCCAATGACTGCAGATAGCTGTTTTTATTCATATGCAAATGATGCCTAAGTGCTCTGGGAGTTCCAGAGTCTCCTGACTTCTCTACTTCCCTGGCTTTATACCCCGTATTAAAGTAAGGAAGGGGTTAATGTCTTCAGACCTGCCAAAAAAATCATAGAGTGTACTAATTCCCATGAGAACACTGAAACAAATACTTGTTGAGGGCTGTAGCTAAGCGGGGTGGACACAGGGAGTGTTTTTACTCATTATGCAGCTATGTATTCTGCTATTTTCTATCATGTATGAGCCGCCTATATTTATGCATGGATTGCTATATTCATGAAGCCTTTACTTTAAACGAACAATCCAGATTTGATTGAAGATGGTTGGAAATCCAAAAATATTAAAAACTTTTAGGTTGGTTTCAGGACTGCTCTAACTCCCACTCATCCATGCTTTCCTTTGCTTGACTGATGGCTCTAGGACTTCACTATACAGCTAATGAACTGCCAACTGCCAGTCAAGCAGATGGCTGTCCGGCTGGGCAGGACTTAGAGCCAGTGAGGCAGACCCTTAGGAAGTGCTCTAATCAGGCCCAAAGTACTAACGCCTCATTTGAATACCAATTAAAACATATTTTTTTTCATTCAATGAGCAACCAATTGCATAAGGAAAGGTGTGGATGGCATTACCTTTAAGAGAGCAACATGACCATATAAACAGTTAGTGGGGTTGGATCATGCTCACAAATTCCCTTTAAGCACCATACAGTAGAAATCAGGATTATTATCAATAACTTCTCTTATATTAGATGTAATTGTTACATATTCTGAGATTTGTATAATAGGGTCATTTCCACGGTACCAAGGCAAATGGCCATAAGTATGAATTTATGATCAATATACTGCAGTATGTTCACACTGAGATGATAGAATGCTATACATTTTAATATAGATATGTTCACAATTTATTACTTCTGTCCTGGTGTACCTTATTAACTATTTTATAATTAAAATGTTAAAATATGTACAAAAAGATATAAGAGGGTGCCATGTTTAAGTATGATATCAATAATCCAATAGATACTGTATACCATACATGATACCACATTACAAGAAATATCTGTTTTCTTAATTTAATAGAATTATTGCTCTAATTTGAAGGACAATTGAAACTTCTGCTGGCAAAAGAACCTTAAGCTAGAACTTGTTGGTGATGCTTTGCAAAATTCCTTTAGCTGATTTTGTAATGGATATTTTTTTCCTAATAATGCTTTTTTTAATCTTACATTTATTTTAAGGTAGTCTAATATTTTATTTATTATTTTTTATTTGCCTAATTTTATCGAGCATCGGGGTGGTCTATCGAGTAACGAGCTGTGCCGATTATCGCATGGTGCTTGAATGACCAGGTCTCCGTTAGAAGCTCATTCCGTGTGCCACCCTTAAGCGTGATATTACCCTGCTTGTTTTTTTTTATGTTTACTGATTGGGCCATGCATATCAGCATGGGGGTAGGTGGGGCTTAATCATACCAGCATAAGGACGGGACCATGCATACATGCACCGGGATGGGGACCAATCATACCAAGTTAAGGATGGGACCTTACATACCAGGATAGGGATGGGGCCATGCATACTAGGATGAGATGGGGGCCCTGCATACTAAGATAGGGATGAGGGTGATAATTCCTGCCAGGATATGCATGAGGGGGACCATTCCTACCAGGATAGGGATAAGGGGAGTATTCAAAACAGGCTAGGGATGAGGCAGCATGCATACCAGGATGGGCATGATGGCCATGCACACCATGATGGGAATAAGGGAGGCCATGCATACCAGGACCAGGATGGGGACCAATCATACCAAGTTAAAGATGGGGCCCTACATACCAGGACAGGGATGGGGTCATGCATAGTAGGATGAGATGGGACCCTGCATACTAGGATAGGGATGGGGTGATCATTCCTCCCAGGATAGGGATGAGGGGGACCATTCCAACCAGGGTAGGGATGAGGGGGCCATGTGTATGAGGGTGGGGATGAGGGGACCATATATTCCAGGAAAGGGGATATTAAGTACAGAATTGACCACATTTTTTGCTTCATTTTTTTCCCCTAACTTCCTCCTTTAAAACCTAGGTGCCTCTTATGGCCCGAAAAATATGGTAGTTTTAAATCTCTCTAAAGCTTTTTGATTTATACATTTATGGCTACAATTTATAAAATAAAGGTCTGATAAATTAAAACCCCATTGATAAATTCACATTCTATAAAAGGACAAAGAAAGCGACTGTAGTGTCGGTGGTGGGGTGCCGAGCTGGGGGGGTGGTCCTACTTTTATACCGCGCAGAGATGACAACAGAGACACGATGGAGGCAGATTCTGGGTGCAACAGGTCCAAGTTTATTTCTTCACTTGCCGTCCGACTAACGGCACACCTCGCGGCCCTCCGTTTCCAGAGCCGCTTCTCACACCGTAAACTAGGGACGTGTCTGCACACACCGTCCCCTCCTTTACTGTCGACGCTCCTGACAGGTCCGTCACTGTGGCCGCCTTAGGCCCGTAAACCAACAGCGCTTCTACTGCTCAGTCGTCGTGTTACATACGGTGTCCTTCACCCAGAGCCTCGTCTCTGCTGCGGTCCTTTCCTGTCAGGACCACCCCCCTGACGTTTCCTCTCCTCAGTCCCCTTGGTCGGATTCTCCTCAGGGCACACAGACTGGCGTAGTCCTCCTGTCACCTGAGCTCCCCCTGGGGACTGGAACCTTCTGGAACCCTCCCTCAGTATTTATAACTCTCCCGGTTCCTTGAAACTGTCACTCTAACTGTCACTACGCCCCCCATGACCAACGGTTTCTAAAGCCCTAAGCTGCTGTAAAGTCCTTTGCTCACACTCCTCCCTGCCATCTAATGGTCATCCCAAGGTACTGCACGTCCACTACACTTTCCTAGTTGTTTCCCCACTGTAATCACTGACTCCTACCTACACTGTGCAAACCTATCTTTCTTCACTCTGACTAGTCCGTCCGTCCGTCAGGTCACCTTCCCTACACTCCCCCTTCCTTTGTCCATTGTCGTCCTCGACAATCGTCATCCCTGCCTTCGTCGTTCTGAATCTACACCTACATTCTGTTGTCGGACCAGAAGTTGAGCCAAACACACTATCTGCGGGGGCCGAACCATACTGGGAGCACTATGCTCTGAGCAGCCTACTGCTACTCACCAGCGCGCACGCCACATGACAACGTCTTTCAAATTGGGCAAGGTACACCCGTATTCTCTCTACGGCGTGTATCTTTCCCCTACTCTCCCCTACTGTTACCTTTCACTATCCGGTACGCCATGATCGAGGCCACTCACCTACCAGATCATTGCCGGCGCCCGCCTTTCCTTCTTCAGGGGTGTCCGTGGTGTTGGGGACCTGACCTAGGACGGCTGTCTTTCTCACGTCTTCCAACTCATTTTCCTTCTTTCAATTACATGTCATGGTCGGCGTCCCGGTCTCCCAGACCTCCTCAACTCTTAGATCCCTACCGGATCTCACACTTTCCTTTGGTCCCGCAGACCTTCCCTTACCCGGACCTGTTGCATTTACTTTGGCATATTATACATTAAACAACTTTATAATAGCACAAGTACCCATTTTTATAATTTTTTTTTTTTTTCTTGCTTTTAAAACCAAAATATAACATAACATTGCATGTCTCCTTTCCTCCTCCCTTCCTTGGACATGGACACTCCCTCTCTTCTAAGTATCCCGCGCTCTGTCAGTCTAAAAAGTAAACACAATCTATCCTGTAAGAGGAACATAGAAAAACAGACATAAAAATCACAGATAAACATTTCTTTTTTTTTTAAAAGCTGACCGCGAACTGTCCTTTTGACCTGCACAACGGTGCAACGAACTCCTGACAGTTCAATCCTCCTTTCGGTGGTCAGTAGTATGGGACCCCACAACCGTGGAGCTCCCAGGATGCAAGAAGTGTCCCTTTCTGCAAGATAGTATAAACGAGCCGTCCCGGGGGTCGTGCAGCCGCCATGCCAGCCTCTCCCCTCTCATGGAGCAGGTTCCAGACTTCCTGCCCCCTGGCCCTCTTCTTCTCTATAACTCCTGCGACCCAAACAGAGGGTCCGGCATGAGCCCTGGAGTCCGGTGGGCGGGACTTAACCGAGGAAGGACGTGGATCAGAGGCGGCCGATGATTTTTGCGGCTCAACAGCCGCTGGGGCCAGGTGGCAAATGGGGACAACCGGGTCCTTGGAGGCTGGAATCACAAGGCCCACTAAGTCGGCCGCAGTCGACTTCAGCAGCGGCATAACTGCGGCCTCAGGACAGGCCGCATCCACTACTTCCAATGGAGCCGGAGTAACGGCCGGTTCCAACGACGCAGCTGCTATCAGCAGGGGGAACGCAGCAGCGTCTTCTTTGGATGACTTCCGCACTGGCGGCTCCAGGCGGGGTACCTCAGGGACTTGAGCAGGGGCCTCGCACAACTCTGCATACACCACTGGGCCCGATGTACCCAGGCCTTCCGGTGCGCAGGGGGCAGCGTGCTGCGGCGGAATGATGAGGGCCGCTGGCGGAGGCACTGGTGGTGCCGGGGGTACTCTCACCTTCCCCGGCGCTGCGGCCTCCATCACATCAATACGCGGCTTCACCCGCAGCCTCCGTCCCTCGCTCCACTGTCCCGCGGGTCTTTCCCCCAAACTCGGGGGCTCCGCTGAGAAGTCCTCTGCTGGTATTGGTGGCGGCCGTTCTCGCTGACTCCGCTCAGGCTCCGCTCCCCAGCTCAGCATCCCGCTGCTCTCCCGTGGCTCTGAGGGCGACTTCTGGCACAGCTCCATCCCCTGCCGCCACTGCCACTCTAGGCGGCCGATGCCCCGACACCTGCAGAGTCTCATACCGTCCGTTGGGCAGCACTCGAATGGCATCAGACAGCCGCAGCCAAGTTTTTCTTCTGTGCCACTCCCTCTGTGAGGTGAGGTGTCGGCAGGCCTCTCCACCCTCCTGTCAGGGTCCAATATATGGAAGCGTCGATCTCCAGGCACATACTGCTTCCCATTTGTATTCCACAGGTAGGTCATTTGTAATCCACAGGTAATTGTAATCCAAACAGAGTAGTCCAAGTCCTTTTCCAGTCTTTGAGGTAGGCCTGCCGCAGAAGATGATGTATTAGCGGCGTCTATCCTGCCGACTACGCCAAATGTAGTGTCGGTGGTGGGGTGCCGAGCTGGGGGGGTGGTCCTACTTTTATACCGCGCAGAGATGACAACAGAGACACGATGGAGGCAGATTCTGGGTGCAACAGGTCCAAGTTTATTTCTTCACTTGCCGTCCGACTAACGGCACACCTCGCGGCCCTCCGTTTCCAGAGCCGCTTCTCACACCGTACACTAGGGACGTGTCTGCACACACCGTCCCCTCCTTTACTGTCGACGCTCCTGACAGGTCCGTCACTGTGGCCGCCTTAGGCCTGTAAACCAACAGCGCTTCTACTGCTCAGTCGTCGTGTTACATACGGTGTCCTTCACCCAGAGCCTCGTCTCTGCTGCGGTCCTTTCCTGTCAGGACCACCCCCCTGACGTTTCCTCTCCTCAGTCCCCTTGGTCGGATTCTCCTCAGGGCACACAGACTGGCGTAGTCCTCCTGTCACCTGAGCTCCCCCTGGGGACTGGAACCTTCTGGAACCCTCCCTCAGTATTTATAACTCTCCCGGTTCCTTGAAACTGTCACTCTAACTGTCACTACGCCCCCCATGACCAACGGTTTCTAAAGCCCTAAGCTGCTGTAAAGTCCTTTGCTCACACTCCTCCCTGCCATCTAATGGTCATCCCAAGGTACTGCACGTCCACTACACTTTCCTAGTTGTTTCCCCACTGTAATCACTGACTCCTACCTACACTGTGCAAACCTATCTTTCTTCACTCTGACTAGTCCGTCCGTCCGTCAGGTCACCTTCCCTACACGACCACCCTGGAGGACCCTTTTGTGATTCCTGGTAGACTCTAAAGGGCCCGTTACACTAAGTGATATCGCTAGCAATATCGCTATAACGTCACTAGTTTTGTGACGCAGCAGCGATATTGCTAGCGATATCGCTATGTGTGATACTTACCTCTGACCGGCTCCCCCGCTGATTATCGCTGATCGCACGAGAACGTCCTGGGCCGTTTCTCGTCGGCCACTTCCTGCTGGGCTTCCTGCTGTGGCGATGAGCGACGCGTGGACGCCGGCGGAAGGACGTCAGGATCGCCCCGTCTGACAGGTAATTAGCGACTCCCGACCGCTGCTATGTTGCTGGTGAGATCTGCCTGTTTGGCAGCTCACTAGTGACCACTTAGCGATGCACCAGCGATCCTGACCGCGTCATATCGTGGTTGGGATCGCTGGTGCATCGCTAAGTGTAACGGTACCCTAAGGGAGGCATTCACACTTGCAAAGCTCCAATCAGCTTTTCTATGGATGTGACCACCTGCTGTCCTGACTTGGAGAATAGGAGTCTGGGGACACTTACTTGTTGACTAGGTTGGGATTTGAGATAGTTACTGTGTGTCATGAATGTCAAAAGCTAGAAAACTTGTTCAATTCTTGGCAATTAAGTTAATTAGAGTAAGGTAACTGGATATACCTAGTACCAAAGCACATGTAACACACAATGTTTTTTTATATAGAAGGTCTGTAATCCAATCATTTATCAACTTAGCAAATGAAGGGAGCTTCATGATTTTTTCTTAAAGGGTTGCTCCCATCTCAGCCATTCATTCAAATGGCTTAGATGTGAACAAATCTTTTTCTGAGCCTGCCATAGGATGACAAGGTTGCACAATGCAGTTTTTGTAACCCCCATTGAAGTGACCGGTAGTTATGTTGTCACTATAACAATGGCAGGACTAGATTCTGTGAACAAAAGTCTTTGCTGTACAAGCCATTGTGAAACATTCACCAAAGATATGTACCAAAGTCATTGGTACAGCTGCCATGCAAATAAAAGTAATGTTAACTTACTTCAAAGTCAAGGTCAGAATACCGAGATTTTCTTCTCTATTATGCAGGGGGAAAAAAGAAAATGAAGAATGGTATTAAAATCTGATTTATGCTAAAAAGAATGCATTCTTATCATTCATAATAAATTTGACTTCTATGGTAACATTTCTGTGGTTAGGAACTCTTATCAATGTCAATATTCACAACAGCAATCAAACTTTTTATGGCAATACTGTGAATCTGGAATTTATATCTAAAACTATGTGGTATGTGGTTTGCCACAGTGGGCAACTTGGATTAGTAAGGATAACCATCTTTAATTAGTCAGAAATTGAAGTCTTGCACACAGTTACATAAACCGTGCCACAGCCATAAATAATAAATTATAGCTGCAGTAATATATTTTACTGTTATTCATAATAACCATTGGAGTACTAAAGACATTAGCTGGTATATTGTTTTAACAAGTCAGGATCACAGAAAAGTGCAGGACAATAAAATTTAATTTGTGTCATACATTTCTTAAAAACTCATAGAAATCCAAAAAAAGGCTACAAACAAAAGAAAATAAAAGAGGAGAAAAAAAAATCACCTATAAGAAAAGCAAAGAATAAAAATCAACATGTTGTAAGAAGCAGCCTAATATACCTAAAACTAGGAGAAGGATACCTCAATAATACACCAGAGAGTAGAACATAAGCGAATATATAAGATCTGAAAGCTAAAGTAGCTTGGGAATCACACCCACCAGAACACATACAACGTGTGTTTCGCAAAGGCTTTTTCTGGTTTGCCGGTCACAAACAGCTATTTACATGTATCTGGCCAATCTGGTTAAAAACTGATATAATCAAATACATATAATACAAAAGCTGGAGGATATGACAGTGATCAACACTCACACTCTGATTATACAGCATACAGCATTAAGACATGCACCATAAACATGACGTGCAGTGGAAAAAACAGTGTATCATATGGTAGACGTCAGATTAGTGAACATTTGTTAAGGCCCCGTCACACTAAGCGACTCACCAGTGATCCCGACACCGATATCAAGGTGTCAGGATCGCTGGTAAGTCGCTATGTGATCGCTGGTGAGCTGTCACACAGACAGCTTCACCAGCGATCAGCACAGCGATGCCGAGCGCCCGGCATCGCTGGCTATCGCTGTAGAAAATAGAATAAAAATAAAAAATATAGTTATTCTCACCTTCCGACGTCCCGTTTAGCCATCCCGCCTCTCTCCACGCTCCGGTCCCAGTGATCCTTTGCACGATTGACCGCGAGATGTCACGGTCTCGCGGGATAACAAAATCTCGCGGTCATTCATGCAAAGGATCACTGGGACTGGAGCGTGGAGAGAGGCGGGATGGCTGAACGGGACATCGGAAGGTGAGAATAACTATATTTTTTATTTTTTTTATTATTTTTTTACACCTGATCGCTGGTCTCCCGCTGTCACACACAGCGATGCGTGCTGGCCAGCGGGAGACCAGCGACATAAGAAATGTCCAGAGGTTTCTTGCAGCGATCAGCGATACCGGCAGGGGGGCCGCTCGCTGATCGCTGTCACACACAGCGATCTCGCTGGTGAGATCGCTGTTACGTCACAAAAGTTGTGACTCAGCAGCGATCTCGCTACCGAGATTGCTTAGTGAGACGGGGCCTTTAGATATCTGTACACCCAATGAGACCCTTAAATCAATGTGAGAAGACTGTCCTAAAGGTCCAAGATCACATTTTAACAGCTCATGTAAAGTAGATTGGAAGAGGTAACAAGCCCAACTTGAGTCTCTGTGGATAAGAATATTAGACACTCAAGCCTCTTTCAGCATAATTATTTTATCTGATAAAGCCCTTTGAGACTGTTTAGGATATCTGGGAGAATGATTGTCTGAAGAAGAAAAGGAAAGCACTAAAGACAGTCTCCCTAAGCAACATTCTCCCAATAATCTACACGAAATTTGGTGATGAATAATGCCTTTTCGCACCATGATGGAGCACCATGTCACATTGCAAAAGTGCTAACTAAGTGGCTCGGTCAACAAAACATTGACATTTTGAGTCCATGGTGAGGAAATTCGCCAAATCTCAATGTCCTTGAGAATCTATGGTTACTCTATGGTTAATCAAAAATCAGAAAATGTGATAAACTCCAAGCACTAATTGGTCTACTGTAGAATAGGTTGCCATCTGTCAGGATTTGATAGTGAATACTATATTTATTATGCCAGGGCAGATTGCAAAGGTCTTGAGATATAAGGGTCAACACTGTTAATACTGAGTCTTTGCTTGAACTTGATTTTTTTTACCAATAAAAGTTTTCAAAAAATTGTAAAAGACTTATAATTGTAGTTCAGTAACCATAGAAACATCTGACTAAAAGATCTAACAACAGTCTGAAGAGGGTTTTACCATTGAAAATAACCTTGGAAGTACAAGAGGCTAAGCTGCCGAGGACTGGGGTAAAGTAAAAACCTACGAAATTATTCTTATAACATAGAAACATCTGTCTAAAAGATTAAAAAACACTGAAGCAGCAAACTTTGTGAAAACCAAAATTTGTGTCAGCTTCAAAACTTTCAGTATGGTATCTAAAAAAATCTCCCTTAGCAACACGTCCCAAGATTCCTCAAGGAATTTGGTGATGCGTAATAATTTTTCCCACCACGATGGAACACCATGTCACATGGCAAAGGTGCTAGCGAAATGGTTATGTCAATAAAACATTCAATTTTGGGTATATGGACTGGAAACTCCCCAGATCTCAATGGCATTGAGAATCCATGGTCAATTCTCAGAAGGAGGCTTAAAAATCAAAAACACAGAAAAAGTGATAAACTCAAGGCAATAATTGGTCTAGAACAGACTGCCAGTCATCAGGATTTGGTAGTGAAGCCTACATTCATTATGCCAGGACATCTTGCAGAAGTCTTGAGATAAGAGGTTCAACACTGTTAATTCTAAATCTTTGTATAAACTTGATGTATTTGTCAATAACAGTTTAGTAAAAGGCTTATAATTGTAGTTCAGTAACCATAGACACATCTGACTAAAAGATCTAAAAACACTAAAGCCACAAATTTTGTGAAAACAAAAATTTGTGCCAGTCTTAAAACTTTTAGCCACGACTGTATATGACAACAATCCTTATATAATATCTCAAAAATAGTGACAGATATTATCAAACTATGGCACAAGCAACAGTGAAGAAAATAAGTATTTGATACACTGACAATTTTGCAAGTTTTCTAATCTACAAAAAATGGAGATGTCTGCAATTTTAATCGTAGTTACACTTCAGCTGTGAGAGAAAGAATCTTAAAAATAATACAGATAATCAAATTGTATGATTTTAACTTAATTAACTAGTATCTTATTGAATGAAATAAGTATTTGATATTACAGAAAAATAGAAAACAACACTTAATATTTGATATTGAAACCTTTGCTTGAAACTGCAGAGGTCACACGTTTCATGTAGTTCTTGACCAGGTTTGCACCCACTGCAGCAGGGATTTTCGCTCACTCCTTCATATACAGTAGATCTTCTCCAGATCTTTTAGGTTTCGGGGCTGTCGCTGGGCAACATTGAGTTTCAGATCCCTCCAAAGATTTTCTATTGGGTTCATGTCTGGAGACTGTCTAGGCCACTCCAGGATCTTGAAATGCTTCTCATGGAGCCATTTCTTAGTTGTCCTGGCTGTGTGTTTCTGGTCATTATCATGCTGGAAGACCCAGCTATGACCCATCTTCAATGCTCTTACTGAGGGAAGGAAGCTATTGGCCAAATTCTTGAGATACATGATCCCAACAACCCTCCCTTCAATACGGTGCAGTTAACCAGTCCCCTTTGCAGAAAAGCACCCTAAAAGTATGATGTTTCTCCCATCATGCTTAATGGTTGGGTTGGTGCTCTTAGGGTTATACTCATCCTTCTTCTTCCTCCAAACACAGTGAATAGAGTTGATACCAAAAAGTCCTATTTTCATCTCATCTGACCACAAGTCCTTCTTCCATGCCTCTTCACTGCCGTCAAACGGGCCTGGACATGTGCTGGCTTGAGCAGGGGGACCTTGCGTGCAATGCAGAATTTTACTCAGTGTTTGTGTATTGAGTAACTAATGGTAATAATTGAGACTGTGGCTCTCTTCAGGTAATTTACCAGGTCCTTCCATGTAGTTCTGGGCTGATTCCTGACCTTTCTCAGAGTAATCCTTACCCCACGAGGTGAGATCTTACATGGAGCCCCAGACTAGGAAGATTGACAGTTATCTTATGTTTCTTCCATTTTCTAATAACAGTTATTGACTTGTCGCCAAGCTGCTTTCTTATTGTACTGTAGCTCATCCCAGCCTTGTGCAAGTCTACAATTTTGTTCCTGCTGTCCTTAGACAGGTCTTTGGTCTTGGCCATGGTGGAGAGGTTGGAGTGTGATAGATTGACTGTGTGGACAGATGTCTTTTATAAAGGTAACAAGTTTAAATAGGTGCAATTAATACATGCAATGAGTGCAGGTTAGGAGGGCTTCTGAAGCAAAAACTAACAGATCTATGAGAGCTAGAATTCTTGCTGGTTGGTAGGTGATCAAATATGTATTTCATGCAATAAAGTGCAATTTACTTATTTAAAAATCAAACAATGTGATTTTCTGTCTTTTACTTTTAGATTCTGTCCCTCACAGTCGAAGTGTACCTATGATAAAAATTACAGACCTCTCCTTTCTCTGTAGGTGTGAAAACTTGCAAAATCGTCAGTGTATCAAATTCTTATTTCCCCACTGTATATTGTAATTTCAATCTCACAGTGTAATTATAAGAACAGACTAGTTGCTTTAAAAGGAGGCTGGTGCTGTAAATAACTGTCTATTCCGATAACCATGGTTACCTCAGAGAAATTATTTGCAGCCATTATTTTTATTTGCATCCGTAGGGAATTAAAGGCAAGAACATTGCTTCTTGTAAGATTGCCCCTACAACCATTTATCAGTTCATGAAGAACTTCAGAGGAAAAGGCTTCAGGGCACCCAAGTCCAGCAAGTGCCATGGAGATCTCCTAATGAGGATTCAGCTACAGAATCAGTTCAGTTGTAGTGCAGAGCTTGCTCAGAAAAAAGCATCAGGTCATCTACCGGCACAATGAAGCCAAGGCTGGCTGGACTGGTATCAAGAAGGTTAGCAAAGACTGTTCTCTCGCAGAACAACATACTGACATTCAGCAAGAAGGCCAGGGATTGGAATGCCGAAAACAGTGGTAAAACTATTTTCTCTAAGGAAGCCCCTTTCAGAATGTTTAGGACATCTGGAAGAATAATTGACTACCCAATCTGATGATGAACAATGCTTGGTAGATCACTATTCTGGGTTGTATCCTGGTCACAAATGGAGCGCAAGGAAGGGAGAGGGTGAATTAAAATCTTCTTTTTATTAGTGCATGATCCACAACACGTTTCAACAGAATCATCTGTCTTCCTCAGGTGGCAGTACACAGATCACATGAGGGGGCAGGTATTTAAAGGGGTAGTGACCAATGGGGGGAGAGACAGGTGATTAATAGGTCAAGACAATTAAAACATGTTGTATCAAGAAAAACAAGGTAAAAAATTAAAAAATTATATATCAGATACAATAAACAATCAATATTACTGGAATCATTAAAAATATACTCAAAATAACATAGCAGATAAAATACACAATGAATATCAAATGGGTTTCTCAATCATTAAGTTTAACCCTTCTGGTGCTAGCGTACCCAATTTGAAGATCCAAAAACTTTCCCTCCTTATTAAGCTCTCATAGCGATTGGGTACGTCATCTCTGATATGCTCTATAACTGTGAGCTTTAGCGAACCTGGATTCTTATTGTGTGCCAGCAAAAAGTGTTTAGATAAGCTGTGATGCAGACACCCGCTTTTAATATGGTTTGTGACCAGGATACAACCCAGAACTGTCACCGCTTCCTCTCATGAGGTACCTGGCTGGAGCTGCATTTTTAAATAACGCACGGCTAGCGCTCCTATTTCTGACCGTCTCCACGCTATCTGGTAGATCACTATGTCACAGAGCAAAAGTGATAACTATGTGGTTCGGGAAATAAAACATTGATTTTTGGGTCCATGGTCAGGAAACTCCCCAGAACTCAGAAATTACTATAAACTCCAAGCACTGGTTAGGGTTGCCATCCAACAGGATTTTGTCCAGATGATGAAATTCAGAAGGTTTAAAAAATATGGGTCTCCAACACTGCAACTATGGAATTTTTGCTGTGTGGCGCGAAGGTCACTTTTTACATTTTCTGAATGCAAGTCTATGAGACTCATCCCGAGTCTCATAGACTTTCACTGAGAAAATAACCACGTCTGATAGTTTACAAATGCGGGTCATATAGTGGTGGACTGGATCGGAGCACAGCTGAAAATGGCAGAAGATGGCAACCGGTGATTATATTACTGCACTCATTACACATACGCACATGATTGCTAACAAAGGAAGATGTAAAAAAAATACCAAAGTGGTCTGATCAACACCGTGACTCACTGATTTCACAATCAAGTGAAATTATTTACTTGATATTCATAATTATTGGATACAAATACTTACTGGGCTCTCTGCATTTAAAATTAGGCAAACAAAATAAACCCATGACATGAATCAGGTTAGCACGTCATTAACTTTTAAATACCATGTTTTCATTTTATAAGTGCTGTAGAAACCAAAGCTGCCACTCGCGGGGTACAGCTGACCTGTGAGCATGGGCTCCTTATTACCCTGGGCCCCTGATTGCAGTTTAACACATCCTGTCTAGCTAAAGGCCCTGCTTCAGAAAAATTCTAACTTTCATATTGTATGCTACAACTTTTTCTTCCCTGAATTAATAAAACAGAGTTTCCCAAGTATGATTGGTAGTATTTTTTATCCTACAGGGTTTTTTTCCCAAGAAGAAAACAAACAAATTAGTAAATTTTAGTGCCAACCATACATGTGCTGGCTGATCTCCAATGGAGACCTGAGCAAAAGTCATCTAGTGTCTAAGACTGTGCTGATCCTCGCCACTAGATTCAATTGATCAACATTTTAAGATAATGTTTTAATTTCTTTGAAGTATAACCATTGAGAAATATTAAAACACATTTGTCAGAAATCGCACTTGATACCCAGGAGCACTTAAGATTGTGATAATGAGGAAAATTCATTTATAGATATTTTTTCTCATTGGTAAAATATACCTAGCTGTTTTCGTATACCAATAATTGTGACACTAATGTTTCAGGTATTTTTTCACACAGCCTTCGTGACTATAGAATGCAGTTGGCAGTCATGATTTTCTAACCATGATAGCCAGAGGCATCAACACAACTGCAAGCTGCATCCATCTCAATAACCAGACGCTATAAGTCTGCAACATGACATAATGATTAGGCTTCAACCCACCGCTTTACCTGCAAATTAGTAAGTAAAGTTTCTCTCTTAAACGGATCCTGTTAGCTGATTCATGCTGCCCAAACCACGGTCATTTCAGAGAAAGTGTAGTAAGAAGATCCAGCCGGAGGCCATAGCTGGTGACGAGACTAGTCCAGCTCCGCTCCAGGCCTGCTGGGTCCGGCACTACTATGGGAGAGACCTGTCCATCACCCGGAGTGGTGCTTGGAGAAGCTAGCAGGGGGCAGCACAGGACTATTCTCCAGCAACGGTACCAGCTATATTTTCTCTGAAACACACTGGAGTCATTCATAGAAAATATACATAGCTGAAATCATGAAGCCCGATTGTGATTGTGCTGCCTGTGGTTTGGGAATCATGTATTAGCTGACAGATTCCTCCTTGGTTACAGCCACTAGCAACTAACTGTCATTATATGAGTGGTCATGGATGCCTAAGCTACTGCAATGCCTTGCACATGAGGAAAGAGACATAGCAAATCAGAAGAGCTATACTACATTTCTAATTGAAAGTATTTGCTAATAATATTATTATTGCATCTACTACATATTGGGATAGGATCTTGGTGATGGGAATACCCCTTTAAGGAACGTAAATAGCTCTCTATCTACGTTGACTACTTTCCAGTATACTAATCATTAAGGCCCTGTTCACATCACTTGAGCTGTTCATTTAACTAATAGATCTAGACTGAGTACTAGCCACATGTGTACAGAAGCATATGTCACTTATAGGATTCCATGAAAAAATGTATAGCACAGGATAACTATGAGGACTATGCTTTCAATACAATAAAATAGGTATACCATTGTATAAAGGTTTGTATAATTGTAATACCATTGTAATACCATTGTATTAATTAGCATATTTCCCAGAGGAGCATAGCGGCTTTAAGTCTCCTCACCTCGACATGTTTAGCATGTCATTCTCCGCAAGGAGAAATGATACTTCATGGATATCGGTCAGACGCCTCTCACAGCCAAACCAGGTCTCCCACTTTGCACTGATGAGGGGCAGTACCCCGAAACACAGTGTCTGCAAATGGAGATTCTGGCTTGGCTTTTATCCTAAGTCATGTAACTAGGCTCGTTAAAGGGTCAACATTGACTTTTAGGATTGCTACCTCCAATAGGTGGCACTAGAGTTCTAGTCCTCTTCCTCTCTGAAGAGACAATTTGCATAATTAGCATTGTATAAAGGATAACGTAGAGTGTCCCACATTTTACTCATTGAAGACTTCAACTTACAGCACCATACACCATGCAAGCATTCAAAAACGTCCATCATTTTCCACAAAATGTCTCTGCATAGAAAAGAATAACTGACAAAGCTTACAGTAAAAAAGGTATATTGCCATAAAAAGGACACTACCATATTGCCCCAATTTAACACGTAAGACTAGCATACCATATAGATGTACAGGGGCATCAGTCACCTACAGACTAACATGCATAACTTATATACCATTTTCAAAAGATTCTTCTATATAGAAAAGCATAGTCAACTTAGCCTTATGGATATGATCAGAATACAAGCTGTGACCAATGAGCTTTATACAACGTATACAATAAATGTAGGACTTCATAAATTATGAACAGCACATAACAGTTCTTAAATATCTGTCCAACAATACATAAATGAAGTGGCAGTTTTGCAGGATTTGTGGATTGTAGAGTTGAGTGAAAAGGGTCAGTCAAATTCAAAATGAGCCGACTTTAGCTAAAGTCAGATTTCGCCGATCGAAACCCGACCACAGCGTGAGGTCGGTCATGAGGTCGCCGATCAGAGCGCCGAAGTCGTATTTCAAATAATGCTTCCAGCGCCTTTTCTCAGTCAATGATGGAGGACGCACACTGTGGGTAACGCGATGACATGGGCAGCGGCCACCACCATCTTAGAGAAGGGAATTGACGTGATTGGCTGGCTTTGTGTGGCATCACAGTGGGTATAGAAGGCTGTGACCGCCGACCGCCATCTTACTTCTGCCGATCTTAGAATAGGGAGAGGTGCTACTGATTCTGAACAGGGAGAGCGTTAGGCAGGGAAGAAGAAAAAAAAACTGCTTCTGCTGATAGCGCTTTTCACTGTACAGTTAGTGTGCAGTGAAAGGGGAGGATTTTTGTTGTGTGCAGCAGCTCTGTTGGTTATTAGGCTGCCTTTTAAGGCTACCTGCTAGCTGCATTGCTGTGTGCACACGGCTGTTCAAACTGCTTTTTTCAAAGCACTCCAACTTTTATTATTTTGTTCTGCTCAGTTCATTTTTTCACACACCGTATAGCGCTGTACTTGGGTCCGCTGCACCCTGTTAGTGCATTTGTATTGAGGCCTGTTTATACAAGTAAGCATCTCTCCCTGTTTTGTTTTTGCTCAAATACTGGAGGATTTTTTCCTCTTTCTGTGGTTTTCATGTTATCTTTTCAGGGTGCAGTTGAGCCCAAATGGTTCTGTAAACTGTGGCCTCTGTTCACACGGGAGGCATTATAGTTAGCACTGGGCAGCCCCCCTATATGGTGTTACTAAGAGGCTGTGAACCATATGCTCTGCATTCCCTGTGTGAACATTGCCACATATGGATTATTTTTTTGCACTGGTGTGCCACACGGCCAATCCCTGATTGTAGGCTGGCTGTTTCATTTGGTATTATTGCACCTGTGCAATTGCCATTTTACTTGGGTCTGCTGCACCCTGTTAGTGCATTTGTATTGAGGCCTGTTTATACAAGTAAGCATCTCTCCCTGTTTTGTTTTTTTCTCAAATATTGGAGGATTCTTTCCTCTTTCTGTGGTATTCATGTTAGAGTAGGACTGGCAAGTGTAAGGAACTTTGACGTTAGTTTGCCAGCTTACGTATTATAGCCATAATATTAAACAATACCTTAAATATATTGATATGGTTTTATGCACTTTTTATCTAATCAGGGTGCAATTGGGCCCAAATGGTTCTGTAAACTGTGGCCTCTGTTCACATGGGAGCCATTATAGTAAGCACTGGGCAGCCCCTCTATATGGTGTTACTAAGAGGATGTGGAGCCATATGCTTTGCATTCCCTGTGTGAACATTGCCACGTACAGATTATTTTTTTGCACTGGTGTGCCACACGGCCAATCCCTGATTGTAGGCTGGATGTTTCATTAGGTATTATTGCACCTGTGCAATTGCCATTTTACTTGGGTCCACTGCACCATGTTAGTGCATTTGTATTGAGGCCTGTTTATACAAGTAAGCATCTCTCCCTGTTTTGTTTTTTTCTCAAATATTGGAGGATTCTTTCCTCTTTCTGAGGTTTTCATGTTAGAGTAGGACTGGCAAGTGTAAGGAACTTTGCCTTTTAAGGCTGCATTGCTGTGTGCAAACTGCTGTTCAAACTGCTTTTTTCAAAGCACTCCAACTTTTATTATTTTGTCCTGGTGAGTTACTGAGCGTTCATTTTTTCACACACCGTATAGAGGTGTACGCTCCTCACAGACTACAGTGTACTGGCTGGTATCACGGACAAATAGAAGCTGTGTGTGACTCTGGAAAAAAAAGCAGAGGAGTTTTTCCGTTTTTCCAGACCTACACTTTAGAGTGCTGTCCACTTTTCAAACAGTTTCGTATATCTGCTGTTTGATCACGGTCAAAACTAGACAGAGACAGCGTGTGTCAGTCCCTATACAAATAGACGGAGATTGACAATTTTCCGTACAGACACCGTATAGTGGTGTACGCTCCTCACACACTACCGTGTACCGCCTTGTATCACGGACAAATAGAAGCTGTGTGTGACTCTGGAAAAAAAAAGCTGAGGAGTTTTTCCTTTTTTCCAGACCTACACCTTAGAGTGCTGTCCGCTTTTCAAAGAGTTTCGAATATCTGCTGTTTGATCACGGTCAGAACTAGACAGAGACAGCATGTGTCAGTCCCTATACAAATAGACGGAGATTGACAATTTTCCATACACACACCGTATAGAGCTGTCCAATTCTCAAACAGTATTGTATATCTGCCGTTCGCATTACAGTCACATCTATACAGAGTCAGTGTGTGTGTGTGACACTCCGTAAATACATATACGGAGATTGTTAGCTACACAAAAAATGTATACAGCTGTACACATCTGATACAATTCCATATATCTGCTTGTTGGATTACGGTCCAATGCATACTGTGAGAGCATCTGTGACTAACAAAATATATACGTAGATTTAATTTTTTTAATACACCTTACACAGCTGGACGCTCCTCATACAGTACCATCTCTCTGCTTGTATTTTTGGTACATTTTCCCAAACATGAGTAAGTATGGTGGAAGAGTCCGTGGACGTGGGCAAGGGGGCGCAGCTGGTACTGATGGTGGTGGTGCATTGGCTGGTTCTGGCAAAAGCACAGTAACAGCTAGGGCAGGAGGTGTTGAGCTTGCATCATAGTCTGGCCCAAGAAGGCCTGTAAGGTTGCCTTTTCTTGGAGTAGGAAAACCGCTTTTAAAGCCGGATCATCAGGAACAGGTTTTGGCGCACATTGCCGAAACAGCCACCAGCTCTATTGCCTCCTCTTCTGAACGTTCAAAATCTGCATGCACGGAGTCGTCAGTGCAGGGTTCTGGTCAGGAAAAACACCTTTCCTTGTGACCTTCACCCCCACCAAAAGTGAAGGATGCGGCAGCCCACACTTCAGATTACTCTATGAAGCTCTTTTCACATACCATGCCTAGGATATCCAGTCAAATCCGGAATTTCCCAGTCCAAGATTAATCTGACATGGAGTGCACTTATGCACAGCCACTGCTAGATGATTCTGCTGGTACATCGACCCAGAGCACTACATTGCCCTCGCAGTCTATTGAGCCAGAATCTGACCCTGATGAAACTCAGGTGCCCCTTCCCGCATACTATACCACCTTACACGGTTACACAGATGAAGGTAAAGAGGAAGGTGCAGATGACTTTGAAGAGGAGGTGATGGATGACCCAGTTCTTGACCCGGATTGGCATCCATTGGGGGAGGAGGGTGGCGCTGGCAATAGTTCAGATAAGGAGAAGGATCCGCAGCAGGCATTGACATCGCAGCAGCGGTTATCTGCCAGGCCCGTAGCTGTCCAAAAACATGGAACAAAAACTAAAAGAGTTGCAGGACAGCTTGGCCAGACGGTCAACTTAGCACAGCGTGCAAGGCCAGAAAATGTATACCATAGTAGGAAGAGTGCAGTGTGGCACTTCTTTGTCCAAAATCCTACTGATGAGGCAAAGGTTACCTGTAAGAAATGCGGAAGGACCTTTAGCCAAGGTAAACAACTCAGAAATTTGAATACCAGTTGCATGCTTAGACATTTAATCAACATGCACTTGCAAGCGTGGATGGACTACAAAACATCAGGTACCACATGTGCACCTGCTCCGGCTGAAGGTAGCCAGCAATGCTCCATCGCTTACCCCATTGCAAGACCACCGCCACCGTTAAGCACACCACCAGCACTAGGTGGAGGTGTTGTTGCAAGGCCAAAGCACTCAGGGAATCACAATGGTTTTGCAACACAACACTGAATCTAGGCCATCACCACCAATACCATCACCAACCCCCTCTCACTCCGTCCGATCCACTGCTACTTCCCCCATATGCAGCTCTCCAGTCCAGCTCACCCTACCAGACACTCTGAGTAGGACAAGAAAGTACTCATCCTCTCATCCGCGTACACTTTGTTTGAACGCCTACATTGCCAAACTAATCTCATTAGAGATGATGCCCTACCGTTTGGTTGAAAGCGAAGCTTTCCGCGAGCTCATGGCCTACGCTTTCTAAGCTATGACCTACCCAGTCGGCACTTCTTTTCTCGAAAAGCCATCCCTGCCCTCCACCGGCATGTGAAAGATTGCATTGTCCATGCACTAAAACAGTCAGTGAGTGGAAAGGTGCACCTCACAACAGATACATGGAATAGTAGGCATGGCCAGGGCTGTTACGTGTCCATCACTGCGCACTGGATTAGTGTGGTGGATGCAGGCTCCACTGAGGACAGCGGTGGTGGAACAGTGCTGCCTAGTCCACAGTATAGGAAACAGTTGGCTGTAGGCTTTCGATTCTCCTTCTCCTCCTCTATCAGTGAAAGCTCGTCCACAGAGTGCAGTCGCATGAGCACTCCATCTGCAGCTGGCAGTGTTGCACACGAGGTGTCCTACTATCGTACAGCTAGTGGTAAGTGTCGGCAGGCTGTGTTAAAGATGATGTCTTTGGGCGACAACAGACACACCGCGGAGGTACTGGCTGACTACTTGCAGCGACAAACTGAGTCATGGCTGGGCAGTCTACATCTTGAGGCAAGCAAGGTAGTCAGTGATAACGGCCATAATTTTGTGGCAGCCATAGCCTGTGCGAAACTCACACACATACCTTGCCTGGCTCACACTTTGAACCTGGTGGTGCAGTGCTTCCTTAATAATTATCCGGAGTTAACATCCCTGCTCCATAAGGTGCGAAGACTGTGCTCACACATCCATTGCTCAAATGTCCACTCCACTCATATGCAAAAGCTGCAGCGATTGCTCCACCTCCCAAAGAACCACCTAATCATAGACGTTGCAATAAGGTGGAACTCCACCCTGCACATGGTTGAGAGACTGTGCAAACAGAGGCAGGCTGTAATGCATTTGTGGGAGGATACACGGGCAGGCAGTTTGAGGGAAGACATGGAATTGTTGGGTGTGCAGTGGTCAAAGCTAAAAGACCTCTGTAAAGTCCTTCAGTATTTTGAGGAATGCACACGGCTGGTAAGCGCAGACGATGCCATCATAAGCATGAGCATCCCACTTATGCGTCTGCTCATGCAAAGTTTGACACACATTAAGAATCAGGCGTCTGCAGCGGAGGAGGAGGGAAGCCTTGATGACAGTCAGCCATTGTCTGGTCAGGGAACTGTCCTGGATGAGGTGAAGGAAAAAGAGGAAGAAGAGGTGGATGAGGGGGATGATTATTTTGGGCAGGAGGATGCTTCTCAGGGGGCAAGAGAAAATGTTGGCGTTCCAAGGTCAGGCACAGTGTTTGTGCGTGACTGTAGGGATGTGGATTTGCCAGAAAGTGCTCCTCCACCCACCACTGGCAGAGCATCATTGACACCTGGAACATTGGCCCACATGTGCGATTATGCCTTGTGGATCCTAAAAAGGGACCCCCGCATTGCCATAATGATGAGGGATGACGACTACTGGCTGGTTAGCATCCTCAATCCACGCTACAAAGGCAAATTACACAACATCATGCCACAGGAGAACCTAGAGATAATATTGGCTAACAAACAAGCAACTCTGGTAAACCATTTGTTTGAGGCTTTCCCAGCACACAGCAGTGGTGCTGGTTCTCCCACGAGCCGTAGTGGGCACAATGGAAGAGGTGTTTGTGGTGCACACAACTGAAGTGGCGTTGGAGACAGGGGTTTAATGACCATGTTGTGGAATGATTTCTCAAGTACCGCTCACACGACTGCTAATACTGCATCGATTAAAAGTGACAGGAGACAGCAGTTGTCAACTATGGTTACAAACTACTTCTCCTCCCATATCGATGTTGTCCCTCACAGGTCATTCCCCTTTGACTATTGGGCCTCTAAACTGAACGCCTGGCCAGAATTGGCCCAATATACCCTACAGGAGCTCGCTTGCCCTGCTGCTAGTGTGTTATCTGAAAGAGTCTTCAGTGCTGCTGGATCAAACCTGACAGAAAAAAGGACCCATCTGTCTACCCAAAATGTTGATGATCTAACCTTCATTAAAATGAACCATGCATGGGTTTCAAAGGATTTTGTCCCACCTTCCCCTAATGACACATAGGTTGCCAGAAAACTGCCTCGCTTTTGTCCTCCTCTTCATCGGACTTGCCCAATTCCTGCCCTTTGCAACAGCTGAATGTCCAGCCAACACAGCAACATATGCCATTTTTCAAACCTCACTAAGTGGGCTGCCCACCCCCCCCATGGCTGGGGTCAACACCTGGTGCACCCGGGCAAGTGTCGTTGCGCTGAACAGGTGGATGGGTCCACAGATGGCTGACGGCACTGGCACAGGGCCCCTCATAGTACAATACAGTGTCTCTGATGGTGGGGGGCCCCACTTGCTGTCAGACACACCAGCGTACTGTGAGGGACCCTGTGCCAGTACTGTCGACCACAAGTGTGCCCCCCTTGCTTGGTCATGGCCACAGCACTTGCAAGTTGCAATACTTACCTCTCCCTGCTCCATCGCTGTGTACTCTGGGCAGTTAAATCCTTCACAGGGACGGACACTAGAAATTTGGTGTATTGATCGATGATGGTTAAGATATAGCTATGCCCTGTCCTGCTGGCCTCTACCTTCAGATGATCAACCATTTGTAATGGAAGTCAACTTACAAGCGGATGCAGTGGTGCTTTATGATCACCTTTCACAGTTGTGATAGTCACAGACGTGTGACATTCCTGCCACCATTTTTCAATGTCTCCTCTCATGCCAATCCAAAAGAATCACCTACGGTCTGTGGCTTCTGTCTTTTGCACTCCAAAATGACCAGACACATCATGATAGGCAGTGAGGACCATGTCTACATCTCTCCCTGTGATCACAGTTTGATGGAGACGAGTAACGGTGATGTGATCCATGCTACTGCGATAAAGCAATCCTTTCTTCACAAAGAACCGTTTTTGCCGTCTCCACAGACACAGTAATTGAGGGTCTGCATCGCCTCTGCAACATCTACCGGGAGGTTTTCCCGCGATGAGTAATTCCCAAATTTCTGCTAACACTCGACTTTCCGTCTGTACTTGAATCCATGTAGTTTCCAGTAGCGGAGAGTCTGGACTGGCTTACTGAGATTGAAATATATACGAAGATTTAAAAGTACCCCAACACTGTATACTGTTGTACGCTTCGACTACCTTTCCCTTTTTCTACTTGTTAAATTCTGGTGTAATACATACTGAGCCTGTGAGTGTCTGTGTCTTACTCTGGAAATATAGACGGAAATTTACAATTACCCCTAGACTGGATACACCTGGTATGTGCTGATACAGTACCTTTGTTCAAAATTTTGTATTACGGTATCATCCATAGTGAGTGAGCGTGTGTGGTTTACGCCTTCTAAATATACGGTGAATCGGAGATACCAATTTTTACCCTATACTCGATACAGCTTGTATCTTGTTATACAGTACCTTTGTTCGACATATAGTATTACGGTCAAATCCATACTGAGTAAGCATCTGAGACTGACTACGGGACAAAGGTATACAGAGATTTCAATTGTACCCTATAATATATATACTTGCTATCTTGTTATCCAGTACCTTTTTTACATTTTTTATTATGGTCAAACCCAGACTGAGTGAGCATCTGAGGGTAACTCTGGAAATATATACTGAGATTTCAAATTTGGCCAACACTGTATACAGCTGTACACTTGTGTTACATTACCCATTTACAGCTTTTCATATTCTTGTGTAATCCATACTGGGCCTGAGAGCGTTTGTGTCTGCCTCCTGAAATGTATACGGAGATTCAGAATGTTTACACTATACTATACATACCTTGTATCTGGTGATACTGTACCCTTTTTCACCTTTTTATTTTATTGGGTAATCCATACTGACCCTGTGAGCGTCTGTGTATGACTCATGAAATATATACAGAGATTTACTGTTATCCCTAGACTGTATAGAGCTGTACGCTTCTGATACAGTACTATATATCTGCTGGTATTTTTGGTCAGTTTTCTAAACCATGAGGAAGTATGGTGGAAGAGGACGTGCACGTGGGCGTGGGGGGCCACCTTATTCTGATGGTGGTGGTGGTGCATCTGCTGGTAGTGCCAAAAACACAATAGCAGCTAAGGCAGGAGATGTTGAGCCTGCATCATGGTGTAGCTCTGGAAGGCCTGTAAGGCTCCGTTTTCTGGGAGTAGGTAGACTGCTTTTAAAGCCGGAGCATCAGGAACTGTTTTTGGCTTACATTGCTGAAACAGCCTCTAGCTCTATCGCCTCCTCTTCCGAAGTTTAAAAAAATGCAAGCACTGAGTCATAAGTGCGGGCTTCTGGTCAGGAGCAACCACTTTCCTTGTGTCCTTCACCAACATCAAAAGTGAAGGATGCGGCAGCACACACTTCAGACTTCTCCATGGATCTCTTTTCACATACCATGCCTCGGTTAATTAAAAATGGGGCCAATCATATACTGGTGCAATCCAAATGGGGTACATCTGACACTGTAGCATCATCCATGAGGCCCTTCATATACGGGAGCATTCCAAATGGGGCAGATCAGACACTGGAGCAGCATCTATGGGGCGCATGATACACTGGAGCATTAGAAATGGGGCCCATTATATATGGAGCATTATTAGGGCCCATAAGACACTGGAGCATCATCCATGAGGC
Organism: Dendrobates tinctorius; assembly: GCF_039654945.1. Classification (NCBI taxonomy): domain Eukaryota; kingdom Metazoa; phylum Chordata; class Amphibia; order Anura; family Dendrobatidae; genus Dendrobates; species Dendrobates tinctorius. The sequence continues at coordinate 17,847,865 of NW_027361692.1, forward strand.
CCATCATATACTGGAGCATTCCAAATGGGCGACATCAGACACTGGAGCAGCATTTATGGGCCTCATTAGACACTGGAGCATTATAAATGGAGCCCATTATATATGGAGCATTATTAGGGTCCATCATACACTGGTGCATCATCCATGAGGCCCATCATATACTGGAGCATTCCAAATGGGGCAGATCAGACACTGGAGCAGCATCTATGGGGCACATGATACACTGGAGCATTAGAAATGGGGCCCATTATATATGGAGCATTATTAGGGCCCATAAGACACTGGAGCATCATCCATGAGGCCCTTCATATACTGGAGCATTCCAAATGGGGGATATCAGACACTAGAGCAGCATTTATGGGGCCCTTTATACACTGGAGCATTACAAATGGAGCCCATTATATATTGAGCATTATTAGGGCCCATAATACACTGGAGCATCATCCATGAGGCCCATCATATACTGGAGCATTCCAGATTGGGGACATCAGACACTGGAGCAGCATTAACAGGGCACTTTATACACTGGAGCATTAGAAATGGAGCCCATTATATATGGAGCATTACCCATCATACACTGGAGCATCATCCATGAGGCCCATCATATACTGGAGCATTGTAAATGGGGCAGATCAGACACTGGAGCAACATTTACGGGGCCCTTTATACACTGGAGCATTAGAAATGGGGCCTACTATATATGGAGCATTATTTGGGCCCATAACACACTGGCGTATCATCCATGGGGACCATCATATACTGTATCATTATGTGGAGCTCATTATATACTGTATGGAACATTATATGTGACCAATTATTCTGTATGGAGAAATATATGGGGCTCATTATTCTGTATGGTGCACAATGTAGTGGCCATAATACTGTATGGAGTAATATAATGTCCTTTTTTTGAGCTATTGTACAATTTAAAATAGATCAGTCATGTCATGTAAGCAGTGAAGTATTTGTCATTGTACTGTACCTATATTTCTGTGTCGTATCGGAGCATCATGAGTTGTGGTATGTGTTAAAGGGGCGCACTGACACTCTTTGGCCCAGGGCACACGAAAACCTCGAGCCAGCCCTACCCCCCCCAAAACTTTAGCCAAATAACCCCCAGTTTTCAATGCGTAACTATTATTATGAAGTAAATTAAGGTTGACAAGCTTCAGTAATAAGAATTGATGTTTTTTTGGATTGAAATGGGCACTGTAGGTGTGTTTACTGTCTTCCACTCCCTGACGACTTTGCTTCCCCATTGACTTGCATTGGGTTTCGTATTTCAGTTGGCCTCCGACTTTTCCCTATAGTCGGCCAATTTCGTTCGACCCGACATTTGAGAAAGTCAGGTGTCATAAAACCTGACTTGACCCTAAAAAAGGCAAAGTCGCTTATCCCTAGAGGATTATCTTGCAGAGATCTTTAGTTTGTCAATGGTTAGCGATACCTTGAAAGCCACCATCTTTTCACTGTCAATAAATTAGTGACATGGGATAAGCATTGGAGATAGTGTACAACCAACACACATCAATCCTACCAGTATATCAGTCTATATTTGGGAAACATATTATATTACATTTTGCTATAAATCTGAGGGATGAAATACGCAGTCTATTTTGATGAAAATTAGGTGAATTGATCAGACAGGACTACAGGTGCATTTACCCTGCAAGATTATCATGAGCAAGAGTTGTTAGGAATGCTTGTCTCTCGATAATCTTGCAGGCTAAACAGGCTGCTAATCAGCTGTTGAGCGAGCGAAATGCTCCTTCATTGGGTCAAATTATCTTTTCTCGCCAGCGTATCGTTTTGTGTAAACAGGACTCGTGCACCAAAAACAATTACAATCAATGATTATTTAATGTTGACAAAGCGGGTATTGTAAATCTACCTTATGGTTTACTTGGATCTGAAAGATGATATACTGCTTCTAAAACTCACAAAATTATTTTTTGTATGAAATGGGACATTTAGTCAAGAATTTGGAAAATGGGACATTTTATTTAATGTAGGCCAATACTGTACTATTTTATATAGTATTGGACAATTTTTTTTTAATAAAACAATGCCTAGTAAATTGACTTAAAAAGTGGCAAGCACTGTCCCTATGTTGAACTGCAGGAGATCACCTGGCAATGTCTGAATGGAATCACCTTGTCTCCACAGCTTAGTTTGAGTACCTGTAGAGGTGAAGATTAGGATAGGGAGCAAAAAACTGGATGCATATGTTGTGGAGACAGAGAAGCTATTACCTGGTGCATAGTGATGGGCAAACCTGAATAATAATTTTCGGGGTCAGTACTGAACACCTACTGTTCAGGCATGAACCCAAAACATGGACTTCTCCAGGAAGTCCATGTTACTGTTTGAGTTTGGCATGACTATGCCCCTGTTGGTGTGTGTCGGATGGCGGGGAGAGTGGTCACAGATTTGAATTGTCATGGGACACTATGGAATTATCTGCATTTCGTACAGGTGAGGGATATAATTATTTATTATTTTTCTATTTTTACAGGTGACCTAGGCAGTGGATGAAGTGTAAGGTGAGTATTTTTGTTGTTTATTATTCTCTGTTTTTTACAGGTGATATGGGCTTCAATGAAATGGGCGTAAACTGAGTATAACTGTGTTCGTTATTTTTAAATAAATTTGTAATACATGGAATGGATTTTTATTTCAAATAAAGGACTGCATTTTGGGTGTTTTTTATTCACAATATGACTATGGGGTTAGTACTGGATAGACGCTTCTCCATTACTAACCTGTGGGCTTGATGCCACCTGACAATACAAAGGTGACCCCACAAACATTAACCCCACTTGCCACAGCAAAAGAGCAAGTGGGAAGAGCCATGAAAAATACTGAATTTATGAATCTAATAGATGTGGCCTTTATGGGGCAGCTGTGGGCTTCTATTTTTAGGCTGGGGGGCCAATATACATGGCCCCTTACCAGCCTGAGAATACCATCCCCCAAATGTCTGCTTTAGCTTGGCTGGTTGTCAAAAATAAGGTGACCCCACCCCAAATAATTAAAAAAAAGGTGTGGGGACCCCTCTATTCTTGATAACCAGCCATGATAAAGCTGACAGCTGAGATTTGCAGCCCACAGCTATCAGTTTTGACATGGTGTTTATCAAAAACCGAACAGTAATTTTTTTAATTTATTTATAGCACAGGTGCTGGCTGATGAATACTTCCATCAGTGTTGCCTGCTCTCACTGTTATTAGCGGCAGCAGGCGTAGGCCAATGTGAGTAGTACTCTCTCATCAGCCGACATCTCTATGACCGCAAGTCAAATTTATACCACCGGTCACAGTTGTTGGCGCTCTGATAATTTTACCACTGATCATAGGCAGTGTTTGCCGCGCTGTCATGCAGATGGCAAAAAACGGATGTTCGAGCCCCCAACTAAATGGGATCTAGGTTTGAGTACTGTTTTGGTACCCGAACCAAACAGTTTTTTTACATGTTCAGCCGAACCTGAACATCCAGGGGTTCTCCCACCACTATTAGTATTTATCTGTATAAAGATCATTAGAAACATCTCTTTAATCTATTTCCTGCCATAAAAGGATATCTAAGCTCATATTCATACCGGTGGGACAAATATTTATCTCCAAAATGGTAACCTGCTACTCTGCTAGAGATAAAGAGGTGTCTGCATATGCTTGGCTCTCTCCATTCTAATATATGGGAGAGCACAATTCTCCATTTCTGGTAGTGCAGGATGGGTCTATATCCTAGAGATAGATATAAGATCTAGTAGTGGGAAGCACAAATATGAAATACTCATGGCATATTCTGCGAATATTACATTAAGGAGAAAGACCAGCAGCACTGTCCTTTTAATTAAAGTATGCTAAAGGAAGAGACTTGTGGTCCAGACTAATCGAAGTAGAAACCTCAACACCACAAAAATCACAAAAAAGAAAATGGGACTATAGGACTTGCTGCAGTGTTACTCATTTTGATCTGGCAAGGAGTCCAAACAGATACAGCCAGATTTTTTTTTTTGTGGGGCTGAGGTTTCTACTACGAATATTCTGTGGATATGTCAGAAATGTCCTAGATGTGAATAACCGTTTGAGCCCATACACCACTCTGCATACTGTAAAGTAGGTTCTGTCATTGCGACCCTTGGAACCAGATCCCAACCAATCCAAAGTTCTAAACAAGGGCTGTAAAAAATATTAAAAAAAAGGAAAAGTTTATTAACTCTTGAAAGTTCAATATTTATGTGGCTTAATACAATGGTAATGGCATAATATTTTTTATTTTATGATTTGGTAAAAAACATGTATGATCAAATCATTGTATTGTTACTTCCAAGCGATCACTACAAATAGTCATTTAAAAACTTGGAGAAATCTATATTCAAACTTACTCTTCAAATCAGAGACAAAATCATCTAATAAAGCAAAACATTCTCCAAAAAAAAGCACACAGGTGTGCAAAGATGAAAGTACCAAAAAGTCAAAATCGGGGAAATGACTCAACTACCGTACTTCTCGAGTAGTTTAGAAAGTATATATTGGATTGGCATTTACCCTTCACAATCTTTAGAGTTTGGACTTATATCTAACCTGAAACCTTAGGTGTCAGTAAGAAAAGAAGAAATCCCCCCAAAAGAGGAAAGAGAATAATATTAGATGCATATTATCTATTATTAGATAAATATTAGAGGATTAGATACAAACACCCAAGTTTGGAATCACTCTTAGATTGGCTATGCTTACAATGTCTATTTGTAAATGAGCGATATTCTCAGTTAAAAACACTGAGTAAATAATGGGTTCAGAGTTCTGCTAGATCACTTATCAGCTACACAGCGGTAATGCTTCATTTAGACATGTGAAGATGAAAACACATTATAGGCATTTATGCTTCTAAAAAGATGAGCAATTAGATAATCAAAGTATTAAAAAGTTGTGCATCATCAATTTAATTCAACTTAAAGGGAAACTGTGAGCAAGTTTTTGCTATGTACGGTAATCTGAGAGCAGCCTGATATAGCGGCCGAGATCCTGATTCCTGTGATGTATCACTTAATAGATTGTGCATTGCTGTTGTTTCAATAAAATCAGTGTTTTATCAGCAAAAGATTATCACTATAGGAGTACAAGTTGCCTCTTAGTCACCTGCTCTGTGCAACTTTGGTCCCACCACTGATTAGCTGCTTTCTGCCTATGCACAGTGTATACGGAAAGTGGCCAATTAGTACTTGAAGGGGCAGTGTTATTCAGAGCTCAGCAATCAGAGAACTGTGAGATCTGCAGCAGAGAAAACAGGCAATTTATCACAATTGCTGCATCCAGTAAACTGATACATAGCTGGAATCGGGGTCTCTACCCCTACATCCTGCTGGTCACAAATGAGGTGTGAGGATTGAAGACAGGTGTTTGGTACTCCAGTTTCTATGCATGAATAAGTTGCACTGAAATCATTAAGTGGTGCATGTCATTTTATGAATTTGGCACATTTTTTCAGTAGCGTGCACCCCAGTAGGCCGTGCCAGAAGTGCTACTACAGTCTTTAACACTTCTGGAATAAGGCACTTTGGAAGCATTTGTAGGGTGGGCATTGCTATGTTCCAACCCACTCTGGCCCCTCTCAAGCTCAGCCCGCTTTTGCTTAAAGTGCCGAAATCTGCAATTTTTTGGACAATTTTGGTTGCACAAATATTTTGCAACTTTTCAAAGTGTTTTACACCAGAATTTTGGCCAATGTTTTCCGCAGTGGTGGTAAGTAACTGCTCTGTCCTACGCCTGGAAAAGAATGCTAAGTTTGTTCAGTCTGTAGCTTCAGGAACTGGAAACTTATACAATATTCTGTCCATTTCAGAGGTTGGTAGTAAAGACAGCACCGTGCCCACTCCCACCCCACAGGCGCACTATCCATCCCTTATACTATTGAACTAGTGGGGGTTTGAGTCCTTTCGGAGGCGTTTATTGGTACATATATATATATAGTGCACCTCTTGTGTAGCACCTGCAGCCTGATTTAGTTACATTTAAATACTTATAAAGGTCATGACTTATTTATTAAATGTTAGCATTAATGTGTTCATACTGTATGTTGCTTTGCATGAATTTCCCACCTATTCGATGACTTTTACCACAATTTGACTTTCTTCTTTCCATAAACTACATACAGCACGGACCTAACTAGGATGACAGACAGTACATAGAAGACTGGCTGTTACTATACCCTAAAAGTAGCAGTGGCATATGTGTACGTATAGCTATGACCTTCTCTACAGAAAGACCGAGCTGCCATATTGTACTTTATTCCTCCCTTGTACATGGGAAGGAAGAAAAATGGAAATTGCATAAAGTTGTTAAAAAGTATTGTGTTTTCCATGCGATTATAATATACAGTAGATGCACTGCACGAAAACTAGATGTGATGTTCTGCAATATTTCTCTTCCTTTTAACACCACATATCAATTCTTCTCCTACTCATTTAAACCGATGCAAAATTAGTGCACAAAAACTGTATCATAAATAACCAATAAATAACTACACGATATTAATGCAGTTGTGATTTTCCATATAAATCTGTCTATCTATCCCATATCTATCTATCTATCTCCTATCTATCTATCTATCTATCTATCTCCTATCTATCTATCTATCTATCTCCTATCTATCTATCTATCCCCTATCTATCTATCTATCCCCTATCTATCTATCTATCTATCCCATATCTATCTATCTATCCCATATCTATCTATCTATCCCATATCTATCTATCTATCCCATATCTATCTATCTATCCCATATCTATCTATCCCATATCTATCTATCCCATATCTATCTATCTCGTATCTATCTATCTATCTATCCCGTATCTATCTATCTATCCCATATCTATCTATCTATCCCATATCTATCTATCTATCCCATATCTATCTATCCCGTATCTATCTATCCCGTATCTATATATCTATCCCATATCTATCTATCTATCTATCTATCCCATATCTATCTATCTATCCCATATCTATCTATCTATCCCATATCTATCTATCTATCCCATATCTATCTATCTATCCCATATCTATCTATCTATCCCATATCTATCTATCTATCCCATATCTATCTATCTATCCCATATCTATCTATCTATCTATCCCATATCTATCTATCTATCTATCTATCCCATATCTATCTATCCCATATCTATCTATCCCATATCTATCTATCTCGTATCTATCTATCTATCTATCTATCCCGTATCTATCTATCTATCCCATATCTATCTATCTATCTATCCCATATCTATCTATCCCGTATCTATATATCTATCCCATATCTATCTATCTATCTATCTATCCCATATCTATCTATCTATCCCATATCTATCTATCCCGTATCTATCTATCTATCCCATATCTATCTATCTATCTATCTATCTATCTCTCTCTACACAGATTTCTGAAGTTGCACTAAAACTACATGCAATTTTTATTTCCACATTTCTGGTTTCCATTTTCAGTACCACACATTGATTTTTCTTCTTCAGCCACTTTAGCCAGATTCACAATTAGTGAACACAAACTGCATTCTAAATGATCACTTGTTGGTTTTAATGCAGTTGAGGTTTTCCTTATAGAACAGATAACTTGTAATTAGTGATGAATGAACGTGCTGGAAACCATGTTATCTGAGCATGCTCGGGGGTTATCCCAGTATCTTGTGCATGATCGGATGATAAGTTCGAGTCCCCCCTGCTGCATGTCTCGCGGCTGTGAGACACCCACAACGCATGTGGGGATTGCCTAACAAACAAGCTGTCACCCCATGTGTTCTGGCTGTCTAACAGCCGCAAATGATGCAGCTGTGGGGACTCTAATATATTATCTGAGCACGCCGAAGACACTCGGATAGCACCAGAGCATGCTCAGATAACATGATATTCAAGCACTTTCATTCATCATTATTTATAATCCATCTAGCTAGAAAAAAAGAAAGGCAGCACTCCAAAAATGTGCAAAGATAAAAGTGGACTTTAATTAGCCCATATGTGAACCGAAACGTTGCCATATGAGCTAATTAAAGTTCCCATTTTTTCCCTTCCATATTTTTGGAGTGCTGCCTTTCTTTTTTTCCTATAGTATTGCAGTTGGATTTTTGTTTACACCCATATCTATCCTTCTATCTATCTATCTATCTATCTATCCCATATCTATCCTTCTATCTATCTATCTATCCCATATCTATCTATCTTCTATCATCTATCTATCTATCCCATATCTATCTATTGATTTATCTATCTTTTTTCTATCTATACATACAGGTGCATCTCATAAAATTAGAATATCGTCAAAAAGTTAATTTATTTCAGTTTGTCAATACAAAATCAAAAAGTGAAACTCATATTACAGTATATAGTCATTACAGAGTGATCTATTATTTCTCATGTTTATTTCTGTTAATGTCTGTAATGACTCTATATAATATCGGAGTTTCACTTTTTGTATTGAAGACCTGAAATAAATTAACTTTTTGTTGATCTTCTAATTTTGCGAGATGCACCTGTAGATCTATTTGGTAAAGTGTGTTGGATCACTGAACAGTATAACAGGAAACACATGTAAGGAAACGGTATAGTACAAACCTCTAGGGAGCTCATAGAAATTGTTGAACCTGTTTCGCTCCGTGATAATCCAGCACTGTCATCCATCTCTGAGGCTATGAAGTTCTTTACTGCTGTGCGAGGTTCAAAAGGAAGGCTCTGCATGTGTTCTTGAGACACAAGATGCTGATCTAAATTTATACCAAATTGTTCCATTACGGCTGGATTCATGCTAAATTCCGGGCTGACTTTGTAGTGTAATAGCCTCTCGTGAGGCAATGTATCCATCGCTATGTTCATTTTATTGTCATCTTTCATTGGTGGCTGCATGTTCCCGGAGCCTCTTGGCATTACAATGTAGTCACTCTCCATCATTCGCTCCTGGGGATGGACCATATCTAAGTCTCCAGCTCGGAGGTTGTCATCTGTGCATAAGTACACAGTTCGCCTTAATTCACTATTCTCTTTTTTCAGACACTGATCAGCCATCTCTCCAATACTCATGGGCATGTGCAAGGCAGATGGTTGTTGAATAATAACTTTAGAAATGATGTTTCCTGGCAAGGTAGAATAGCTCATTCCTTCTGGGTTCATTGCCTTCTCCTCTTCCTCATCATTCAGCGAAATCCTGGAGAGGGTGCCTGTGATTGTAGCCGCTCTGCAGGGGCCAATGTCCTTGTGTAAAACTGCAAATTACAAAGCATATATTATGGCATGATTGTATGCATGATTTGTAATATAGAACTGGTTTGTCCTAAAGTATTTTGCATTAAAAAGCATGAGCTTAAAAGCTTCTTTTTTTCTGATCTCTAGTTTATTAACATATACTGTGGTTTAGGTTGATCACAGTTGACATTTAATCTTCTGCTCATAATAGACTTGTCTGCGCTGTGTATTCATCTGAAACACTTCATTGTTTGTATTTGTGTCTTTCAAGTGATCTCCAAGACTCCAAACTTTACATAAGTCCTATGCTCAATAATTGAAAGCGCACAACCAACGTGCGTTACGCGAAAACTCATTAAGTATTGAAGTGTACATTCCAGTACATAACTAATTGTTTTAGTGAATTATGTATGACTCTACCATTCCAAGGCGGCAGGAGAGCAAGATATCTACAAATGACATGGCGTCCTATTCTGCGTGTTTGCATTCAGGAAAGCAGTTGACGCTACCAGTCATATTACACTTCTTTATTGTAGGTGACAATATCAGAGATCATCTAATGGGTACTTTGATATACTAAAATTCAGAAAAGACTCTTAGGAAACTGGATAAGACCAGTGGTGATCAACCCATGGCTCACCAGCTCTTGCAAACTCTAAGCTCATAACTTAACGATGATGGTTTGTGGGCGAGGCATGAAATGAAAACTACTGAACTCTATAGCCAGAATGCAGAATATTGTAGATTTGGAAACGTTGGAGGCCAATTATTTAAAGCAACCCTCACAGTATACATTTTTAATCTATAGTCACTACATCTAATGGCCTCTGTTCTGCTGCTGCCCCTTCTGTCTTTGAGATTGATGTCCCACTCCCTTCATTTCCAAAATGGGTGCTGAAGAGGCAATGGGAATTCTGCCTCTCCTGCCATTCAATGAGTTTTGGGCTGGACCAACACTAATGATGATACTATGTCAATCATGGGACTGAAAAAGACAGACAAAGCATGAGAGCATGGGTCAGACTTTCCCCATCGTTCCCTGAGTCTGTTGCAGCCCTTTTGGGCATGAGAATGGAGTAACGAAGGAGCAGCAGCAGAACTGGAGGGAGGGTAGCTTTGGTTCTCAGTAATTCCCCACAAGGTATTTATCCAAATAATACAATATCCCAATGGCAGAAATCAAAATAACAAATAGCAGTCAAGGAGAATAACCAAACCACCAGTTGGCATTAGCCGTAGGAAAACTCCACCAAACTTGTAGACATGCAAGAAAAAGGAGTCTATATCCTCAGATAAAATCACATCATTATTTTATTGATAGAAATAACACATATATAGAAACAGACAAATTAATACAACCATAAATATGGCAGAGTGTCAAAAAGAGATCTAGGTGCAACAGCCCCTGGAAGAAGCCCACGCGAAACGCACGTAGGGATGCAGCGTGTGGTTCTCTTGATAGTCATGGGTAAGCAATAATTTTAGGGTTATGACCTACGGACTGATTGGCGAGGGATGATTATGATGTAAATACCTCACTAGGTGATTACTATGCCTATGCTAATCTGTGTCTTTGGGGCCTCTTGAATATAATTGCACTGGCAAAATATACATTTACATATCCTGCTGTCACTAGTGCCACACTTGTGTTGCACCTAGGTCTCTTTTTGACACTCTGCCAAATTTATGGCTGTATTAATTTGTCTATTTCTACATATGTGTTGTTTCTATCAATAAAATAATGATGTGATTTTATCTGAGGATATAGACTCCTTTTTCCTGCATGTCTAAAAGGTATTTATCCAGTTGTCTGATGGGAGTGGGAACTTTGCAACATTTGGTGAGTTTCAGGTTAGAGAACATTACTATACATATTCAATAGATTTAATTTTTTATTGTATGTCATGCAATATATTCTATATTCCACATCCTCTTAGTGATTCCAAAATATCTAAGAATTTTATAACTTAAATACTGTTCAGACAATTTACAACCTTAAGATATTATCTTTCTTACCAACATTGTCCAGGACTAGTATAATAACCACCATCCTTATTAATGTTTTCTATACCGTTTTACATTGCAGTCGATTTTAAGTAAAGCGGTTTAACAGAAATTATAAAAACACTCCAAAAACAATATCTGTCCATGTAAAATGGTTCTAAACTTGAATACTATACAAATCCTGTTGATAGACGTGTATAAGAGAGAAAGCAGGCACATGTTTCTGTTGCTCTACAGCCCCTTCAACCTTGTATATTGCAGATGCAGGCTACAGGTCTTAGCCTTTGGCAGAACTAGACATTCAGTATCATTAAAACAAAACTTCTACTGTAATATGCATTTGTCGCTTGTGGTGATGGAGACTGTAAACTTTATCTATAACAACAACTGAAGCGACAAAGGTTGCTTAAAGAGAATCTGTCAGCAGGTTTTTTCAACCTTGCATGAGAACCACCTGATGAAGGCAAAGAGAAACTGAATCCAACAATCTATCACTTAATTTATTGGGTGCAGCAGTTCTGACACAATCAGAGCTTTTAGATTTGGAATGAAGCAGAGCTGAGAAAGCTAACCCCGCCCACACCAGGCTCTGTATGTACAAAGTCCATACACAGTGATGTGCTTATTTGCCGGATTAATCCTGCAATGTTAATCTCTTAGTGATAAATCTTTCACAGTTAGTAAACAACAGCAAGCACTTTGACAAGTGACAGCCTCTATCTCCTGCTGTTTTCAGATTACATAGCAAAAACCTGCTGACAGAGTCCCTTTAATAATTTGATTTACCACCTACATTAGCGTTCTTGTTTGTGAAAACAGTGTATTGAGCTATTCTATATACATGCAATATACATAGCTTAGCTTATATCATAAAATCAGCTGTATAATATTTTGCAGATCTTTTGTGCCCCCAAAAGAGTACTGACCCATTGAGATATGGAGTACTCCAGACCTCTGAAGGTGCCTTGTGATATCTAGTACCAATAAGTCAGCAGAAGTCCCTTTAAGTCCTGTATATTGTAAGGTAGGGCCCCCATGACTCTTGCCTTTTTGGCACATGTCACAGATATTCCAATTTGTCTGTGGTCTGACTCTTTTCTATCACATCCAGCATTAAATCTCCAGCAATAAGTGTTAGCTTTTGTTGTCTATGTAAATGAGTAAACTTCAGGAGATCATGGCACCATTGTCAGTTTGCCAGTTGTACTTGCTTGCTTGTACTGTACTTTCTTTATTACCAGAATTACTGCAGATAGGGGAATCTTTACAAGTCCTGTCATTTTGGAGATGCTCTTTCTCAGTCATCTCGCCATCACTCTTTGCCCCTGGCCGAGGTTGATCTTATACTTGCCCAAGTTTCTTGCTTCCAACACATCGACTTCAAGACCTTCAAGACTTTTTGCTGCCTGGCTAATATATCCCGCCAGATGACAGGTGATCAATGGTATTCACTTTACCTATATGTGGTCTTGTTATGGCTGCTTTGGCTAATCAGTGTATGTATTTTGTCCTCTCTGAATTGAAATTGTTATCTTAGCATCACTTTTGATAGTGCTTAATTAACCGAATAGATAAACTATGATTATTATATACAGTGGGGAAAAAAAGTATTTAGTCAGTCAGCAATAGTGCAAGTTCCACCACTTAAAAAGATGAGAGGCGTCTGTAATTTACATCATAGGTAGACCTCAACTATGGGAGACAAACTGAGAAAAAAAAATCCAGAAAATCACATTGTCTGTTTTGTTTTCATTTTATTTGCATATTATGGTGGAAAATAAGTATTTGGTCAGAAACAAAATTTCATCTCAATACTTTGTGATATATCCTTTGTTGGCAATGACAGAGGTCAAACGTTTTCTGTAAGTCTTCACAAGGTTGCCACACACTGTTGTTGGTATGTTGGCCCATTCCTCCATGCAGGTTTCCTCTAGAGCAGTGATGTTTTTGGCTTTTCGCTTGGCAACATGGACTTTCAACTCCCTCCAAAGGTTTTCTGCAGGGTTGAGATCTGGAGACTGGCTAGGCCACTCCAGGACCTTGAAATGCTTCTTACGAAGCAACTCCTTCGTTGCCCTGGCGGTGTGCTTTGGATCATTGTCATGTTGAAAGACCCAGCCACGTTTCATCTTCAATGCCCTTGCTGATGGAAGGAGGTTTGCACTCAAAATCTCACGATACATGGCCCCATTCATTCTTTCATGTACCCGGATCAGTCGTCCTGGCCCCTTTGCAGAGAAACAGCCCCAAAGCATGATGTTTCCACCACCATGCTTTACAGTAGGTATGGTGTTTGATGGATGCAACTCAGTATTCTTTTTCCTCCAAACACGACAAGTTGTGTTTCTACCAAACAGTTCCAGTTTGGTTTCATCAGACCATAGGACATTCTCCCAAAACTCCTCTGGATCATCCAAATGCTCTCTAGCAAACTTCAGACGGGCCCGGACATGTACAGGATTAAGCAGTGGGACACGTCTGGCACTGCAGGATCTGAGTCCATGGTGGCGTAGTGTGTTACTTATGGTAGGCCTTGTTACATTGGTCCAGCTCTCTGCAGTTCATTCACTAGGTCCCCCCGCGTGGTTCTGGGATTTTTGCTCACCGTTCTTGTGATCATTCTGACCCCACGGGGTGGGATTTTGCGTGGAGCACCAGATCGAGGGAGATTATCAGTGGTCTTGTATGTCTTCCATTTTCTAATTATTGCTCCCACAGTTGATTTCTTCACTCCAAGCTGGTTGGCTATTGCAGATTCAGTCCTCCCAGCCTGGTGCAGGGCTACAATTTTGTTTCTGGTGTCCTTTGACAGCTCTTTGGTCTTCACCATAGTGGAGTTTGGAGTCAGACTGTTTGAGGGTGTGCACAGGTGTCTTTTTATACTGATAACAAGTTTAAACAGGTGCCATTACTACAGGTAATGAGTGGAGGAAAGAGGAGACTCTTAAAGAAGAAGTTACAGGTCTGTGAGAGCCAGAAATCTTGATTGCTTGTTTCTGACCAAATACTTATTTTCCACCATAATATGCAAATAAAATGAAAAAAAAACAGACAATGTGATTTTCTGGATTTTTTTTTCTCAGTTTGTCTCCCATACTTGAGGTCTACCTATGATGTAAATTACAGACGCCTCTCATCTTTTTAAGTGGTGGAACTTGCACTATTGCTGACTAAACACTTTTTTTCCCCACTGTATATATACTCTATATATACTGCATATATATATATATATATATATATATATATATATATATATATAATTTTTTTCCGTTTTTTAATTTTTGAGATCTTCATATGGCTTTTATGACCATTTTTCATATACATGTATATTCCCATCACCTCTATGTTACCTATTGAAGGTCATTATAACATATGCTTAAAAAGATAAGGTATCATTATTTTGTACCTGGCAATATTGGTTATAAAGAGCGGTAAACATCTTCAAATTGTCTAATCAAGATGGAAAATATATTTGTGATACAGTAAAAATACATTTTTTAGAATTCACATCAGGGCAGCTTGCTAAGTTTCTAATGATTACTGATTGTTAGAAAAAGAGAGGAGATGACACTTAGGTTGTGCTGCACCAAGAATTGTTAATATCTTCAACCTACTGAAATGGAATTCTTTGAGCGACTAGTAATGACAGTAAAGTCTCCTCATAAAGCGATTACACTTATGTATAAAAGAAAAAAGGAAACAAATCTGTCATCAAAGATAACAATATTATTAGCAGTTGAATAAAATGTCAGAGTTTTTCCAATGTATCGCCAAATGTTCCTGAGGACATCAGTATAGTGTAAGTTAAAGTTAGATGTAATAGGAAATAACTAGGCCCACAATTGCCATACTGAAACATATAAGGTTTGTACTATATACACTCTCTGACAAAAGTTATGTCGCTTATCCATGTTATGTAAATAAAAGCTTATAACCTGACGTTAAACTCATCCATTGGTTGTATATATTACTCTTCTGAAAGCTGAAACCCTCCGAAATGTGGTTTAGGTTAAGAAAATAAATTGCCGTAAAAGCAGAAATATTGATCATTTAATGGACACAAAATGGTCAGATTTTGGCAAGACAAAAGTTTTGTCGGCCACAGAAAATAATGTGATATTCAAGCAAATAATTAACTTAAAATACAAATATATGTTGCATAAGATTGGTGAATTAAGTTGTGGTGCTATTAGAGTCATATTTAATATTTTTGGTGACTTTCATGAGCTTGAAGGACTGCATCCATGCGGTTCAACAATGATCCATACAAGTTATTAATGAAGTCATCAGGAATAGCAAAGGATGCAGTCTTACATGCCTCCCAGAGTTCATCTAGATTCTTTGGTTTTGTCTTCCAAGCTTCCTCTTTCAACCTACCCCAAACATGCTCAATGATGTTCATGTCTGGTGACTGGGCTGGCCAGTCATTGAGCACCTTGATCTTTTTTGCCTGGAGGAACTTTGATGTAGAGCTGGATGTATGAATTATGGAGCACCATCCTGCTGCAGAATTTGACCCGTTTTATGATTTGGAATATAAGAGGTAGCTAATACTTCTTGATATTTTAGGCTATTGATATTGCCTTCCACCTTGCAAATGTTTCGCACACCCCCATACTGAATATAACCCCTGAACATGATCTTTCCACCACCAAATTTAACTGTTTTCTGGGTTTATTTTGGATCCATACGGCTCCAGTAGGTCTCCTGCAGTATTTGCGGCGGCTGTGGTGTAATTCTACTGAAGATTCATCAGAGAAATCCACCTTCTGCCACTTTTCCAGCGTCCATCTGTTTAGCAGGCAGTGGGACTTTGCAAATGCCACAGGGTTTTTTATTTGCCTTTTGTTTAGTGCTGGCTTCTGGGCACTGATTCGACCATGGAGGCCATTTTGAGACAGAATCCTACAAACTGTTCTAGTTGACACAGGGACTTGAGGTGACCAGGCCTGTTGGAGCTCTGCTGCAGTGGAAGAGGGGCTTGCTTTGGATTTTCTAACCAACAAACATTCCTCCTGAACAGTTGTCTTGCGGGGTCTGCTGTCAAACACATCTCCAGTCTCTTTGAATCTTTTTTTAATTCTTTGTACTTGACGCTGAGACACATTAAAGGTGCCAGCCACCTCTGCAGTGGATCTGGTCTTCAGCCTCTTTATAATCCAGGCTTTGGTCACAGGATGGATTTTTGGCTTGTTGTCAGAGCTCAAGTTGCAGCTCAAGTGAAGGTCTGGGGTGCTGGGTTTCTTTTTATACACACCCACTAATTAACCGATCATTTACTGAGCACAGGTGAGGATGTAAACTAGGATTGGTGCATTATATAACCAGGCAACAAAACTTTTGTCTTGCCAAAATCTGACATTCTATGTCCATTAAATGATCAATATTTCTTCATTGATGCCAATTTATTTTCTTAACCGAAACCAAATTTCGGAGTGTTTCAGCTTTCAAAAGAATAATTTATACAACCAATGGATGAATTTAACGTCAGGTTATAAGCTTTTATTTACATAACATGGATAAGCGGCATGACTTCTGTCAGGGAGTGTATACATGAATGTGGCTCTCAGCCGCTCATCTATGAATGTTTAATTATCTTTTAGTCCTGGAATTCCTAGTTCTATCTTTGGTGCAGAAATCCCAAATACTGCATGGTACTGTTGCTAATGATTTCACATTCAGTGCGGGTTACACGATATTATCCTTGTTTCAAGTCTTCACACTGGCAAGCACCATTTTATTTCAATTTTGAAAAATGACTGCGCATGATACCCATTTTTTTAACTACAGGGGACCTCGTAACATCTGTTTGTAATCATAAACTTGTAGCGCTCGCACGGTGTTGTATCGATTTTTACTTGACATACTGTATGCTCTTACCTGACCGACAAGCAATGTCCACATCTTTTTCAAAGTCTGTCTGTTAGTGAAAAAGATATAAAGATATAAGTATATCAATATATACAACATAACCAAAATACGTATGCCATTATTTTCACTACATTATGCGTTAATAATGTGCTGGGCATTATTGCCAAGAAATTTTAGTGAAAAGGTCAATACAATTATTAATCACCTCAATATAGGTCATTCCACTACATACTGAATACACAGTAGATTGGTGAAGGGAACCTGTCACATTGAATAATGCTGTTACCCAACAGATACAGTGATAAGGTATATAGTGCTAGAAATGTGCCCAGCCGCCATACTGAAAGCTCAGCAAAATGTCCCAAAATGTATATTGATGTATGCCAGCCTATACCCTGCACTACACAATGCAATGATGTATGCCAGCCTATACCCTGCACAACACACTGCAATGATGTATGCCAGCCGATACCCTGCACTACACAACGCAATGATGTATGCCAGCCTATACCCTGCACTATACACTGCAATGACGTATGACAGCCTATACCATGCACTATACACTGCAATGACGTATGACAGCCTATACCCTGCACTATACACTGCAATGATGTATGCCAGCCTATACCCTGCACTGCACACTGCAATGCCGTATGCCAGCCTATACCCTGCACTACACAACGCAATGATGTATGACAGCCTATACCCTGCACTATACACTGCAATGATGTATGACAGCCAATACCCTGCACTACACAATGCAATGATGTATGCCAGCCTATACCCTGTACTATACACTGCAATGATGTATGCCAGCCTATACCCTGCACTACACAACGCAATGATGTATGACAGCCAATACCCTGCACTACACAATGCAATGATGTATGCCAGCCTACACCCTGCACTACATAATGCAATGATGTATGTCAGCCTATACCTTGCACTACACAACGCAATGATGTATGCCAGCGAATACACTGCACTATACACTGCAATGAAGTATGCCAGCCTATACCCTGCGCTACACAACGCAATGATGTATGACAGCCTATACCCTGCACTACACAATGCAATGATGTATGCCAGCCTACACCCTGCACTATACACTGCAATGACGTATGGCAGCCTATACCCTGCACTGCACAACGCAATGATGTATGCCAGCCAATACCCTGCACTATATACTGCAATGACGTATGCCAGCATATACCCTGCACTACACAACGCAATGACGTATGACAGCCTATACCCTGCACTATGCACTGCAATGATGTATGCCAGCCTATAACCTGCACTATACACTGCAATGATGTATGCCAGCCAATACCCTGCACTATACACTGCAATGATGAATGCCAGCCTATACCCTGCACTATGTACTGCAATGACGTATGCCAGCCTATACCCTGCACTATACACTGCAATGATGTATGCCAGCCTATACCCAGCACTACACAATCCAATGATGTATGCCAGCTTATACCCTGCACTATACACTGCAATGACGTATGCCAGCCTATACCCTGCACTATGCACTGCAATGATGTATGACAGCCAATACCCTGCACTATATACTGCAATGACGTATGCCAGCCTATACCCTGTACTATACAATGCAATTATGTATGCCAGCTTATACCCTGCACTATGCACTGCAATGATGTATGCCAGCCTATACCCTGCACTACACACTGCAATGATGTATGCTAGCCTATACCCTGCACTACACACTGCAATGATGTATGGCAGCCTTTATCATGCTCTATACACTGCAATGATGTATGCCAGCCTATACCCTGCACTATACACTGCAATGAAGTATGACAACCTATACCCTGCACTATACACTGCAATGATGTATGCCAGCCTATACCCTGCACTACACAATCCAATGATGTATGCCAGCTTATACCCTGCACTATATACTGCAATGACGTATGCCAGCCTATACCTTGCACTCTACACTGCAATGATGTATGCCAGCCTATACCCTGCACTATACACTGCAATGACGAATGACAACCTATACACTGCACTATACACTGTAATGATATATGCCAGCCTATACCCTGCACTATACACTGCAATGATGTATGCCAGCCTATACCCTGCACTATACACTGCAATGATGTATGGCAGCCTATACCCTGCACTATACACTGCAATGATGTATGCCAGCTTATACCCAGCACTACACAATCCAATGATGTATGCCAGCTTATACCCTGCACTATTCACTGCAATGACGTATGCCAGCCTATACCCTGCACTATGCACTGCAATGATGTATGCCAGCCTATACCCTGCACTATGCACTGCAATGATGTATGCCAGCCTATACCCTGCACTATGCACTGCAATGATGTATGCCAGCCTATACCCTGCACTATACAATGCAATGATGTATGCCAGCCTATACCCTGGACTATACACTGCAATGATGTATGCCAGCCTATACCCTGTACTATACAATGCAATTATGTATGCCAGCCTATACCCTGCACTATGCACTGCAATGATGTATGCCAGCCTATACCCTGCACTATACACTGCAATGACGTATGCCAGCCTATACCCTGTACTATACACTGCAATGACGTATGCCAGCCTATACCCTGCACTATACACTGCAATGACGTATGCCAGCCTATACCCTGCACTACACACTGCAATGATGTATGGCAGCCTTTATCATGCTCTATACACTGCAATGATGTATGCCAGCCTATACCCTGCACTATACACTGCAATGACGTATGACAACCTATACCCTGCACTATACACTGCAATGATGTATGCCAGCCTATACCCTGCACTATACACTGCAATGATGAATGCCAGCCTATACCCAGCACTACACAATCCAATGATGTATGCCAGCTTATACCCTGCACTATATACTGCAATGACGTATGCCAGCCTATACCCTGCACTATACAATGCAATGATGTATGCCAGCCTATACCTTGCACTCTACACTGCAATGATGTATGCCAGCCTATACCCTGCACTATACACTGCAATGACGTATGCCAGCCTATACCCTGCACTATACACTGCAATGACGTATGACAGCCTATACCCTGCACTATACACTGCAATGACGTATGACAGCCTATACCCTGCACTATACACTGCAATGATGTATGACAGCCTATACCCTGCACTATACACTGCAATGACGTATGCCAGCCTATACCCTGCACTATACACTGCAATGACGTATGACAGCCTATACCCTGCACTATACACTGCAAAGATGTATGCCAGCCTATAACCTGCACTATACACTGCAATGATGTATGGCAGCCTATACCCTGCACTAAACACAGCAATGATGTATGCCAGCCTATACCCTGCACTATACACTGCAATGATGTATGCCAGCTTATACCCAGCACTACACAATCCAATGATGTATGCCAGCTTATACCCTGCACTATACACTGCAATGACGTATGCCAGCCTATACCCTGCACTATGCACTGCAATGATGTATGCCAGCCTATACCCTGCACTATACACTGCAATGATGTATGCCAGCCTATACCCTGGACTATACACTGCAATGATGTATGCCAGCCTATACCCTGTACTATACAATGCAATTATGTATGCCAGCCTATACCCTGCACTATGCACTGCAATGATGTATGCCAGCCTATACCCTGCACTATACACTGCAATGACGTATGCCAGCCTATACCCTGTACTATACACTGCAATGACGTATGCCAGCCTATACCCTGCACTATACACTGCAATGACGTATGACAACCTATACCCTGCACTATACACTGCAATGATGTATGCCAGCCTATACCCTGCACTATACACTGCAATGATGAATGCCAGCCTATACCCAGCACTACACAATCCAATGATGTATGCCAGCTTATACCCTGCACTATATACTGCAATGACGTATGCCAGCCTATACCCTGCACTATACAATGCAATGATGTATGCCAGCCTATACCTTGCACTCTACACTGCAATGATGTATGCCAGCCTATACCCTGCACTATACACTGCAATGACGTATGACAGCCTATACCCTGCACTATACACTGCAATGATGTATGACAGCCTATACCCTGCACTATACACTGCAATGATGAATGCCAGCCTATACCCTGCACTATATACTGCAATGACGTATGCCAGCCTATACCCTGCACTATACACTGCAATGACGTATGACAGCCTATACCCTGCACTATATACTGCAATGACGTATGACAGCCTATACCCTGCACTATACACTGCAATGATGTATGACAGCCTATACCCTGCACTATACACTGCAATGACGTATGACAGCCTATACCCTGCACTATACACTGCAATGACGTATGACAGCCTATACCCTGCACTATACACTGCAAAGATGTATGCCAGCCTATAACCTGCACTATACACTGCAATGATGTATGGCAGCCTATACCCTGCACTAAACACAGCAATGATGTATGCCAGCCTATACCCTGCACTATACACTGCAATGATGTATGCCAGCCAATACCCTGCACTATACACTGCAATGATGTATGCCAGCCTATACCCTGCACTACACACTGCAATGATGTTTGCCAGCCTATACCTTGCACTATACACTGCAATGATGTATGCCAGCCTATACCCTGCACTATACACTGCAATGATGTATGCCAGCCTATACCCTGCACTATACACTGCAATGATGTATGCCAGCCAATACCCTGCACTATACACTGCAATGATGTATGCCAGCCTATACCTTGCACTCTACACTGCAATGATGTATGCCAGCCTATACCCTGCACTATACACTGCAATGATGTATGCCAGCCTATACCCTGCACTATACACTGCAATGATGTATGCCAGCCTATACCCTGCACTATACACTGCAATGATGTATGCCAGCCTATACCCTGCACTATACACTGCAATGATGCATGCCAGCCTATACCCTGCACTATACACTGCAATGATGTATGCCAGTCAATACCAGGCAATGATGTATGCCAGCCTATACCCTGCACTATACACTGCAATCATGTATGCCAGCCTATACCTTGCACTATACACTGCAATGATGTATGCCAGCCTATACCTTGCACTATACACTGCAATGATGTATGCCAGCCTATACCCTGCACTATACACTGCAATGATGTATGCCAGCCAATACCCTGCACTATACACTGCAATGATGAATGCCAGCCTATACCCTGCACTATATACTGCAATGACCTATGCCAGCCTATACCTTGCACTATACACTGCAATGACGTATGACAGCCTATACCCTGCACTATACACTGCAATGATTTATGCCAGCTTATACCCAGCACTACACAATCCAACGATGTATGCCAGCTTATACCCTGCACTATACACTGCAATGACGTATGCCAGCCTATACCCTGCACTATGCACTGCAATGATGTATGCCAGCCTATACCCTGCACTATACACTGCAATGATGTATGCCAGCCTATACCCTGCACTATACACTGCAATGATGTATGCCAGCCTATACCCTGTACTATACAATGCAATTATGTATGCCAGCCTATACCCTGCACTATGCACTGCAATGATGTATGCCAGCCTATACCCTGCACTATACACTGCAATGACGTATGCCAGCCTATACCCTGTACTATACAATGCAATTATGTATGCCAGCTTATACCCTGCACTATGCACTGCAATGATGTATGCCAGCCTATACCCTGCACTACACACTGCAATGATGTATGCTAGCCTATACCCTGCACTACACACTGCAATGATGTATGGCAGCCTTTATCATGCTCTATACACTGCAATGATGTATGCCAGCCTATACCCTGCACTATACACTGCAATGAAGAATGACAACCTATACCCTGCACTATACACTGCAATGATGTATGCCAGCCTATACCCTGCACTACACAATCCAATGATGTATGCCAGCTTATACCATGCACTATATACTGCAATGACGTATGCCAGCCTATACCTTGCACTCTACACTGCAATGATGTATGCCAGCCTATACCCTGCACTATACACTGCAATGACGAATGACAACCTATACACTGCACTATACACTGCAATGATATATGCCAGCCTATACCCTGCACTATACACTGCAATGATGTATGCCAGCCTATACCCTGCACTATACACTGCAATGATGTATGGCAGCCTATACCCTGCACTATACACTGCAATGATGTATGCCAGCCTATACCCAGCACTACACAATCCAATGATGTATGACAGCCTATACCCTGCACTATATACTGCAATGATATATGCCAGCCTATACCCTGCACTATACACTGAATTATGTATGCCAGCCTATAACCTGCACTATACACTGCAATGATGTATGGCAGCCTATACCCTGCACTATACACTGCAATGATGTATGCCAGCCTAAACCCTGCACTATACAATGCAATGATGTATGCCAGCCTATACCTTGCACTCTACACTGCAATGACGTATGCCAGCCTATACCCTGCACTATACACTGCAATGACGTATGACAGCCTATACTCTGCACTACACATTGCAATGATGTGTGCCAGCCTATACCCTGCACTAAACACAGCAATGATGTGTGCCAGCCTATACCCTGCACTATACACTGCAATGATGTATGCCAGCCAATACCCTGCACTACACACTGCAATGATGTATGCCAGCCTATACCCTGCACTACACACTGCAATGATGTATGCCAGCCTATACCCTGCACTAAACACTGCAATGATGAATGCCAGCCTATACCCTGCACTATACACTGCAATGATGTATGCCAGCCTATACCCTGCACTATACACTGCAATGATGTATGCCAGCCTATACCTTGCACTATACACTGCAATGATGTATGCCAGCCTATACCCTGCACTATACACTGCAATGATGTATGCCAGACTATACCCTGCACTATACACTGCAATCATGTATGCCAGCCAATACCCTGCACTATACACTGCAATGATGTATGCCAGCCTATACCTTGCACTATACACTGCAATGATGTATGCCAGCCTATACCCTGCACTATACACTGCAATGATGTATGCCAGACTATACCCTGCACTATACACTGCAATGATGTATGCCAGCCAATACCCTGCACTATACACTGCAATGATGTATGCCAGCCTATACCTTGCACTCTACACTGCAATGATGTATGCCAGCCTATACCCTGCACTATACACTGCAATGATGTATGTCAGCCTATACCCTGCACTATACACTGCAATGATGTATGCCAGCCTATACCCTGCACTATACACTGCAATGATGTATGCCAGCCTATACCCTGCACTATACACTGCAATGATGTATGCCAGCCTATACCCTGCACTATACACTGCAATGATGTATGCCAGTCAATACCCTGCACTATACACTGCAATGATGTATGCCAGCCTATACCCTGCACTATACACTGCAATCATGTATGGCAGACTATACCCTGCACTATACACTGCAATGATGTATGCCAGCCTATACCTTGCACTATACACTGCAATGATGTATGCCAGCCTATACCCTGCACTATACACTGCAATGATGTATGCCAGCCTATACCCTGCACTATACACTGCAATGATGTATGCCAGCCTATAACCTGCACTATACACTGCAATGAGGTATGCCAGCCAATACCCTGCACTATACACTGCAATGATGAATGCCAGCCTATACCCTGCACTATATACTGCAATGACGTATGCCAGCCTATACCCTGCACTATACACTGCAATGACGTATGACAGCCTATACCCTGCACTATACACTGCAATGATGTATGCCAGCTTATACCCAGCACTACACAATCCAATGATGTATGACAGCCTATACCCTGCACTATACACTGCAATGACGTATGACAGCCTATACCCTGCACTATACACTGCAATGACGTATGACAGCCTATACCCTGCAAAGATGTATGCCAGCCTATAACCTGCACTATACACTGCAATGATGTATGGCAGCCTATACCCTGCACTAAACACAGCAATGATGTATGCCAGCCTATACCCTGCACTATACACTGCAATGATGTATGCCAGCCAATACCCTGCACTATACACTGCAATGATGTATGCCAGCCTATACCCTGCACTACACACTGAAATGATGTTTGCCAGCCTATACCTTGCACTATACACTGCAATGATGTATGCCAGCCTATACCCTGCACTATACACTGCAATGATGTATGCCAGCCTATACCCTGCACTATACACTGCAATGATGTATGGCAGCCAATACCCTGCACTATACACTGCAATGATGTATGCCAGCCTATACCTTGCACTCTACACTGCAATGATGTATGCCAGCCTATACCCTGCACTATACACTGCAATGATGTATGCCAGCCTATACCCTGCACTATACACTGCAATGATGTATGCCAGCCTATACCCTGCACTATACACTGCAATGATGTATGCCAGCCTATACCCTGCACTATACACTGCAATGATGCATGCCAGCCTATACCCTGCACTATACACTGCAATGATGTATGCCAGTCAATACCCTGCAATGATGTATGCCAGCCTATACCCTGCACTATACACTGCAATCATGTATGCCAGCCTATACCTTGCACTATACACTGCAATGATGTATGCCAGCCTATACCTTGCACTATACACTGCAATGATGTATGCCAGCCTATACCCTGCACTATACACTGCAATGATGTATGCCAGCCTATACCCTGCACTATACACTGCAATGATGTATGCCAGCCTATAACCTGCACTATACACTGCAATGATGTATGCCAGCCAATACCCTGCACTATACACTGCAACGATGAATGCCAGCCTATACCCTGCACTATATACTGCAATGACCTATGCCAGCCTATACCTTGCACTATACACTGCAATGACGTATGACAGCCTATACCCTGCACTATACACTGCAATGATTTATGCCAGCTTATACCCAGCACTACACAATCCAATGATGTATGCCAGCTTATACTCTGCACTATACACTGCAATGACGTATGCCAGCCTATACCCTGCACTATGCACTGCAATGATGTATGCCAGCCTATACCCTGCACTATACACTGCAATGATGTATGCCAGCCTATACCCTGCACTATACACTGCAATGATGTATGCCAGCCTATACCCTGTACTATACAATGCAATTATGTATGCCAGCCTATACCCTGCACTATGCACTGCAATGATGTATGCCAGCCTATACCCTGCACTATACACTGCAATGACGTATGCCAGCCTATACCCTGTACTATACACTGCAATGACGTATGCCAGCCTATACCCTGCACTATACACTGCAATGACGTATGACAGCCTATACCCTGCACTACACACTGCAATGATGTATGGCAGCCTTTATCATGCTCTATACACTGCAATGATGTATGCCAGCCTATACCCTGCACTATACACTGCAATGACGTATGACAACCTATACCCTGCACTATACACTGCAATGATGTATGCCAGCCTATACCCTGCACTATACACTGCAATGATGAATGCCAGCCTATACCCAGCACTACACAATCCAATGATGTATGCCAGCTTATACCCTGCACTATATACTGCAATGACGTATGCCAGCCTATACCCTGCACTATACAATGCAATGATGTATGCCAGCCTATACCTTGCACTCTACACTGCAATGATGTATGCCAGCCTATACCCTGCACTATACACTGCAATGATGTATGACAGCCTATACCCTGCACTATACACTGCAATGATGAATGCCAGCCTATACCCTGCACTATATACTGCAATGACGTATGCCAGCCTATACCCTGCACTATACACTGCAATGACGTATGACAGCCTATACCCTGCACTATATACTGCAATGATGTATGCCAGCCAATACCCTGCACTATACACTGCAATGATGTATGCCAGCCTATACCCTGCACTACACACTGCAATGATGTTTGCCAGCCTATACCTTGCACTATACACTGCAATGATGTATGCCAGCCTATACCCTGCACTATACACTGCAATGATGAATGCCAGCCTATACCCTGCACTATATACTGCAATGACGTATGCCAGCCTATACCCTGCACTACACACTGCAATGATGTTTGCCAGCCTATACCTTGCACTATACACTGCAATGATGTATGACAGCCTATACCCTGCACTATACACTGCAATGATGAATGCCAGCCTATACCCTGCACTATATACTGCAATGACGTATGCCAGCCTATACCCTGCACTATACACTGCAATGACGTATGCCAGCCTATACCCTGCACTATACACTGCAATGATGTATGCCAGCCAATACCCTGCACTATACACTGCAATGATGTATGCCAGCCTATACCCTGCACTACACACTGCAATGATGTTTGCCAGCCTATACCTTGCACTATACACTGCAATGATGTATGCCAGCCTATACCCTGCACTATACACTGCAATGATGTATGCCAGCCTATACCCTGCACTATACACTGCAATGATGTATGCCAGCCTATACCCTGCACTATACACTGCAATGATGCATGCCAGCCTATACCCTGCACTATACACTGCAATGATGTATGCCAGTCAATACCCTGCAATGATGTATGCCAGCCTATACCCTGCACTATACACTGCAATCATGTATGCCAGCCTATACCTTGCACTATACACTGCAATGATGTATGCCAGCCTATACCCTGCACTATACACTGCAATGATGTATGCCAGCCTATACCCTGCACTATACACTGCAATGATGTATGCCAGCCTATAACCTGCACTATACACTGCAATGATGTATGCCAGCCTATACCCTGCACTATACACTGCAATGATGAATGCCAGCCTATACCCTGCACTATATACTGCAATGACCTATGCCAGCCTATACCTTGCACTATACACTGCAATGACGTATGACAGCCTATACCCTGCACTATACAGTGCAATGATGTATGCCAGCTTATACCCAGCACTACACAATCCAATGATGTATGCCAGCTTATACCCTGCACTATACACTGCAATGACGTATGCCAGCCTATACCCTGCACTATGCACTGCAATGATGTATGCCAGCCTATACCCTGCACTATACACTGCAATGATGTATGCCAGCCTATACCCTGCACTATACACTGCAATGATGTATGCCAGCCTATACCCTGTACTATACAATGCAATTATGTATGCCAGCCTATACCCTGCACTATGCACTGCAATGATGTATGCCAGCCTATACCCTGCACTATACACTGCAATGACGTATGCCAGCCTATACCCTGTACTATACACTGCAATGACGTATGCCAGCCTATACCCTGCACTATACACTGCAATGACGTATGACAGCCTATACCCTGCACTACACACTGCAATGATGTATGGCAGCCTTTATCATGCTCTATACACTGCAATGATGTATGCCAGCCTATACCCTGCACTATACACTGCAATGACGTATGACAACCTATACCCTGCACTATTCACTGCAATGATGTATGCCAGCCTATACCCTGCACTATACACTGCAATGACGTATGACAACCTATACCCTGCACTATACACTGCAATGACGTATGCCAGCCTATACCCTGTACTATACACTGCAATGACGTATGCCAGCCTATACCCTGCACTATACACTGCAATGACGTATGACAGCCTATACCCTGCACTACACACTGCAATGATGTATGGCAGCCTTTATCATGCTCTATACACTGCAATGATGTATGCCAGCCTATACCCTGCACTATACACTGCAATGACGTATGACAACCTATACCCTGCACTATTCACTGCAATGATGTATGCCAGCCTATACCCTGCACTATACACTGCAATGATGAATGCCAGCCTATACCCAGCACTACACAATCCAATGATGTATGCCAGCTTATACCCTGCACTATATACTGCAATGACGTATGCCAGCCTATACCCTGCACTATACAATGCAATGATGTATGCCAGCCTATACCTTGCACTCTACACTGCAATGATGTATGCCAGCCTATACCCTGCACTATACACTGCAATGACGTATGACAGCCTATACCCTGTACTAAACACTGCAATGATGTATGACAGCCTATACCCTGCACTATACACTGCAATGATGAATGCCAGCCTATACCTTGCACTCTACACTGCAATGATGTATGCCAGCCTATACCCTGCACTATACACTGCAATGACGTATGACAGCCTATACCCTGTACTAAACACTGCAATGATGTATGACAGCCTATACCCTGCACTATACACTGCAATGATGTATGACAGCCTATACCCTGCACTATACACTGCAATGATGAATGCCAGCCTATACCCTGCACTATATACTGCAATGACGTATGCCAGCCTATACCCTGCACTATACACTGCAATGACGTATGACAGCCTATACCCTGCACTATATACTGCAATGACGTATGACAGCCTATACCCTGCACTATACACTGCAATGATGTATGACAGCCTATACCCTGCACTATACACTGCAATGATGAATGCCAGCCTATACCCTGCACTATACACTGCAATGATGTATGGCAGCCTATACCCTGCACTATACACTGCAATGATGTATGCCAGCCTATACCCAGCACTACACAATCCAATGATGTATGCCAGCCTATACCCTGCACTATACAATGCAATGATGTATGCCAGCCTATACCTTGCACTCTACACTGCAATGACGTATGCCAGCCTATACCCTGCACTATACACTGCAATGACGTATGACAGCCTATACTCTGCACTACACATTGCAATGATGTGTGCCAGAATATACCCTGCACTATACATTGCAATGATGTATGCCAGCCTATACCCTGCACTATACACTGCAATGATGAATGCCAGCCTATACCCTGCACTAAACACTGCAATGATGTATGCCAGCCTATACCCTGCACTATACACTGCTATGATGTTTGCCAGCCTATACCCTGCATTATACACTGCAATGATGTATGCCAGCCTATACCCTGCACTATACACTGCAATGATGTATGCCAGCCAATACCCTGCACTATACACTGCAATGATGTATGCCAGCCTATACCTTGCACTCTACACTGCAATGATGTATGCCAGCCTATACCCTGCACTATACACTACAATGATGTATGCCAGCCTATACCCTGCACTATACACTGCAATGATGTATGCCAGCCTATACCCTGCACTATACACTGCAATGATGTATGCCAGCCTATACCCTGCACTATACACTGCAATGATGTATGCCAGCCTATACCCTGCACTATACACTGCAATGATGTATGCCAGCCTATACCCTGCACTATACACTGCAATGATGTATGCCAGCCTATACCCTGCACTATACACTGCAATGATGTATGCCAGCCTATACCCTGCACTATACACTGCAATGATGTATGCCAGCCTGTACCCTGCACTATACACTGCAATGATGTATGGCAGCCTATACCTTGCACTATACACTGCAATGATGTATGCCAGCCTATACCCTGCACTATACACTGCACTGATGTATGCCAGCCTATACCTTGCACCATACACTGCAATTATGTATGCCAGCCAATACCCTGCACTATACACTGCAATGACGTATGACAGCCAATACCCTGCACTATACACTGCAATGACGTATGACAGCCTATACCCTGCACTATACACTGCAATGATGTATGCCAGCCTATACCCTGCACTATACACTGCACTGATGTATGCCAGCCTATACCTTGCACCATACACTGCAATTATGTATGCCAGCCAATACCCTGCACTATACACTGCAATGACGTATGACAGCCAATACCCTGCACTATACACTGCAATGACGTATGACAGCCTATACCCTGCACTATACACTGCAATGATGCATGCCAGCCTATACCCTGCACTATACACTGCAATGATGTATGCCAGCCTGTACCTTGCACTACGCACTGCAATGACGTATGCCAGCCTATACCCTGCACTACACAACGCAATTTTGTATGCCAGCCTATACCCTGCACTATACACTGCAATGATGTATGGCAGCCTATACCCTGCACTACTCACTGCAATGATATATGGCAACCTATACCCTGCACTATACACTGCAATGACTTATGTCAGCCTATACCCTGCACTATACACTGCAATAATGTATGCCAGCCTATACCCTGCACTGCACAATGCAATGATGTATGCCAGCCTATACCATGCACTACACACTGCAATGATGTATGCCAGCCAGTACCCTGCACTACACAACGCAATGATGTATGCCAGCCATGACCCTGCACTATACACTGCAATGATGTATGCCAGCCTATACCCTGCACTGCACACTGCAATGACGTATGCCAGCCAATACCCTGCACTACACAACGCAATGATGTATGCCAGCCAATACCCTGCACTATACACTGCAATGATGTATGCCAGCCTATACTCTGCACTATACACTGCAATGATGTATGCCAGCCTATACCCTGCACTATACACTGCAATGATGTATGCCAGCCTATACCCTGCACTATACACTGCACTGATGTATGCCAGCCTATACCCTGCACTATACACTGCAATGATGTATGGCAGCCTTTATCATGCTCTATACACTGCAATGATGTATGCCAGCCTATACCCAGCACTACACAATCCAATGATGTATGCCAGCTTATATCCTGCACTATACACTGCAATGATGTATGCCAGCCTATACCCTGCACTACACAACACAATGATGTATGCCAGCTTATACCCTGCACTATACACTGCAATGACGTATGACAGCCTATACTCTGCCCTACACATTGCAACGATGTATGCCAGCCTATACCCTGCACTATACACTGCAATGATGTATGCCAGCCTATACCCTGCACTATACACTGCAATGATGTATGCCAGCCTATACCCTGCACTACACAACACAATGATGTATGCCAGCTTATACCCTGCACTACACACTGCAATGATGTATGCCAGCTTATACCCTGCACTACACAACGCAATTATGTATGCCAGCCTATACCCTGCACTATACACTGCAATGATGTATGGCAGCCTATACCCTGCTCTATACAATGCAATGATGTATGCCAGCCTATATCTTGCACTATACACTGCAATGATGTATGCCAGCCTATACCCTGTACTATACAGTGCAATAATGTATGACAGCCTATACCCTGCACTATACACTGCAATGATGTATGCCAGCCTATACCCTGCACCATACACTGCAATGATGTATGCCAGCCTATACCTTGCACTACACAAATTCAAATTCTATGAAGCTTTATTGGCAGGTCTAAATACACATTAGTTTTGCTAAAGCAAGTGTACAGAAGGGAATAGGGATAGGGACTGTAGGCATGTTGGGTAGGGGTGGAAAGGTGGATGGGGCAGATCCAGGATGGGGCTATAGAAGTCCATGGCATAGAGAAGGTGGATGGGGGGATGGGGGCAGATCCAGGATGAGGCTATAGAATTTATGGCATAGGGAAGGTGGATGGGGGCTGATCCAGGGTGGGGCTGTAAAAGTCCATGGCATAGGGAAGGTGGATGGGTGATTGGGGCATATCCAGGGTGGGGGCCATAGAAGTCCATGGCATTTCATAGTTCTCTTTCTCGCAGTCTATGGCATTCGCTCACATATTGCGCTGCTATCTCCACTGCTCTCTCTTCTTCCCCCAGCAGGATGTATGTTTTCTCTTCCTCCTTCATGGTGATGAAATCCGGGAAGAGATGTGAGAGTCTCCTGAAGTGAGTGTCCCTCACTGCTGAGTACTTGGAGCAGTGTAGCAGGAAGTGGGTCTCATCCTCCAGGGCCTTCTGGTCACAGTGTTGGCATAGTCTTTCCTCCCTGGGCTTGTAGCTCTGCCTGTGTCGGCCGACCTCGATAGCCAGACTGTGGGCACTGAGTCTATACCGGCTCAGGATCTTGCGGTCTCTGGGGTCCGGGAGTTTCTCCAGGTATGGAGCCAGTCTGTAGTCTCTCTGTAGACTCCGGTACATGGTCAGTTTCTGTGAGCTGATGATGTCGCTCTTCCAGTCACTTACGTACCTCTCCTGGCCTTCGTCTACCATCTTCCTATACAATGCAATGATGTATGCCAGCCTATACAATGCAATGATGTATGCCAGACTATACCCTGCACTATACACTGCAATGATGTATGCCAGCCTATACCTTGCACTATACACTGCAGTGATGTATGGCAGCCTATACCCTGCACTACACAATGCAATGATGTATGCCAGCCTATGCCCTGCACTATATACTGCAATGATGTATGCCAGCCTATACCCTGCACTACACACTGCAATGATGTATGCCAGCCTATATCATGCCTTATACACTGCAGTGATGTATGGCAGCCTATACCTTGCATTACACAATGCAATGATGTATGCCAGCCTATGCCCTGCACTATATACTGCAATGATGTATGCCAGCCTATACCCTGCACTACACACTGCAATGATGTATGCCAGCCTATATCATGCCTTATACACTGCAGTGATGTATGGCAGCCTATACCTTGCATTACACAATGCAATGATGTATGCCAGCCTATGCCCTGCACTATATACTGCAATGATGTATGCCAGCCTATACCCTGCATTACACAATGCAATGATGTATGCCAGCCTATGCCCTGCACTATACACTGCACTTACTGGACTGACCTGTAGCTCAAGAGCCACATGGCTCACGGGCCATGGATGTGTGGCTCGCGGCTGTCTGCCAGCTGGGTGCATTAGCACCAGGTGTAGCAAATAGCTACTTTGCGGAGATTTCCAGATGGTGACTTATGTGTGTAGCACAGCATAGAAGAGCAGATCTGAATGGGTGTAAGATTGGAAACCCTGGAGCTTGGTGTGATTTCAATGGAAACGTTTTGACTGTCATTATACCGGTAACAGGGGTTTTCTGGGTGTCACTACTGTGAGTGGGACAGGAGCCGGATGTGATCCGCGACCTCTTTGAGAGCTGAGTGTGGCTCTCAAGTTCAGGAAGGTTGGGAACCTCTGCTATAGGGCCTTGTTCTGAGTCTCATAGACTTACATTGGGAAAGCAGCTCTCCTCCACACAGCAGACACTGTGTGATCCGGCAAAGTTACAGAACTCTTACGTCAGACTAGAGCGGCCCTTTTAACTGTGGAAGATAGCTGCACACCGCTACATAAGTAATTAGAATGGATGTAACAATTTTGCTCAGTCTTCTTTAACCAAATTCTACTGACAATTGGGGTCAGTTTTATTTGGCAAGCCGAGCCATGATTCCTGCAGCAGGATAATGATCTGTAGCACACAAGCAAGTCCAGCTCTGGATGAATCACAAGAAACAACATTAAGATTTTAGCGCTGTCAAGTTAAAGTCCTAACTTAAATTTCTTGGAGATACTGTCTGCGACAAGACTTCAATATTCCAAACCTTCTGATGTAGAAAATCTAAACGATTCTGCAAAGATGAGTGCTGTAAAAGATTTAGCTTAAGTTATTACAAAATCAGTGAGTCACATCTAGTTATTGGGTTTAGTGGGTGCGGGTGGGGTAATTACTTTATTTTATGGGTGACACAGGTTGTGAAAAAAATCTTTCTATTCTATGTATAGAATTAACATTTAAAAGCTGCATTTGTGTTTCCTCCTGTTATCTTTGTCTTATATTAAAATTAGCTGAAACGTTTAAATGTGAAAAATGAGAAAAAAAGAAAAGAAAAATTGGGTGAGGAGAAAATGCTTTTTCACTGCCCAGTATAATGTAGTTCATAGGCTGGTAAACATCAGTATGTAATTTTTTTAATATTCTGAGTTGATCCATGCAAAGGCACCCAGTAAAAACATATACTATACGATGTATATTTTTTAATATGTTAAACTATGGGTGATGGATAACATTGTATGCCACGGCATGTGTCAGGGGCACTCAGTATACAGTTGGAGAAATCTTCCTACGTATACCACCGATGGACACTGCTAAGAACAATGTCTAAGCAATTTGTAAAAATGGTGGAGCTAAACTGTTGTCAACAAAAAAAAAAATGTAAATGTCTCGAAAAGAATCTATTAGCAGGTTTTTGCTACTGTATCGGATAACAGCATTATGTCAGGGCAGAGACCCTGATTGCAGGAGTGTATCACTTACTGGGCTGCTTGCTGTCGTTTTGATAAATTCACTGATTTATTTCCTGCAGGTCTAGCAGTTCTCTGAATGCTGCACTCTATAATCCCACCCACATCACTGATTGGTAGCTTTCTGCCCATGTGCATTGCACACTGAATGCTGCCAATCAGTGGTGGGGGATGAGGTCATACAGAGCTCATGAATATGGAGGACTACATGGCAGCAGGTTTTCTAGTCCTCTAGTGATAATCTCCTGCTGATAGAGATTTTATCAAAAGTACACTCAGCAGCGCAGTAAGTGACACATCGCTGGAATCAGGGTCTTTGTATCTACAAAATACTGCTCTCAGATTAGGAGGCAGGTTTCCTTTTAAGTGAAGACTACACAAATATATAATATTCAATGCAATTCTGATATCATGCAAAAATTGGAGCTTATCTTTAAAGGGGTTGTCCACTACTAAGACAACGCCTTCTTCAACTAAATGTTTGGCCCTTTAAAGCCTATACTCATCTCCTGTGTTAGCACCATTCCTGCAATGTTGGCTCTTGCTTTCCCTGTGGCTGTTATGCGGTGTTGTGACACGTGATGCCGGCACCCAATCAGCACTGGTGTCACTGTCCCCGCCTTCATATGAACTGAACATGAAGAGGCAGTCCAGGATCAGCTGATCTCAGACTTCCTCTTTATGTTCAGTTTGTCCAAAGGCGGGGACAGTGACGCCAGTGCTGATTGGGTGCCGGCATCACGTGTCACAGCACCGCATCACAGCCCCAGGACCGCGAGTGCTGACACCGCGGGAACAGAGCTGGCACGGGAGGTGAGCATAGTCTTCATTATTTTATCGGGGTCAAAGAATTAGTTTAAGAAGGGGTTGACGTAGTAGTGGACAACCCCTTTACAGTAAGTCAGACTATTGATGATTTTTAATATGTCACCTCATAGGCAATAATTATCATGACATGAAATGGACAGTAATGTAAGTCAAGAAATATTCAATGTTCAAAAAAAAAACTATATATTTATTATTTTTTCTTTAGTGGTACAAATTCAGCCTTTCAAGATAAACCCCTATCTCATGCACGTTTTACTTTGATGTATGGCACACTGAAATATTTTAGTATAGTTAAAGAGATTACACTTAGCAGTGTTCAATGACTAGCAGGGTTGTTTACAGCATCTACATATCCCTGCCAAACAAATATGATAACAGGTTTCACTGAAATTGAATGCCGAGAAATTTATGGCAACATTTATCTGGAAGACAGAGGTGAAGGCAGGCAGAAGGCATTAACTACGCGGCAGCGCAGAAGCCCGACTGTGACATGCAAGATGAATATTAGTAATCAAGCCAGTCCACCATACAGAAAATACTTATTAAATCTTCTAGTTGCTACCCTCTACGCCATATGGATCTCATTTTAATTACACTGCAACTATCGCCTTCATTTTTATTCCACCAGTAGCCATTGTTCCCACTTTAGGGTTAGCTATAAATTGTGTTGTTTTATATCCTTAATAATGAAATTCCACAAGTAATTCAGTGATATGTTATTTTAATTGACAGCATAAAAACAAACGTTTGCGGACCGAGTGGAAATATTGAAATTTTAATTGGCGTGGTTCTATTGCGCTCATGTGGCCATCTCATGGAATGTTCTAATCTACCACTAGGGGAAGCACTGAGTTGTGGCCCAGAATTAAATTCTGTTGCTTCCGGCTTTCAATATGTACATATTAGTGTACAGAAAAAATATTTAGAAAGAGTCTTTCTGCTTGCTCCTTTATTTTCTGCATTTTACAACACTACTCAACAAAAATGTCTAACATAATAACTTTTTCAAATTACTTCTGACAAGACGATAAGCATGCAATCCTCTTTAAGCCAGATGATAAAAGCACTTTACAGTACTAACTTATCTGACAATTCAGTAAAGGAACATGGGGTTTTAAGTAGCTAGAGGGGACCTCTTATTTCATATGCAAACGCACTGTCTCCTCTAAAAAATACTGTTCAATTCTCTTTCCTAGCACCAATAGAGATAAGCTGTCATGGTTATATTCTGTAACTACCACATGTCCCCTGCAGTTACCACTGGCGAGATAACACAATCCCAAAATGAAGTTTTCTTAAATGATCTATTTTGTGTATTTTGTAGGAGGATAGTCTACATATTATTTAATCACACAATTTTAGTGTGAAAGTCAATAAACATCCCAACATCAGCAGCCATATGGTGTCCTTACACATTAAAGTCAGTTAAACCCACTGGTTTCGGCAATGCACTCTGATCATCTTTTGGGTATGAGAGCCTATTGACTCTATACCAACAGATCATAACAGGAAAAAAGGATCAAAATTTCAGCTCCCAAAGCTTTGTTTTCAAGGAACATGAGACACTGCCAGATTGTGCATGTGGGAGTTCAGGAGGAATAGATTTTTGTCCGAAGAAGCATTCGGCCAATAGTTATTTACTTTGATTAATAGTCATATTCAATAGTAATATAGTAATATTCAATAATCATATTGTCATATCAATAGTTAGCACCACCACACATCAATTCTAAGCAGAGATATGCCACGTTTAGGCTCCTAGACCCCATAGCAGCTATAATATACCAGGTAACAGCATAACATTTAGATGGCGTCAGCATCTCTGAGACGTAGAAGGAAAACAGCCAATCGTCTTTATATTGAGCCAATTCCATGCATGCCATTGTAAAGGTTAGATTGCTTTCATGAAATTGCCATGCAGTTAGCACAGTCAGTCATTATATGTGTTTTTCTTTAAAGGGAATCTGTCACCCCTTTTTTGAGATATCATATAATGACATCATTCAATTGTGTGTCACATCAGGATTCTCCTAGCACTTTTGCTTCCCCCTGACACCGCACCTTTCATGCATAAATACCTTTTTTATATCGGTTCAGATGGATGTAAACTGCCACAGTCCGGTCCGCTGGGCGGGGCTTATTCAACTGCTCCCCCCTCCCTGCCTTGCTCTATACAAGAAGAAATGCGTAGAGCAAGACAGGGGGGGAGAGCAGGTAAATAAGCCCCGCCCAGCAGACCGGACAGCGGCAGTTTACATACATTTGAACCGATATAAAAAAGGTATTTATGCATGAAAGGGGCGGGGTCAGGGGGAAGCAAAAGTACTAAGAGAATCCTTATGTGACACACAATTGAATGATATCATTATATGATATCTCAAAAAAGGGGTGACAGATTCCCTTTAAGTAATTTTTGTTTTTGTCTTGTGGTTTCTGTTACCATTTTTCAAGCCAAATGGCATATGTGCCAAAATCAAAATTGCTATTTGACCTGTTGTGTAACTTTTTAGAGTAAAAAGATACTCATTTTGCAAAATCACTCTGGGGGGAGGGGTGGGTCTGAAGTAGTCCTTCAATCAATATTACAACTTTTTAAAAATGGTCAAATCAGTCTAAAACATCTGTAAAAGCCATACTGACCAAAAAATAAAAAACTGAAAATTAAACCGCAAAAGACAACTTTTAAAAAGGTTCTAATGGTTTGGTTAATTGGTTGCAAATCAAAAAGTCACTAATTGACAGGTATTCATGACAAAAAACTGGAGAAAATGCAAAGCATTATTTTAATAGGAAACACCTTTAAATATATTTCTACTGTTTTACTTTAAATATGGTGTATGGCTCTGTTTCATTTCCATGTCTTTTTTATGCATTAGTACAGTACCTTTAATTGCTGTCAACCTCCTGTGTCTACTTCTAAGTAATGTCTGCCTCATTACTTTCCAATACATCCTCCCCCGCCCTTAGATTCACAATGCAGGCTGCTTTAGACTTGATTTCCTTTCTATGTTACAAAGCATTTAATATTGTATTGTAGTGAAGCTCTACTGTTTTTCTTCTTTAAAATAAAAATAAAATTTCTTTAAAGTACAGCCGAATAATTTTACTCTACTTATTATGTGAATCATTTTTTGCCTTTGTTATTTTGTCCCTAGGTATGGATAATAGGTTTTTGCCTCCTAATGAAGTGTGTGACACTTATTCCCAGAAGTACATTGGCTGTAAGTGACATTTAATAAACCAGCATTACAGTGACATGTTATAATTACTCTAATATACAGCTCTCAAGAACTTTTCTGGTGAATCATTCTTAGGAGGGAAATTATCATTTTCCGCGCTATGTCAGTCAACTTACTTTGCTTATGAAAATTAGTACGTTTCTTACTTTGCATCAACTTTCTAGTTTTTTTCCTACATGGATTAGTAGTATATCAACCCCTTCACGACATGCGCCATGCATGTACAGCACAAGTTGGAAGCATGTGTATGGAGTGGGCTCACGGGGTAAGCTTGCCCCATATCCGGCAGGTAATGGCTGTAAGTTACAGCCAGCACCTGCCTCTAATAATCGAGCTTGGTGTGGAGTGGCGCCCACGATTGGAAACCTGTTAAATGCTGCTGTCATACTCTGACATTGGCATTAACAATGCTATATCTACATTTTGCTGCTCTCAAATTACATTACAAAAACCTGGTAAAAGATTACCTTTAAAGTGGATCTATCACCACATTTCTCAATACAAACTTCATGCAATATTACACAGATCTATTAGACCCGATGAGGCTGATTACTGTCAAAAACAATTTCAGAATGGCAATATTTTATTTTTAGAAGTTTTATAACCTGGGCTTAGGAGGGAAAGAATTTGAAAGTGAATGATACATTATTTATGATATGAATTCTCAGACTGTGTTTCAGCCTCATCAGGCCTAAGAGATCAATGTAAAGTGGATCTGTCAGCAGATTTTTGCTACCTCATCTTAGAGCAGCCTAGTATAGGCAAAGAGACCCTGAATCCATTAATGTATCACTTACTTTACTGGGTGCAGCCATTCTGATATAATCAGAGGTTTAAGATTTAGCAAAGAAGCAGAGCTGAGGAAGCTAACCCCACCCACACCAGGCTCTGTATGTACAAAGTCCATAGACAGTGAGGTGCCTATCACAGGAGGGCGCGTTGCCAGAGCAGGAGGCATGTGCTGCTGTGTCCCAACAGCGATGAGCTCCTAGTGCTAAAACTGTCATTGCAAGCAGACAAAACCTTGGAAAGGAATTGCTGAAATCTGTGCTTTAACTCCTACATCATGTTTTCAGATTACATAGCAAAAACCTGCCGATAGATTTCCTTTAATGATGCATGAACCCTATGTTAAGGATTTTGTTGAATGAAATGTAATAAAATCTTAATAACTGTCACTGCAGTGCAATATGTGTGAAAGTTGACAAAAGACAAAGGGGTTTCCCCAGAATATATGCTAAAATACGAAATATATGATGTAATATAGAATCACTGTCGCAAACCATACCTAACCTCCACTGACTACCCAGAGTTAATAATGTTTTCCAGATAATATGTCCTTTTAACTCACCCCAATCATTGCACACACCAAGCGTACAACCTTTGCTGTATGACAGACAATAAGTTCTTAATATCAGGTAAAGCATTCAAAGGTAATTTTTATTCATTAGCGCTATGAATACATGAAGTATTTCCTAATTAAAGTCAATTACAATTCATTACTGAGAATTTGTCTTCACATCTCTGCTTTGAGAAGCCGCGAATCTTCAGCTTACCACTCTACTTGCCTTTGCATATTGTGCACCCTTTGTTCTTCATAGGCAATTTCTAATATTCTACACTATTATATAAATATATGGTAAATTGTAATTTCTTTATCCATTTCTTTCTTTTTTTATTACCCTCTGAATGTTCCAGAAATCCTGCAAATT
The DNA here is from genome assembly GCF_039654945.1 of Dendrobates tinctorius. Taxonomy (NCBI): domain Eukaryota; kingdom Metazoa; phylum Chordata; class Amphibia; order Anura; family Dendrobatidae; genus Dendrobates; species Dendrobates tinctorius. Next base: position 17,888,924 of record NW_027361692.1, read on the forward strand.
ACAGTACACTGAAATCCACTGTGGCATTTTTGTGATCACAGTATCATTTCTAGAAATAGCCCGATACTTCTGGGAGCAGAGCAATTTCCTAAAATGAAATCTTCACATTATTACTTATTGAGAATGACAGGCGGATTCATTTTGATGACAGATACCCTGCATTCACAAACATAAATTCCTGTCACTTTCAAGTTCCATTTGTAATGTAAGTTGTCCCCATAAGACCGTACCATTGGGTAAAGCATTATCTGAGGACGGGTTGATGTCAAATCCAGACATCTTGACAAGGTGCCACAAACCTGACAAACATGGTTGTCAAAGTAATATTATTCTGCTTCTATTATAATATCTATGGACTGGTTGGAACAAAATGGAACTTGGTTACGTATTTATGCTATTTCCAATTAGTTGAGGCATCTATTTTGGAGACTTTATTGTAATGTAGCCCATAAAATCATAGAAATGTCATAATCCAATTTTGGCACTATCAATGTTGGCAGAATAATGCCTAATTATATTCCACATATAAAATCTGTTAATTCTATGCAATATTCGTCAAGGTCATGACAAGATTGAAGAAAAATGTGTGGAGCCTTGCTAAAAGGTTAGTTTTAGTGTATTAAATGGGGCCAAAATCAGTAGCACTTTTCTATTGCAATGGTGACAACTAGTGATGAGTGAGTATACTCGTTGCTCGGGTGATCTCCGAGTATTTTGGCGTGCTCGGAAATTTAGTTTTTATCGCCATAGCTGCATGATTTTTGGCTGCTAGCCAGCCTGAATACATGTGGGGATTGCCTGTTTGTTAGGGAATCCCCACATGTATTCAGGCTGTCTAGTAGCCGCAAATCATGCAGCTGCATCGACAAAAACTAAATCTCCGAGCACACCAAAATACTCAGAGGACACCCGAGCATGCTCAGGAAAACCCGAGCAAACAGTGAGTATACGCGCTCATCGCTAGTGACAACTATTATATGTTTTTGTGAATAGCGGAGGAGAAAGAATAGAATGGAGAAGAAAACAGCATCAGAAATTAATGACTATATTCCAGTGGAATTGAATTCTACTTTGAATTTTACAAAATTTTGCATTTGAAAAAAGTTCTTTTTTTTGTCATTTGCTTCTGAGCAGATTTTGTAAACTGGTGGAATCTAGCAGCCATTTTGCAGAATTATAAGGAATCATCAAAAGATTTATTAAAAAATTATACTCACTTAACCGTTCAGATCTCCCTCCCCTCTGCTACTCACCGTCACCCATCTAGTCCTCGCTGAACCTTTTGATCGCTGTCCTGAGCACTGAATCCCCAGGCATCTTCACTATAAACTGGGAATTATGGCTCTGATGAGGCCAAGGATGGTTCTGCACATGCACTCGCAAGGTCAAGGCTCACATTGCGACGCCATGACATCGTGACTTCAAAAATGCTTGCTAGTGTGAAGAGCTGCAACGAGGACCGAATGGGTGACGGAGAGGAATGGAGAGGCAAGAAAAGGGGAGTATAAGTATCTTTATTATTTATATCTTACTATTCTATATGCTCTGAAGTCCATTAGGACCACATAGCATAATAAGGGATATTTCATTTGCAAGGAATAACTTGAATTTCCACAGAAAATCTGCACAAACAGATGAATTTGAATTTCACTTGATCCGCTCTTCTCTAGAAAGCATGGAACCAAATGTCTTCTGCTCTTCCCAGGGGCCCTACATCACCATCTTGTGTCTGCAACTTCTGACATACCATAATTCTAAGATAAAAGTCACAAGCTTTCAATGTAAGTCTGTGAATCTCTCGTTCTGGCCTTGTAGTGGCTCTCATAGACTTACAATAAGTTGTGGTTTTCAGATCACCCAGCAAACACTAGATAGTCGGCAGATCACAACATGCAGAAGACCAACTGGAGCAGTGCCAATTTCAGATGAAGACGGGAGCTGGCAAGTCTATAAGACTAGGGGCAGGAAAATTAGATTAGTAGCTCCTCTCCAGCAATGTAATAAAAAAACGCTGGAGTGATGCGTTAAAAATTCTCTGCATTATGAGTTTATCAGTAATATTTCATTATTTTGCTGTGGTTGATGAAAGCTTGACAGCTACGACCCTCAGTAATCAGAAAGCTGCAAGCAACTGTATACTTTGCTTGCAGTGTAGAAGTGTGATTTTATTTCCTTTAAGACAATAGGCAACTTTGTGCTCCAGAATAGTATGCACTGTTAACAATGGTAAAGTAACGTCTCAAATGTACTAATATTTATTTCTATATACTGTAACCACTGTAGGGGTTCACTCTCTCTGGTAGGCATTAGGTAGCATTCACACAGGCAATGCAGTTTTTGCCTAAACATGTGTAGTGTTTATCGCTTTCCACAGGTTGCCCATCACCAAAACAAAGTCATAAGCATAAATCCCTAGCCGTGTCCAGGCGCCAACTAAACAGAACAGACCATGTCTACTCACAAACGGCTAAGCTAGCCCCAGCTCAGTCAAACAAAACAACAATTGTCCAAAGCAACCAGTGACACTTGTGGTTATCTGCACATGGTCTGGGCATTTAATCATGATACATATGTCAGTGAGCGCTCATCCAAACAGATTACAGTCCTTTCCCTTGCAGCAGACTTCATACACAGAAGAGTCAAGATCCCACCAGGTGCTGTATCCCTTCAGCCTGAGATCCAGCAGCTTACAGCACCAAATAGAAATGTTCAACTCTGTGCATAGTTTACACTGAACATGCTGCAGCTTCTACATGGTTCTCTACAGCTGCTTAGTGCAGTCTCCATTCAGAGAGAGACCCCGGCATGTCTCCTTCTCTCTCTCAGCTCACATTTTGGCTGGACACTCACCAGTAGCACACTTAACTCATTCAGTAAACTGACACCTACTGAACACAGGCCCTGGCTCTTAGTTAAAGCAAGTCATGTGCACCTAATTAAGACTTACAGTGCTAGGATTTAACCCACTCTTACCTGGCTTTGCTACACCACCTATATTAAATAGTATAGAGAGTACAGTTTTTTCTTGGTTACATTGCAGGCAGTTGGATAAAATGATATCACTTGTCCATTTTGATTCATTCTGACCAGTACAATATCTTGCATTTCTATATATTAATCAGGGATTTGACAGTCTTTGCAAATGTCTTCTTCTATGTTTGCTTTTATTAATTCTGTAGATATTTAATTATTGTTACTTCAATTAATGTTCTTTCAATTTTTTTTGCTTTGTAACAGTCAAGACAAAGATATTTTTTAGATCATGCTGTTTTTCAAGTAACATTTAAAATCTACCTGAACTAAGGGTGCATACACAAATTCATGCGAATTGTCCGAGAGATGTCTGATTTTTCATCAACCAGTACTCGGAACTATAGAGCCGCGCAGACCTATTCACACCTTCGTGAAAATCACAGATCCAAAAAAACGAGATCCGTGAAACTCAGAGTATGTCCTATGTCTATCTGATGTTCAGGAGCAGTATAGAAGGTTCTCCGGTGGTCTGTGTGCTGTCTAATAAAAAAGGCAACACACAGACATTCACATGGATGTGTAAATGCACCTTAATTCTGAGTCTGGCCCCATTTGGATCTATAAGGGTATGTTCCCACGGGCAGAAAACGGCAGCACATTGGACGCTGCACATGTCCGCTGTGTCAAAAGCACTGCTGGCTTTGCATATCTTCATTGAACAATGCAGAATCACCACGTCCCATTACACTGTACGGGTGACTTTATCTTGCGGAGACTGAGGGTCTCCGCAAGATAAATAGACATGTTGTGGACTGGAAAGATGCACGACATGTGCATCTATGCAGGGAAGCCGGAGGCATCCTTGCACACATAGAGGAGATGGGATTTCATGAAAACCCATCCACTATGCTGTAACATCTGGACGCTGCGGGTTGAATGTTGCGGATGAACGCAGTATCCATCCCGCAGCATTTACTGACCGTGGGAGCATACCCTAAGATGGCTGACATTCTTCTGTCCCGCTATAAATAAGCGCATTGTTAGCGTTCTATACAATCTAGATCTCTGATAGTAATAGCAATAAACATCAATACATTATATCAGATTAAAGAGACAATTTCACATATTGAATTAATTAGTAAGTTTATCTGGCACGAAACTATTGATCTTGGTACATTAAATGAGTTGTAAAGATTAAAAAAAGGGATATCTTTATTATATATACAAAAATCTCAGCATTTGTCCACAAGCTGGATCTGGAATTACAGGTTTTTCCCAGTTAAATGAATACACGTGCACCATAAAGCCAGATAAATACATGGGTAGGTTTGGAGAAAAAAAAACAAATAAAAAAACAAACAGATCTTATTTTCTAACCGTGGAAACCCCTTCCATTTACTCTATGAACAATTTCAGAAGATTATTTTTTGCACATACCTGACCTCTTTATCTGTAGTACATTAAATATCTTAGGCAAATATTATAATTATAAAAAAAATAGAGCTAACCATGATTTGCGCATGTCCATTGGGAAAAGAACTTGATGAGTCTGCATTAATTGGATCTTGGCAGTTTCTCAGTCGACATCTAAAAGCATCTTGGACCTACAAAAAATTGTTACAGTATTTTATTTAACATTTAAATGATTAGTCTATATAACACAATACTAGTAGAATTTTCTGATCTCTGAATACAATTGCTATAGGAGAGTGAAATACATTTATTCTGGCATTTGATAACACAGAAACTTTAATAATCAAGTACAAGACAGTAGTATAATATCCCATCAGATTCAGTATTGCCCAAGTCCCTGGTATATCATTTATGATTACTTTCCTTGATCAAAGTCTTTTTCCTATGTACAGCTGGTCACCAGGTGAGCTCTGTGACACATAAATTTGCTCTGTTCTTCAGAACAATGCACAAACACCTTGAGATTGTAGACATGCCAATACATTTTCCAGAAATTCAAAGCTCCATCCTCCACATACCTGACTGTGCATTGAATAGTAACATTAAATGCGAACATCCACTAGAATTGTTACCCTGGAGGCTAGGATCAGTGGCAATACTACATTTATCTTAACCCCTTCACTACCAAGGGTGGTTTGCACGTTAACTCCCAGGCCAATTTTTACAATTCTGACCACTGTCCCTTTATGGGGTAATAACTCTGAAATGCTTCCATGGATCTCGGTGATTCCGACACTGCTTTCTCGTGACATGTGACATATTGTACTTCATGTTAGTGGTAAAATTTCATTCAAATAACTTGTGTTTATTTGTGAAAGAAATGGAAATTTGGCGAAAATTTTGAAAATTTTGCAATTTTCCAACTTTGAATTTTTATGTCCTTAAATCACAGAGATATGGCACACAAAAAAAACTTAATAAGTAACATTTCCCACATGCTTAATTTACATCAGCACAATTTTGGAACCAAAATTTTTTTTTGTTAGAAAGTTATAAGGATTAAAAGTTGACTAGCGATTTCTCATTTTTGCAACACCATTTTATTTTTACGGACCACATCACATTTGAAGCAACTTTGAGGGGTCTATATGATAGAAAATACCCAAAAGTGACACTATTCTAAAAACTGCACCCCTTAAGGTGCTCAAAACCACATTCAAGCATTCAAGAAGTTTATTAACCCTTCAGGTGCTTCACAGGAATTTTTTGAATATTTTAAAAAAAATGAACATTTAACTTTTTTTCACAAAAAAAAAAAAAAACACTTCAGGTTCAATTTTTTTTATTTTACCAAGGGTAACAGGAGAAATTGGACTGAAAAAGTTATTGTGAAATTTGTCCTGAGTACGCTGATACCTGATATGTGGGGGGAACCACTGTTTCGGTGCATGGCAGAGCTCAGAAGGGAAGGAGTGCCGTTTGACTTTTTCAATGCAAAATTGGCTGGAATTCAGATTGGATGCCATGTCACGTTTGGAGAGCCCCTGATGTACCTAAACAGTGGAAACCCCCCACAAGTGACCCCATTTTGGAAACTAGACCCCCCCAAGGAACTTATCTAGATATGTGGTGAGAACTTTGAACCCACAAGGGCTTCACAGAAGTTTATAACGTACAGCAGTACAATTAAAAAATCATATTTTTTCCACAAAAATGATCTTTTCACCCCCAATTTTTATTTTCCCAAGGGTAACAGGACCCTAAAAGCTATTGTGCAATTTGTCCTGAGCACGCTGATACCCCATATGTGGGTGTAAATGACTATTTGGGCACATGGCAGAGCTCGGAAGGGAAGCAGCGCCATTTGACGTTTTTGGCTGGAATTGAGATTGGACACCATGTCGCGTTTGTAAAGCAGACAGGCCCAAATGCATCTGCACTAATCCAGGGTAAACCAAAAGCAAAACACAAAACAAATATCCTGGAATAAAAAAGTAAAAAAATGCTGCAAAAATTGCATGAAGGTAGTAATAATAGTAATAATAAGGGTATTTAGTTAACATAATTTTGATCAAAATAATGTAGAAGCCATCCCGCCACGTCACGGCAACCCTTGTGGGACAGTCCTAACTCTTGTATTTAAAACCTTTCCACTTGTCAAGTGACGTAAATGTGAACAAGGACAGAGGGACTGAACCACCAGTAATAGTATAGGCCAGACAGGATGGATTTTCCAACTCAGAAACAGGGCGGTCACACCCTTATATGCATAGAATGCACAATGAAACAAATGAGAAACTGGGTCTGAGCAGAAAAAGTAAATTAATGTGCATGCAAAATGAAATTGCATATGAACACATGACCTTTACACAGAGAAAACCAAAAGCAAAACACAAAACAAATATCCTGGAATAAAAAAGTAAAAAAATGCTGCAAAAATTGCATGAAGGTAGTAATAATAGTAATAATAAGGGTATTTAGTTAACATAATTTTGATCAAAATAATGTAGAAGCCATCCCGCCACGTCACGGCAACCCTTGTGGGACAGTCCTAACTCTTGTATTTAAAACCTTTCCACTTGTCAAGTGACGTAAATGTGAACAAGGACAGAGGGACTGAACCACCAGTAATAGTATAGGCCAGACAGGATGGATTTTCCAACTCAGAAACAGGGCGGTCACACCCTTATATGCATAGAATGCACAATGAAACAAATGAGAAACTGGGTCTGAGCAGAAAAAGTAAATTAATGTGCATGCAAAATGAAATTGCATATGAACACATGACCTTTACACAGAGAAAACCAAAAGCAAAACACAAAACAAATATCCTGGAATAAAAAAGTAAAAAAATGCTGCAAAAATTGCATGAAGGTAGTAATAATAGTAATAATAAGGGTATTTAGTTAACATAATTTTGATCAAAATAATGTAGAAGCCATCCCGCCACGTCACGGCAACCCTTGTGGGACAGTCCTAACTCTTGTATTTAAAACCTTTCCACTTGTCAAGTGACGTAAATGTGAACAAGGACAGAGGGACTGAACCACCAGTAATAGTATAGGCCAGACAGGATGGATTTTCCAACTCAGAAACAGGGCGGTCACACCCTTATATGCATAGAATGCACAATGAAACAAATGAGAAACTGGGTCTGAGCAGAAAAAGTAAATTAATGTGCATGCAAAATGAAATTGCATATGAACACATGACCTTTACACAGAGAAAACCAAAAGCAAAACACAAAACAAATATCCTGGAATAAAAAAGTAAAAAAATGCTGCAAAAATTGCATGAAGGTAGTAATAATAGTAATAATAAGGGTATTTAGTTAACATTATTTTGATCAAAATTATGTTAACTAAATACCCTTATTATTACTATTATTACTACCTTCATGCAATTTTTGCAGCATTTTTTTACTTTTTTATTCCAGGATATTTGTTTTGTGTTTTGCTTTTGGTTTTCTCTGTGTAAAGGTCATGTGTTCATATGCAATTTCATTTTGCATGCACATTAATTTACTTTTTCTGCTCAGACCCAGTTTCTCATTTGTTTCATTGTGCATTCTATGCATATAAGGGTGTGACCGCCCTGTTTCTGAGTTGGAAAATCCATCCTGTCTGGCCTATACTATTACTGGTGGTTCAGTCCCTCTGTCCTTGTTCACATTTACGTCACTTGACAAGTGGAAAGGTTTTAAATACAAGAGTTAGGACTGTCCCACAAGGGTTGCCGTGACGTGGCGGGATGGCTTCTACATTATTTTGATCAAAATTATGTTAACTAAATACCCTTATTATTACTATTATTACTACCTTCATGCAATTTTTGCAGCATTTTTTTACTTTTTTATTCCAGGATATTTGTTTTGTGTTTTGCTTTTGGTTTTCTCTGTGTAAAGGTCATGTGTTCATATGCAATTTCATTTTGCATGCACATTAATTTACTTTTTCTGCTCAGACCCAGTTTCTCATTTGTTTCATTGTGCATTCTATGCATATAAGGGTGTGACCGCCCTGTTTCTGAGTTGGAAAATCCATCCTGTCTGGCCTATACTATTACTGGTGGTTCAGTCCCTCTGTCCTTGTTCACATTTACGTCACTTGACAAGTGGAAAGGTTTTAAATACAAGAGTTAGGACTGTCCCACAAGGGTTGCCGTGACGTGGCGGGATGGCTTCTACATTATTTTGATCAAAATTATGTTAACTAAATACCCTTATTATTACTATTATTACTACCTTCATGCAATTTTTGCAGCATTTTTTTACTTTTTTATTCCAGGATATTTGTTTTGTGTTTTGCTTTTGGTTTTCTCTGTGTAAAGGTCATGTGTTCATATGCAATTTCATTTTGCATGCACATTAATTTACTTTTTCTGCTCAGACCCAGTTTCTCATTTGTTTCATTGTGCATTCTATGCATATAAGGGTGTGACCGCCCTGTTTCTGAGTTGGAAAATCCATCCTGTCTGGCCTATACTATTACTGGTGGTTCAGTCCCTCTGTCCTTGTTCACATTTACGTCACTTGACAAGTGGAAAGGTTTTAAATACAAGAGTTAGGACTGTCCCACAAGGGTTGCCGTGACGTGGCGGGATGGCTTCTACATTATTTTGATCAAAATTATGTTAACTAAATACCCTTATTATTACTATTATTACTACCTTCATGCAATTTTTGCAGCATTTTTTTACTTTTTTATTCCAGGATATTTGTTTTGTGTTTTGCTTTTGGTTTTCTCTGTGTAAAGGTCATGTGTTCATATGCAATTTCATTTTGCATGCACATTAATTTACTTTTTCTGCTCAGACCCAGTTTCTCATTTGTTTCATTGTGCATTCTATGCATATAAGGGTGTGACCGCCCTGTTTCTGAGTTGGAAAATCCATCCTGTCTGGCCTATACTATTACTGGTGGTTCAGTCCCTCTGTCCTTGTTCACATTTACGTCACTTGACAAGTGGAAAGGTTTTAAATACAAGAGTTAGGACTGTCCCACAAGGGTTGCCGTGACGTGGCGGGATGGCTTCTACATTATTTTGATCAAAATTATGTTAACTAAATACCCTTATTATTACTATTATTACTACCTTCATGCAATTTTTGCAGCATTTTTTTACTTTTTTATTCCAGGATATTTGTTTTGTGTTTTGCTTTTGGTTTTCTCTGTGTAAAGGTCATGTGTTCATATGCAATTTCATTTTGCATGCACATTAATTTACTTTTTCTGCTCAGACCCAGTTTCTCATTTGTTTCATTGTGCATTCTATGCATATAAGGGTGTGACCGCCCTGTTTCTGAGTTGGAAAATCCATCCTGTCTGGCCTATACTATTACTGGTGGTTCAGTCCCTCTGTCCTTGTTCACATTTACGTCACTTGACAAGTGGAAAGGTTTTAAATACAAGAGTTAGGACTGTCCCACAAGGGTTGCCGTGACGTGGCGGGATGGCTTCTACATTATTTTGATCAAAATTATGTTAACTAAATACCCTTATTATTACTATTATTACTACCTTCATGCAATTTTTGCAGCATTTTTTTACTTTTTTATTCCAGGATATTTGTTTTGTGTTTTGCTTTTGGTTTTCTCTGTGTAAAGGTCATGTGTTCATATGCAATTTCACTAATCCAGGGTGCAGTGGACCCAAGTAAAAAATGACAGCTGCACAGGTGCATAAATACCAAATGAAACAGCCAGCCTACAATGAGGGATTGGCCGTGTGGTACACCAGTGCAGAAAAAATAATCCGCATGTGGCAATGTTCACACAGGGAATGCAGGGCTTCTGGCTAACAACCTTTTAGTAACACCATATAGGGGGGCTGCCCAGTGCCAACTAAAATGCACCCCGTGTGAACAGAGGCCACAAGTTTGCAGAACCATTTGGGCCCAACTGCACCCTGGAAAAAATATAAAAAGTGCACAACAAACATAGCAATATATGTAAGGTATTAGTTGATATCAAGGCCTTAATATGGAAGCTGACAAACTGCGTCAAAGTTCCTTACACTTGTCAGTCCCTACTCTAACATGAACACCACAGAAAGAGGAAAAAAAACCTCTTTTGGAGGTTTTTTTCCTCTTTCTGTGGTGTTCATGTTAGAGTAGGGACTGACAAGTGTAAGGAACTTTGACGCAGTTTGTCAGCTTCCATATTAAGGCCTTGATAGCAACTAATACCTTACATATATTGCTATGTTTGTTGTGCACTTTTTATATTTTTTCCAGGGTGCAGTTGGGCCCAAATGGTTCTGCAAACTTGTGGCCTCTGTTCACACGGGATGCATTTTAGTTGGCACTGGGCAGCCCCCCTATATGGTGTTACTAAGAGGTTGTTAGCCAGAAGCCCTGCATTCCCTGTGTGAACATTGCCACATGCGGATTATTTTTTCTGCACTGGTGTACCACACGGCCAATCCGTCATTGTAGGCTGGCTGTTTCATTTGGTATTTATGCACCTTTGCAGCTGCCATTTTTACTTGGGTCCACTGCACCCTGGATTAGTGCAGATGCATTTGGGCCTGTATGGTTTTCAACCAAATTTTTGGAGGTTTTTTCCCTCTTTCTGTGGTGTTCGCGTTTGTAAAGCCCCTGATGTACCAAAACAGTGGAAACCCCCCACAAATGACACCGTTTTGGAAACTAGATCCCCCCAAGAAACTTATCTAGATGTGTGATGAGCACTTTGAACCCCCCAGGGCTTCACAGAAGTTTATAATGCCCGGGCGTGAAAATAAAAAAATCATATTTTTTCCAGAAACATGATCATTTAGTCCCCAATTTTTTTATTTTCCCAAGGGTACCAGGAGAAATTGGACCCCAAAAGTTGTTGTCCAATTTGTCCTGAGTACGCTGATACCTCATGTGTGGGAGAAAACTACTGTATGGGCACACGTCGGGGCGCGGAAGGGAAGTAGTGACGTTTTGGAATGCAGACTTTGATGGAATGGTCTGCGGGTGTCATGTTGCCTTTGGAGAGCCCCTGATGTACCTAAACAGTGGAAACCTTCCACAAATGACACCATTTTGGAAACTAGACCCCCTAGGGAACTTATCTAGATGTGTGGTGGGCACTTTGAACCCCCTAGTGCTTCACAGAAGTTTATAAAGCCCGGGCGTGAAAATAAAAAAATCATATTTTTTTCCACAAACATGATATTTTTGCCCCCAATTTTTTATTTTCCTAAGGGTAACAGGAGAAATTGGACCCCAAAGTTGTTTTGCAATTTGTCCTGAGTAGGCTGATACCCTATATGTGGGGGTAAAACACTGTTTGGGTGCATGGCAGAGCTTGGAAGGGAAGGAGCACCATTTGACTTTTTCAACGCAGAATTGGCTGTAATTGAGATCAGATGCCATGTTGCGTTGGGAGAGCACCTGATGTGCCCAAACAGTGGAAACCCCCCAATTCTAACTCCAACTCTAACCCCAGCACACCCCTAACCCTAATCCTAGCCCTAGCTCTAACCCTAGCCCTAACACTAGCCCTAGCCCTAACCCTAGCTCTAGCCCTAGCCCTAGCCCTAACCCTAATGGGAAAATGGAAATACGTACTTTTTTTAATTTTATTATTTTTCCCTAACTAAGGGGGTGATAAAGGCGGGTTTGATTTACTATTTATGGTGTTTTTTATTTGGCAGATGTCACACGCTAAAAGACGCTTTTTATTGTAAAAAATAGTTTTTGCATCAACACTTATGCAATGAAAACATTTTTATATAAAAAATAATTATTTTTGCATCGCTTTATTCTGCGAGCTATAACTTTTTTATTTTTTCGCTGATGATGCTGTGTGGTGGCTTGTTTTTTGCGGAACAAGATGACATTTTCAGCGGTACTATGTATATTTGTATGCGTCTTTTTGACTGCGCGTTTTTCCACTTTTTGTTCGGCGGTATGATAATAAATCATTATTTTTTGCTTCGTTTTTTATTTTTATTTTTTAAGGGGTTCGCTAAAGAGGTTAACTAATGGGACAGTTTTATAGGGCGGGTCGTTATGGACGCGGCGATACCAAATATGCGTACTTTTATTGATTTGTTTTTTATATTTCCAAAAAATGAATTTATTAGGGAATCCTTTTTTTTTTTTTTTTTTTATTTAGCGATTTTTTTAAAATTATTTTTACTCTTTTTTTTTTAACTTTATTACATTGTCCCAGGTGGGACATCACTGTCCTGTGACAGATCGCTGAATATTACGTCCACTGTAGGAAAGGGGTTAAATAACAGATTGAATATATGATTGTAAATTTTTTTCTGTGATATGACGTCTCCGACTGCTCCTTTAGTTAACATATGCAACAGGGATGATGTAACTTCTAGTCTTTATGAACATTTAGTTTAGTCCCATAAAAGACAGAGGCAATTCACAAAGGAGCCCGGGATAAACAGAACAACTACATCCTTGATTCCATAAAGATGCTATAGAAGTTGCCTCCCAGTCATTGATTAAGGCATGATAAAGAATATCAGAGGCATAATTATTGGGGTGCAATGTTAGCACTAATGCCATTTTCACATGTTTGGTGTTTGGTCAGTAATTTACATCAGTAATTGTAAACCAAAACCAGGAGTGGGTGATAAATACAGAAGTGGTGACGTGTTTCTATTATACTTTTCCTCCAATTGTTCTATTCCTAACATTGGCTTACAAATGCTGATATAAAATACTGACCAAATACTGAATGTGTGAATGTGGTTTTATGCTGAGATCCTGGAGCCTAAAGGTACTGTCACACTTAGCGATGCACCAGCGATCCCGACCAGCGATATGACCTGGTCAGGATCGCTGGTGCATCGCTAAGTGGTCGCTAGTGAGCTGTGCCACACAGGCAGATCTCACCAGCGGCATCGCAGGGTTCGGGAGTCGCAACTTACCTGTCAGACAAAGCGATCTTGACGTCCTCCCGCCCGCGTCCACGCGTCGCTCGTCGGCGCCTCAGGAAGGTGACGACGAGAAACGGTCCAGGACGTTCTCGTGCGATCAGCGATAACCAGCAGGGGAGCGGTCGGAGGTTAGTATCAGACATAGCGATATCGCTAGCGATATTGCTATAACGTCACAAAAACGACGTTATAGCGATATTGCTAGCGATATCGTTTAGTGTCACAGGGCCTTAAACGGAACCACAGTCTTCTTTATCACATAAGACAACACCAGATAGATAAACAGCAAATTCGAGAACAGAGTGCCTACATTATCCAGTAGTCTTGTGGAATGCAGGTATGTACAAAAGTGGCTATGTGTGTAGAGGAATTTTATTAGACTGATAGCAGTTTTTGTGGTGGCACAAGGATTTAAACAGAAACAGTAAAACAGAATGTGATTTGTATGTAACATGTAACTATTATTAGGCCCTATTTGGGCCTCACTAAATGATACACATTTTGTATATATAATCAAACCTTTTGAAATTGAAACTTCTAGGTTTGGTGAATTTTTCCCAAAAATTGGGACTGCGGCATATAAATTTGCCACTAATTGCATTTAGTCCAGTTGTGCTGAAATGATGTGGGTAACACTCTGAAATTCCTAGTAGTTTATTTTAATTTTCTTATATGTTTAATGGGCCTGAGTAATTTGTAAGTGAGCTGTGAGAGAGACAGGAGCAAACCTGGATCAGGATAATCAGCGGTGGCCATGTTAGTCTATATCGTCATGTGACCCATTTGTCTGTTTGCCATAGTTATTACATAGAATTGGCCTTTGCTAGTGGGTATGAAAAGCAATATCTAATGCTTGGCAGGTGTTCAAAAGCAGAGTACACAAGACTGGGAAGAGAAAGTTCCTCACCAGGGAACACAAGAACGAAGAGGAAAAGTTCAGCACCAGGGAACACAAGACCAGGAGTTTAGTAACAGGTAACACAATGATGAAGAGAAAGAGAGTTCAGTACCAGGGAATGCAGGAACAAAAACAGACTACAGTACCAGTCGACACTGTGACAACTCAGGTCTAATACGTCCAAGAGTGGACCCTCTGGGTCGTGGATCAGGAGCCCCTGGGCCGAGCGCACCTGGTGAAGACCGACCCCTGTACAGGGATCGTTAGGGGCAGGACCGCAGGGGGCAGAACCGCGACAGCCGGTGCCAGGAGGGACGACTCGATGGACAGGCAGGCAGAAGGAGGATGGCGGGATGGGATAGCGGAAAATACTGGCCAGGAGTCCACAGGGGAGGGTTCAGAGAGGGAGCACAGGGCAGAGACAGACAGACGAGAGTGGAGCAGGCCACAGAGCACACAGGGAAAACAGCAAAGGATAGGCAGGATACACTAGAATAGGTATGGGCCAATGGGTGCAAGAAGTCACACATTCACCAGGCGCCCTCAGAATAGAGCGGACGCCTGATATAGCCAGAACCCGGAAGTACGTCCTACAGACCCTCCCCTCAGCGACGCCCCCTACTAGCAGAAGAGAGCGGGGGAACGCGCGTGCGCGGCCTAAGGCCGGCGCGGTTACCCGCAGCAGAGCGGGGAGCAGAGCGGAAGCGCGCGTGGACAGGAGGGCGCAGGTGAGGGGACGCTGCGGCGGGCACCGCCGCTGAAGGGGCATCGGCGGGCACGGCCGCCGATGTCACAGTACCCCCCCCATATGTCCTCCCCTTCTGAGGTTGGTCAGAAATCTTATCATGATAAGGGGGGCATCGACATTCTCTCGGGGCTCCCAGGACCTCTCCTCTGGACCAAAACCCTTCCAGTCGATAAGAAAAAGAGTTTTACCCTTGACCCTTTTCATGGCCAAAATGTCCTTTACTTCAAAGACATCGTTCGAACAAATTGGCGAAGGAGGGGACATGGAGGTTGGTTGGAACCGATTCAAAACTACAGGTTTAAGGAGCGAGATATGGAAGGCGTTAGGGACCCGGAGCGATGCCGGCAACCTCAATTTGTAGGCTACTTCGTTAATGCGCCCAAGTACTTCAAAAGGCCCGATGTATCGAGGACTTAATTTGTAAGCAGGGACTTTTAGGCGGATATGTTTGGTAGAAAGCCAGACTTTGTCCCCGGGATGGTACGGGGGTAGATCCCTTCGTCTCTTGTCTGCGTGTTTCTTAATTCGGATGCTGGCTACCTCGAGCGCCTCCCTGGTCTCCTTCCAAATTTGCGAAAATTCCTTGGCGAGGGTATCTGCTGCAGGGACTCCAGACGATGCGGAAAAGGGCAACGGAACCCCAGGATTTAGCCCAGTTACCACAAAGAACGGCGTCTTGGACGTTGATTCGCTGGGATGATTATTATGAGCGAATTCTGCCCAAGGTAGGAGTGAGACCCAATTATCCTGATGGGCGTTAGAAAAGTGGCGTAAGTAGGTGGTCAGAATTTGGTTAATCCACTCCACTTGGCCATTGGTTTGTGGATGATACGCTGAGGAGAAGTCGAGAGACGTGCCCAGGAGCCGACAGAGAGCCCTCCAGAATCGGGAGGTAAACTGGACCCCTCGATCGGTCACGATTCGTAGAGGAAGACCATGCAGCCTGAAAACCTGGTGGATAAAGATCTCGGCCAACTTCGGAGCAGATGGCAGTCCGGACAAGGGAATAAAGTGGGCCATCTTGGAGAAGCGGTCTGCGACGACTAAGATGGTAGTACATCCAGCAGAGCGAGGCAGATCAGTCACGAAATCCATGGCGATTTGCTGCCAAGGGGCCTCTGGCACAGGCAACGGATGAAGGAGACCGGGGGGCAGAGTCCTAGGAACCTTGTTCTGAGCACAGGTCCTGCAGGAGGCTACAAAGTCCTTTGCGTCCTGGTGGAGAGAGGGCCACCAGTAATACCGGGAGAGAAGCAAAAGGGTCTTCTTAATCCCAACGTGCCCAGCAACCTTGGAGGAATGTCCCCAGCGCAGCACTTCCAGACGTTTGTTTGAAGGAACGAAGGTCTTGCCAGGCGGAAGAGTAGAGAATCTCACAGGGGCCACGGAGATAACTTTAGCCGGCTCGATAATATATGATGGATCCTCCTCCTTTTCAGGTGGCTGCAAAGACCTGGAAAGCGCATCAGCTTTGATGTTCTTACTGCCGGGCCGGAAGTGGAGCTTAAACTCAAAACGGGAAAAATACAGGGCCCACCTGGCTTGTCTGGAGTTGAGTCTCTGGGCAGATTGCAGGTAGGCCAAGTTCTTGTGGTCCGTGAGGATAGTAAAGGGGTGCACTGCCCCTTCGAGCAGATATCGCCATTCCTCCAGCGCCATCTTAATGGCCAACAATTCCCGGTCCCCAATGGAGTAGTTGCACTCCGCAGGAGAAAAGGATTTGGAGAAGAACCCGCAGGGGACTAGACGTCCGGATGGAGCCTGTTGGGAAAGGACCGCCCCAGCTCCAGTGGAGGAGGCATCAACTTCCAGGATGAAGGGCCTACTAGCCACTGGGCGGTGTAGGATCGGAGCAGAGGCAAACGAGCGTTTCAGGGCAAGAAAGGCGTCCTCGGCTTCGGAAGACCAGTCGTTAGACTTCGTCCCCTTACGGGTCAGGACCGTGATGGGCTTGGTGACTGTAGAAAAGTGGGGTACAAACTGTCGGTAATAGTTAGCGAAGCCGAGGAAACGCTGGATGGCCTTTATGCCAACTGGACGAGGCCACTGGAGTACCGCGGACAGCTTCTCCGGATCCATCTTAAGGCCGGAATCCGTGATGATATATCCCAAGAAAGGTAACGCTGTTTGCTCGAAGAGGCACTTCTCAATCTTGGCGTAAAGACGATTTTCTCGAAGGCGCTGCAGGACCATGCGTACACTTCTCCGATGGGAGGAGAGATCGGCCGAGAAAACGAGGATATCATCCAAATACACCACCACGCAGGAATAGAGTAGGTCCCGGAATACCTCATTTACGAATTCCTGAAACACCGCCGGAGCATTGCAGAGACCGAACGGCATGACCAAGTATTCATAATGGCCATCCCGAGTATTGAAGGCCGTCTTCCGCTCGTCCCCCGCTCGGATTCGGATTAAGTTGTAAGCTCCCCGCAGATCCAACTTCGTGAAGATTCTGGCCCCCTCAGCCGGTCGAAGAGTTCTGGAATCAGCGGGAGCGGGTACCGGTTTTTAACAGTGATGTTGTTCAGGCCCCGGTAATCAATACAGGGTCGCAGGGACCCATCTTTCTTCCGGACGAAGAAGAAACCTGCGCCCGCAGGGGACGAGGATTTCCGGATGAACCCCTTGGCCAGATTCTCCTGTATGTATTCCGTCATAGCTGTGGTCTCTGCTGGGGATAGAGGATAAGTTCTCCCTCTGGGAGGGGTGGCTCCGGGGACCAGGTCGATAGGGCAGTCATAGGAGCGATGAGGTGGTAAGGAGTCCGCTTCCTTTTTGCTGAACACATCAGCAAACATGTGATAGGGTGCGGGTAGACCCGGAAGGTCGGCAGGCTTCGAGCATGGACGGGGACGAGTGAGAGCCCGTAGGCAGTGCTCCTGGCAGGAGTGCCCCCAACGGAGAACTTCCCCAGAGCGCCAGTCAATCACCGGCTCGTGCCGTCTGAGCCAGGGTAGCCCTAGAAGAACAGCATGGGCTAGTTGTGGCAGGACATAAAAGGCTATCCTCTCGAGGTGGAGTGCTCCGATTTGAAGGTCTACTTCGATGGTAACCGTGGTGATGAGTCCGGGCAAAGGTTTACCATCAACGGAGGAAATAGCACGAGGGTTCCTCAATACAATCACCGGAATCCGGAGTTTATCAACCTCCTCCTGGCGGATGAAATTACCAGCAGCACCCGAGTCCACATACGCCTCCACAGATCCACGCTCCCGACCTGCAATTATCAAAGCTGAAAGGGTAAGGGGGAGAGAGGAATTTTGATCACCTAGGGGGTCCTCTCTTACCTGACCTAGGTGGAGGCATTTCCCGACCTCTCTGGCTTCTCTGGACAAGAACGCACAAAATGGTTGGCACCTCCGCAGTACAGGCAGAGTCCCTTGGTCATCCTCTCCCTGCGCCGTTGCTCGGACAGTCTGACACGATCAATCTGCATTGGCTCAGGAGCGGTACTAACAGGAGATGCAGGGAAACGAGGGACAGGAGCCTGGTACAGCCTAAAGGACCTTCTCTCTCCGACCGCCTCTCGAGCGCGCTCCTGAAAGCGTAGATCAATCCGAGTGGCCAGCGAAATAAGGTCCTCCAGAGTGGTGGGGGTGTCTCGCCCGGCAAGCTCATCCTTGATCTTACTGGAGAGGCCTCTCCAAAAGGCTCCCACAAGAGCCTCATTGTTCCACCCCAACTCTGAAGAGAGGGTCCGAAAGCGGATGGCGTATTGCCCCACTGTGAGGGAACCCTGGCGGAGGTTAAAAAGGGCCTCCGTGGTGGATGCTAAGCGGCCCGGTTCATCGAATACCTTGCGAAAGGTTTCCAAGAAGGTCTGAATACTTGACACTACGGGGTCATCCCTCTCCCACAAGGGGTTCACCCAGGACAGGGCCTCACCCTCGAGATGGGACACAATGAACTCCACCTTGGCGCGGTCAGTAGGATACTGAAGGGGGGCAAGCTCAAAATGTAGCCTGCATTGATTCAGAAAACCCCGGCATAACTTAGGGTCTCCGCTGTACCTGGGGGGTTTACCCAGACGGGGAGACGGGGCAGAGACTACGTCACGGGGGGAAGTTGCTGCGGCAGCAGAGGATTGCAGAGCAAGCAATCGATCATCCACGGATGCCATGTAACCTAAGATGTGGGATTGAGCGTCGCGCTGCTGCGCGAGCTCCTGCTGGAGGCTGACCAGGAGGGGAGCGTGCCCGGGGTCAGAGGTCTGCAGGGCGGATAGCCGGGTGTCCATAGACTTCATAAAGGACATTATCCGGGTCTGATTTTCACGAAGGAAAAGTAATTCCTTTTGTGTGGCGGCTGCGGCACCGGCGGGACCCATGGCCTGGTGATACTGTGACAACTCAGGTCTAATACGTCCAAGAGTGGACCCTCTGGGTCGTGGATCAGGAGCCCCTGGGCCGAGCGCACCTGGTGAAGACCGACCCCTGTACAGGGATCGTTAGGGGCAGGACCGCAGGGGGCAGAACTGCGACAGCCGGTGCCAGGAGGGACGACTCGATGGACAGGCAGGCAGAAGGAGGATGGCGGGATGGGATAGCGGAAAATACTGGCCAGGAGTCCACAGGGGAGGGATCAGAGAGGGAGCACAGGGCAGAGACAGACAGACGAGAGTGGAGCAGGCCACAGAGCACACAGGGAAAACAGCAAAGGATAGGCAGGATACACTAGAATAGGTATGGGCCAATGGGTGCAAGAAGTCACACAATCACCAGGCGCCCTCAGAATAGAGCGGACGCCTGATATAGCCAGAACCCGGAAGTACGTCCTACAGACCCTCCCCTCAGCGACGCCCCCTACTAGCAGAAGAGAGCGGGGGAACGCGCGTGCGCGGCCTAAGGCCGGCGCGGTTACCCGCAGCAGAGCGGGGAGCAGAGCGGAAGCGCGCGTGGACAGGAGGGCGCAGGTGAGGGGACGCTGCGGCGGGCACCGCCGCTGAAGGGGCATCGGCGGGCACGGCCGCCGATGTCACAGACACAAGAATAAAGAGAAAGAGAGTAAAGTACCAGCCAACACAAGAGCGAAGAAAAAGAGAGTAAAGTACCAGTCAACACAAGAACAAAGAGAGAGTTTTGCAACAGGGAACACAAGAACGAAGAGAAAGAGAGTATAGTACCAAGGAACTCAAGAACGAAGAGAAAGAGAGTATAGTACCAGGGGACTTGAGAATGAAGAGAAAGAGAATTCAGCACCAGGGAAAACAAGAACGAAGAAAAAGCGAGTACAGCACCAGGGAACACAAGAATGAAGAGAAAGAGAGTTCAACACGAGGGATCACAAGAACAAAGAGAAAGAGTTTAGTACCAGGGAACACAAACTAGAAATGAGCAAATTAATCAACTAGAACTTAGTCCTACTCAAATGTTACAAAAATCCACATTTGCCAAAATGCGCATTTTTTGTAATTCACTTCTGACTGGATCAGCAAGATGGCAGACACCAGTCACCATTTTTTCTGAATCAAAATGTTTAAAAAAAGCAAATCCGGTCATCACTGAATCTTCAGATTGCCGCCGCTCATGCAGAAATTCTCAGGTCTTTCACGCTGTATTTGGTACTTTTGGCTTTAATGAAAGCTGTGAAGTGCTGTGTAAGTACGCAAAAGGTCTCAGCATAATAATGTCACAGTGTGTGTTTTGACCTTGCATGAGCATGCATTGAACCCTCCCCAAGCTCTATCAAAGCCAGAAATCCTGACCCAGTGTAAGAGGCCTGGGGATTTCAGTAAGAGAGGTGGTGATCTGAAGATCTTGGTGAATTTAAATTTTTGTAAAATTCGAGTGTAATTCAATTTCACTAGATTTTTTCCAAGATGCGGCAAGGACCAGACAAATGACACTGAGGAGTAGAAGGAGCAGAGTGATAACCGGTAAGGGGAGCATAAGAATTTTGTAAACATTTTTAATATTACATTTATTATGATTTGAGGTCCACGGAGACCCTGGAGCATAATAAGAGACATTCAATTCAGTAAAAATAAATTTTCTGCAAATCGAATTTCCCGAGAAAAAACACCTGCATGTTCTAATGAACATTATGGTGGCAGGTCCTCACTGTTTTTGGTTGATTTAAAGTGTCATTAACTCACTATCATTAACTTTTTTCTTTAAACATGATCCTCTGATCTCTCAAAACTGTTCTAAAGCACGCGGCCATGTAGGCAGAAGCACTGAAGCATTGTGCTAAAGAGTCAGAAGCATTCGGCCCTTACATGAGCGTGCGTGGAGGGAAGTCCCTTAGGACACCCTTCAATTTAGTCCATACAGTATTTTGAAGCATGCTTTTACAGGAGCTTACTCCATAGCAGGGCACTTCGGATTGCTGAGATACACATTTATGAGCATTTTTTCTGAGCGATCAGTGGAGGTCTTAGGACCCTCACCAATATGCTGGATGTGAAACATTCTAGAACATTTACATAATTTATAGATATACTTTAAGGACATACACATTTTTCCTATAGAGATCTTCACCTATTTCCAATTACAAGTCTGCACGTAGCAGTTCTCATTGCTTATTGGAGTATCATTGTTTCCATGTTGACTTGTTTGCTATTAAATGCGCAGGAGGATTTACTGCGAGATGGACCTGGCTTTGTTGGAGAAAATATTGACATAATAAATCAATAGCAGGCACACATTGTTACAGTTTATTTGTCTCTCTTGACCTTGTAAGACAAACATGCTTTGAAGAACTGGACTAAGGCTAGTTTCACACTAGCGTTTTTTGCCAGCAGCGCTCGCCGTCGCTAAGCCCCGCCCCCTGCCTGCCCCCTCCGGTCATCTCCGCCTAGTATCGCACACGACTGCATGCGATCTGCACACCCTATCTTTAGCATGCAATGACATCCTCTTCTCCCTTCCTGTAATGGCTCTGGCGCAGGCGCACTGCTCTGCCCTGTTGAGGGCAGAGCAGAGTCCTGCAGTGCGCAGGCGTCGGGAGAGGTCTGGCGCCTGCGCACTGCAGAATTCTGCTCTGCCCTCAACAGGGCAGAGCAATGCGCCTGCGCCGGAGCCATTTCAGGACGGGAGCAGAGAACGTCATCGCATGAAAGGAGGCGCCGGACTGGACCGCAACATCCATCGAACCGGACCACCCACCTCGGTGAGTATAATATAACGTGTTTTTCTTCTCTTTCAGGTTACATCGGAGGCTTATCTACAGCATTACAGAATGCTGTAGATAAGCCCCTGATGTGTATGCCGGCAGCTGAAAGGCCAAAAAAAGAGGTGACAGATTCCCTTTAAATGAATAAAATACAACTTATACTGAATTTTCCATCACAAATATATATATTAATATGTACGACTCCTTCTGTTATATAGATTTGTACATAATAAAGAGAAGGTTAAATCTTAGTGATTGACAGATCGGAAAAAAAGCAATACTAAGATTAGTGGTATGTCCAAGTGAAGGCTCCAAGATTTAAGGTTAATAATCCAATGGTGTGGGAGAAAAGCACTAATCTGAAGAAGTGTAAGGCAGGACACATACCAACAGTGTCAATCAGCAGGGAAGAAAAGCAGCAGCCAAATGAGTTTTAAATTAATATTAGCACGTTTTAACACAAGGAAAATTAGTGTGGTTTTCCCAGCTGGGTTTTTCAAGTAAAAATTGCTTAACCTTATTTGTCCATTGCTAGAAAGTAGAGCAAGGTCTATACCCAATTATATCTGTTACTGGTTTCACTTGGGCCAAAAGTAAATAGGTTGTGACTTGTTTGTAATAGTTGAAAGGCCTTTAAATGATGGCTTAATTTATTAATATGTTACAGTGAAGGTAAAAACTGTTCTATGCTGTTCCACACTCCATTAGAATGACACAAACTGGAGAAGACCACCATATATGCACAAGGATTCCAACTTGTTGAGTGGAAAAATTGCGTGGATCAACCTGGTGTAACATCACTGCCTGCATCCCTGCATGACTTCCCATGTAGTGTCACTGGTGCACTCACCACCCCAGGATGTGCAATGAGCTCCTTGTCCTCTGCTTGATGTTCATACTTTAGGCATCCACGTGTTCACTTGCTGATTCTTAAAGAGACAGTGCGCACATTTCTAATGTATCCCCAGCCTACTGCTGAGAGGCACTTGGTACTTAATGCACCTCCACCTGTTGCAACATTGTCTTTCAATGTGTGTGCAACTACTGAGTTGCCAGATCCTTTCCAGTTCCTGCCACCCTAGGAGCTAAATATCCAGGCCTGAACCCTGAATCTGTACCTGTATCTGATCTTTCCTGTTTCTGTCACCCTGGGGGGCTTAATACCCATGCCCGAACCCTGTACCTGTGTCTGTTCTAGTCTGAATTAGGACCAATCCCTGAACCTGTTTGTGTCTGGATCTTTTCCTAAATTCCCTGTTTCTGAACGAGTCCCTGTCTCTAAAACCTGCAGTGACTGAACCAGTACCTATCTCTAATACCTGCAGTGTCTGAACCTGTACCAATCTCCATTCTGTTGCCCCTGTACAACATTAGTGGTTTCCATGTACTCTTGCTACTTCACTGAAAGTAACTTGTGTGAGTCTGGCTTTGGCTGTCCTGTGTGCACCTGTCCTTGTATCGGTCTTGTGTGAACTTGGTCCTAAGTATACTTGTCCTTACCTGACCCAGTCTGTTCTATGTGAACCTGCATCTGCCGTTCCCTGTCTGTCCACACTTCTAGCTAAATGTTTTTCCCAAAGTTTTACATTTGCATTTATGAGAGAGATGGGAGAGGGAGGAGCGGTACTTACTACATAATAGGGGGTTTTGACCTCATCTCGATATGATGGTGATGAAGACCTTCAAGGTTTTTTTGAGGAGGTGTGGGAAAACCTTACTGCAAAAAGAGATACTAAGAAGAGCAGCAGAGCATTTAAAAGTATTTTTAGACAAGACCAGTTGATTAACCAAATCGAATTGCTTTAAGAGTGTCCAATATTTCCATGATAGAGATAGGTGATAGTAGGGTCTCGTATTCAACAGGTCTGAAAGGGAAGCTATTATCAGAAAATTACCTATTGTTTAAATAAAGTTTTTGTCTAAATGCATACTTTTAATTTTTGGCAATGATTTTTTCCCCATATCACAATCTGTACTGAAATTAAAAAGTATAAATATTGCAATTTTCACATTGGCACTGGAGGTTTCTAAAATTCTAACTTCCTCTTGTTTCAGTAAACAACACGTACATAACCAAAATGAACAAAGTCAGATCCAATAATTTGTATTGAAGTGTCTAATGAGAGTGTACAAAGGTCATTGTGAAGAGATGGGCAGTAGGGTGAGCTGTAACATTGCTTGCTGTGATTTATTGGATCTTGTGTTATCCGCTTTGTAAAGAGGTGTTACCTGTCATTGTCATGCAGCCCATATTAATATGAAGCTTTGATTCAAACTCTTCTCAAGTGGCCAATATGAAAATCGCAAGGTTTCTAATTTTATTTCTTTCTTTTTTTTAAGGTTGTAATATCTAAAAAAAACTGCCAATTTTTTTTTACAAATCCATGTAACACAAAAAACCTAATTTAAAGAATTGGTAACTTTCTAATGTTAGCTTCCCTTTAATGTTGCAAGTTTAAGGGAGTCTAAAGCTGGAGTCACACATAGCGACTTACCAGCGATACCGACATCAAGGTGTCAGGATCGCTGGTAAGTCGCTATGTGATCGCTGGTGAGCTGTCACACAGACAGCTTCACCAGTGATCAGCACAGCGATGCCGAGCGCCCGGCATCGCTGGCCATCCCTGTAAAAAATAGAATTAAAATAAAAAATATTGTTATTCTCACCTTCCGATGTCCCGCGCAGCATTCCTCTCTCCACGCTCCGGTCCCAGTAATCCTTTGCGAGAATGACCACGAGTCACGGTCTTGCGGGAGCGCGAAGTCTCGCGGTCATTCGTGCAAAGGATCACTGGGACCGGAGCGTGGAGAGAGGCGGGATGGCTGCGCGGGACGTCGGAAGGTGAGAATAACAATATTTTTGATTTTAATTCTATTTTTTACAGCTGATCGCTGGTCTCCCGCCTGTCACACGCAGTGATGCGTGCTGGCCAGCGGGAGCCCAGCGACCAAAAAAATGTCCAGAGGTTTCTAACAGTGATCAGCGATACCGGCAGGCCCGCTCGCTGATCGCTGTCACACACAGCGATCTCGCTGGTGAGATCGCTGTTACGTCACAAAAGTTGTGACTCAGCAGCGATCTCGCTAGCGAGATTGCTATGTGTGACTCCAGCTTAAGAGCTTGCATAATTTTGTGAGTGCTAAACGTGAGTCACACAACAATGGGTGATCTATGTTGTAAAAGGACTCAGGGACTCATAAAAGAATTTGAAGGAGTCTACTATCTTATCCTCTAAATGCACAAGATCATTTTTGGACTTCTTAGTGTTCTGGATAAAAGAGAACTGAGGATATTTTCTAACAAGTTCATAGTAAAAAATT
Source organism: Dendrobates tinctorius (assembly GCF_039654945.1). Classification (NCBI taxonomy): domain Eukaryota; kingdom Metazoa; phylum Chordata; class Amphibia; order Anura; family Dendrobatidae; genus Dendrobates; species Dendrobates tinctorius. The sequence continues at coordinate 17,914,286 of NW_027361692.1, forward strand.
TAACTTTCTTCTCATCAACAATTTTTTTGGTTTACACTTCTTGCAGATTTTATCAGAGTTTATAACCAAATGTACTAAATGACCGAGGTGCCGTGAAATTTGATTATAAGGCCCTTCATGCTGTTGTACATTTGATAACCTTTTTGTTTTTTTTAATTGTTTTTAAACTTGTTTGCTGCTTGTCTAATTTTAATAGTCCCAATAAAAATTAAAAATTGTGACTTGTTATACCGTTTGTGGTGATCCTTGCCTTTACATACTAATTTTCCCCCCTTTTTTGTTTCTTGATTACTTTTTGGCGCCAGGTGGGAGATCCCACATATTTACTTATTGGTAGTGCCCTCAGTTTTTTGTGCCTTGAGTGAAATTTAATTAATTATTCTATAAAAATATTTACACTAATGGACTTCTAAGTTCATTGGCAGGTGAAAAATGTATCAATTCAACATAAATTTGTTTAAATTTACTTTTTTGTGAACTAGGTACAATAAGTACCAGTGAAATAAACATGCTGCAAATGCAAACAACTTAAATACTGCAAAATTGCACATTTTTTCCACTGCATCATTAGTCATCTGTAACAGCATTAGTAGTCAAGGCAACCACTCCGCTTTGAACTAAGCAAATGTCAACCAATTCAAGTTCAGGTATCTTGGAAACAAGCAGTTTAGGGAGGTATTAGTCTGTGAAAACAGTTAAACCTTTGCAAACATTATGTAGAATATGCTATAGCAGGCAGAGATTGTAAATGTACCACAGCAATTAAACAATTTCCTTTTTTCGGTGGGATAGCATCACTGAGATATCCACAGTCAGTATTAGCCCATATTCAAACACTGAGTATTTGGTCAGTATTTTCCATCAGTATTTGTAAACCCAAACCAGGAGTGGAACAATCAGAGGAAAAGTATAATAGAAACACGTCACCACTTCTGTATTTTTCACTCCTGATCTTGACTAACAAATAATGATCAAAACATTGAACGTATGAACGTGGCCTTAAAGGGAGTCTGACACCCCCAAAATCTAATTAAACCACTAATATGTGAATGCAGGGAACACTATAAGACTTATACCAGTAACATATATTTAAGTGGTTTAACTGCCAAAAAAAGTCTACAAATGAAAAGGCTTTGGTGCACCCCTACATGGCCAAAGGCTCAGTTCACCATTACACTTCCTAAATTTGCATACTGAGCATTGTGCAGCAGCTCTGCACCTGAACACACTGCAGGAGCCCCGCCGCGCTCAGTGTCAGTGTGCATGCTCACTGCTGGGTCCTCTCTGTTGCTACAAATTGGTACTGTACTGCAGACATGAACCAGCAATGGGAGCCCACAAGGACACTATGTTAGTACATCTGGGCTCCGGCAGTGTCCATGCTGAGGTAAAGAGCTGCAGATTCCGCTCAATATATAACAGTGCTCAGTGTGAAAAATTGAGGGGGCACAATGGCACCTTGAGTGCTTGGCCGTACCAAAAATGCATCAAAGATCCATAATTTGCATACAGAACAACTTTCCTTCTGGCAACGAAACCACTACAACTATAATACAGATATTTTTTTTAAAGGGGCTGAGTCTCTAGGGTACCTGTGTAAGTGGTTTTGGGGGTGACAGACTCCTTTAAACACTTATATACATGGTTACTTTCTGAATAATGCTTTAGTTATAGAAGAATGTTAGCATCAGTCTTTAAACAGCTGAAGTCCTCAGGTCTTGAAATACTCGCTGTCATCTCTTTGACAGCAGTCATCATTTTGACTGAATTAATTGATCCAGGAACCTTTGATTACTTGAGCTACACATACTCCGCCAGGCTGCACCTGAATGATAAGCGCTCTGCTGCAAGTAAAATCTAAGCAGAGAAAAAAGCTTAGAATGTTGCCCTTTATACAGGACATATGTATGGTGATTAAGCTGAGGATATCACTAAGGCTGGTTTCACATTTGCATCTGTGTATGCAGCGTTTGATCCGCATGCATCATGTGTACATATATTTAACATGGTGTACGCAGGGACATGCATTTGCATGCTTTCCCATGCTTTTGCGTACGCATGCGTCATTTCGTGGTGTGCGGCAGAGGGCGGCGAATGCAACATGTTGCATTTTTTGAAGCATCAAAAATCCGTCAAATATGCGTAGGCATGCGCACGCGGATGAGTGTGGCAAAAAAGGCGTTACTGTCTATGGAAACGCATTGGTGCACAAGGACATGCGTATGCATGTATTCGATACGCATGCACTCTTCAAAGTGCAAATAGAAATCCCATGAGACACGCCCATTTTTGACTGATGTCATATCGAGTGCATGCGCATAAACAACGCAAGCGCATGCGAAAATGCATACAAATGCATGCACATGCAGCGTTTTTTCCATCATGCGTAAGATGTTGGGCATAAAAGACGCTGCATAAACATGCATTAAGCATGCATTTTTGATACGCTGCGGACTCAAACGCTAATGTGATCCTAGCCTAAGCTATGAGTCTAGTGTCAGGAATTGGCTAGAAACTAGACACTAAGCACAGGGGAGAAATATTCTTTCATTTCATCAGACACTTTTATGCATTGAGAAAAGAAAGAAACATCCCCATGCAAAAAAAAAATCCAAAGCGTTACGCATTGGCAGCCATGTGTAGTGCTTCTGAGCTGGACTTTCGAATGTTGACAACTTAGTTTCTGGTTTACTGCTCTTCACAATTGTGCTCACATTGTCCCAAGATGATGCTACATATGTATTTTATTTTTTTTAATGGCCAAATAAAGAAGTGTTATGGCTGACGAATCTGTTTAGAAGGCAATGACTCTATTTGAGTTATTTTGGTATTTTTTTGCTCTTTGCACCAGCTGCTATGTTTACAGGCTTTCTAGATATCTGATTCAGCCTACAACCCGCCTCTGTATACTTTTAGGAGCTGAACATTTTTTTTTGATTGTCACAGTCAATAAATGAACATCTCATGTCGTCTTTATAACCCATTTTTAAAGATTTTTAAAACAAGAGAATTTGGCTCAATAAAATAGAATGGTCTTGCAAAATTTCAATTTGTAGGTGACAACACTTGTGTCTAGACTAGTGCTCTACAAGTGCGGACCCTCGGAGGACAAAAACCTTCAGTAATGTTTTGCTTCATTCGGTTTGGTATCATTCTGACTGGTTCCAGGCCCAGTTGTCATTCCAAATTGTACTCACAGTAGAAAGTGAGTGGGGAAAGGAAAGCGCCACATGACCGACTTCCTTGTTAGAAGAGGCAATTATCGCCTACTGTGAAACATCATGAAACTTTGCTTCTGTGCCATCATCACACAGAGATTATGGAACAACATTTGTCAGCAAAACATTTAACTCCCCAATTAGCACTAATAAGCTTCCTTCATGGAAGTGAGCAGAGAATAGTTTCAACATACCATGGTGTCTATACCACATCAGAACCAAGTTTAATTCCATGTATACAGTAATCCGTTGCATGGGATTGAGCTATTGCAGGGGATCGGTCCTGTTACAGGAGGAGGCTATGTAAAATAATATATATGTTGTATAGGTAACTGGTTTCAGAACTCACAAAATTAGTAATTGTCTTTGTGAGTCGGATAAAGTCAATAGATAAAACAACAAAACTAAAAGGTAGGAGTGTGTTATTTTCAGGCAAAATAAGGCTTTTGAGGCAATCTGTCACCCGGTTTTTGCTACTCATCAGAGACCCTGAATCCATTGGGCTGCTTGCTGTATTTTGATAAAAGCACTATTTTATATGCTATAGATCTGCTGTTGAGTTCTATATAACCACATACACAATACTAATTGACAGATTTCGGCATGTACGGTGCATAGGCAGAAAGCTGCTGATCAGTGGGGGGAAGCAAAGAAAAGCGCTCCATGTGTTTACCGATCAGCCAATAGAATTAGAACAATGTGAGTGGTGCTCACCTAAAGAGGCTGTGCTCACCATGGAATGAACGTGCAAGCTCCACCGGTTTGCTGATGCACCATTTGTAGGCTCCAAGCACGGAGCTGAATGAATGCAGGAAGGGAAAACATAAAAAGAAAAGCGGTATATACTGGGTGCTGCAAGGAGGAGACAAGCCAAGCTTGAGTAGGAGACAACCTTTTATTTCACTACACGAATCAAGGATAGTTTGTCCACTTCACCAGGTGCATACAGGACATAGATGACCATCAACCTTTATACAGGCAGGTGGTGACATCACAAAACAGATACAATTTGATTGGTTACTCAATTATTATAATTTCAAATAGCAAATAAAAGCCATACATTGATCACAGAATTCTGACATTTAAAAAACAATGGCTTGTTACCCAACCAATGACACAAAAATGAAGCCCTTCACAACCTACGACATGTAGGTATGTCATAGGTTATGTCCTTGCCTTTGATGCAGGCTCTGCGGTTGAGCCCGCATCTTTCCGGACACATCACAACTTATTTTCTCATTCATTAAAAACTTTTACAACCATGTATGAGCACAGCACAGTACATACACTTGGGGCATCCATACCGATACATTCCTCCAAAGTCTGGAAGCAGAGATTAGAAGCTTGAGATGAGCTGACCAATCACATTTTACATGAATTGTGATGTCACCACCTGCCTGTATAAAGGCTGATGGTGATCTATGGCTTGTATACACAAGATGAAGAGGACGGACCGCCCTTGAAATGTGTAGTGGAGTAAATTTTCTTTATCCTACCTGGACCTGACTTGTCTCCTTCCAGCAGCAAATAGATGCCGCTTTCCTTTTTTTTTGTTTTCCTTCCTGAAAACAGTGGGTGTGGGGCTATACAGGGATCATGAATATGAAGGACTACTTGGCAGCAGGTTTACTAGTCCTCTTGTGATAATCTGCTGATAAAGTACTGATTTTATGAAAAATAAAGCAAGCAGCTCACAAGTGACACATCACTGAAATCAGGGTCTCTGTCTCTACATCATGCTGATATCAAATTGGGTAGCAATAATATGGTGACAGGTTCCCTTTAAATGATGCTATTGAAAAGTGCCAGTCAGAGAAATGATGTTAGAACATTTCCAACTCACTGAATTATTTAAGATTAGCTAAAGGTATAAAATCAGATATAAGCTTTTTCACTGTAAGTCTCAGAATATGGCACCAAGAAACAAAAGTTATTCACTTCTTCCCTGTCATTAAAACTAGTAAAACATAAAAACTTTTTTCTTACAAAGTAGTTATCAGCTGGTATCTGACCTGCAGAGTAAGGCTGCAAGGTAATTTTCATATTACAATGAACAAGTAAAAAAAACACCCAGGTAAGAAGAGTTGAATTGTACTTTCTTTTTTATACATTTTTCACCGCACAAATATTTTTTTCCTATTTTGCAGTTTTAAAATTAATATAATAGTGTCCTTAATATAATAGTGTCCTTCCAAATCACATTTCGTTAAGCAAAACCCCATCACATGATAATGGAAAAAATTATTACGGCTCTAGAAAAATGAGCGAGACTGAACAAATTCAAAAAATGACCGTTGGGAATGGATTATCTGATTTACTTTTGCATTGTTGTTTTGCATTTTACATATATAGTATTAATTATACTTCTGCTGTAGCCTGTGGAATCCGCTACACCAGGGATCCTCAAACTACGGCCCGCGGGCCACATGCGGCCCGCGAAGGACTTTTATCCGGCCCCTGGCCAGGCTGACATTAACCGCACTGATTGCACCGCCCTCACTGCCGTGGTGAACCAATCAGCACTGCAGCCGTGATGAACCAATCAGCACTGCAGCTCACAAACACTGCCACCCCCCCTGACACGCCCACTAAAGAACTAGACTGCAGAGTGAAAACTCGCGGGCGGGACGAGGCGCCGAGGAAAGGCGTTGTGAAGCCCTCAGTATGCAGCAGAGACCACACAGACGACGTGTTTGTCATCACGCCGCCTGCTCGGCCTAATGACGTCACGCCGCCTGTGCCGGAAGAAGACTGAGACGAGCGGGCGCCTCTTCAGAACAGCAGGGGACATAGGTGAGTACTGTTTTTTTTTTTTTTTTTTAACTCCGGGTCCTATTGGGGACCTGTGCTGCAAAATGGGGACGTTTACATGCCTAGTAGGGACCTGTGCTGCGTATTGGGGACCTGTGCTACCTATTGGGGACCTGTATCTGCCTATTGGGGACCTGTGCTACCTATTGGGGACCTGTATCTGACTATTGGGGACCTGTGCTGCCTATTGGGGACCTGTGCTGCCTATTGGGGACCTGTGCTGCCTATTGGGGACATTTACCTGCCTATTGGGGACCTGTGCTGCCTATTGGGGACCTGTACCTGCCTATTGGGGACCTGTGCTGCCTATTGGGGACCTGTGCTGCCTATTGGGGACATTTACCTGCCTATTGGGGACCTGTGCTGCCTATTGGGGACATTTACCTGCCTATTGGGGACCTGTGCTGCCTATTGGGGACCTGTACCTGCCTATTGGGGACCTGTGCTGCCTATTGGGGACCTGTACCTGCCTATTGGGGACATTTACCTGCCTATTGGGGACATTTACCTGCCTGTTGGGGACCTGTTCCTGCCTATTGGGGACCTGTGCTGCCTATTGGGGACCTGTTCCTGCCTATTGGGGACCTGTGCTGCCTATTGGGGACATTTACCTGCCTATTGGGGACATTTACCTGCCTATTGGGGACCTGTGCTGCCTATTGGGGACCTGTGCTACCTATTTGGGACCTGTGCTGCTTACTGGGGACATTTACCTGCCTTTTAGGGACCAATGCTGCCTCTTGGGGATTCTTGCACCACACTAGTCTGAGCCTGAGGTAAAAGTGGAGTTCCACCAATATGGGCACTGGTGAGGCTGCATTGATGGGCACTGATCAGGCTGCTTTGATGGGCACTGATCAGGCTGCATTGATGGGCAGTGCAGTCTGTATGTCTCTGTATGGGCAATTTTATTGCTGGTATATTGTTTTTGTAGCGCTGTATATATGTTGGTATTTTACTAATAGCAATTTTGAATCCCTAGGAAACAATGATATCAAGAAAGAGAAAAAATTGACTCGAAGTGTAGGATATTCGAAGAACCCAAAAGAATCGGTAAGTTTGATGATTTAACTTTACTTCTTCATTTTTAATATTGTCTTTGTTCCTATTTTGTTTTATGATTTCTAAATAAGATATGTGCAGAGTGCCTACGAATTTGGTGCTAATTTTTTTTTAAACTATATTCCGGCCCACCAATGGTCCGAGAGACCGTGATCTGGCCCCCTGTTTAAAAAGTTTGAGGACCCCTGCGCTACACTGTTAGAAATGTTTAAATCCACATTAGGAGCTGCGGATTTTCTTTCATACTAATATCAATCTAATGAAGTCATCTGCATATTCTATATAAACTTTAATATAGATTTTTCCACCTTACTGGATTTTTATGTGTGCCATGGCAAACAACAGTCTCAAGCCATCTGTGTACTTTTCAATCCTGAAAACTCTGTTTGCCAAAGCAGGTATTCAGGGAGTTCACTTAGCAGCTAGGCATCAACCCAGCATTTACACGCCAATAAATACATTTTGCTGCTAGCGGTATTGATGATTCCATACTGCAATTTTCTCTTCTTTTGATGATAAAGTACACTTGTTTAGCTATTTGCAAATCATTCATAGCAAAGATCTGTTTCGGCGTTTTTTTTTGTTGTTAAAGTGAACCTGACAGCTGATACACTCCGGTCCATGGTCAATAGATATCAGGCACTGGCCGAATAATTTGACTCCGAAACGCTGCGGCAGGACTAAGTCACATGGGAGACTGGTTGGAAAGGCGGCTTCTTGCCGCTCACTGCCAGCGACTTACAGGTCTCTCCCTATACACACATGCAAGGAGAGACCTGTAAGTCATTGGGCTAGAAGAAGCGGCTTGTCTGACAAGTCTCCTGAGCGGCGCGGTATCCTGCAACTTTTATTGTATGCTAATTCGCAGGATTTCACAGTCAAACATACCTGGCTGAAATCACACAACAAGTGTCTGGCCATGGATAGGGCGGCATAAATCATCTGTCAGGTTCCCTTTAAAATATACCAAACCTTGATATACTTTTATATACGAGGAACGAGGCAATAAATACCAATTTAACATCTACAGTATGTACACAATTCATTATTAATATACACAGTACATCTGATTAGCAAATAACATGCCACACTCTATTCTGTACATTTGGCTAATAATAGCAAGAGTGTCCCTTTGTCATATGATTAACTTGTGTATAATGGCATTCCTAGTCATTACTAATTGAAAAGTATACTCCAAGCATATACAATATGGCCCCGATTCATCATTTGCCATGTTCTTATTTTGTATTGGGGTATTTGCTGTTGATTTTTTGAACCTAATTCTTCAATATGGTTTATAAATTTGGAGCAAAATAAATAATGCTCTATATGTTGAATTAACCATTTCTTTTTGCGATTTTTAACATAAAATGTCATAAATCCCTTAAAAAGTTGCAAGTTTGTCTAAGAAATTCGCCAAATCAGAAACTCCAGGCAGGGACTGGAGTGAGATACAAACAAAAAAAGTCACATTTGGTAAGAATCGGATTTCATGAATTTGTCTAAAAACATCTGTGCAAGCAAAGTTGTCAGGATAAAAAAAAAAGCTGCGGAATATGACAGCGCCATATCAGCAAAACATAAGAAATAAAACAAATAGTGAGGAATCAGGGATTAAATGTTTTTTTTTCAATAGTAGTCATCAGCTGAAATATGCATCTCAATAGTCATTCAGTTACTTATCGTCATTTAGTTACTTAGTTACTTAGTCGTTTAGTTACTTATGTCAGGCTATACTTTCGGGGAAACAATTTAAATGGCCCCACCAAGTATAATAGTATTTTATTAGTCAAATTTATAAGCCACAAGCATAAGTGATAATTGCGTATCATTTAGCCATTTGGTTTTCAGAGTTTATATTTAGCTGTATTCTTTGTAAGTCTTAAAGGGAATCCGTCAGCAGGTTTTTGCTGTGTAATCTGAAGATTTTAGCACCATCAGCTCATCATTGCTGTGACACAACAGCTTGTGCATGCTAGTCTGATGCGCCCCCTCCTGTGATAGGCACCTCACCCCTATGGACATTGTACATACAGATCCTGGTGTGGGCAGGGGCAGCATCCTCAGATCTGCTGCATTGCTAAATCTAGAAACTCTGATTGTGTCAGAATGATTACACTCAGTAATCTAAAGGGGGCTTTACACATAGCGATATCGCTAGCAATATCTCTAAAGCGTCACCGATTTTGTGACGCAGCAGCAATATTGCTAGCAATATCGCTATGTGTGATACTTACCTCCGACTGGCTCCCCTGCTGTCTATCGCTGATCACGCGAGATTTCTTGGCAGGCGCTTCCTGCTGGCGCCGATGAGCGACGCGTGGACATGGGTGGGAGGATGTTAGGATCGCCGCGTATGAAAGGTAAGTAACGACTGCTGCTGGGTCGCTACATCGCTGTGAGATCTGCCTGTGTGGCAGCTCACTAGCGACCATTTAGCGATGCACCAGCAATCCTGACCTGGTCGTATCGTGGTTGGGATCGCTGGTGCATCGCTAAATGTAAAGGGGCCTTAAGTGATACATCATTAGATTCAGCTTTTCTTTGCCTACATTAAGCTGCTCTCAGATGGGGTAGCAAAAATGTGCTGACAGATTCCCTTTAAGACAATTCATACAATACAATGCATTTCACTCCAGCATATAGAGTAAAAATGAAGTTATTCTTCATTTTCAGAAGTATTGTTTAATTACCATATTTTGCGTATTATAGACGCACCAGATTATAAGACGCACCCCATATTTTGATGAGCAAGATAGAAAAGAATTTTTTTTTAATAAAATGGTGGTGCCTCTTATAATTCATGCATCTTATTGATTACCGGGGGTGGTGGATGCAATAAATTGGGGTCCCAGGGTCGCTGCTGGAGGGGGCAAGAGTGGTGCATTGCTGCAGGCTGCAGACTGGGATGAGGGGGTATTCCGCTGCGAGTGAAAATGGCTGCGGTGCTCTGTGGTGTGGGGGACTACAGTGGCATTCCCCGTATATCTATTACTGCAATGCGGTGGCCTCCGGGAAAATGGCCGCCGGAGGCAGCGCATGCTCAGATTGATATCTTGGTGCTAAGATCTCAATCCGAGCATGCACCGCCATTGGCGGCCATTTTCCCGGAGGCCACCGCATCACAGTAACGGATATGCGGGGGGCTCCGGGCTTTTCCAAAATTCCGGCAGTTCTCCCTGCACCACAGAGCACCGCAGCCATTTTCACACACAGCGGCGCACATTAGAGCACCCCCTCATCCCAGCCTGTGGCCTGCAGCAACGCTCCTCTCTTGCCTCCTCCAGCAGCAAACCTGAGACCCTGTTCCACCCTGGCCGGTAAGATATATCCGCATTAAAAGACGTATCCGCATTTTCGCCCCAAATATGGGAGAAAAAGTGTGTCTTATAATCTGAAAAATATGGTATGTGAATACTGAGTATGTGATTTACTCATCCTATGCTAAATTGAAATCCGATAAAGGTGGAAAGTTAAAATTGATTGATGCATTCATGACTATTGATCTGTGGCAAACACAATTCTTACGTTTTGTCTTAGTAAAAGTCTAGCGTGAAAGAGTTAGTTAACATTGATAAGTTAGGCTGGCATGCCGCAGAAATGTAACTAATGCTAATAAAGTAAGCAAGGAAAATTATTTTCTCACCTCTCTTCGTAAAATGCAGTGGACCATCACAATGACAAATCCTTGTAATGAATCAAATACTGCAAAGAGTATCTGAAACAATATCGATCTCTTATCTGTCATTGCCAGAACAGCGGACATCCACGTCAAAGCCAGGAGTGGGAGGACAACGCAAGAACTCCAAAGGGATGCCCTATTCAGATAGAAATAGTCGTTTGCTGAACCAGATTGTGCATTGCAAAGAATTAGAATGCAATAATAATTAAAATTAACAGCCAACACCCTTCAGTGCCGAGATGACCTGTGAATTATTTATATGGTACTTAACAATACTAGACTAGACCACCATGCAACTGAAGGGGTTATTGCTGATGCAAGGTTTTCTTTTTTTTTTACTTAATTTAATATTGTGATGCTAATGTTTTAAAAACAGCAAAAGAAAATAAAAATAAAAAAGAAATAAAACATAAAAGACAGTGTATTATTATTAGAAGAACACAAATTGTATCAGGCTATTTTCAGACATGCACGGTAAAAGATTTGTAACAAGAAGATGTAAATGATTTAGACTAACATGGCATTACTGGCGGTGGTGGCTGACAAAGCTGTTGTTGAAACTACTCCACACTTGGCACATTTGAGCGTCAAACCGCTATGAGGCTCACTCATCTGACTGCAAACAAACAGAACACCCACAAAAAGAACAAAGTATTCAATTTTCACCAAAATAATTGCTGCTGTAGATTTCTTTGATTGCTTTTAAATAAGGTCTCATGCATACGTAACATGATGGATGCATAGATTTGTTTAATAATGGATTGTTTTTTTTGGTAATAGATATATATATATTGAAATAATAGTTTGTGATAACTACTATGTATACAAGAAGGATAATTTCATTCATGCATGCAGGACTTGTGTCTCTTTACAAAGTGAGAAGCTCCCATTTTGCAAAAGTAAAGCAGTTGAATATACATTGAGCTTAACGAAAGCAGGTGCTAAATCAGACATATGATGACAGTCCTATATTCAGGCTCATTCCTTCACATTGTAACATTTTTTATAATGATTGAACACTGATAATAGTAAAAATAATGAATTCTACAATATTCATTCATACTAACTTCCAATCCCATAGAGACAATTGTAATCATAGCCTGAATGTAGGATTTAAGTGAATGAAATTTGATGGTCTGTCGTAGCTGGATATGGTTATTGTTCGCTAAACAGTGCAGAAGCATCAGTTCACGTTTCATATACAGATGTGTCCGTCTTCACCTTTCCTTTTGGCTCATCATATCCCGAGAAGTGTGGCACATGTTAACCGACTTTTTTTCTATTACTATTATTTTGCAATACTACACTATGTCGGGAAATGTTTACGCTGTATGTTCCTATGGGTGGTCACTGAATGGTTGTTATGTGAATCGCAGACTGTCAATGATTTTGTTTGTATGTTGCGATATTTTTTGGGAGACTATGGAGTGCAGAACCAAGCTCAAGGAAAAGAGTAGACACATCTGTATAATAAAAACTTTCTACTAAATAACAACAAAATAATTTCACAACAAATTATCATATTTGATAACCGCAGCTACGGAGCACAGTTTTTATTACCTGCATTCCTATCATACCTACTAAAGCGTTATGGCCTTGGTTAGTGGCTTAGTTGCATAGGTTGAAAAAAAATGGTTCAGATGTAGCGATTTTTAAATTGCTACATATGAAAGATATCTAGACACAGAGGGCTCAATTAATGGAACAATCTTGCATTTTTGTATTATTTTCATTTCCCCCTCTGTTTGCAATCAGTAGTGTGTGTACAGTGTGTACATAAAAGGACTTAGGCTACTTTCACACATCCGTTTTTGCTATTCCGGCGGTGTGTGGCGAAAAGCCGGAGTGCCGGAAGCGGCCCAGAACGGATGCATCGGAGAGAGATGCGTCTGAAGTTCCAGCGCTCTTTTATGGGCAAGATGAGTCGCACTGAGGATGAAACGAAGTTGCGCAGTGCTGAACGGGGTAAGGAGAGAGAGAGATCCGGGCATGCGCAGAGGGAAAATGCCAGAAAGCGGTGGCCGGATCAGGCGAAAGACTGATCCGGCGGCCGGAAGTCCTCATTCGCTTTCATTGTGACACAGTGCCGGGAGCGCCGCATCCACGCTTGTCCGGCTTTTTACGCCGGACAAAAAAACGTTACAGCATGCGTTCTGTCCGGCTGCCGGACACCATGTTTTCGCCGCATCCGGCAAAAAACGGAACAAACGCTGACACATGTGGCGCATGTTATGATCTATGAGAAAAAACCGCATCCGGCGGTAAAAAAAACGGATCCATTTTAACACACACATGCTGGATCTCGCCTGATGGCGAAAGCCGGATGTGTGAAAGAGGCCTTATTTGTCACCGTCCTTTGCCATTTCCAGCGCTGCTCCAGTCCTCTCCTGCAATCTGTGACTACCACTGTGAGCAGCCAGCTCACAAATAGTTTGTGTGGACCAGAAATCACTTAAATAATGTAAGTCTACGAGATTCAGAACAAGGCTCTTATACACTTACATTAAAAAATGAATTAAAAGTCTACTGCCTGGGCCATCAAGTCAGGTCACATGATGCAACAGAGGACTGGAGCATCGCTGTAAACGGCAGAAGATGGTGACTGGCAAGTATTTTACTGCACACACTACAAATACAATATTAATTGCTAATAAAGGGAGAACAAAGTTGTCCTTTATCACTACCAAAGAATTTGTATTGTTAGGTGTCAAATTCCTCACTACTTTCCAAGGATATCTTTCTGCATCATAATATCTTTGTTTTTTAATAATGGCTAAATCTGTAGGCCCATCAAGTTTAACTTCTCTCCATCAATTATACATTATCTATTCATAACCCCAATGTCATTTGTCGAGAGAAAAGCACCCAGGCCATTTTTAAATGCTAATATTATGTCTACGAACGTTACCTATGAAGGTAGTTGCTACCTCTTTCTTAGTTCGCTGCTAGAATCACATTTTCTCCACCCGTAATGAATGTAACCCAGTCCTTTGTAAGGTTCCCAGAAGGAATAACTCATGAGCCAGCCCTTGACCACACATGTACTTACACATGAGACACCTTTTTCCTAAACTAAACAAGCCCAGCTTTTCTAACCTCTTCTAAGACAATGTGTCTTGCCTTACAACAACTAATACTAGAGGAATCGGCTCCGTGGGGAATATAACCTATGTCATTTCCTGCTACCAGAAACACATTTCATAGGTGTGCAATATGCAAACTGTTTGACTTAATTGGTACTTTCAACAAGTATTTTCATTGTTCATTCCTCATTATAATTCAATGATAAAAATAAAATCAGAGAACAAACTGTCGTAACTAATTAGCTCAATGTTTACTGTACACAATACAGGATTAAAGTATGAAACACATTTATCCAAAGTTCTATTGCATGACAGTAGACCACAGGTGGCACATTTTGTGAATTATATAATTGCAAATGACAAATAATCACTTTCTACGGGGAATTCTTTTCTCTCCAGCTAATTTATATACTGACTAAATGTGCCTAATTTTATGATTGCTTTAAAAAAATGCAACATTTTCTCAGCGGTACCAATTTTTAAAGAAAGGCAATCAAAAAGTAGGTGTCATTAAAGAAAAAATTCAGTAGTTTAAAAAGTTCCATATGATCAGTGCAGGGATGCGGAAGAAAATATTTCTCTTGTCAGTTCCTACTACCAGAATAGTTTGGGGCTTAGTTATTGAATCTAGTTTGAGTGTGAACATTAGTTCTTCTCTTTAAATTTCAGAACACTTCACTGATAGGATTTTAGTGCCTGTTGCAGACACCAACCTTGTGTTTTACTTGCAGTATTTTTTTGAAATGCCCACCTTAAAGGGAAAATTTAGCAGGTTTTAGACCCTAATCTAACGTCATCTATATAAAGCATCTGAAATGTTGACTATGTCTGTATATTTGTATTAAAAGTCTGTTTTCTAGTCTCATTTTTGTAGAAATCCATTGACATATGTTTAAGCAAATGAGCTAGCACGTGCAGGGGGCTTGGCGTAACTTCTAGACTCCAGCCTCTCTCCCTCTTTCTCCTCTTGCTGCCGGCCCCCTATTACTGACAGGTCACTCTGGTTTGTGACCTATTTTCCCACCTGAGATCTTGCACAGGCACCATTATTCCCAGGTGTGGCGGCAAGAGGAGTAAGAGAGAGAGAGGCTCGTGAGGTGCGATTCTATGCCAAGCCCCTGCACTTGTGAGCTCATTTGCCAATAGATTTCTGGAATGAAGTGCCACTGGTGAACCTGGCTGTTATTGAGGGGTAACAGTACGCTCCACTAATACTGGCTAGCTTGAGAGCAATGCTTACATGTTCAACACAAAAGAGCTTGTAAGCACTGCATATGCTTGACCACCACTGATAGACCAAAGTGGTGGATGGTGTATGCAGTGAACCATAAGCAATAACAAAATAAAACATTGATATTCAGAGGAACTGAGTATAAAGCCTTCAACTAGTTTAGCCTTATACTGAAGACTAGTGTAACTTAAGACAGACATGTTAAATGGTAGTAGCATCCAAAGCCACTAAAAGCCCCATATGAATGGAGTAGGGGTCAATCATGCACACTACCATTCCATTCTTATGGAAATGACTTATCTGTTGGTCCCATGAAGAATGAATGAAGCAGCAGTAACCATGATCAACGCCTGCTATAGAGCTCCATTTCTTGGGAAAGTGGAGATCCAAGTAGTTGGACCTCCAGTGATTGGGAAGTTATCCCGTAGCCCCTAGATAAGGGAAAACTTCCAAACTTGAGAATACCCCATTAACGCTGTAGTTGTTGAGAGTAAATAAGGAGGAATAAAATGTGTAATATATGTATGTTTTTAGATACCATACTTTTAAGGAATGTTCATTGTCCCAAAGTAACTGGTAATAGAGAGGGACAACTGAAAATCTCTTGGAAGCAGAGGACAGGTGAAAAGTCACACAGTATCCATAGCAACAGACATTAAATTTAGTGAACGGAGAATAAATATAATTACACAGCAGTCTATGCCGATAACCAGATAACCTACTGATGATCTCTTTTCTTATAAGGCTTGTGTATAAAACACATCTATTCATTTGCTCCCAGAGTACATCCCGCAGAAAAAAAAGGTAATTTAGAAATATTGGTATTGTTTTCTCTGTTCTTTGAAATTAGAGGAAGGGGTATATCATCTTTGTAACAATGCTAGCTAATTTATTTGATTTCAGTTGTTTCAGGAAAGATGAAATAATACATTAATTTTACCTGCTAATGTGTTTGAATATACACTGAGAAGAAAAAAATAATACCGCTCAAATGGCTTTGCAATGCTCTCATCAGGTGTTGTAATTAACAAAGTGCTGGCCAGAAAATAACATATAAGAAAGCCTAAATGTAAAAGAAAAGAAAGCTTTGATAATGATTTTCTAATGTTGCAATTATACTGTGACCCCCATGAAAGAACACCTGACATCAATCTGAAAATTCATTGAATTTGCCAAACAATTAAGATTAATAGCTTCTGTAGAGCCAAATTAAAAAAAGAAAGGGGTGCTTAACAGTTCGGTTTATAGACATGTAGGAAGAATTAAGGTATTACGAGTCTTTCATGCAAACACAAACTCTACACTACGCATAATACATTGGGATGATGAGTTACATTGCCTTTTTTTGTACAAATTGCAAAACAATGAAGTCCCTAACTTGCAGAAAAGTTCTAACTTATTTTTAGTTCTTAAGGTCCCAATGGAATCGCTGTGGTAAATGCGTGAAAATCTGCTGCAAAATTTGCATGTTAATTTATTGCACATTGTTGGAGCTCTGCTAGGGGAAAAAAAATCTACATTGATAGAATTTACATTTAACCCCTTCACCTGGGGCCATCTTCTGTTTTTTATTTTAATTTTTTCCTTCCCTTCTTCTAAGAGACGTAACTTTTTTATTTTTCTTCCAATTCCAAGTGCGGTGAAGTTACAAAATAAATTAACTTCCACAATTGCTTTTTGGTTTTTCTATTTACCATGTTCACTATATGATCAACCTGACCTGGCAATAGGATTCGGTGGGTCAATATGAGTGTGCAGGGGGCAAACATTTACAGTTTATTTTAAGTGGTGAAAAAAAATCAGAAATTTGGATTATAAAAAGGTTTTGTGCTTGTTGCCATTTTTCGAGACCAGTAACATTGTCATTTTTAGTGATCTGGGTCTGGGTGATGGCATATTTTTTGCGGCTTGAGCTGAGGTTTTTATCGATACCATTTTGGGGTAGAAACGATGTTTTGATCGCCTCTTGTTGCATTTTATTGCAATGTTGTGGCAACCAAAAATAAACATAATTCTGGAGTTTTGATTTTTTTTTGTTATGCCGTTTACAGATCAGATTAATCTACTTTACATTTTGATACAGTGGACATTTTAAATGCAGTAATACAGAATGTGTATTTTTTAAATTGTTTTATTTTTAATGGGGCAAAAGGAGGTGATCTGAACTTTCGTGTTTTTTTTAGCTCCCTTATATTTTTTAAAACTTTTTTCTTAATTTTATAGTCCCCATTGGAGAACTGAAGCTGTGATCATCCTATCAATTGTACTATACATAGCAGGACTTCAGCCCTATTATAGAAAAAATCGCAGTCTCCTTTTATCGCCAGCCACAGGCAAGCATTCACAGGAGATTTACAAAGTCAGGCATGAGGATCTTCTGCAGATCAGGGCTGTCATAACAACTCATTGGCATGCTGTGTGTGATCACCTGACAGGGGCGCTGATGGGCGAGACTTGTGACACGCTTCCGACCAAACCCTGTAAAATGCCGCTGCCAGTAATTGAGAAAGGCATTTAACTGGTTAACAGTCATGGGTGGATATGCAGGAGTCTGCCTCAAACGCAGGGACACGACTGATGATATATATATAGATTTTATTGGTCGTGAAGAAGTTAAAGAAGCACAACCATTAAAGGGGTATTTCCATCTTCAAGATTTTATCTGAATATGTAGTAGGTGCAATAATAATATTAGCAAATAACTCTAATTAGAAATGTAGTATAGTTCTTCTGATTCACTATGTCACTTCCCTCAATTACATGGCATTGCAGTAGCTTAGGTATCAATGGTTATGACCACTCATATAGTGTCAGTTAGTTAGTTGTTAGTGGTCATAACTATGTAATATCTAAGCTACTGTAATGCCCTGCACATAGGGTAAGCGACATAGCTTATCAGAAAATCTACACTACATTTCTAATTGGAGGTATTTGCTAATATTATTATTGAACCTATTACATATTGGGATAGAATCTTGGAGGTGAGAATACCCCTTTAGGTTTTTATTCATTAAATGTGTGTGTGAGACGCCACTGTTCTGTAGACTGCAGTGTGACCCGGAAGTGGCGTTTACAATGTAAGCCTATGGAGCGTCAGAATGAGGCTCCAGTGTCCTTCATTGTAAAAGAGACATCTGCCTCACACATACCGCATAAAGAGAGCTGGACAGTCTGAATTGAGGTGACATCACTAAGAAGAGGAGAACGGCAAAGGATCCCGAAGAGAGCAGCGGTAGGTGAGTATATTAATACACACACATTATATTACATACACATATGCACACATTTAATGAATACAAGACTGAATGGGAGTGCTTCTTTAAATATAGCTACCTCACTGGTCTTGACTTCCTCATTGGTATAGTAATCTGTTACGAAACTGAGGGCTGCTATTGGCTACTACTGTACCTCTGTGTCCCAGATTTTAGACACTAGATCACACTGAGGTTTTGTGGAATAATGTAATATTCTACATTCAATTTTGTATTACAAAGTTACGGCCCCCTTCTTCAAGGCTACCCTGAAACATTGCACAGATGTTTGGACCTTTAATTCCTCCTTGCAGTGTCTCAGCATGTAGGAGTTTCTCCTGTGGATCACTAGGAATTATCCGTATAACGTAGCTATACTGCACTGACAGTGAAGCACTTTATTTATATATATATATATATCCTCGCTGTATTTTTGCAGTTTATTGGATAAAAAGATTTCTATTTGAAAAAAATACTTTTGTCAAGTGTTTCAATTCATATGAGATTTTAGAGAGTGTGAGACTACTCTGACACATAGGATTGGACTTGCTTTGCCGATTGCTGATTTTTTTTTTAAATGATCAGTCAGATTTGTGCCAGATAGAAATTAAAGTCAGCATTTGATATTTGTGTAATAGTAATCAGACTTTGCCTTTCACCTCTTTATTGTGAATACGAAAGTGTCAGGGGTTACACCTTTCATGCATCAACACTCTAGTTTTTACAAGAACAATAATGGATACAATAGTTCTTTCTAATTATATTGACTTTCAGGTTTATTTTCACTGGAATGATGTAGTTTTAACCGCTGATAATTCACATTAATGGTCAACCATGTAATATAAAGATGGTCTTGGCTTGGTTTTTTTTTAGTCACTCTCTGCTCTCATTAATAGACAGAGATATTGACCTAAAAAAAACTCCTTATTGATGCCCGCATGCCAAAATAGAGCATATGGAAAGATTTTTTTAACCTCCTTTGAAATTGTGATTACAACTAACAGGTGTACTAGATTTCAACAGACACAACAAAGCGGATGCATTCCCATTGGACAACGTACAGCTTTAGGCAGTTTACAACATTTCAGCCATTTTCTAGTAGATAACCATTATCAATTGATTTTGCTAAATTCTAGAACTAAACTTTAACTCAACTTTACTTAAATGTTAATGCAAAACATAAAAACCACATTTTTTACGTGACTCTGAAAAACACAGAACTACATGTTTTCCGTACTCATCATTACACCCTCTACGGTCATGTTGACATTTCAGTTTATGATGATTCTGCACTTTTGTATTTAGACTTTTGGTCATTTTATTAAATTACATCTATAAACATGAATGAAATATCAGCTTCTCAAATGAGGCATGCAGCTACGTAACAACTACAGAATGAAATTAAGAAAAAGAAAAATGCAAAATGAAAACCAAAAATGTGATTACAAGTGACAACAAACTTTCAGAATCAGCTTACCCTGCTCTGTGTTTAAGCTTTTTATCAAGGATACCATCTCTTGAAACAAGTTTATTAAAGACCAAAATTCCAATTACCATGTTGACCTGCACAACAAAAAGGTTATTTAAACACAATCCCCATTACATTGACACACTCAGCATAGGAAAAGAACATGTATAAAAATTGAAACAGATTATTGAATCTATCAAAAATGATCTGTCATTAGAACTTGTAAAAATTGTTTTCCAATATTTATGTCTCTAGTTTCCTGTTTGCCTGTATAAATCTTACATTGAACATCCCCTTGCCTAATTCCTTGCGATTTGTGCAATGTCTATTAATTTTCAAGTCGTGTCTGTCAGATACTTTGTAATGAAATATTTATAGAAAAAAATAATATTCCGACTAGACTTGGCACAATCTCTCATGATAGTTTATTTCCATTTTAGAGATACAGATGTGCTGTTTGATGATCACACACTGGGGAATTTTATGCATAATTTGAACACTATTTATTGGATTAGTTTGCACATGAGATTTTGAACTGCACAGTAACCGGATATAATACAACCCGAAACATTCTTTATCAAATCAGTTTTTGACATTGAACTTTTTTGAACCCTTCAGTCTTCTCGAGAACAAACTTACTGCTAGGTGTGTTGGAAAATAAAACAAAGTACAAACAGTCATGTCTCAAGATGAATATATCTTATCTATTATTCCACATAGCTTTATAGATATCAAAGAAAACATCACATTTTTGTTTTCTTAGCTTCAACAAAGGAAACAAGATAGGAAAGTGCTCAATATTTAAAGAACATGAACAACTTTGGGATACTTTTTTTCACTTAAATGCATTTTTATATGAAAGTACAATTTGCAATTCATTAAAGAATTTAGCACTGTTTGACTTCTACAGCCTTTATGTATCAATGTACATGGCTATAAAATAAATTGGACATCTTTTATATGGTTCATTCACTTGTTTCTGTATATTTATATGTTTTTATTTTCTTCTGTATTGGTGTATAACTCTTTTGTAAGATATTGCCTATATAGTTTTGATAACATATTGCAAGATCTTTTCAATTTTAATACATTATCCCATTTCAGGAGACATGGTTGAGAAAAGAGGGCGCTCCCCCAAATATAACAAAGTTGGAATGCTGTCACGCGCATATCTATCAAATGTTCAGATGTTGGGATGGACATTTGACTGTTACACTGATTTAATAGTTTTTCTTATATTGTTATATCTTTATTTCTATGTATAGAAGGCTTACTGATAGCACATTCGGATTGTAAACCCAAATAGGGACAGTTATGATAAATTCAGAAAAGCACTGTGGAATATATGGCGCTATATATATATACAGTGGGTCCGGAAAGTATTCAGACCCCTTTTTCATCAAATAGTTAACATCCAGCTCCTCTTTGGACGAATGATCCCAAGAAATCCAAGGTTTCTCAAAACATCTGTTTATTTCTTCATATTAAAGCAGGTAACAAAAAGGTCAGGTTGTTTGGATACACTCATGATTTAAAAAAAGGCATGGTTTCACAATGAGTGAAAAATTTAAAGGGGTCTGAATACTTTCTGTACCCACTGCATATTTGTTGTACTTATTTCTTATATATGTATATGCCTTGTTCATGTATGGTTTGTTCCAGTAGCCCATTTATCATCAGATTGTCCTGGTTCTTCGACATTTGACGTGGAGCTTGTTAATCTGGGTGATGTCCAAGCCGGAATTAACAAGTTGTGACACTCTATTGTTAATGGAGGTAGACACTATAGTGTTAGTAGTCTTGCTCAAGGACCACTACTGGTATATTCCAATAGGGGGCAGAGCCAGGATATGAACTCCCAGTCTTCCATGTTGTGCACTTTTAACAGCTATAAAAGCCACCAAAGGTAGTATGATAGTGTTAGGAGCCTTGGTATATAATTTACTTTAATTTATTTTCCACAGAGCAAAGCTAGGATTTGAACCCCAGTCTCCCATATCGCAGGCTATGCCTTACAAAAACATGGAAACTCCTGTCAGGCATCATAGCCATCAAGCTACAGAGCCATATGAACCAATACATGAATCCAGCTCAGGAAGGCATTGGGACCAACTCTAAGCACCAGCTCCTAGTAGATAGAGCAGTCGCTCAAGACTCAAGATCCAGACAGACCAATCTCAGCCCAGCCTGGATTGACTACAGGAAAGCCTATCACTCAATGCCACACACACAGATCTGTGAATGCTTGGCTCTTTTCAATGTCAACCTTATGAACCTTCCTCAGAAACTCAATGGTGCTATGAAGAACAACATAGGAAGTCAAGTCAAGACAACTAGCGCAAGTGACAATCAAATGTGGCATATATCAAGGTGATGCACTATCCCCATTGCTGTTCTGCATAGGCTTGAACCACCTCAGTCAGATAATTCTGGCTATGGATACAAGTTCAAGATGGATGACATCAAGCTGTATGAGAAAAACGAACGAGACATGAATTCACTGATCCACCTGACAAGGATCTACAGCGAAGGCATTGGGATGTCCTTTGGACTGGAGAAGTGCGGCCAGTTGGTAATAAAGAGAGCAAAGGTAGTCAAGACTGATGGAGTGGAATTGCCAGCAGGGCGCATAGCAGATGTACAGACTTTCTACAAGTACCTTGGCATCCCACAGGGATGCGATAACCATGATGAGGAGGCAAGGAATGCAGCATCATCCAAATACCATCAACGGGTAAGACAGGTCCTGAAGAGCCAGCTCAATGGGAAGAATAAAATCCACGCCATCAATACATATGCCCTGCCAGCTATCAGATACCCTGCTGGCATTGTGTGCTGGCCAAAAGAAGAGATGGAAGCTGCAGATGTGAAGACACGAAAGCTCTTCATAATACATGGAGGTCTCCACCCTAAATCTAACACCCAAAGATTGTATACCAACAGAAAGGCGGGTGGTCAAGGCTTGATAAGCATCTAAACCACCATCACAGATGAAACAAGGAGTATCCAGGAATACATCAGAAAAATGGCAACAAAAGATGAGATGCTGAGAGAAAGCCTAAGGCTGGATTCACATATAGCGACTCACCAGCGATCCTGACAATGATATCAATGTGTCAGGATCACTGGTGAATCGCTATGTGATCGCTGGTGAGCTGTCAAGCAGACAGCTTCACCAGCGATCAGCACAGCGATGCCCAGCGCCCGGCGTCGCTGTGCATGTTAGTAACCAGCGCGCTGATGCAGGAAGCTGGTAACTAACGTACACATTGGGTATCCAAGGGACGTGCGTCCCTAGATACCCGATGTGTACGTTACCAGCTCCCTGCATCAGCGTGTTGGTAACTAGCGTAAATATCGGGTATCTAAGGGACGCATGTCCCTTGGATCCCCGATGTGCACATTAGTTACCAGCAGATCGCTGGTCTCCCGCCTGTCACACGCAGCGATGCGTGGTGGCCAGCGGGAGACCAGCGACCAAAAAAAAGTCCTGGCCTTTCCTGCAGCGATCAGCGA
Organism: Dendrobates tinctorius; assembly: GCF_039654945.1. Classification (NCBI taxonomy): domain Eukaryota; kingdom Metazoa; phylum Chordata; class Amphibia; order Anura; family Dendrobatidae; genus Dendrobates; species Dendrobates tinctorius. The sequence goes on from NW_027361692.1 coordinate 17,937,608, forward strand.
TACCGGCAGGGAGGCTGGTCGCTGACCGCTGTCACACACAGCGATCTCGCTGTTGTGTCACAAAAATTGTGACTCAGCAGCAAACTCGCTAGCGAGATCGCTATGTGTGACGGGGCCTTAAGGCATCAACAACAGATCTGGAAGGAAGAACAGGAACATGAAGTGCCATGGCAAGACAAGTCACTGCATGGGATGTACCATCGACAGATAATGGAGGTGGCTGGCATGGAGAAATCCTAACAATGGCTGGAGAAAGCTGGACAGAGGCATTAATCATAGCGGCACAAGAGCAGGCACTAAGTACCAGATCCATAGAAGTAGGAATCTACCACACAAGACAAGACCCAGGGTGCAAACTATGCAAAGAAACCTCAGAAACAGTCCAACACATAGTGGGAGGATGCAAAATGCAAGCAGGAACAGCGTATACTGAATGCCACAACCAAGTAGCGGGAATTGTATACAGGAACATCTGCACAGCATATAAGCTAAGTCCCCCTAAGTACAGATGGGAGACCCCAGAGAAAGTGGTGGAGAATAAAAGGGCTAAAATGCTGTGGGACTTCAAGATCAAGATGGATAAGCAGGTGTTGAGTAACCAACCAGACATTGTGAAAGTAGACAAGGACCAGATGACAGCCAAGTGACAGCAGCATCAGAAAGAAGGAATATGAGAAGCTGGAGAAATACCAGGGCCTCAAAGGAGAACTGGAGAAGATGTGGAAGGTGAAGGCAACAGTGATTCCTGTGGTGATAGGAGAACTCGGAGCAGTGACCCCTAAGTTGGAAAAATAGCTAAAACACACTGCCTTTTATTGTAATTCTGGTGAAATGGGTATTCATTGTAGTTACTGTTCACATTATTATATGTTACAAGTGTTTTATATGACTTGTTATCTTTTGTCTATTTTGACATTTGGGGTCACCTGGTCCTTTTCCCTATTTCCTTCCTTCCCCCTCCCCCCCTCTCCTTTCCCTTCCTTTATATTGTTAAAGCCCCAATAAAATGTTTGGAAAAGGAAAAATAGCTAAAACAGATACCAGGAGCAACATCTGAACTCTCTGTCCAGTAAAGCGCAATGCTGGGAACAACTAAGATCCTGCGCAGAACCCTCAAATTCCCAGGCCTCTGGAAGAGGACCCGAGAATGAGGAAGGACTAAAAAAATAGACCACCCCATTGGGGGTGAGAAGGAAGTTTTTGTATATACATATACTTTGCCTTTACTGAAAACTAGTGTTGAGCATTCCGATACCGCAAGTATCGGGTATCGGCCGATACTTGCTGTATCGGAATTCCGATACCGACTTCCGATATTTTTTCAATATCGGAAGTCGGCATCGGAATCGGAAGTTCAAAGTTGATTGACAGCCGAAATGACGTCATCATGATGCGCGGTGTGTGCGCATCATGATGCGCCGTCATTTCGGGCCTTCCAGGGGTCTCTGCCGGCCTGCCGGAGGGCTGTGCCGGCCTGCCGGGGGCTGTGTGGACTGCCCGGGGTCTGTACCGGCCTGCCGGGGGGCTGTGCCGGCCTGCCGGTGGTCTGTGCACCCTGTGGGGGTCTGTACCGGCCTGCTGGGGGGCTGTGCCGGCCTGCCGGGGGGCTGTGCTGATGTCCGGGGGTCTGTGCAAGCATCGTCCGATGGGACTACAAGTCCCATCTGGCGATGCCTGCTACCATGACAGTGATTGACACATTAGCCAATGATGGGACAGTAGTAGTCCCATCATCCGGCTAATGTGTTAAATGTTTAAAAAAAAAAAAAAAAATACTACATACTACATACATACTACATGCATGCTACATACATACTACATGCTACATACATACCACATATATACTACATGCATGCTACATACATACTACATGCTACATACATACTACATATATACTACATGCATGCTACATACATACTACATGCTACATACATACTACATATATACTACATGCATGCTACATACATACTACATGCTACATACATACTACATATATACTACATGCATACCACATATATACTACATACATACTACATGCATGCTACATGCTACATACATACCACATACATACTACATACATACTACATACATACTACATGCATGCTACATGCATGCTACATGCTACATACATAACACATATATACTACATGCATGCTACATACATACTACATGCTACATACATACCACATACATACTACATACATACTACATGCATGCTACATACATACTACATGCTACATACATACTGCATGCTACATACATACTACATACATACTACATGCATGCTACATACATACTACATACATACTACATGCTACATACATACCACATATATACTACATACATACTACATGCATGCTACATACATACTACATGCTACATACATACCACATATATACTACATACATACTACATGCATGCTACATACAATACATACATAGACATACAGTACATATAACATAGAGTAACATACTTACCAATACTTGTCACATTGTTCCCCGAAGCCATTGTCTTTTACGGAATAAATATTAACATAACAAACCACAAAAATACTCACCCACGATCCGAAGCAGTCCACGAGTGTGTCCCACGACGATCTTGGGTAGAGAACTGCAGCATCAGCTGATGCTGCCGTTCTCTACGGGCTGCAGGAATCCAATGACGGAAGGTAGGTATCCTTCCGCACTGTATTCCTCCGCCACTTAAAAAAAAAAAGTCCCTAGTCTCACTTTATGCCATTGCTGCGTGGGAAATTCCCACACAGCAATGGCATAAAGTGAGACTAGGGACTTTTTTTTTTTTTAAGTGGCGGAGGAATACAGTGCGGAAGGATACCTACCTTCCGTCATTGGATTCCTGCAGCCCGTAGAGAACGGCAGCATCAGCTGATGCTGCAGTTCTCTACCCAAGATCGTCGTGGGACACACTCGTGGACTGCTTCGGATCTTGGGTGAGTATTTTTGTGGTTTGCTATGTTAATATTTATTCCGTAAAAGACAATGGCTTCGGGGAACAATGTGACAAGTATTGGTAAGTATGTTACTCTATGTTATATGTACTGTATGTCTATGTATGTATTGTATGAATGTATTGTATGTAGCATGTATGTAGTATGTATGTAGTATATATGTGGTATGTATGTAGCATGTAGTATGTATGTAGTATGTATGTAGCATGCATGTAGCATGCAGTATGTATGTAGCATGCATGTAGTATATATGTAGTATGTATGTAGCATGTAGTATGTATGTAGCATGCATGTAGTATGTATGTAGTATGTATGTAGTATGTATGTGGTATGTATGTAGCATGTAGTATGTATGTAGCATGCATGTAGTATATATGTGTTATGTATGTAGCATGTAGCATGCATGTAGCATGCATGTAGTATGTATGTAGTATGTATGTGGTATGTATGTAGCATGTAGCATGCATGTAGTATGTATGTAGTATATATGTGGTATGTATGTAGCATGCAGTATGTATGTAGTATGAATGTAGTATATATGTAGTATGTATGTAGCATGCATGTAGTATATATGTAGTATGTATGTAGCATGTAGTATATATGTAGTATGAATGTAGCATGTATGTAGTATGTAGTATGAATGTAGCATGTATGTAGTATGCATGTTGCATGTAGTATATATGTAGTATGTATGTTACATGTTGTATGCATGTTGTATGTATGTAGCATGTATGTAGCATGTAATTTTTTTTTTTTTTTTTACATTCAACACATTAGCCGGATGATGGGACTACTACTGTCCCATCATTGGCTAATGTGTCAATCACTGTCATGGTAGCAGGCATCGCCCGATGGGACTTGTTGTCCCATCGGACGATGCCTGCACAGACCCCCGAAGCCTGCACAGACCACCGGCAAGCCGGCACAGCCCCCCGGAGCCTGCACAGACCACCGGCAGGCCGGCACAGCCCCCCGGAGCCTGCACAGCCCCCCAGCAGGCCGGCACAGCCCCCCGGCAGGCCGGCACAGCCCACCGGAGCCTGCACAGACCACCGGCAGGCCGGCACAGCCCCCCGGCAGGCCGGCACAGACCACCGGAGCCTGCACAGACCCCCTGGCAGGCCGGCACAGCCCCCCGAAAGGCCCGTACAGACCCCAGAGAGGCTGTACAAGGCAAAAACAGGGTTTTTCTTATTCCGATACCGGAAGTCCCATAGACTTGAATGGGACTTCCGGTATCGGAATCGGCGATACCGATACTTTTTTTTAAGATCGGCCGATCCATTCCGATCCGATACTTTGAAGTATCGGACGGTATCGCTCAACTCTACTGAAAACACTTTTATAATGTTGAACTTTCTGTGAAATAATCAGTGACTCAGTCAGTAAGCTAGTTCCGACGGTAGAATTTGTAACTCTTTTATATTTATTCCTTTGACTTTCTACTAAGCTGATTTATCCCCACAACAAAGTTCCATTTTAAGATGGTTAGAAATCAGCTCAGATGGTTGAGAAAAACAAATTTAAGAGTTAAGATCTTGTCATCAGAACTAGTTCACTCACTTCTAACATTGAAAATTCATTCTGAAGTCAACTATCAACTATACATAGTGGCTGCAGATTCCAAATGGGGCAACATTTTTAATGAAACTCTATGAATGCATGCTAGTAAAAAAAATGAAAGAAAAAAAATCAAAGGTATTTTCTGTAGTAACCAGGAGATACCTGTGTTAAACCACCCATTTTGCATACTAAAAATGCTGTCACTTTCTTTAAGTGCTTTGCTTTTGCTACTACTTAGGAAAAACACTTAACACCCATGAACCATATTAAAGATATGTATATTCTTTAACCTTTTTTGCATTTATGACAGTTACTGGACTATTTAATGCACGGCTAGTAACCAAACTAAAAAATAAATGTCCGGTTTACCAAGACAACAGCAGCAGCAGGTCCAACAAAGGCATACAGAAGACCTCCTTCAAGTGACAGCCAGCAGCTGGAAGTAAAATAAACAGAGAAAATAACACAGAATGTCATAAAAATGTGATGGGGGAGACTTGGAAAGCTTTGGCCTTGTCCTCTCCTTGGTATCTCTGGATACTTTTCTCGATACTTTTCAAAAGTCTTAAGAGAAAAGTTACAAATTATAGCGCAAAAATGCTGGTGCAAATTTATTGATAAATGTTCCATATGTTCCATCTTTTTTATTTAAATGATTTATGCAGTTAAATGCTCGGGCCTATATGGGTATATGCGCACATTGCGTTTTTGATGCGTTTTTTTGAGCACCTATGTTTCAGAAAAAATGCAAAAAAAATGGAATTTCTTTAATCTCATACACACGTTGCTTATTTTTTTCCCTTTGCAGATTTGAAACAGTTTTATATTTGCTGCATGTCAACTCTTTCAGTATTTTTCTGCATTTTTCACCTATTCAAATGAAAAGGGAAAATAAAAGTATCAAAAACGCATGCAAAAAAGCACGTATTTTAAGCAGCATTTTTCTTGCCAAGAGATGCATTTTGATGTGGAAACCTCTGCTGGAAATACTTAACAGGTACAAATACCCTTAGGTTGGATTCACACATCGCAGTTTAAGCACATACCTTGATGCATGGACCGGCCGCCGGTCTCCTAACCCAAACTCAACAACCTGATAGAATTATATGAGGCTGATGAGTTTGGATCAAGAGACTGGCGACCGGTCCATACATCAATGTACATGCATGACAAAGATTTTGACTGAACTAGGAATTGTGCATCTTACAATAAAGAATTACAGATTACAGCTACTAAACTAGGATCATTTTATATTGAATTGGCTATAAACAGCCAAATATATCTTAAAGACACTAATGTACATTAGCATATTAACTTATGTATGATGCATTCAGACCCTACTATATACTGGCGGTGACATTTTCTCATAATTGATCCAGTCAGGAACATAGACATTGTGTATACCCTCTTTTCCTTTCATATAAAACCATGATGGAAGATGTTTTACGTGATTAATGAGCACTTACATTAAACAGAATCATTCACTTCTCTCCTGAGGAAGCCATAAATAGCCTAATTCTAACCACAATGCATTATCTGCTTTGTTTTTGTCATAACTGGCTAAAGTATTGGTTTCATTAATCTATTATATATATTGTTTTAGAAAGATAAGTAGTGTTGATCTTACTTTATGTCCAGAGCAGATACTCTTTGGGCAACATTTGGTTTTGGTAATTCTCTAGATAAAAATAATCTACTTTTTCAAGTAAAATCAAGTATAAATAAAGTACTTAAAAATAAAGTACTAGGCATTTCTCCCACCTAGCCATAATCCTACTCCACACTGATGAGGGGCAACACCCCGAAACAGCTGTCTGTGGATGGATACCTGGCCTTGGAATTTCCCTTGTCATATCTGTAAACTCGTAAAGAGCTGGATATTGACTTAAAGGGCCACTTAATCTGGTGGTAATGGTGACTTCCGAAAGGAGCCCCTCCTTGGCTGGGTCCTTCCCTGGAGGAAGATCTGGCTAGTCCCGTGTTTGAGACTCTTAAATGAGGCTCCATGGACTTTATTTGCATATTCGTATTTCCCAGGGAGCAATACACCTAGGATTTCACTGTGATTGAGCGCCTTTGCCGGCTGCTGCAGTGTTTTCTTTGACTGGTCTCCCTTAGGTCAGTGATTGTTTCATGATGTTGGTCTACTAGGCATTGCTCCCACCTAGCCAGAATCCTACTCCACACTGATGAGGGGCAACACCCCGAAACAGCTGTCTGTGGATTGATACATGGCCTTGTTATTTCCCTTGTCATATCTGTAAACTCGTAAAGAGCTGGATATTGACTTAAAGGGCCACTTAATCTGGTGGTAATGGTGGTTTCCGAAAGGAGCCCCTCCTTGGCTGGGTCCTTCCCTGGAGGAAGATCTGGCTAGTCCCGTGTTTGAGACTCTTAAATGAGGCTCCACGGACTTTATTTGCATGTTCGTATTTCCCAGGGAGCAATACACCTAGGATTTCACTGTGATTGAGCGCCTTTGCCGGCTGCCGCAGTGTTTTCTTTGACTGGTCTCCCTGAGGTCAGTGATTGTTTCCTTAAGTACTTATATGGTAGCTACTGAGCATAAAAAAATAAACATTAGCAAAAGTTATGGAAAGATTAGGAGGGAAATACAACAGATAAAAAGGGGGGATGACGGTAGATTCAGGCTGCACAAAGTTGGCTTGTAGTCTTTACCATGGACACATATGAGTAATAGGATATTTTTAATGGAGACCATGTGTAACATTTTTTTTACATTGTTCATACAATGAAGTAATAAAAATAATGGTTATAAAGGTGTGCAGTTTCAAAAGAAGAGATAACACCTACAGTGGATAAAAAGTTGATCTATATCAGCAGAACATAACAACCTATATTATTCAAAGCGTCAAGTAACTTACTAATGTGGAGTTCCATATCCTTTTGCTTTGGTAAAACCCATTGATATAGCTACGACCAATGCTGGTAAACCTGAAGGCAATAAAAATGTACTATTACTGATAAATATAGGTTGAAATCAAAATATTATAAACTTGACTGCTGCAAAAAGTGAAATTGAACTAACCAGAGCATGTGAATTAGACATATTAGCTAGATTCAAGGAAAACAATTACAGGGGTTGTTCCCTTTCAGCAAACATTATGACATACGCTGTTAGTTATAAAAATAGCAAAGTGAGTATTACTTACTCTTAGCATGGCCAGTAATGGCTCTATGCTACTGCCCCGGTATCTGTTGCTTGGCTACATTAGTGAGGTCACGTCACATTAACAGAAAAAGTGGAGAAAAGCAGCATCAAGTCCGGGTGAAAAAATGTTCAAAAGTGTATTCTGCCATCAACACTTTTGAACATTTTTTCACCTGAACTGGATGCTGCTCTTCTCCATTTTTTCTGTGAATTCTTTGTCCAATTGGGGCTTTGGACTTGGAGCGTGCATCTTCTTAATCCTGGACGTGCAGTCGGTTGCTTCTCCTATGGTCACGTCACATCAAGTCACAAAAATCAGCACTTTTAGAAAGCACAAGCCGCTGGTCATGGTGATTAATTGCAGTGCTGTCGATGAGATGTCACCACTGCGGCCAAAAAGCAGAGACCGGGGCAGTGGCTGAGAGCCAACGCTGGGCTGGTAATACTGTTGTTTATTTATAGTTAACTCAGCATGCGGCATGAAGTTTTCCGAAAGGGGACAACCTTGTAATACTTTTCTTGTAACTTATCTACGATATATAGGCCACTATTGCAGCGCAAACCTATACAAATTACTAGAACAGAAACCCAAAAGTTAATTTGCTACCGTGAAAAATTTGACACTCAATTCATCCTATCACAATGCGGTACACATTTTCAATGGCTAATGCTGTATTAAATGACTTGATAATGTTTGTAACATCGTAGTATTGTGCTGAATTATGAGATGCCTTGAGCTTTATCCAGTTATCATTTGTTGCACTCTTTTTGTATTCAGTTGTATAGAAAAGCATTGACTACACGATGAACTCACTTAAGGTAAAGGTATACTGACATGTATATAACAGGTCCAAAGGATAAAGGATGCTCTTTAGGCATATATTGGATCTGACAACCGATACTTTATGTGTACACTAGGCATGCATGATCTGATCGCTACTATTTAGCCAATTACATGCAACTATCAATGTCTCACAACAGCATTTAAGTGACTTGATGATGGATGGGGGTCTTATGGCATCCATCAACCGCCCACAATGCAAGGCCCCCATCTCTACCATTCTGTTGCTCCTTTGAAGCTGGGCCTCTGCTTGGGCTTCATAAGAGAACAGTAATTTCACCAATATTTTGCATTAGAAAATGAGCAAGTTCCATTCCCCTAAGTAGAACTTAACAAATATGCAAAAAAATGTAAACATTTGTTCAAAATATTGAATAAACTCCCACTTTTTAAAAAAACATATTTAGAACTGCTGCATTTTTAAAAGTCTGATTTATCGACATTTAACCCATATGGACTTTAAACATCATAAATAAAAAAAGTAAAAATGTCCAAACTATTGTCTTTTGGTCACTGCACTTCCCTCGAAAATGCAACAAAAAGTGTTAAAGAAAATTACAGTTCACCACACAAAAACAAGTCTTTGTATAACCATAGTATGGTTCTCAGAAAATGGCCACACATGCCAATATTTTTTTAAAAAGTTCAGAATCTTTTAGAACCAGTCAACTTTTAAGAACTACAGATGTTTGGCCTCCCTATAATTATACTGACCTGTTATTAGGCCATTTTTGTTGCACATTAAATTATTTAAAAGGAAAACGAAAAATAACGGCTGATTTGTGTCTTTTTTCACCATTCCATTTTTTGCCTTTTTTTCCCTTCATTTGTAATATTATATAATAAAATGAAAGGTGTCATTCAAAATTACAACTCACCACCACCCCCAAAAACAAGCCTTGTTATGGCTATTTCAAATAAAAAAAATTTTTGGGGGGCCTCATGGAAGAAGGGGAGGAAAAACTGAAAATGCAAAAACAAAAATTGGCTCCAATAGGAAGGGGTTAAATATGGCTAAGAGAACGAGGACATTTTTATAATTAAAATATCTAACTAGAATACTCGTTCATTCGAGAGAATAGAGGTAAAAGCTTTAGTGCCAGTCTAAAAAATGGTTCTGGTCTCTTTTTCCAACTCTACCCAAAATTATTGTGCTTGGAACTTTGACGACAAATCAGAAATGGATAAATGCACATTTGGACTTGTCAGCTTATTGGAAGCAATCAGTTGTTGGCCTTTCCATATTGCTGAATATTGGATTATTCCATGAATGATAATGTAAATTGTTCTGCATGCATATGAATTGGTTACAAATGCATTTTTAATAATGATCCAGCTAAACAATGCATTGTATTAAATGATATATGAGCCGTGCAGATGTGGTCATCTATTTGCCAGAAATGAATAATTTATCGCGCAGTATATTTTTCAAATGCTGTTAGATTTCATCAGCGGATAAATTACACAAAGGTTGCTAGGTTACAACTGTTATCTTTTTTTTGGTCACCAGGAGTAATATGTAAACTAGACTTGCAGTTCCTGTTCTTTTTCCTAAGAATCAGTTCTTGTTCCTTTGGTTCTGTATCCATTAGCTAAATGTCATCATTATGGATCATAATTATGTGTAAACGATTTACTTGTTTATGAATGTTGTTAATCTTTGTTTTGGAGGCTGTTTTTCATCTTTTTCTTTGGAAGGGAGAAGTATATTGACCTTGAACTGCATTTTATCGGAAAATCTAGCAAAATATATTTGAGCACAATGTGATGTAATCAATAAAATCAGCAGGTCGGAATGATATTGTCATTCCCCATTATGTGGTAGAACTTGCAGTTTTTCTATTTGTTTAAAAGCACAAAAGTGGAAAAATAGAGAATTCAGGGAGGTTTTACGGTTGAAAGGAACAATTCAGCAACTGGAGACTTAGAATAAAGAAATAAATAGACTGGCATACAGTCATAAATGAATGATTCATTCTACGCAAAGCTCTTTTCACAATGTTAACCATGAAACCAACCACAGATAGACTTACAAATATAAAGATAATAGATAGATAGATAGATACTTTATTGACCCATCTCATATGTATTGGAGTGCTTGTTGCATTTGTTACATTTTAGATAGATGGACCACATAGATGTATAGACAGTCCCGGACCATAATTTTATGGTCTTCCCTTAAAGTTGATTCAAATAAATTCTACAGCCTTAGCAGATAATATGTGACTTGTGCACACATGAGTACTGTAGATTACTTCTCATGTATACTTGCCGCTATAAAGTATAGCACCATAAACGTCTTTCCAGTGTGTTCTGCACATGACTAATCCCATCTTGACAGGTAATGTACAATAAATATGATGTCTTACCCACACATTCCATTGAGGAATAATTCATTATTACTACCACTATAATTTGATACATAATAAATAATCACATTTTAGCTGCCCAATGACAGAATGATAAATGTAAACCTGGCCCAGTTGCATACAATTTATGGTGTAGACCGTGTAACAAAGAGAAGTATGTAGAACATTTATGTTTACATCATATAAAACCATGAAACGGCCCGTGTGCTTTGGGTGCCACAATATCATTTTAAAGTGAATTATCTTCCTTGTATCTAACAGTACACTTGAGACACAAAATGGAAAAGATAAGCATTGAGCTATTTTTCACTCTGTCTTGAAACATACCCCAACCGAGGCACAGAAACCGTTTTCTTATAACTCTTGTTCTAATTTTCCCGGTGACGGCCATGTATGACTGCCAGGCTTCTGTCAAAACCCAGCAGAAAGATGCCAGGAAGAAGAAGTGTAGGAAGGCTGTGGTCATGGTGCAAATACCCTGAAGAAAAAAGGGCAAAATTAGGATTATTATATTAGACACATGCTAGCCAGGAATTGTTGTGTTGTTTAACATATGAAGTATAGAAAATAGTGAAAATACAAAAAATCACCCAAAGAAATTACTTTTGTGTTCGGTGACTCCAATTTTATACAGACGTTTATGCAAAAAGATGATTGCTAACAAGAAAGCAAGAAAGACCATTCAAGCAGTAGATAGGATTCCCGATACAGAAGGTTGGGTATTTGTTTATCGCACTCACTTCTAGACAATTTTTAATTTTTGTTCTTTTTTTTCTCCTCTTTTTTTAAAAGCCATAATATTTTTAGATTCTCCAGTCGACATAGATGTACGAGAGCTATCAAGCAGGCAATCCCCACGTGTTGTGTCTAACAGCTGAAATTTATGCACCCACAGGGACTGGAGCAGATTATTCGAGCACGCTCAAAATACTCAGCTAACACCCGAGCATGCTCTGATAACACGTTATCTCAGCATGTTCGCTCATAACTACTAGTCACTATTTTCTGAGATTTGTCAAATTTTTTCCAAAATTTTTACTTTTCCATTCATAGAGTGGTATGACAGCATGTTATTTGAGTGGCAAGCTGATGTATTTAATTGATAACATTTTCAGGTCCATGTGATATTATTATCACTTTTTATTGTATTTTTTTTAGGGAGGTGTGGTGACAAGAAAAATATTGGCGTTTTTATTTTTCTTTTCGTTACGGTGTTTACTGATCTGGATAACTAACATATTTTAACAGATAAGACTTTCACAGGCATGACAATGCTAAATATGTTATTTTATTTTTATTGGGGGGAAAGAGGAGTGAATTTTTCAATTAATTTTAATATTTTGAAAAACCTTATTTTGCTTAAATTTTTTCAGTCCTTTTCAAATGAGTTGTCTGGGTATCGAATATTGATTATCTATCCCTGGGATGATTTTGTCATACAGATACATAGAATTTGTTACAAAGGAAATTGGCAGCCTCCAATGCACGTTGCATCAAGGGGGAAAAGTCGGAGTAAGGAAAAATAAGTAAATATCTGATGAGAGGCTGTTTTGTTTTTTTTGGTCAGTCTGATGTCTGATTTGGCGTCTGGTCTTGGTGTCCGATCAGGGGTGGAAACTATTAAAATTAATTACATAAGGATACAGGACCATCTTCTTAACATAAATCTGGTGGTGTTTTTGTTGTTGGAGAGCACGTCACTCGCACTGTTAACTGGATTTAGAATTGCAAAGTGTTATCACTGCGAGAGACTTGATAATGATTATTTAAAAACTATGAGTAGAGCAGCCTATGCTTAATGATGTTGTCACATTCCTATTTTTCACTTTCATTTGCAATGAGCTCCTCTATTCTTAGACGCTAATCAGAATTTTGAATCATTGACTTCCTTTCAAAGTAACTTTCATGCTACTTTAACTTTAGATTTTTTCTTACCATATGTCGCATCAGATATCACTTATTTCTTAATTGAATGAATAGTATATTATATTGTCTAAGATATCTTTTCATGTTTGTAATTTATAAAGGGTAGAGCTAATCTTAGTAGTGTGAAACCTGTGGCATTGCACATTGTGCTGCATTGCCTCTGCATCAATGAATGTTAATGAAATACAGCAAAACACATCTACAAAGGGCACTAGGCCCTAAATGAGTATACAATCTCCTATGTACTTCACTTAGTCAATCTTTGAAATAGAAGCAATGGTAAGTATATCAAAACTTAGCTTTTAATATTATTAGACAAAAAAGATATACTTTCAGAAAGTTGTGGGAAGCAAGGTGTGTTGCAGTCCGCGCTGCCGAGATTAACAAATCACATGGGATGCAAGATGTTGTAGCAGTGTACTCCTTTATTTCCTCCTACGCGTTTCGGTGCCCTTCCTAGCACCTTCCTCAGGAATATCCCTGAGGAAGGTGCCAGGAAGGGCAACGAAACGCGTAGGAGGAAATAAAGGAGTACACTGCTGCAACATCTTGCATCCCAGGTGATTTGTTAATCTCGGCAGCGCGGACTGCAACACACCCTGCTTCCCACAACTTTCTGAAGGTTTTTCCACGTGCGAGTGGTTGGTGGAGGTCCTGCAGCAGCTGATTCTGTGATATGCTCTCAAGCCAGTTGTGGGTTACACAACTGGAATAGGTGAGTGGAACTGTATTATACCACTCATACTTCAAGTGTCACTAGTGATAGGGCACTATTGCGCCTCTTGTTCCCCCCACCATTTTTTTGTATTAAAAAAGATATACTGTCACATACCAAAATTGAAATACCCTTCTGTTCCCAAGTTAACTGGTACAAACTTCAGGACCACAATGATGGACACTAAGTCAAATGAAATCTCAATCACTTAGGACAAGACTCACTATACACACAGTGGGTACGGAAAGAATTCAGACTCCTTTAAATTTTTCACTTTTTGTTTCATTGCAGCCATTTGGTAAATTCATAAATAGTTCATTGTTTCTCATTAAAGTACACTCCGCACTTCATCTTGACTGAAAAAATCAGAAATGTAGAAATTTTTGCAAATGTATTACAAAAGAAAAACTGAAATATCACATCCAATTCATGGGCATAGTGCATGTAGAAAAACTAGGCGGCTATAGTATAATACCAAATATACATGTGGGTAAGCAAATCAATAATGAGTGTAGAATAAATGGAACTCTCGCATTCATTTGTTTCATCCACATAAAGTGTATGATGTCCCTTCTTAAGACGGTGCTTACAGGATCCTTATCTGGTCAGCGAAAAGTGCCTGCAGTTGGCCCTAACATCCATAGTTTGCCGTTAGGTAACCTTTTTTCCCCCAAAGGTTCCCACTTTTACAAGGGCAGTCCACAGGTAAACTTGCTGGTTTTACCTACTATCACCCTATGTGGCTTCCGACGCATTTCTCCTGTAATATGTCTTCAGGGAAGAGCTTATGCACGTATCATAACCCATATTGGTCAGAATTCAGTGTGTCATACACTCAGTGTGGATGAATCAAGTGAGTGAGAGTGTTCCATTTCTTCTACACTGATCATTGATTTGCCTACCCACATGTATATTTGGTATTAGACTATAGCCCTCGTTTTTTTCTACATTATGCAAATGAATTGAGTGATCTCAGTCATAAGGGCTATGTATGAATATTGAGTACGGTCCTAGCATGTGACAAAAAGATAGCATGAAGTAGAAAGCTGTTACTTGACCCCTAACCAGTAACAGACATTGAACAGGTTGGGTTCCATACTTATGGATGGAAGTTGTCTTCCTATATTTGTTGGCTATCACAAAAATATGCAATCTGAGTGTTAGGTGTGAGGTTCCTGTCGCTGCACAGCAGGAATCCCGAGCTATGCCTTCAGCGGTCTCCCATTCCTCTCCAGCCGCAGTGGAGCCTGCTCAGCAGACTCATCGATCCCAGCGCTCTGCTCACACTAGCATGGTAGGTTTGGTTGCTGCTGCCACCTCTGGTCCAGCTATAGCAACGCATGTTGGTCAGCAGCGAGCTACTCCAGGGACTAAGTCCTCCTGTCTGTCCACTGAGCATGCCCGTGGGACGATATCTCATTGGAGATCGGAGGTCACATGCTCAGGTCCTTCTCCAGCTCGAATTGGACCATCAGGAGGGTTAGGAAGGTTCCAGAAGGACGCTGCTATAAAAGGTTTGCATGGCCACTCGGCCATGCACTAAAATAGACTTTTGTTGAGACTTGTGTTAATGATGACGGATGCATGTAACTGGTGACTGACTCATTAAATAACCCCTTCCTTTGATACATATGTGTTAGGGTTAGTTCAGTCTGAGTCAGTGCCTCATGGTGGCAAAGCATGTGCCACAGTGCTCCAGTCCAGCACAAAGGTTAGTGCCATAGTGTCGCCATATCTCCCATGCCTCTGGGCGGTACGAGTCTATCCACTGCACCCTGTGACAGCTAACAGGGCACAGCATTTTCCTAGCGTCACTCTCTAGCGCTGCTGCAGCGGCTCTGTGCGCAAGTGGGTCTAGAAGGACTCTGAATCCATGCCTCTGTGCAGAGTTCTGTGACCTCATTGCTTGTGTTCACATTATGTTAGTGCGACCTTGTGAAGTAACAGGGTTCGCCTCGCACACTCCGGGTGAGGTAACCCGAGCGTGCTACAATCCACCATTGTCTAGCAGCAGTTTCCATCACTGCACGGTGGACCCCAGGCTGCAAACGCACCTCGTTAACATCTATATTATTTGGTGCGTTCTGCCAGCCTAACACTGAGCATGCGCACCCTCTTTAGAAAAGCACAGCTACTGGACCTAACTTATGGTAGCATAAAGAAATGGCAAGTGCACCATTGACCACATAGCAAAGCCATACAAAGTGTATATTTGGAGATGGGCATTCTAAGTCCATTCCTGGGGTTGGGTAGTTCCTGGGGTAAGTGGATCGAACTTTCCATGCATTGTAAATGTTGACAAGTATGATCAAGGCACAAAATTATGACAAAACTCTGGGAGTCTTAATACTTTGGGGGACATTGAGAGGCACTATTTCTGTGTTGCATAAACAAAATGAGCTCTGGGACCATAGCAGAAAAATAGGGTGTTGTGCGCAGGAAAGAGTCTTGGCGGGAAGAAGTCTTCATTGAATTCTGGGATTAACTAGAGAAGCAAGGAGAAAGGAGCTACTCATGGTGGACACATTACCTGTGAGTCATCAGATGAACTGTACTTTATTCAATTTTTATGCAACGAAAAGATATCTAAACAATAAAGAATGACTACACTATTAAGAGCTATACAAAAAGGCACAGCGCTGACCTGTTGCAGTATATAAAATATATCTTATGGCTATGCTGTTTCTGAAGTTTTTACATATATATTTAGTGCTAGGATAACTGTGGACAAGGACACTTGGTCTGGACCACATGTCTTCAGTTTCATCTGCTATCTCTGCCTTGGCTGTATTGATGTATGTTACTGAATTTAAACAAGTCAATGCTATCTTCTGTGCAAGTACCAATACCTGGTTTAAAAACAACAGTATCACTATGCTTGATTGGCCAGAAAACTCACCTGACCTTAACTCCATAGAGAATCTATGGGGTATTATCAAGAGGAAGATGAGCGAAACCAGACCCAACAATGCAGACGAGCTGAAGGCTGCTATCCAAGCAACCTGGGTTTCCATAACACCTCAGCAGTGCCACAGGCTGATCACCTCTATGTCACGCCACATTGATGCAGTAATTGATGCAAAAGGAGCCCTGACCAAGTATTGAGTGCATTTACTGAACATACATTTCAGTAGGCCAACGTTTCGGATTTTAAAATCATTTTTCAAGCTGGTGCTATGAAATATTCTAATTTACTGAGATAATGACTTTTGGGTTTTCATTGGCTGTAAGCCATAATCATCAACATTAACAGAAATAAACACTTGAAATAGATCACTCTGTAATGACTCTATTTAATATATGAGTTTCACTTTCTGTATTGAAGAACTGAAAAATTAACTTTTTGATGATATTCTAATTTTGTGAGAAGCACCTGTATAAGGCTGCAATCACAGAAACAGCAAAGCACAAGATTAGCTCAAAGAAAGACATTTAGCATGATGGTTCTGCATAGTATCACTAGTATCACCAGTAGGGGACTCTGATTCCAAAAACTGTGGAAACAGGCCTGTACAACTGCTCTCTCCCTCCAATAAGAACTGTCACTGGGCTGTGCAATGGTGTCAGTGTGCTGTGCCGGGCAGCGTCTGCTCTTTTATAACCTCTGATGAAGTAATGCGGCCAGCCAATCAAAGTAATGCCACTACCAAGATTGGTACAGAATTTCAGTGACTGGCTCGCAATCCCCACATGTTTATTGGCTGTGTAATAGCGGGCCAAGGAATTGAGCATACTTGAGTGATATCCGAGTATCACCTAGCACGTTCGCTCGTCACTAATAAAGAACAATAAGTGAAGGGGGCATAATTTTAGCAATAGCTCAGGAATATACAGCCATTTTCATTTTTCCTATTGTGATAGGAATCTACAATGTACAAAGTGCCTCAAGTATCCATGGCTATGACCACTATGAGCTTTCTAACTGTCATTATATGAGTGGTCATAACCATTTATACCTAAGCTACTGCAATGCCCTACATAAGAGAAGCGACATAGCTAATCTAAAGAATTACACTACATTTCTAATTGGAGGTTTAGGCTAATATTATTATTATTATTACACCTACTACATATTGGCATAGGATCTTGGAATAGGGAATACACTTTTAAATGCATACTTATTTTTAATATGTAGACTAAGTCCAATATAATGTTTCTTTCTGTCATTTTTCATTTCTATGTGAACCTCAGTGCATCCAACTTCACATAGCTGAATGGGCAGTGTTATTTTTACCTGGAACTACATTCCCAGAATCATTTGCTTCTCGTTAATGCTGAAGACTGCCCTCTCTTCTTTGCTCTTAACTAGCCCAACCTTTCTGAGTCATCACCAAGCTTAGCTAAAGGGCCTGTCACACTAAGTGATATTGCTAGCAATATCGCTATAACGTCACTGGTTTTTGTGACGTTATAGCGATATTGCTAGCGATATCACTATGTCTGATACTTACCTCCGACCGCTCCCCCGCTGGTTATCGCTGATCGCGCGAGAACGTCCTGGACCATTTCTAGTCGTCAGCTTCCTGCTGGGCTTCCTGCTGTGGAGATGAGCGACGCGTGGACGCGGGCGGGAGGACGTCAGAATTGCCTCATCTGACAGGTAAGTAGCGACCCCCGACCCCTGCGATGTCACTGGTGAGATCTGCCTGTGCGGCAGCTCACTAGCGACCACTTAGCGATGCACCAGCGATCCTGACCGCGTCATATCGCTGGTCGGGATCACTGGTGCATCGCTAAGTGTGACAGTACCCTAAGTGTAGGATTCATCACTCTGCTCCTGTACAGGTCCCTGCCAGAGCAATTTTATCTTCTGCCATTTACAGCAGTACAGCTGCCTTTGTGGTTGTACAATATTAGCTTATTAGCTGGTTCTAGCAGAGCTCAACTCTTCTGCACGCCTCCTTGACAGCAGTGCAGAGTTGTGTTTATTGCCTGATGCAGACAGAAAAGCAATATGAAGCTGAAAATTCTTTTCTGTTGATGCATATGACAGAAGACTATTCTCTTTAATATACATCAATAGAGTAGTGTTTGCAGCTTCACATCACTAAACTGTTAGTAGCAGCAAATAAGCACAGCTCAACTAACCTCAGTCCCTGTATATAGCTCTATCCGGCAGTATATCTCCTCTCTTAGTCTTCTGTGTATAGCCCATCCTGAAGTATAGCTTCCTTTCTGTCCCGTCTATATATAGCCCGTCCTGCAGTATATCTTTCCTCTCAGACCCTTGTATACAGTCCATCTTGCAGTATACCTCTATGTTAAGTACATTCTATATACAGGACTTCCTGCAGAATGTATCTCCATTATTTGCCCTCTATATAAAGGTACTGTCTCACTTAGCGATGCACCAGCGATCCTGACCAGCGATATGACGCGGTCAGGATTGCTGGTGCATCGCTAAGTGGTCGCTAGGGCGCTGCCACACAGGCAGATCTCACCAGCGACATAGCAGCGGTCGGGGGTCGTTACTTACCTGTCACACTAGGCGATCCTGACGTCCTCCCGCCCGCGTCCACGCTCGTCGCTCGTCTCTCCACAGGAAGCGCCGCAGGAAGCTGATGACGAGAAACGGTTCAGGACGTTCTAGCGCGATCAGCGATAACCAGCGGGGGAGCGGTCGGAGGTAAGTATCACACAGCGATAACGCTAGCAATATCGCTATAACGTCACAAAACCTGTGACGTTGTAGCGATATTGCTAGCGATATCGCTTAGTGTGACAGGCCCTTTAAGCTCATCCTGCAATACATTTCTTGTTTCTGTCAGCACTCTCAGTGTAATAATGGATGTCCCACCCATTTCCATGACATAGTAGCAGAGTTAAGCAGAGATTGCACTGTGAATGACTGATCGGATCTCCTGGTACAACAGGATGGTTTCAATGGCAACTCAATTTATTATTATTATTATTATTATTTATTTATATAGCACCATTAATTCCATGGTGCTATACATGAGAAGGGGGGTTACATACAAAGTTATATAGTTTACAGTAAACAAATTTACAATGACAGACTGGTACAAGTTGCGGACTTAAGGCTCAGTCACACATAGCGATCTCGCTAGCGAGATCGCTGCTGAGTCACAAGTTTTGTGACATAACAGCGATCTCACCAGCGAGATCGCTGTGTGTTACAGTGATCAGTGACCGGCTCACCAGCGATCACATAGCGACTTACCAGCGATCCTGACACGTTGATATCGTTGTCGGAATCGCTGGTTAATCGTCATGTGTGACGGGGCCTTTACTTTCTAACTCAATGGTAAATAAAGGTTGGAGAGGCATCCATAGAGGGCCAATATGTGCAAAACAGGGCAGATTTAAAATGGATTATTTTGGCACACATTAATAATATATATGTAGATCTTTATAAGGCCACATTGTGATCATGGGGTTATCTTTTACTGGCTTTGATATGCTAAATGATAGTAGATACATTTTAATTTTAAAAAAATTATCTTAGGTTCAATTTCAAATCTTTAAAAATACTTTAATATCCTTTGATATTTAATAACACATTCTGAACATCACTTTTTCTATTCTATTTTTTTTAATTGTCAACATATTTTTCAGCCATTTGGCTTCATGCAATAGCTTTGTCTACATCCTACATTACAATTTTGTTTTGTGTATTGTTTTGAAGGGCAAATACTGGGAGCAGGCTGAATATTTGTTTAGACATCTGGTGGCATGACTAACATTTACAGCTTCCCACAACCATCAGGAAATCATTATCAGCAGTACTGATTAGAAAGGTAAATGATGTCACAGATGGAATATTCCAAGAAAAGCTTGTGGCTGTGTTTGTTTCTATGAGTCACAATGCAAATATAAGAAATCCTTGCATTGCATGAACCGTAACCAACATTGTACTCAAGGAAAGGTATCACACTGTATTTATTGTATAATAAATTACTATGATATCTTACATTATCCTGACACTGGCTACACATAAAAATCTTAATTTTCTAAAGGCACTCTTAATTCACTATGAACAAAATATGGCAGATTTTTTTTTTACTTCTTTCATTATTAGCCATTACAACTTATCATGTTTATGGGATTGTTTCAGCATAAAGACTGATTGGTATGACTATGACTTAAAGGGGTTGTCTGGGACAAATATATTGTTTGCATACTGTAGAATAAGCCCTAAATTTGATATTGGTGGGTGTCTGACACTCAGTACCCACACAGTCAAGTCAATGGGAGATAAACTGCAGTACTCGTCAGGCCACTAAACAATATATGGAGCTGTGGTGCTCTGCTCCTTAAGGTACTGTCACACTTAGCGATGCACCAGCGATCCCGACCAGCGATATGACGCGGTCAGGATCGCTGGTGCATCGCTAAGTGGTCGCTAGTGAGCTGCTACACAGGCAGATCTCACCAGCGACATCGCTGGGGTCGGGGGTCACTACTTACCTGTCAGACGAGGCGATCCTGACGTCCTCCCGCCCGTGTCCACGCGTCGCTCGTCTCCACAGCAGGAAGCCCCAGCAGGAAGCTGACGACGAGAAACGGTCCAGGACGTTCTCACGCGATCAGCGATAACCAGTGGGGGAGCGGTCGGAGGTAAGTATCAGACATAGTGACATCGCTAGCAGTATCGCTATAACATCACAAAAACCAGTGACGTTATAGCGATATTGCTAGCGATATCGCTTAGTGTGACAGGCCCTTTACCCTGCTTAGATCAATGTCATAGCAGACATCAGCTGACTGGTGGGTGATAAGTGTCAGATCCAAATCAGTTTCATGGGGATAAGCCATTAATATGCTATTCCCGTTCACCCCCCCTTAGGATGCACTGGTGGTGGGAAAGTATCATGGGCACTACAGGCATATACATTTCTCGCAATAAATTCAAATCAATGATAAAGCATGTAGATAAGAGCTTGCTTTCTAAAATTTACATTTCAGTGTAAATATTTGTGCAAAATACCCTTTACTTGAGATGTTTCAATCACAGTGACGGTTTCCTCACAAATGATCATTTGTGCGATCAATCATTCAAAACACTTCACATTGTTATTCTAAATTTAAACAATGAGACGTGTTGCCGACAACTGATGACTTGTGTAATTATAAATGATGCAATCACTGACAATCAAATTATTGCTTCTTGTTGGATCTCTGAGCAATGATAAGGAACAAATGTTTAGGCTCCTGTTGGGTCTGTTCAGTTATTTTTCTGAGGCTCAATAGTTAGCTCCTAACTATAATTAAAAAGCAAGGTGGAACTAAGTAACACAGGATAATCAACATTTGTATGAGAAAACCTCTTTACTTTAAATGAGCTTTAAGGCTTAAATTTCACTTGAAGGATGCAATATTAAGAGATAACACCTGTTAAATTACCAGTTAGTTTGGTGTTTCCCGACGGTCTTTGTCTGCTTTGTTGCAAAGATGTTGTCCTGTCTACTCCACATGAACAACGCAGCGAGTTACTGGCTTCGACTCTGTATGGCACTAGAGTGCTGGGGTTAGTTATTGGCTGCAGCAGTCATAGGGACAAAAGGGATGTTAAGTAAAAAAAAGACTGACCGCGAAGTCTGAAGTGGAAGCTTTAAAGTGGCTGCCGACTGAACAAGTGAGTAAAGGTTATTTGTTTATTTTAATATGCAAAAGCCCTCTTCAGAGAGTAATGTTGTAAAATAACAAATAAGTAATGTTTCTCCTTATAGAGAGTGACATTGATGGAATGCCAGTGTAAGGAGGCTTATAAGCCATGCATTGCTTTTCTGTGAAAGTAAATATGCAAATTGTCTCTTCAGAGAGGAAAAGGACTAGAAATCTTGTGCCACCTAGCGAAAGGAGTAATCCTAAAAGTTAATATTAACCCTTTAATGAGACTCATAAAAGGGTCAATATTGATTTTTAAATTTGCTACCTCCAATAGGGGGCACTAGAGTTCTAGTGCTCTTCCTCTCTGAAGAGACAATTTGCATATTTAATTTCCTAGAAGAGCATTGCATGGCTTATAAGCCGCCTTACACTGGCATTCCATCAATGTCACTCTCTGTAAGGAGAAATGTTACTCATTTGTTATTTTAAAGTATTCCTTCTCTGCCAAAATTTGGTAAATATACAGTATGCCTATTTCCAGATACTTCACATAAGGAAAATACAAAAAAGGATCTTCAAAACTTTAATATTGCTGATAAAATATGGCACATCTCCCATTCAGTGTTGGAACTAAGGATTTCAGAATGGCAAGTATCCCTTCAGGAAGTTATTATTTATGTATTATACTTGATTGCATAGCACAAACATATTCTTCTGCACTGTCCCCCCACTGAAGCTCGAAATCAAAATCCCCTACCAATATGTCTTTGGACCACAAGGAAAACATAAATTCCATGTAGATATTGTCCTTGGTGGGAAATGAACCGTAGCTCTGCAAGACATTTATTACCACTGAGCCTATAGTGCTACCCATTCGATAGACACTTTACTAAAACCCATAGTAAATTTGGGAACACTCCATCTACACAGCGTCTGACTTGTTAGAGAAACATGAATATTTTCTTACATCTTCATCCAGTTAGATGCTGAATTTCATAATTTTCCCATAGAATATTAATAATCTTTTAACCTCTTTAGTAACAGATATGAATGATCAGACTTCTCAGAATCTGAAGTACCATAGCATTCAATTTGTCTAAAATGCCTTTCTATGCTGCAGCGTTGACATTACCTTTCACTGCGAAGCTGGAGCTTGTCGCCAAAACTGTCATTTCCATTACAATACCAGCAGATTTCCACATAGAAAACATGATTTTCCACTCCATAGAGCATATTTCCATGCTCTAGAGTTGAGTAGTGATACTTTTGACATCACTCGAGCCGATGCCTGACATTGTGCATGATGATCATAACCTTGCGTGCAGTTGCATATCCACAGAAAGTCAGACATTTTATTTAGCATGCAACACACAGTTCTTAAACTAATGGCACTTCTAGAACCAGTGAGGAATTCTGCATTGATTGATGCAACGGAGGATATGCATTTTTTTCATAAGTGTTTTTACGGTTTTACTCTATAAGTTTGTTTGTTCTACTACTTTAGAGCTGAGCTGTTACTCCTAGATCTTTCAATTGCACATTAGTAGTATCTGACCAATACAGACCTTTCAGACCCGATTTTAAGGCAAAGGTGGTATCCTATAACAGTTCTATGTTTCAAGTCACTAAATTGTTTACTATGACTTAGGCCGGTTTCACATTTGCGCTTTATAGCGCAGCGACGGCCTGCGCACGGCCGCCGACTCCCTGCCCGCCACTTCCGGTCATCGCCGCCTACTAGCGCACATGGACGCTTGCGATCTGCGCACCCTATCTTTAGCATAGGGTGCGCAGATCGTGCGCTGGCCGTGCGCTAGCAGGATTTTGCCGTGCGCTGCACACTTTTGAAGGTGCGCCGTGCGCTGCGCACTTTTGAAGGTGCGCCCATGTGCGCCGAACGCAGCATGTTGCATTTCGGCGCGCACGGCGCTCCTTCGAAAGTGCGCAGCGCACGGCAAAATCCTGCTAGCGCACGGCCAGCGCACGATCTGCGCACCCTATGCTAAAGATAGGGTGCGCAGATCGCAAGCGTCCATGTGCGCTAGTAGGCAGCGATGACCGGAAGGGGCGGGCAGGGAGCCGGCAGGGGGCGGGGCTTAGCAGCAGCCGTGCGCAGGCCGTCGCTGTGCTATAAAGCGCAAATGTGAAACCGGCCTTATTCTACTACTTCCGTTTGTCTGTGTTGCTTTGTGCTTTATTTTGTGCACCATTCAATGTAAGACATGAAATTAATCATTAGTAGGGATAGCCAAAAATGTTTGGTAATATAGAGTATAATCACAAAAGTTAAAAATTAACAGTAAAGGTTTTTTAAATATATTATAAATATTTGCAAATAATAAAATTTGCTTCAGATCACTGACATAATATAGAACAGAACAAATATTATGAAACTATAAATCATCTTCAAATAGGTATTGTATTTTAGGAGCCAGACAGATGTAACCCATTGTAGAATATGTGTCTGGCAAAATATAGAATATCTGTACCACTTCCAGAGAAGACGTTGCTCCTACTTAGCCAAAGTTGATTAATCATGTACCATGTGAAGCAGTGCAAACAGAAAATATTTATCAAGATTTTTAAAGGTCAAGAATAAAAAGGAAAATGTAAAATTATACGTATACAGAAAAGTCTTTGACGCTGAAATAATTCTGTTCTTGATATCCATGCCCACAATGGTGATGGTCATCACTGTGATATTATACATCTCTTTAGGATGAATTCATATACAGATATTGAAAGAAAAAAATCATCATGAATTGTATATGTTTGAAGCCTAAATTAAATAAAAGATAATTTCTGTAATTTTCATGTTAATATTTAGAACATTATTCAATAAGGATATAAAACATTTCATTTTTTTAATTGCTCATTAATAATTCACCTATCATTGTCAGCTTATGCAGACCATATAAGTTGGTGATGAAAAACGATGTACTGAGAAAGCTTAAATGGAGTTAGATATCAATTTTAAGCAACAATAAAGCTAAAACGAAAACTATGCACAGCGAAACACAGGACAAAATTCTCATCAGAATTTCTTTCAAATCTATACACAAAAGATTCACATTTTGGTCTCTTTTCACTTCCGAAAAGAAAGCTGGCGTGAAAAGTAGAAGTGGTCAATCTGTAAACATAATTTAAGCTTCATTTAGGGAATGTTAAAAAAATGTGCAAATTAGTGGCTTGTTCAGCAAGACTAAAAAATGTAGTCAGTCAATTCTGAATGCACCAAAGTAATCTGTTTTTTTTAAATAAATTAATTACAGTTAAAAACTATCCTTGTTTGGGAAGTAGCAATAGGTTTTTGTTTGTTAAATGAAGAAGTTCTAACTTTTTAATAAGCCTTCCAAAAAGTGTCCTTTTTCTAGGAGCAGCAATAAGTTTACCGTTTTGAAAAAGAAAATGAAATGGCTTTTTAATAAGCCATCCAAAAATAATTTTTGCATTAGAAACAGGTTAGCTGTTTGGAAAGTGAAGAAGCAATGATGTTTTAACGAGTAATCAAAACATTTTCTTTTTGTTTGTGAGCAGGGTTTTCTGTTTGGAAACACATCAGTTTTTTGCCATCAGTCACAATCTGTTGTTTTGTGAAAAAAACGGATCCAACGACTGATGCCGCTGGATCCGTTTTTTCTCATAGACTTGTATTAGTGATGGATTGCGACGGATGGCCGCACGTTTCATCCGTCGGAAATTCTTTGTCCGTCGGGGGGATACAACGGACACAGTAACGTTTTTTGCCTACGTCGAAAAGTCGGACAGCGACGGATCAGCGCCATCCGTCGTTGACTACAATGGAAGCCTATGTGCACAGGATCCATTGTTGTCTGTCAAAAGATGGAATCATGCGACGGATTCTGTTTTTTAAATCTGAGCATACCCGGAATAATTTCTATTCCTTTTATTTAACCCTACAGCCATTCTGGCACATAACAATTATTTCTCTCTCTTTCCAGAATTCTATTCCTTTAAAATTCCTATGGCTGCTGCATCAATTTTTTACAATCTGCGCAGGATCCGTTTTTTCCACAGTTTGATGGATTGTGAATGACTCTGAAAAACTGATGTGTGAACGATTACTGTGTTCCTAAAAGCCATGCAAAGATTATCCCTTTTTAAGCAGTTTTGGGTTTATTCATACTCTATCTAAATGACAGGATTCCCAGGAGCAGGATGATATAACAAGAGAACACAATGTGCAAGCAAGAGATTATTATTATTATTATTTATTTATAAAGCACCATTGGTTTCATGGTGCTGTGATATATGGAATAAGTAGCAATGGCATAATATAGATCAGTGGTCTCCAACCTTTCTGACCTAGACAGTCACCTTCAGCTCTGAGGATCGCGAGCCACATCCAGCTCCCTCCCCCTTCACAGTAGTGGCAACCAGAGCCCCCATTACGCATATAATGATAACCAAAGATTTTCCACAGAATTCACCCTGAAGCAGTATACCAAGATCCAGCAGTCCCCACAATAACCCCATTCAGTATTCTCCCATCCAGCACCCTAACACACTGTCTCATCCAGCTTCAGGAACCTCCTCCGACAGGTAGTATCATCCTGTCTCCAGCGTACCATACTTAAATTATTTCTAAACCCCTAAGACCAGTATATGTGCATCAAGATCTGCTCTTCTGTGCAGGGCTACCTACCAAATTCACCATTTTGAGATTTGCTATTCATACCTGTTTGTTAGACCTGGAGCTTATGCACTAAGCTGGAAGACAGCCACGAGCCACAATTCATGGGACCACGAGCCACATGTAGCTCCTGAGCTACAGGTTGGGGACCCCTGGTATAGACTATGAAGAGGTGTGTGGCTGTGTCAGTCAAGCACTGGCAGTCCTGACAGCAGCAGTACTGTATAGCTACAGAACTCAATGGACAGGCAGATGTGTCTGTCTGTTGGCAGTGGAAGCAGCAGTAGCGACACAGAATAGAATATGATAGGACAGATAAGGAGATGTCCAAATGTGTATGGCCAGCACTAACAGTCATTGCAGCAGCAGTAGAGCATAACTATAGTATACCACGTACAGGCAGAAGAAGTGTGGCTGTTTATCGGCAGTGGCAAACTACTGCACTGATGATCTTCACTGCTGCAGTTGTATACCACAAACTGTAGTATTTGTCTAGTGTTTTTGGCTATCTATCCCTATCTCTATTGCTGTTATAGCTGAGCTGGGCGCATTAATGTCCTCTTACTATCCATAATCTTACTAAAAAGGTTGGCAGCATTCCCTATACTGGCTTTTATACTGGCTACTACTGCGATAGTAGTATCTCCTGATTGACTGCTCTATATCAAGTTATGTGATAATCACAAGGCAATATGGGGAAGCTTGCATAGCTAGGTCATGTAAGCCTTCACTTGGCAGATACAATCTTCTGTCTTGTGTAAAATGACAATGTGTATTTTTTGGGGAGATCTGCATATAGTGAATCACAATATGTTCTAATGTACTGGCCCAAATAATATTCCAAAATTCTCCAGAAATTGGATTTACACTGAATCGATTTTTTTCTTCTCTATCAACTATCATTGATGGTAAATGCAAGTCAAAAAGGCACCTAAATGTAAACTTATTTACTATGAATATTAGAGTAAACAATTCAAGAATTTAGAAGATAAAAAATGGTAGAAACTATGCTAAATTTAATAAAGTAGTTTTGTATTATAGATTTCGATCTACTTGCTACCTCTAATAGATATTTGCAACATTTATTCATGACAATTGAGAACACATCATAAATTTCTGTTGCATTTTCCCTGGAAAAGATTGTGTAATGGCAATTTTACAAACTGTTATCAAGAATATGGCTCTGATAATGTGCATTTATTAATGATAAAGCTACTTGTTCACTGGTTTACAGAATCATTACAAATAAAATATTGCCAGGAAATAAGTATGTCATTGGATTTAAATGCAGACAGCACACAAACAAATGCAAGTGGAATGAATTAGCATAAAATGAGGCTTCCTTATTGTAAATGACAACAAGGAGACATTTACGCGATACTAGTTTTATTTCTCTTAGATTAGATCCTGAAAAATAAGTCACTTGTAAATAAAGTCTGCCCTGTTTCAGAGCTGTATCTGTTATCCTCTGCCAGTAAATAAGTTATTAAACTTGGCGCTTTAGTTTTATATTATAGCCATGCTTAATGCCGTGTTATTCTTGGTAAGTCTTATAAGAAGCGTGTGGGTAGTTTTACTCAACTAACTGGATCAAGTGTGCATTCTCAAAAAATCCCTTTGTTGTACCATGTCTCTAAAGCCTGAAACAAGGCTTGAATTATAAGCAGATCTGAAGTTTTCTTATATGGAAACCTGTCTTTTCAGCATAATTAAATGTAGCAAAGTTTTAAAACAGCGAAATACATAAAACAACACTGTATTCAAGTTGATAACAAGTATTCACTTTTTTTAAGAAAACAATATTACCAGGATTTTTTTTTATCAGGAGATGGTATAATTGATTTGTTGGTTCCACATTTAGAGAAACAATATGAAAAAAAGTCTTTAAGGATGTCTAAATGAAAGTAATATCCATATATCTGCAACTTACTGAAATAGCTGTTTATGAGGAGCAATAACTTTTCTTCTACAGTAGATATGCTAAAAATAAGCTTAGCTTGCTTCTTGAACGGGAGTCTGAAAAGCTTCATTAAAAGGCTTATTCTAGACAAAACAAAAGCTCAATTAACAATTAGCAGCCCTACCTAACTAACCTTTCTAATTTCTGGCAGTTAAAGCATTTTAAGGGCCTGTCACACTAAGCGATATCGCTAGCAATATCGCTATAACGTCACTGGTTTTTGTGACGTGATAGCGATATTGCTAGCGATATCGCTATGTCTGATACTTACCTCCGACCGCTCCCCCGCTGATTATCACTGATCGCGCGAAAACGGCCTGGACCGTTTCTCGTCGTCAGCTTCCTGCTGGGCTTTCTGCTGTGATGAAGAGCGACACGTGGACGAGGGCGGGAGGACATCAGGATCGCCTCGTCTGACAGGTAAGTAGCGACCCCCGACCCCTGCGATGTTGCTGGTGAGATCTGCCTGTGTGGCAGCTCACTAGCGACCACTTAGCGATGTACCAGCGATCCTGACCACGTCATATCACTGGTCGGGATCGCTGGTACATCGCTAAGTGTGACAGTACCTTTAGATTTTTGCTAAATGGCTATATTAGTAATTGCTATCTGTAGTTTGATTTGAAAAAGGGCTCAATTTGAGCTAGTGATGTGTAATAAATCTACTTGAATCTACTTGAAGCTTTCATTCTTTACATCATGGTCATCTTCATGCACCTATCCTCTATTCTAAGCTATTGTATATCTATAGTAATACATGGGTCCTATTGAGCTCTGTGTGTCTACATGGCTTCATTTGTCCCACAGCTCTTCTCGTTTTCACTGGGCCATTCACCAGTCTATGGGACTTCAAGCCCCATACATATAATCCAGGGGAAGTTAAGAATGATATCTTTCCTGCTTCCTCTTAATCAGATTACATCAGCTGATCCTGACACAATATCCATGTTAAAGGATCCGAAAGTCCTGTATCTCTCCAGCATAACTTCATTCACCAATTAGACAGGTAAGACATCTTTTTGTTTCTTAAACAATGCAGTCTAAGAGAGAGTATGTGACAGTTCAAGATGAAAAAATATTTATTTTATGTTACATTACAGTTTATACAGGGATAGATACAGGTGGACATGGACATTAAAAAAGTTATCCACTACTTTGACAACTTCTTGCCATACCCCTCGCTTGGCCCCCATAAAATAATAAAACTTATACTCACCTCCTGTGCTGGCGTTGTTCCCGTGGGCACTTGCTGTCCTCAGAGTTCCCGTGCTGTTGCTGTGAAACATGATGCTGATGTCCAGTCTCCTCCTCCTGTCGAATTGAGCATGAAGAGGAAGTCCGAGACCAGCTGCAGCCTGGACTTCAACTTCATGTTCGATTTGTTCGAAGGTGGGGACAGTGATGCCAGCTCTGACTGGGCATCGGCAACATGTGTCACAACAACTACACGATAGCCCTGGGACCATGAGTGCCAACACCGTGGAAACAATGCTGGAAAGGGTGGCGAGTATAAGCTTTCTTATTTTATGATAAAAAGGAAGGAGGGGAAATAATGGAAAGTCAGCTCACCACATCCAGAGACACCTTGTCGGGTAGAATTAAATCGCTCCCAGTCTCGGGCATAGACATCAAATGCATTTTTTTATTATTTTATGGGGGCCAAACATTTTGATCATGAAGTTGTCCTAGTATTTGCATCCCTTTAAGGATAAGAAATGCACTTGAAGAACATATTATATCATGACAGTAAAGAAACACAGGAAAGTGCTGATAAAGGTTAATAAACATAACATATTGTTAACCCTATTGGTGATAATATGCGTAACTGGAAATATTGTATAATTAAGAGCGCTCCATGCTGCTTTTTTTCAAATAGGTATTGGATTAATGGTTTCATTATTCTGGCAGAAATGTAATTAATCCTATAATATTGTAAACATCTAAAAAATATAAGGGCACTGGCCAGAACAGCAAAAATTATACATTTTTAAGATAAATATATTTATATTGCACCCATCATAAAAATTCTATTATTAACCCCTTCACCATCTTGCAATTTTCTGGTTTTTGCGCTTTTGTTTTTTGCTTCCCTTCTTCCCAGAGCCATGACTTCTTATTTTTCCATCAATATAGCCATATGAGGACTTGTTTATGGTGGGATGATTTTACCATATAGTGTGCTGGAAAACGTGAAAAAAAATTCCAAGTGTGGTAAAATTGACAAAAAAGGGCAATTTGACAATTATTTTTGTTTTTTTATTTACCATGTTAACTAAGTGCTAAAACTGACCTGCCAATATGACTCTCCAGGTCATTATGAGTACGCATATACCAAATATGTTATTTAAGTGGAGAAAAAAATCCAAAATTTGTAACAAGAAAAAAAGTCGCTATTTTCCAAGACCAGCAGCGTCTAAATTTTGTAGGATCTGGGGCTGGGTGAGGGTTTATTTCTCGTGCACCGAGCTATGTTTTCATTGATACCATTTTGGGGTAGATGTGATGTTATTGCATTTTATTGTTATGTTGCAGAACCAATAAAACGTAATTCTGGCGTTTTGATTTTTTTTCTCGTTATGCTGTTAACCAATCAGATATATTTACTTTATGTTTTGATAGATCGGGAATTTCTGAATGCAGTGATACAAAATATGTGTATTTTTAAAAATGTATTATTAATTTATTTTGAATGGGGCAAAAGGTGAGTGATTTAAGCTTTTAGGGTAAGTTCACAACAGGCGTTTTTGCAGCCTCTTTTTAATGTATCTTATATGCAAATTTTCAGCTGCGTCTTACAGTAATAGCAAAGTCTATAAGATTTCAGAAATCTCATGTATTTTTTTTTGTCATCAGGATTTTGTGCTTGGCAAGGTTTTTTGCACAATAGATCATGTCACTTCCTTCAGCATTTTTTCAGCGTTTTCACTCACTGAAATTGCTGCAGAAAAAAATAGTGAAAAATTGCCATGTGAACTTACCCTTACGGTTTTTACATTTTAAAATTATTTTTTAATTTTTTTTACTTTTTACCTGTTTCAATAATCCCCTTGGAAGATTTGAAGCTAGGGCCGGCATTCATAGGAGATTCACAATGACAGGCACGAGGGTTTTCTGCAGACCCCTGACTGTTATGACGCACCGGGTGGAGCGTGAATCCATCTGTGGCTGCTAGAGGCACATGAAAGCGGATCAGATGCAGGGAAAGATGCGAGCCTAGAGCTGGAGCTCGCATCAACTGCAGGGACACAACCTTGGAAGTACCTGTATGTCTAAGGTTGTGAAGATTCCAATATTTTGGCTTGAGTTTGAATTTAAAGACAGAAATTGATTATGTCTATGTGGCCCTGCTTCTATACTATAATGAAAATATTCTACTATTATGACTGTTCTGCCCATTCTGTGCAGCAAGACATTTCTTAAGTGCTGTTCCAGCTATGGTCACTAGATGTCATAGTGGCCCTTCTTTCCTATTCAGGTGTTTAGAATCCACTGTCCCTTTAATGGTTATTCTGTTCAGAACTGCCCCTTCTTCCTTTCCAGGTCAGCAACATGTAGCCATTTCTGCCAGATCTCTGAGGTGCTCACATGTGCTCAGCTCCCTGCAAGATCACTGCTTATATCATGCGGATTCTGGTGAGGTTTTCATGCAGTTATGTAATATATGCTATGCATCTGTGTTAGCTGGCCATAGTGCATGCCCCATGATATTTGCAATGCATTTTCAGTTCCTGTAATACTATTACACTGCATGTTAGTTATATGCATCCTCTGTTCAGTTAATGCAAGGCTGACAGCCATAAGTTGTTTAGATATCTCTTTCTCTGCTGTGTATGTTGTACTGCTCAGCCTCTGTATGATGCATGCTACCGATATAACAACACTCTGTATCATTGCTATTGTTGTGATAGTACCCTGTATTGCTGTGATATTGTCTGCCAGTGTTGACATGCTGCATTGTCTGTTCCCTTATAGTTTTTACCCAAAATCATCCATAACTTTGTACAACAATCTCTGATTCATCCCCAATTGTGTTCAACAACCTCTGATTTCATCTACTACTGTGTTCACCAATCTTATCTACTATACCATCTGTTATCATCTCCCATTGTTGTCCATATCATCCCAATAAATATAGACTTAAGCACCCTTACAGTCTTGTTACTGGGAGTGGATGAAGGGTTTAGCCGTATGCTGGAATCCACACAGCGTCATATGTGGAAGAAGGCAGAACAATGACAATTTAAAATGGTGACAGACAGCATGGTTCTGTAACTAAATGACAGATGATATAAAGCTACATCTACAACATTTCAGGAATGTGTAGATGTATTTTAATTAGCACATTGCTCAGACACATTGGAAGCAAATAAGTTAAAATCTACTGACAAAGGAACCATCTGTAATTGCAAAATATCACAAAATGTTTTAGTGCTTATGTTAAGATTTATATCAGTAATTTCTAATGACTTGTCAACTTGTGAATGTTATCAGATCACCTCTTGAAAAAGCGGGAATACTCGTTTAAAATGTCAGTTGTCTGACAGACAAAGCAAGTTTAGCTTGCACTGTCAGTAAGCTGCATGATCCTTTCACCCATGGGAATGAGTGATTTGAAGTGTTTTGACACAAAAAGCTAGACTAGCATTCATAATTGAATACAAATTCCTTAAAAGCCAAAAAATGGGCCTACTGAATAGTTAGAGAATGACAATGATAGATTGGCCAAATATACACTAATAAAAATGAGGTTAAATAATTATCTATTTTTATAAATTATTTACTCTACGTGTTAATGTACATGCTGGGTGTATACTAGACAGATAGACAAATGATCTTCATCCATTAAAACCATTGTTGCATTTTTTTGTTTATTCTGCTGAGCTGAAAATGAAAAATCATTAGAGGCGATTTCCTTGACTGCACAAGTCTTCAATGATACTGTCATACTTAAATTCAGAAACTAATGCTAAAACCATGCATACTGCCGCTACAAGTAGTATCTTTCATGGCACATTAACACAACCACAGTACATTTACCAACTGACTCAAAATGAGTGCTGACTCTATCTGAGCTCCTGCCTTCACCCTTCAAGTCATTATGGTCTTTTTTGCAGGACACTCTAATCAGTCTGAATGCACTTTCTAGCAAATATATTGCAAACTTTACGTCTGACAAGACATGAGTCTGCCCAGTGCATCATATAAGTGTATCATAGAAGTGTGTGGAGTTATGGAAGAATTAATCCAGAATTGAACCAGAAGGGAACTGAAGGTAACTGGATAGTCACTGTAAACAATGTTTCTGTTTGTTTTCACTCTCATCCCTATAATCCTTCACTTTCTGCTAACCCCCCTAATCCCTACACCTAGTAAGGAACTGGTTATCTCTCCCTCCATCCTCCCCATCCATCTCACCTTTCCTTCATAACTGTTCAACATACAATCCTCTGTCTCCAAACACAGAAAGCCCCATCATGCCCTCTCCTGCTTCTACCTGCTATCACTTTCTCTGCTCCTCCTCACTGCCGGTGATATTTCTCCAAATCCTGGCACTCCTCACCACATCCCCACAGTCATTTCTACCTCCCACACACGCGCTATCACAAATTTCCGTAACCTCTCTAACCTTATACCCATCCACCCAGCTCCCACTTCCCCATTCCCACTAACAGAAGCTCTATGGAACGCTCACACTGTCTGCATCAAATTTTCTCACATCCTTTTCATTACTAACAAACCCTCCTTACTTGCTATTACTGAAACCTGGCTCACCCCTCTAACACAACCTCTCCAGCTGCACTTTCATATGGTGGATCCCACCTTTCCCACACCCCGTACCCCAGCAGTAAGCATGGTGGAGGAGTTGGGTTTCTCCTGTCAGATACAGTAACTGCTCCTTCACCCATATCCCACTGCCACCCTCTGTTACCCTCTCTTCATTTGAGGTGCACTCTGTGTGCATCTTCTCCCCCACCAACATTCAACTGGCTGTCATTTACCTCCCCCCAGGGTCAGCCACCACCTTCTTCTACCACTTCACCCCCTGGCTACTTAATTTCCTCTCCGTTGACATCTCCACTATCATCATGGGTGACTTCAACATCCCCACTGACATTTCCCTCTCAGTTGCCACTAAACTTCTATCTCTCATTTCCTCCTTCGGCCTCGCTCAATGGTCTTCTGCAGCCACTCACAAAAACGGCCATACACTGGACCTCATCTTCACCTGTCTCTGCTTCCTATCTAACCTCTCTAACTCACCACTACCTCTTTCTGACCACAGCCTGCTTACATTCTCTTCCCTCTGCTCTCCAGGTCCGCAATCCTCACCCCAAAAACTTGCACACCCTGGCAAAAATCTTAAACACCTCTATCTACACTTTCTGAATCCCTTCTCCCTCTAAAAGACATAAGTTCCTTACACAATGTTGATGCGGCTGCCGCTTTGTATAACACCACAATAGCTGCGGCTCTTGAATCGGTCGCCTCTATCATAAATACCAAAGCTCGCAAAATCAACAGACAACCCTGGCACACCAGCCTGACCAAAGAACTGAGGCGTGCTTCCAGGGTTGTTGAGTGGAGATGGAAAAGATCCCACTCCAATAAGCACTTCATCGCATTCAAGCAGTACCTCACTATTTTCAAGGACACACTTGCTGCAGCAAAACAAACCTACTTCTCATCTCTCATATCATCCCTGTCTCACAGCCCTAAACAGCTGTTCAACACCTTCAATTCTCTCCTCCATCCACCAGCACCTCCTCACTCTCCACTCATCTCAGCTGAAGACTTTGCCTCATTCTTCAAACAGAAGATTGATAGCATCAGAGAGAGCTTTGGCCTACAATCCCCACAACCCCTCTTCCTAACTACTCAGCCCTCCTCCTCCAAAACCAGCTTCTCCACCATTATAGAAGACCAACTTTCTGCCTACTCTCAAAATCACATATCACCTCCTGTGCACTTGACCCGATCCCATCCCATTTCATCCAAAATCTCACCACAGTCTTCATCCCAACGCTAACCCATCTCTTCAATCTATCAATAACAACTGGTGTTTTCCCCTCATGCTTCAAGCATGCCTCAATCACAACCATCCTCAAAAAGCCCTCCCTTGACCCATCCTCTGTATCTAGCTATCACCCCTTATCACTTCTCCACTTTGCCTAAAAACTACTGGAACAACATGTCCATTTTGAACTGTTCTCCCACCTCTGTTCCTGCTCCCGCTTTGACTACTTACTATCTGGCTTCCGACCGCATCATTCGACTGAAACTATCCTAACTAAAATCACCAATGACCTACTAACTGCCAAAGCCCAGAGACAATACCCTTTCCTACTCCTCCTGGACCTGTCCTCTGCCTCTGACACAGTGGACCACTCTCTATTACTACAGAGCCTCTCATCTCTTGACATCACAGATTTGGATCTTGGATCATGTCATACCTAACAGACTGAACATTCAGTGTCTCCCACTCACACATCAATTCTCACCTCGCCCCTATCTGTCAGAGTCCTGCAAGGTTTAGTCCTAGGGCCCCTGCTCTTCTCCATTTACACCTTTGGCCTGGGAGAGCTCATAAAATCTCACGGCTTGCAGTATCACCTCTATGCTGATGACACATAGATCTACCTCACTGGACCTGATATCAACTCCCTACTAACCAGAATCCCACAAGATCTGTCAGCTATTTCATCCTTCTCAGTTAGATTTCTAAAACTTAACATGGACAAAACATAATTCGTCATCTTTCCCCATCTCACTCGACTCCCCCAACAAACCAACCCATTAAAGTAAAGGGGTGCTCACTCTCCCCAGTCCCAAAACCTAGCTGCCTCAGGGTAATCCTTGACTCTGAGCTCTCCTTCAAACCATATATCCAAGCCCTTTCCACTTCATGTTGACTTCAACTCAAAAACATCTCCTGGATCCATACATTCCTCAACCTGGAATCTGCAAAAACTCTAGTGCATGCCCTCATCACTTCCCAGCTTTACTACTGCAACCTCCTGCTCTGTGACCTCCTCTCTAACACTTTTGCACCCCTCCAATCTATTTAATCTCTGCTGCCCGACTAATCCACCTATCCACCCGCTATTCCCTGGCCTCTCCTCTCTGTCAATCCCTTCACTGGCACCCCATTACCCTGAGACTCCAGTTAAAAATCCTAACTATGGCATACAAAGCTAACCACAACCTGTCTCCTCCATACATCTGTGACCTCATCTCCCAGTACATACCAGCACACAACCTCCAATCCTCACAAAATCTCCTTCTCTGCTCTCCTATTATCTCCTCTTCCCGCAATTGCATACAAGCTTTCTCCTGTGCATCCCCCCTTCTTTGGAACTCTCTAGCCCAACATATCAGACTCTTGCCTACCGTGGAAACCTTCAAAAGGAATCTGAAGACCTACCTCTTCTGACAAGCCTACAACCTGCAAGAGCCACCGATCCACCAAACCACTGTATGATCAGCTCTGCCTTCACCTATTTTATCCACACCCAGCCCTTGTAGCTTGTGAGCCCTCACGGGCAGGGTCCTCTCTCCTCCTGTACCAGTCGTGACTTGTATTGATCAAGATTACTGTAATTGTTTTTATTATGTATACCCTTTTTCACATGTAAAGTACCATGGAATAAATGGTGCTATAATAATATAATTAGAAATAATAATAATAATAATAATAATAATTAGCCCAAGGGTAGTTTTAGATGGGAAGAAATGCATTAAAAGGACCAGCAGGTCCAAAGAGATTAAATTGATTGCAAGCATTTGTTAGTGTAGCTTTCCTCACAGACTGCACAGCTTTCCAGTCTATAAAATAGTTGCTGGCAGAGGAGCATGTGATCAGCTTTGTCCAATTGAGAACCTCAAGTGAGAAAACTGCTTTTCAATTGGAGGAGATTGATGGACAGGTCCCGTCACATGTTCTTCCACCAGCAGCTATTTTAGGCATTGGAAAGCTGTGCAGTCTGCCAGGAAAGCTGCAAAACCAAGAGCAGGAGCAGAATCTGTCATACCTATGTAAGTGCCACAAAATCATGCCCCCAACATATTTATTAAAATAATGCTGTTGGGCACATTATCATTAACTGATTGTGCAGCCAGCAATTGAGAGTGTAATACAGCAACTATAGGAGGGAAATGGTGCAACAATTTTTAAGAAACCCAATAAAAAAAATGATTTTTAGCCCCAAATGTATGCAACAAAGCAAGAAACTATACTGTTCCCAAAAGGTGGACAACTCCTTTAAGTAAAGTTAACTCATTAGGTGCAAATACTTTCTCCACAACAGACAAAATATGAGCAAACAAAACCGTTATATTCCGCTCTACAGCCATTATTGCACTATGCTTCCAGTTCAACATGAAAAATGTGGTGACAGGTTCTCTTTAACCCCGCTTTTATGTTCGGTAAAAAACGTCCGATTTTGAACTTTAATATTTTTAAAAATATTCAAGATGCGGTTCTGAAACTTGTGGTTGATTGACTTTTCCTCATTATTTGAGGGGTTCTTACTATGGGTACTTTTTTTTTTTTGTTTACTTTTTGCTCCACAATTTTTTATATGCTTGTACTGTTCGGTCAAAAATGACCGATAGCATTTTATAGTGATCTCCAGCCATTTTATGAGTAAAATAAAGGAGCTATAATCTCATTTTGGACTATATATTACATCTACTACTATTTATCAATTTATTTAGGTCCTTTTGGTCCATGCAGATTTACACATACATACATTTTCTCATTACAATACTGCTGATGGATTACCTTCCAGTAAAGTTATGTGCCAAATATTTTTACCCTGCTGTTCATGTAAAATAGTTCAATTCAGTTCTCAACATTTCATATTGTAAATGAACCTATTCTCTTTTTTTACTTGTGTTCCCTGATCAAATTTCTGTGACAGGCTGACCTGAAAGAGTACTAATAAATTCTGTCCAAAAAGTGTGTTTGCTTTACTCTGAGCTCTAAAGGCCCTTTTACATTTAGCGATGCACCAGCGATCCGACCAGCGATCCAACCCGGTCAGGATCGCTGGTGCATCGCTAAATGATCGCTAGTGAGCTTTCACACAGAAAGACCTCACAGCGATGCAGCAGCGACGCAGCGCACGATACTTACCATTCACACACAGCGATCCTGCGTCCTCCCGCCCGCCTCCACGCGTCGCTCGTCGTCACAGCAGGAAGTCTCAGCAGGAAGCGTCCGACGAGAAATGGAGCCGGACATTCTCGCGCGATCAGCGATGGACAGCGGAGGAGCCGGTCGCTGGTAAGTATCACACATAGCGATATCGCTAGCAATATCGCTATTACGTCACCAAACCAGTGACGTTTTAGCGATATTGCTAGCGATATCGCTTAGTGTAAAACCCCCTTTATCCTAAAGAGTGGGAAGTGTTTTATTTTATCTTATCAGTAGACAATTGCCATAGTAGTCTATCCAGTTTCATTTTCAGTCCAGCTGGAGAGAGCAGAGAGGACATATACAGACAACAGTGTTCTGAAGGATCATCGTTAAATATGCAATATGCATAAATATTCCAATAAAGCCATGTTAAATGTTTTGACACAAAAACAAATAAAAAGTAAGCTTTTCTTTCCATTTTTCATTTGTTTATAAACAACCAGGTTCACATACAATATAATACTGCAAAAAATATTCAATTAAAACACTTAAATTAGCTAAAAATCAAGACTTTATTAGGTCCGGTCAAAAATGACCGGAACATAACATGTGAATAGTGGTAACAAACAGAATAGCAGGGTTAAGAAAAGCCACACTGCAATCACTTAATACTTGATTCATATTTCATTTACACAGTAACTAAGGCTTTGTAATATCCAGTATGCAGCAAAAGTCTAATGTAAGGTTTATACAGGGCCATTTCATGCCATTCCCCATTAGCACAAAAAGATCACAGCTAAAAGCATCCAACTGTTTTTACCAATAAAACACGACTGTGAGACCAGATTGATTCACCAATTCATACATGGTGAAAAATATCAAATAGTTTCTGGATAATTAAAAACAGGAAAAAAAGTGTTTTCTTACCCTCTGCATGTTAACCTTTCCCTTGGGTTGATTGATGATCCATTTAAATTAATTAACAGAATCCCAACTACCCATTTTCCAGCCTATTAAGTCCCAGTGCCTGGCAGTTATTTCTGAACTTACCTTTTGTTAGTGCCTGCTTGCGGCTCAGTCCATTATTAGCTCTTACTGTATGCAATTAATAGTTACTACTGTGTGCCATGTAATGTTTCAGAACTTTAGGTAAAGTTAATTTTAAACTTAAGGTTTCTCTTATAGTACGCCACTTACATAGGAAAAAAAGCTCTTGATTTATCCATAATAAATCTGTAATAAGCTGGATAGCAGGGAACACAGACATTTTAAGAGGTGGTGACACTCGGGTCCCAGTGTCTGAAAAGTTCCAAAATCCCTCTTGCCGCATAAGAACACATTAGTCTTATAAATAGCACAGGAGAGGTGGGGGTTTTATTATGGCTTCTGCATTAGGATTGAGATTCCAGCTATGCCTCTGCGGGGAACACCAACTCAGGTTCACCTCTGGAACCATCAATAACAGCAGCTCTCTTCTTTACGCAGCTCACTCAGCTTCCACACCTGCATCACTACACAAGGGAAAATTATACTTTTCCAAGACTCATGTTGCTTTCCTGTCATAAAGCTATATGCAATGAAATGGCATGGAGAGCTGGCAATACCTATTAGGTGAAAATTAGCCAAATTAACAATTTTTTATGAGTTCACCAGACTACATGAGTCAACAGTGTGATGCAGCAGCAAAACAAGGCAAATGCAATTCTGGGATGTGTTAATCGAAGCATACAATCTAGATCACATGAATTCATTGTTCTCCTCTACTCCTCTTTGGTCAGACCTCATCTGGAATACTGTGTCCAGTTTTGGGCACCACATTTTAAAAAAGACATAAACAAGCTGGCGCAAGCTCAGAAAAGAGAGACCAGAATGGTGATCGCTCTGCAAACCATCTCCTATGAGGAACGGTTACAGGATTTGGAATGTTTAGCTTGCAAAAAAGAGGAGACTTAATAGCTGTCTACAAATATCTTAAGGGCTGTCACAGTGTAGAAGGATCATCTTTATTCTCATATGCACAAGGAAAGACTACAAGCAATGGGATGAAACTGAAAGGGAGGAGACACAGATTAGATATTAGAAAAAAACTTTTCGACGGTGAGGGTGATCAACGAGTGGAACAGGTGGTGAGTTCCCCCTTCAATGGAAGTCTTCAAACAGAGGCTGGACAGCCATCTGTCTGGGATGATTTGGTGAATCCTGCTTTGAGCAGGGGTGGACCAGATGACCCAGGAGGTCCCTTCCAACTCTACCATTCTATGATTCTATGACTATACACTGTGTATTGGATCATGTCTATATTGATTATGATAAAAATCTTGGAGCAAAGAATGACTGAGTATGTGGAACTTCAGCATGCCCAACCCTCGCTTCTTGGGAGATAAATTTCCACCACTGTACTTTCCCAATATAGTACTAGTTTTATAGTATCCATAGTTTTGGCAAACTTTGTTTTGAAATATTCCATACATCCACGCCCAATTTATAGAGCATATATCCTAGCTCTTGTTTATAGATGATGATGATGCAGCGGTCTGTGACGAAGCCAAGCATTTTATGGGTCAATAAGGTTGTTGGGCAATGAGAATTGATTCTATTTTTTTCTTTGAAATCCTTACATCAAAGATCTAAAAAGAATTTGAATTCACTTTTTTGTAAATGAGAGTATTATACACATTAATGGCTTTACAGTACAATAATCAAACCGGCACTGCTTGCTGTTTTAATTTCTTATTTCAATTCCACTGCTAATGATATTTAAAATGTATTTTAGATGATTGCTTTAATGCAAGCTGAAAAATGTATTTCCCATAATTGTGCACGTAGAACATTACCCTGCACTCTAGGTCAGCAAGCGTGAGATTACACTAATTGATAGGTTGAGAATAAGAGTGTTTTGTTACAGCTCATGTTAATGTATGATCGTAGGCTTTTTATCACATTGCATTTCAAAACAGAAAAAATACTATGCTAAATAATACTATACGCTACATCAAAAAGAACATTTGGCAATCATTATAGTTTTATTTTTAATATATTTACATTATTGTTTTTATGTTCTTAATCACTACATCATTGGAATGACCATTGTACTTAGTACTATGGGCCTAAAAGCTTCTATTATGGGAATATGAGCAATCTAAATCCTTTGCCTGACAAGACTTCCCTGCTGGAAGTCTAATCTGCAAAATGTCAGCCATCGCAGAACAGCCATATACTATTTGCTCATGCCTCATCAAAAGCTTTTCAAATCTGCCATTATTTCCAAAGTCCCCAAATGAATCACAAGAAAATATGTAAAATAAGGTAACATTTTGAAAGATGCATAAGGATAAAATACGCAAGTGAGATCAGTGCATGTTGGCGCAAAGACTGAGAAAATGGCTGCAAAATGTTTGGAGAAAGCTATCTACCTATCTATCTATCTATCTATCTATCCCATATCAATCTATCTATCTATCTATCTATCTATCTATCTATCTCATATCTATCTATCTATCTATCAGCACTGTGTCATTTCTTCTCTGAAAGATAGGCTAGGGGTTATTTTCTGGAGATGTCTTATTTTTTTTCCATCAATCTATCGTTATTCTTGAACAAAAAAATTACCATCTAATCAAATATAATCATGTCATCACACACACTGCTCATATGGTACAAACCAGTCAGTCTTCTCTTCAGTTCTTCCAGACACCTGCATTTAAAGGACCTTTGGTGACTACATGATCATATGACCATGATGTCAGCAAAGGTTCTTAAGCAGTTTTAACTTCGTAATAGAAATGCCGAAGGACCTTAAAGGGAATCTGTCACCCCTTTTTTGAGATATCATATAATGATATCATTCAATTGTGTGTCACATAAGGATTCTCTTAGTACTTTTGCTTCCCCCTGACCCCGCCCCTTTCATGCATAAATACCTTTTTTATATCTGTTCAGATGTATGTAAACTGCCGTGGTCC
The DNA here is from genome assembly GCF_039654945.1 of Dendrobates tinctorius. NCBI lineage: Eukaryota > Metazoa > Chordata > Amphibia > Anura > Dendrobatidae > Dendrobates > Dendrobates tinctorius. The sequence goes on from NW_027361692.1 coordinate 17,980,450, forward strand.
GGTCCGCTGGGCGGGGCTTATTCACCTGCTCCCCCTCCCTGTCTTGCTCTATGCATTTCTTCTTGTGTAGAGCAAGACAGGGAGGAGGGAGCAGGTGAATAAGCCCTGCCCATCGGACCGGACAGCGGCAGTTTACATCCATCTGAACAGATATAAAAATGGTATTTATGCATGAAAGGGGCGGGGTCAGGGGGAAATAAAAGTACTAAGAGAATCCTTATGTGACACACAATTGAATGATATCATTATATGATATCTCAAAAAAGGGGTGACAGATTCCCTTTAAGAGAGTGGAGGCCCTGCGTAATTACGAGATCCCTCCCAAAACGCCGGTCCTGACTCTAATTAAAGCCTATTTTTCGAGTAGGGCTTATATTTTAATCATACTTAAAAAATCCAGTAAAATCATGCTAGTGCTTATTTTCGAGGAAACAAGGTTTACAGCTATTCTGCATATTCTATCTATTCTATCTGTTAATCTGTCTGTCTACCAATCTATCTCTATTTTCCTAGTCTTTTAAAATACTGATTTAGAAAAGTTCATAAAAAGAATCAACATTAATTGCAAGCTTTCCTTACTTTAATGGAATGCTACCTACCAGAAAAAAAGGGAAAGTTCACAGATTTTTGCAAGCTGCTTTTAGCAAATCTGATGGTGTTTTTGCATTAACCTTCTTAGATAGCAGTGTTCTACTATCAAGGACCATTTAACCTAAACTGTCTGCATAGAAGTTTATTGCTAGGTAATGGCTGATGACTGTGTTTTATAAGAAGCCCAGGGCAATTGGCAATAGTAGAATAAATGACAATTTCACTTTACAGCTATTTGTTTATCTTTAGTGGAGAGAATAAAATTCATCCCTACAGTTTATATGTCATTCTGTGTAATTACCACAGAATGATGTGTGAGCCGTGCGTCAATTAAATGAACCATGTTCTAAAACTTAATTGAATACTTTCAACATTAAGTCCCACATTCCATGCAAGGAAAATCACATTTACAAACCAGCTAAAAGTTTATTCTGCCACATTTTTTAAATTATATATTATGTTATCCAATATTATTAATATATTACTCTATGCCCCATATTATTATATTACACAAGTCTGCTTCCCTTTATCTTCTACCCTTGACATCCAATAATAAAATGGACACCAAGATCTTTTTTCTTAAAGAGAATTTGTCACCTAATCTGAGAGCATCATAATGTAGAGACAGGAACCCTGATTCCAGCGATGTGTCACTTATTGGGCTTCCATTATTGTTTTATCAGCAGGAGATTATCATTAGAGGACTATTAAACCTGTTGCCCCAATTTTTCGCAACCATGGATACCTACATTACTGCAATGCCCTATATAAGGTTAGCAACATTGTGAATCCGAAGAACTATACTAAATTTCTAATTGGAAGTATCTGCTAATATTATTATTATTACACCTATTAGATCTTGAGATAGGATCTTGGAAAAGGGAATAACTATTTAAGTATGTATTTTTTTATTTTTTTTAACTTCTCGGCCCTCTATGATCTAGAAAAATAGTGACCAGCCGCCATTTCGCTGGATTCGCTGGAAACAAAATGCAATTAAAAAAATTAGACTTGAGAAAATCTGAATTTTTTATAACATTTGTCAATTAGATTTGTTTATTTCTACTGATAAAGCATTACACTAGGGACGGTCAGTACATGTTAAGATTATTATGTTTTTTTCCTTTGGCTTTGGTGCGATAAATATCTTTTTTACAAGTTTGTGTATATTAACAAATCAATTCAAATAACTTACATACAAATGCTTCTCACTAAATTAGAATATCATCAAAAAGATAATTTATTTCAGTTCTTCAATACAAAAAGTGAAACTCATATATTATATAGAGTCATTACAATACAATTACAATAAATTAGAATTCTTTATAACACCAGCTTGAAAAATGACTTTAAAATCTGAAATGGTGGCCTACTGAAATGCATGTTCAGTAAATGCACTCAATACTTGTTCGGGGCTCCTTTTGCATCAATTACTGCATCGATGCGGTATGGCATGGAGGTGATCAGCCTGTGGCACTGCTGAGGGGTTATGGAAGCCCAGGTTACTTTGATAGCAGCTTTTAGCTCATCTGCATTGTTGGGTCTGATGTCTCATCTTCCTCTTGACAATTCTCCATAGATTCTCTATAGGGTTAAGGTCACGTGAGTTTGCTGGCCAATCAAGCACATTGATACTGTTGTTTTTAAACCAGATATTGGTACTTTTGGCAGTGTGGACAGGTGCCAAGTCCTGCTGGAGAATGAAATTTCCATCGCCAAAAAGCTTGTCGGCAGAGGGAGGTATGAAGTGCTCGATAATTTCCTGGTATACGGCTTTGATCTTGATAAAACACAGTGGACCTACACCAGCAGATGACATGGCTCCCCAAACCATCACTGATTGTGGAAACCTCACACTAGACCTGAAGCAGTGTGGATTGTGTACCTCTCCAATCTTCCTCCTGACTCTGGGACCTTGATTTCCAAATGAAATACAAAATTTTGTTTCATCTGAAAACACCTTGGACCACCGAGCAACAGTCCAGTTATTTTTCTCCATGGCCCAGGTAAGATGCTTCTGGCGTTGTCTATTGGTCATGAGTGGCTTGACACAAGGAATGCGAAACTTGTAGCCCATGTCCTGGATATAGCAAAACACAGTTTTGGTGAACACATAGTGTGTAATTTTATTTATAATGTCATTAATATATTACTTGGATGGAAATGACAGGCTCCGGCTTCCCAATGAGGTTCAGGGGGATGTGCAGGCCACCGGTGGTTCTGGGACATTGTTCCTAGCTACAGTCATGGCCAAAAGTATTGACACCCCTGCAATTCTGTCAGATAATACTCAGTTTCTTCCTGAAAATGATTGCAAACACAAATTCTTTGGTATTCTTATCTTCATTTAATTTGTCTTAAATGAAAAAACACAAAAAGAATTGTCCTAAAGCCAAATTGGATATAATTCCACACCAAACATAACAAAGAGGGTGGACAAAAGTATTGGCACTGTTCGAAAAATCATGTGATGCTTCTCTAATTTGTGTAATTAACAGCACCTGTAACTTACCTGTGGCACCTAACAGGTGTTGGCAATAATTAAATCACACTTGCAGCCAGTTGACATGGATTAAAGTTAACTCAACCTCTGTCCTGTGTCCGTGTGTGTACCACATTGAGCATGGAGAAAAGAAAGAAGACCAAAGAACTGTCTGAGGACTTGAGAAACCAAATTGTGAGGAAGCATGAGCAATATCAAGGCTACAAGTTCATCTCCAAAGACCTGAATGTTCCTGTGTCTACCGTGCGCAGTGTCATCAAGAAGTTTAAAGCCCATGGCACTGTGGCTAACCTCTCTAGATGTGGCCGGAAAAGAAAAATTGACAAGAGATTTCAATGCAAGATTGTGCGGATGTTGGATAAAGAACCTCCACTAACATCCAAACAAGTTCAAGCTGCCCTGCAGTCCGAGGGTACAACGGTGTCAACCCGTACTATCCGTCAGCATCTGAATGAAAAGGGACTGTATGGTAGGAGACCCAGGAAGACTCCACTTCTTACCCCGAGACATAAAAAAGCCAGGCTGGAGTTTGCCAAAACTTACCTGAAAAAGCCTAAAACATTTTGGAAGAATGTTTTCTGGTCAGATGAGACAAAAGTAGAGCTTTTAGGGCAAAAGCATCAACATAGAGTTTACAGGAGAAAAAAGAGGCATTCAAAGAAAAGTACACTGTCCCTACAGTCAAACATGGCGGAGGTTCCCTGATGTTTTGGGGTTGTTTTGCTGCCTCTGGCACTGGACTGCTTGACCGTGTGCTTGGCATTATGAAGTCAGAAGACTACCAACAAATTTTGCAGCATAATATAGGGCCCAGTGTGAGAAAGCTGGGTCTACCTCAGAGGTCATGGGTCTTCCAGCAGGACAATAACCCAAAACACACTTCAAAAAGCACTAGAAAATGGTTTGAGAGAAAGCACTGGAGACTTCTAAGGTGGCCAGCAATGAGTCCAGACCTGAATCCCATAGAACACCTGTGGAGAGATCTAAAAATGGCAGTTTGGAGAAGGCACCCTTCAAATATCAGGGACCTGGAGTGGTTTGCCAAAGAAGAATGGTCTAAAATTCCAGCAGAGCATTGTAAGAAACTCATTGATGGTTACCGGAAGCAGTTGGTCGCAGTTATTTTGGCTAAAGGTTGTGCAACCAAGTATTAGGCTGAGGGTGCCAATACTTTTGTCCAGCCCATTTTTGGAGTTTTGTGTGAAATGATCAATGTTTTGCTTTTTGCTTCATTCTCATTTGTGTTTTTTCATTTAAGGCAAATTAAATGAAGATAATAATACCAAAGAATTTGTGTTTGCAATCATTTTCAGGAAGAAACTGAATATTATCTGACAGAATTGCAGGGGTGTCAATACTTTTGGCCATGACTGTATATATACCTGGCTCACTGGCTCCATAATATGAATAAATGCCCTAAGCAACTTCCGGTTGTAACAACTTCCGTCCAGTTGTAACCGGTGACGTCACCGCACACCTCTTTCCATGTTAACCCTCAACACACACACTCCTCTCACCTTTCACCATCTCCACTCACTCTTTCACGCCACATACGACCCTTTCTCTCACTCCGTCTCTCATACTCACGCTGTCATCGCCGCTGATCCACGATCCCCGACATCTTCTTCCGGCGACGCCATTTTGGATCGGCGAAATCCCGCGATAGTCAAGATGGCGTCACCGCAAGAACATGTCGCCGGCGTTGAGGACGTCGGGATCCAAAATGGCGTCGGCGAAATCTCGCGAGATTTCGCCGACGCCATTTTGGATCCCGACAGCATCCACGCCGGCGACATGTTCCTGCGGCGACGCTATTTTGGATCGGCGAAATCCCACGATACTCAAGATGGCGTCGCCGCAAGAACATGTCGCCGGCGAGGACGACGTCGGGATCCAAAATGGCGTCGGCGAAAACTCGCGAGATTTCGCCGACGCCATTTTGGATCCCGACGTCGTCCGCACCGGCGACATGTTCTTCCGGCGACGCCATCTTGACTATCGCGGGATTTCACGATACTCAAGATGGCGTCGCCGTAAGAACATGTCGCCGGCGTGGACAACGTCTGGATCCAGGATGGCGCCGGCGGAAGAAGATGTCGGGGATCGTGGAGCAGAGGCGATGACGGCGTGAGTATGAGAGACGGAGTGAGAGAAGGGGTCGTATGTGGAGTGAAAGAGTGAGTGGAGATGGTGAAAGGTGAGAGGAGTGTGTGTTTTGAGGGTTAACTTGGCAAGAGGTGTGATGCTGTCGCATCCTCCTGATGCGATAGCATCGGGCCATAATCTAGTAATATGAATAAACTATTTAAGTTGCTATTCCTTGCACTTGCACTATAGCTCCCCCTATGGGCTCTAGGTAGTTGTGCGGCCATTTCTACTTATACAGCAGCATTCTTGGCACAATCTTTCCATCTGTCCCTCATACCAACCCGTGTATTGATCTGTTTTCACTGTTTTTTTGCATGTATTTTAATCAATAAAGCTTTTTCTATTTCATTACAAATACGCTTGTGGACTAGTACATCATTGTTGCCATAGGCAACTGTGTTTTGCTAATAATGTTTTGGTGTGTCTAGCACTATAATCCCACACACTGTTAATTGTATAGAGATTTATCATGTGTGTTTGTTGGTGGAGTATAGGGTACCATGTCCTGGATATCTCTGTGTGTAGTGGGTCTTGAAGCAATGACTCCAGCAGCAGTCCACTTCTTGTGAATCTCCCCCAAATTTTTGAATGGCGTTTTCTTAACAATCCTTTCAAGGTTGCGGTTATCCCTGTTGCTTGTGCACCTTTTTCTGCCACACTTTTCCTTACACTCAACTTTCCATTAATACGCTTGGATACAGCACTCTGAGAATAGCCAGCTTCTTTAGCAATGACCTTTTGTGGCTTACCCTCCTTGTGGAGTGTGTCAATGGCTGCCTTCAGGACATCTGTCAAGTCAGCAGTCTTCCCAATGGTTGTGGAGCCTACTGAAACAAACTATGGGACCTTTTTAAAGACTTAGCAAGCATCTGCATGTTTTTTTTGCTAATTATTTTAATTTACTGAGATAATGCCTTTTGGGTTTTCATTGGCTGTAAGCCATAATCATCAACATTAACAGAAATAAACACTTGAAATAGATCACTCTGTTTGTAATGACGCTATATAATATATGAAATTCACTTTTTGAATTGAAGAACAGAAATTAATAAACTTTTTGATGATATTCTAATTTAGTGAGAAGCACTTGTACCATCCACATGACCACTTCACGTTGTGTGATATCACACCTTTTAATAAGTTACATATTGTAATGTAGTGGTTCATTGGATACAATGATTGATCTCCTTTGGAGTTTCTCTAACTTTCCTGTATTTCCATGATGGAATTACTCACAAGAGGTTGAGAAAAACACACACACATCACTTGTATATACTTGCAATTTTAGATTAAACGCTAAAAAAACACCTCTTTGAGACAAGCACCAGTATTGATTTGATAAGTGATCTTCCAGTGGAAAGATGGTCATAATGCATAGTATAGGGTAAAACCTCAAATCCGTTTTAGGAAATTCGCTCGAAAAGGGTGTGATAGATTGGCTCACTCAGCTGCTCACAGAGGCAGATACAGGAACGTTTTTTTTCTGCTGGTTTAAGCTATATGGCATAAACATAAACCAGTGCAGGGTTAAAAAAAATATATATATCCTTTCTGACGTAACGGGAAAACAAAAGATAACATATAGCACCATCCATATCGCTGCCGGAATCTGCCAGCTCAGGAAAAACAACAGGGTTCAGTAGTTAGCCTATACAATAAACAGAGCTCTGGAGCTCTTCCCAACAGGCACACCAAACACTGAATGACTCAGAAGGCTGACTACCATCTAAACCCAACCCTGGAGAGGAGATGTGGTGAACAGCCTCCCAACCACTCTTCAGATGTTCACTTAAAAACCTAGTGTTCACTTAAAAACCACTAAGTGTGCTAGAGCATTTTCCCTAAGTTCATATCACTGAAGATAACAAGCTCAGTGATACATATCTCCCAGCTGCTACTTTACCAGTTACTTTGTCACAGGGGATAATCATTTGAAAGAGGTATTTAGGGGTTCTCTCCTTTGAGAAAACATCCTCCTATATGCACAGTTAATTTGTTTTTTCAGGCATTATACTTGCTTGACATTTGCATCTTGTTCTAGTAAGGATGCATTTTGCGAATACATCTCCCTGTTTATCTCCACAGTAGAGCTGCTCTTAAATTTGAAGCCTCATACCCTAACTATATTTATGATTCATTAGTGTGACTTTTAGAAATTAAACATTTGAAAATTATCTTCAACAAGAAATTATAAAATTCCACTAGTTGGCTAATTACATTGCATTAAGCTAAATTTAATCATCCCAACTGATTATTAGTTAAGATAGGGCTTTCGTAATTAAATTGTCATGAGCTGATTATAAGGCATCTTTCTTTATGACAGAACTCTTTGACTTATCATCTGTAACATGCCTTGATAGAGAATTCCGGCTTATTTTAGTTTTGCCTTTCAGTAAGTGAAAAGCATGCTCAATCTAGATGAGGCGACTGACTCAGCAAGTTACTTTAAGAAGCTATAGGGTTACATTTGGAACATGTTTTTTGGCATTATACATCTGTACTGTAAAAAACCTTCCAAAAAGTTTCAGCAGTAGGGCAGGGGCAGACAATCATATTTTCGGTCAGAGTGAGATCCAAGAAAACATCAAATCGCTCTCGGACCAATGTTAGTCTATGGAGCCGTGCACGCCAGATTTTTTCCTCGGACGGAGCCGGTGCCAAGGAAAAAAAAATCGCTGCATGCTCGAGTATGATCCAATATTCAGATCGTACTCAGCCACACAAGTCAATGAGTCTGTGGTACCCATCGGACAGCATTTGACTGACATCTGAGTCTAATCTAATTTCCACTGACTGATAGAATGGAGAAAATGGAGATAGTTTTTTCTCCATCTCCTCACACTATGCTCACATTCAGATCAGAGTGTGATAAGCATAATTAACCCAATTCTCTCCGATGAGAAAATACACTGTCTTCTGCACCTGCCCTTAGGCTGAATGTGAGCACAATGTATATGTCTGTACACTTCAGAAGTAATCCTGCTACTTTTGTGAGCTATTGCCAGACACAATAGAAAATGGATGGCTTACCCAGTTTTAGCAAAATTTTATAACAATATTTCTTTGGATCACTGAAAATACCTGTTTCAAAATCAATGAAAAAATATGTAAACGAGGATAAAACCTAAGGTACTAACACATAGACAGATGATCACCAAATGTGAAAACTGTATGAAGAGAATAAATTATAATGAGTAAGCTACCAGGTAGCACTAGCACCAAAAAATAAATATCCAATCAAAAATAATCAAATCACAATACAGATAAGTATACAGTACATGGTAGAAAATAAACTATAAATAAGTAAATAATAATAATAATAATGTAGCAACAAAAGCTAGCTGCATCAGGGTAATCCTTGACTCTGATCTCTCCTTCATACCATATATCCAAGCCTTTTCCACTTCCTGATGACTTCAACTCAAAAACATCTCCCAGATCCATACATTCCTCAACCTGGAATCTGCAAAAACTCTAGTGCATGCCCTCATCATTTCCCACCATTACTACTGCAACCTCCTGCTCTGTGACCTCCCCTCTAACACTCTCCCACCCCTCCAATCTATCCTAATCTCTGCTGCCCGACTAATCCACCTATCCACCCGCTATTCCCTGGCCTCTCCTCTCTGTCAATCCCTTCACTGGCACCCCATTACCCTGAGACTCCAGCTAAAAATCCTAACCATGGCATACAAAGCCATCCACAACCTGTCTCCTCCATACCGCTGTGACCTCATCTCCCAGTACCTACCAGCACACAACCTCCGATCTTCACAAAATCTCCTTCTCTACTCTCCTCTTATCTCCTCTTCCCACAACCGCATACAAGCTTTCTCCTGAGCATCCCCACTCCTCTGGAACTCTCTAGCCCAACATATCAGACTATCGCCTACTGTGGAAACCTTTAAAAGGAACATGAAGATCTACCTCTTCCGACAAGCCTACAACCTGCAGTAGCCACCAATCTACCAAACCGTTGCATGACCAGCTTTGCCCTCACCTATTGTATTCTCACCCAGCCCTTGTATATATACAGTACATGTTAGAAAATAAACTATAAATAAGTAAATAAAAATAATAATAATAATAATAATGTAGCAACAGATATCAAAACTTTCCAAATCTAAATTAAAATGGAGAAAATTCAGAAATGACCATGTGGATTTAGAATCCCAGGTTGGCTATATTCATCAGGGAATATTGTCTCTGCCATGTTTGACATATGCTCACTATTGTTCAAATCATAAGCTTTTCCTCTCTATCTTCATATTGTTAGCTTCAACTGTCCATACTGTACAATTTTGCTACTAAGCTGAACAGACTATAGAAAGTTATTGAGTCTACAGAAGTCTAGCCTTTCTACTCCAGTTTTATTAGTCGCTTGATTATTGATAACAACCTTTGATATTTACATCCACGAAGGTGGCTTCCGATATAAGACTTTGACAACTCAGCGATCACCCTCTTAAATTGTCTCCTGTGCTTTTGGTTTGATGTGACTGAGCTCACCAGTGCTATATTTTTTTTTAGAAAGTACCAAGTTGTGGATTTGGCCACGTTCTGCTATACCTGTAGCAGTATTTATCACCCCTAATGATGACCTCCTTCGTTTGCATTGACTTTTTGGAAAATACTGTATATTGACAGTTTATTTTTATATAATGAAGTAACAAGCCACACAAAACCATTAAGTTGCACATAAGTCAATTGTCAATTCAAAGTACTTGTTCTCACCCACAAAGCTCTCCACAGTGCTGCACCCACCTACATATCCTCCCTCATTTCTGTCTATCGGCCTAACTGACCGCTGCACTCTGCAAATGACTTTTGACTAACCTCTGCACTAATCCGCACCTCCCACTCCCAACTCCAAGACTTCTCCCATGCTGCGCCAGTCCTCTGGAATGCTCTACCCCAAGAAATTAGGACTATCCACAATTTGCACAGTTTTAGACACTCCCTCAAAATGCATTTGTTCAGAGCGGCCTATCACGTTCACTAATCAAAGTCATTCTGTGTGTAAGTGTGCATGAGTAGCCCATTCACCATCTCCATTCATTCCTCACTCCCTCAAGATGGCTGGACCATCATTGTAAATACACCATTGTAAAGACACACCTGTACTTTGTATCTCCCCCACCTCATTGTAGATTGTAAGCTCTCACAAGCAGGGTCGTCTTATTTTGCTTTAATTATTGTATTGTTAACGTTGTTACTTATGATGTGTGTTTTGAAACTGTTAAACTGTAAAGCGCTGCGGAATATGTTGGCACTATATACATAAAGATTATTAGTATTATTCTGGATAATTTTAATTTTGTAAACTATATGAATTATGTAACAAATGGCTATAATATTTTTCTGTTAATATGGTCATGTGAAGGCTTGCTTTTTGCGGGATGATATGTACTTTTGAACAATACCATTGATATTACCATATCGTGTACTGGAGAACAGGGGACAGATTCAAAGTACGGTGCAAAAAAGTGCAATTCCACAAATGTTTATATTTTGGTGTTTTTTTTACCATGTTCACTAAGTGCTAAAACTGACCTGCCATTATGATTCTCCAGGTCATTACAAGTTTGAAGATGCTGAACATGTTTAGGTTCTTTTTTATTTAAGTCGTGAAAAAATTTTCAGAAGTTTGTAAAAAATAAAAAAGGCGCCATTTTCCGAGACTCGTAGCATCTCCATTTTTCAGGATCTGGAGCTGGGTGAAGGTTTTTTTTTTGCATGCCAAGATAAAGTTTTCACTGATACTATTTTGAGGTAGATGGAATCTTTTGATCCCTGTTATTGCATTTTATTGCAATGTTGCGGCCACTAAAAAAATTGTAGTTGTTGCGTTTTGATTTTTTTTCTCGTAACATCATTTACCAATCAGATTATTTGTTTTATATTTTGATGGATCGTGGAGATACCAAATATGTGTATCTTTGATTTTTTATTTATGATTTTATTTTCAATGGGGCAAAAGGGGAGTGATTTGAACTTTTATTCTTTCTTTTTTTATATATTTTTAAAACCCTTCTACCTTTCACTTGCTTCAATATTCTTTTCATTGGAGACCTGAAGCTCGATCACCTGCACTACACTGTGCAGGGCTGAAGCCCTGCTTTGTGCAGCAGAATTGATCATCTGCTATGCCGGTTGTCATGCCAACCTGTTCACCCTGTCACATGATTGCGGGTTAAGATTAATGACGTACTTCAAGAGCAGCCATCTTAAATGCTACTGTCAGAGATTGACAGCGGAATTTAACATGTTAACAGCTGCGGGTGGATCATGATTCCACCTGCGGTTGTTAGGGGCACATGTCAGCTGATGAAATTAGCTGTCATGTGCTGGAAAACATGCGGATTCAGCGCCAGGACATGATCTATGACGTATATATAGGTCATAGGTCGTGAAGTGGTTATTGCAATATTTTTCTTCTTAAATCCCTGAAGTTAAAGCTTAAATGCCACACTTCAATAACATCTTCAATTCTGTTATACAGATACTTCTAGACAAGTGAAAAAGTTATAGGCAGGTGTGGGAAAAATGCTGCTAAATAAATAGAAGTGCTAATTTATTTATATCAATTATCAAAATACAAAGATAATGAAAAATAAGAAATCTAAATCAAATCAAAATTTTGTGCAACCACCCTTTGCCTTCAAAACAGCATCAATATATCAATTCATCTAAGTACACTTGCACACAGTTTTTGAAGGTCATTGGCAGATAGTTTGCTCTAAATATCTTGGATAATTAAAAACAGATTTTTTGCATATGTTGCCTTGCACAGATTCTTCTTTGCGGATTTTGTTGCGGATCCACAGCGTTTTTATCGAGCGGAATTGCACCAAATAAGCAATGTAGTGCACAACACTTTTAATCAATGGGCATCCAGAACTGGTGTGCACATGTTGCGGAAAAATTCACGCGGATTTGCAGCATTTAATTTTCAGCAGCATGTCAATTCTTTTTGCAGATCTGCAGTGTTCCTGCACCCTCTTGCCTTACACTGAGTCAGTCAAATCCACAGCTAAACCACAGGTGTAAAAAGGTCTGTGGATTAGCTCTGGACTTACATGCCACAAACGCTGCAGATAGGGAGGAGGAAGAGTGTGTGGGTGGAGAATATGTGTGTGGGTGGAAACTGTGTGAGCAGAGAATTTGTACATGACCGTGTCTGTGTGCGGGTGTCTGTCTGTGGGTGTGTCTGTCTGTGTGTGTCTGTCTGCGGGTGTCTGTGTGTGTCTACGTGTGAGTCTGTTTCCTGGTATCTGTGTTTGTGTATGTCTGCGAGTGTCTGTGTGTAGCCAGGCATCATCTGATGGGACTACTACGCCCATCCAGCTATGTCTGGTGTCACACATATCAGTGACAGCATGAGCTGATGATGGGATAGTAGTCCCATCATCCGGTGACTGTGTTCAAGTGGAAAAAAACACATTCATACTCACCAAACACCTAATTCACCGACACTCTCGATCACCTGTAATAAAAATAAAATAATATACACAATAAATACTCCCTGGTCCACTGTAGTCCTAAATAATGAGTGTCCCATGATGATCTCACATGTAGAAAAGTCACATCAGGAGATGTGACCGCTCTATACAGCTCCAGTGATATAGTGACAGGAGGTATCTTCCTGCAGTGTATCACTATGCTGCTGTCAGAGGTCACCGGAGTTCATGCTGTCACTTGCGGCACCTCTGCATGAGAAAATTCTCACACAGCAGTGGTGCAATAAAGTGACAGCATGAACTCTGATGACCTCTCATTGTATCACCGGAGCCATGTAGAGCAGTCACATCTCCCGATATGAGATCGCAATGGGACACTCGTTATTTAGGACTAGACAGACCAGGGAGTATTTTTGTTGGTTTATTATTTTATTTTTGTTGCAGGAGAAAAGGGACTCGGGGATTAGGCATTCAGTAAGTATGGTTAATTAAGATTAATAAAGGAGTCTGTTATTAATTCAAATAAAGGACTTTATTCTGGGTGTGTCTTTATTTACCATATCACTATAGGATTAGTAATGGATAGATATCTTATAAACGCCTGTCTACTACTAAGCCATGGGCTTGATGTCAATGCAAAGGTGACATAAACCCCACAAATATTACTCCACTTGCCACAGCTACAGGCCAAGTGGGCAGAGCAGAGGCTAAGTGCCAGAATTGGCACATCTGTAAGATGCGCCATTTCTGGGGCGGCTGAGAGCTGATGTTTTTAGCCTGGGGGGGCAATATCCATGACACCTTCTCAGGCTATTACCATCAGCCCTCAGCCACTGGCCTTCCCTCTGCTGGTTATGAAAATTACTCAGGAGCCCACACAATTTTTTTTAAAATGTTTTTCATAAAATGAACAAATATTGTGTTTGACGCAGATTTTATTATTTAACTCTTTATGTACCATTTTATTAATGAGGGTATCTGGCTGACACATACATATATACAGTATATATTCACTTATATTTGTTTTGTGTGTGTAAACATTATATTTGAACATGGTATGTAGTGATATTATGGTCTTCAGTGGAGTATGTAAAAGAAGAGGTTGACAAGAAAATGACATCACAAATTTTTTTTGGTTAAATAATATATCATTATTTAGGTTACAAATCCACATACAATTCCGCATGATCTGCATGAAAATCTGCATCAAATCCGTGCGGACTTTCATTGCATTTTCTGCCAAGAGAGGAAGAATGTGTGCAGATTTTTACAAAAGCAAATCCGTAACGTGTGCGCATACCCTTATACTGAAAATAGTTCTTATGTTAGGGACAGCAGAACATGCTGAATAAAAATATAAATAAAGCGTGTTCGCCGCCCGAGGTCCACCGTGCGGCAGGTGTAGATACCACTGCTAGAGAGGCAGAGCACAAGGGCGGTAATGTGCACAGGGTTTTAACTGCACCCAGTGCACTAAAGCAAGCTTTGTTAGAGAGAGCTGCAAGGTTTAAAGCATGCAAAACCGCTGAGTCTGTTCTAGGTCACAGACTTCAGCGGAGCAGACACGGTATTTAAAAGTCACAGGAGTAGCCTTAGACGTCAGGACTACTCCATCTAGACCTACCGTAAACTGAAAAGCGGAACGTCGCAACTGCGAACGTCCGACAAACTGCAACCGCAGCGCGGCGATAACTGAGCCGCAGGAAAAGCACTGCTATGCTGCAAGCGCGATGCAGGACTCTTAGCTGCTGCAATGGATGAAGCGTGAGTGTGCTGGCGCTAGCACTGCTACTGGCTGACTAAATCACTCACAGAATCGTAATAACCAAGGAAGGGGATATTTAATGAGTCAGTCTCCAGTCCAAGCATCCATCATCAAACACACAGCAGCAAGTATGAGAATACTAGCACATGGTGGAACGGCCATGCGCACTTTTTATAGCGTACGGGACCTGCCGGAAATCCCCAGAGCCCTGAGCATAACCAATGGAATCAGGAGCAGGACCTGAGCACCTGACTCCCGAAACTCCAATGGGAGCTCATCCCATGAGCATGCTCAGAAGAAGGGACGAAGGACTTAGCCTCTGGAGACAAATGTGAGAATCTGGATTCCTGCATAGGCATTGTAGAACCCAGATTAATAACATCTTAATGACATTGGATTTATATATGGAGTCATTATCCAGCTGAAGTATAAATTTCTAGCTAATCGGTTGCCTCATTGATGGAACTTCATGATGAATAGGTATCTATCTGTATTTCTCAATATCAAGGAAACAAAAAAATGACAAGTTTGAGAACTGTAGATGCAGTGGTTAGCCGAACTTCCTCTCAAAATTGCTTAGTTCCCATCATAATATGAAGATGTTCATCAGTGCAATCAGCTCAGAACTAGCAGCAAACTTGGACCACACTACACCAGTCTACTCTTCAGAGAAGTCTCACCAGAAGTGGTCTTCATGGAAGAATTGCAGTAAAAAAATAACATTTGACCGCAAAAAAAGACCAAGTGACTTAACCATGCAAAAAAAACCCCCATAATAACTAGGATACTGAAAAAATGGCAGCAGATGCTCTGGACTGATGAGTCAAAAATCTAAATATTTGTACGTAACAAAAGGCAATTTTTTTTGCCAATGGGCTGGAGAGTGTTACAATATTGAGTGTCTGTAGGCAACAGTGAATCATGGTGGAGGTTACTTGCAAATTTGGAGCTGCCCTTAAGCAAATAAAATTGAGAACTCGGTCAAAATTGATGTCCTTAATACTGAGTCATACAGGCAAATACTTATCCATAATGCAAAACCATCAGTGAGGCATCTAATTGGCTCTAAGTTCATTTTGCAGATGGACAACAACCCCAAACATGCAGCCAATGTCATTAATAATTGTCCTCAGTGTAAAGATGAACAAGGAGTCCTGAAGTGATGATATGGTCCCCACAGTGCCCCAATCTCTACAATATCGAGTCTTTGTGGGATTATATGAGGATTTGCACAACCCTACATCCAGAGAATATTAGTTGTCTAAGAGGTTTGGAACAACCTTCCCACTGAGTTCCATCAAAACTGTGGGCAAATGTACCTAGAAGAATTGTTGCTTTGATTATGCTTTAAAGTAAATAGTCAAACCAAGTATTAATTTCTAAGATTTCTCTTTTGCTCATTCACACTGAATATTATTAATCAGTAAAAATATACTACTAAAGATTTCACGTTCAAAATAATTCTTATTTAGCAGCATTTTAACCAAACCTGGATAAAACTTCTGCACAGTACCCTATATATATCTAATATATAAAGCTCAAGTGTGTGTATGTATGTATGTATGTATGTGTGTATGTGTGTATGTGTGTATGTCCGGGATTGGCATCCGCACCGTTGCAGATACAGCCACAAAATTTGGCACAGTCACACGTCTGGACCCCGAGAGTCCTGGGCTATGTTGTGAGGCAAAATTTTAACCCCCCACGTTCCAATTCACCAAACAATTTTGCCCCTATCTACATAATGGGGAAAAAGTGTGTGTTTATCAAGCCCTGCCCCTCATTATGATGTCATAATGGTTGCCATGGTGACGCTGATATCATCATAGGTTGCAAGCCCCATCGCTCATTATGATGTCATAATGGTTGACTATGGGATGGAGGATGTGTGATGGGTATATGGGCACTGGACTATGGGATGGAGGATATGTATGATGGGTATATGGGCACGGGACTATGGGATGGAGGATGTGTATGACGGGTATATGGGCACGGGACTATGGGATGGAGGATATGTATGATGGGTATATGGGCACAGGACTATGGGATGGAGGATATGTATGATGGGTATATGGGCATGGGACTATGAGATGAAGGATGTGCGATGGGTATATGGGCACTCGACTAGGGGATGGAGGATATGTATGACGGGTATATGGGCACGGGACTATGGGATGGCAGATATGTATGATGGGTATATGGGCATGGGACTATGGGATGGATGATATGTATGATGGGTATATGGGCATGGGACTATGAGATGAAGGATGTGTGATGGGTATATGGGCACTCAACTATGGGATGGCGAATATGTATGATGGGTATATTCGCATGGCACTATGGGATGGAGGATGTGTGATGGGTATATGGGCATGGGACAATGGGATGGAGGATGTGTGATGGGTATATGGGCACTCGACTATGGGATGGAGGATATATATGATGGGTATATGGGCACGGGCCTATGGGATCGTGGATATGTATTATGGGTATATGGGCACGGGACTATGGGATGGAGGATAATTATAATTTGCTATAACTAACCACAGTTAGTTACTATGCCCGGGCAGCGCCGGGCTCTTCAGCTAGTATATCTATATATACAGATATATGTATTCTCTATATCTATATATATCTATATCTATATATAGATATAGATGTATAGATATCTAAAAATATAATATAATAGAAGAAAAACACACCATATGGGCAAATAAAGTCCACACTTTTCTGCATTTATTGGAGTGCTGCCTCCTTTTTTTATATAATATATATGATTTGGCTTGAATGGCATCTACTAGGCCTCCTAGGTCTTATTCTGAACATCTTTCATGCTCTTTAACACAAACACAGTCTTAGTAATGTGAAAGTGACCGTAATATACTGTATACCAGTATACCAGGTAATGTTACTGTAAAAGCTGTTAGGAGCTCATGAAAACATGTTTAAAAATCATTGCCCATGAAAACAGTTATTAAAATTAAAGGCCACTGGCATAAATTTGATAAATAGGCAAACATTTGCTTTAAACAATAAAATGTTATTTGTAAGTAAATTTTTCCAAAGTAATATAAAGGCAAACACTAAGAATCCAAAGGAGTTGTCAATGTGTGTTGTGAAATGACTGGAACATTTACATTACAAACAGCACATTACCTCTAGGCTAACAGAATGCCATCAGTCTCTTGGATTTGTTAGTACAAGGAGTTTGCGGAACATTATATTTGCTTCTGGAAAGGCTTAAAAGGCAGCGCTGCAAATCTGGTGAGATAGGATGTCATAACCGCTATATATAATGCAAATCATTTGAAGATTGCACACTGCTTGGTTCATTCAGATTCAAGCACAATTTAACTACCAAAAGAATGAGCAGAAAATCACTCACTAATATTCAAAGTTACGACTGGGAAAAAAAAATTCTCAATAAATAATATTTAAGGGATTCTGTATTGTATTGCACATTTGATTTTCAGAGGCCTCAACGATTATACTATTCCTTCTAGAAGACACACCACCATTGTGTCTAGCATCCACTAAGCTACAATTCTAAAAAACAGTGCAAGCATATTCTATGAAAACTGCCCTTCCATTTGATAATATATATGTTATTTATGAAAATGTTGTGGTTCATATGACAATATGATAATATTAAAATTCCCTCAAGAACTGGTCTAACAATCCAATTAGATTTATGTCAGCTACAAATATGATCTTTGAAATACAATAGATACAAGAGATTTTTCGAACCCATTATGAACCTGATGGACCTCACAGACCGGTGATTAGGTTTCAAGAGCTTGATAGAATTGCACACCGAGTAAGAGTACACACTCGATGGAAGGGAAAGGATACAGAGATAAGCAATCACTGTTGAGAATTAATTGCCAAATTAATTACATACATAGTTCCTTTACAAATATTCCTAAAGATCTAGCTGACAATACTGTGATACAGTATATCATTCCACAAGTAAGGCTTTCACACACATATACACAATCACCCAATTACATCTCTACGAGTTACCTGACATTCACCACATAACACTCGTCCAGTTTGCTCCTATCTTATGAAATTCTCCCCTTCAGCTTGTTTTTGGAAAACAAAATATGTCAAAAATATTAGTTCATGCTCTTGTACTCTTCCATTCTCTCTTACACCGTTAGGCTAGGCTCTTACAGTATATCCTTTCTACTCAGATACCATTAAAACCATTGTAACAAACTGAAATTCTTCACCATTTTCTATATTTTTTTTATCCATATGATAATAAATAATAGTCATCCAACTCTCAAAGCTTTGAGTTTCTTCCTTTTTTTATAGTTTAGGACTGTCCTTGTAGTATGTCTTGAAGCAACTTTATTCTCAGCGCTATAAGTGCTATTTTATGCTGATATTTAATAAATATGAAGAGTTCTAGATGCAGTCTAAGGCTTGTTTCACATTAGCGTTTTTTTGCGCAGCGCATCATGCACGTCCATGCGCATGCATCATGCGTACCTATGTTTAACATGGCGTGCACATGGTCTTGCATTTGCACGCGTTCGTATGCATTTTCGTGCGTATGCATTTTTTCAAGGTATGCGCCTAGGCACTCCAGACGCAACCGGTTGCATTTTTGGGTCCACCGAAAGGCATCAAAAAATGTATGTGCACGCTTGCGCACGGAATGCGACAAAAAAAGCATTACAGTTTATGGAAATGCAGGCGTGCATAACATGTGTAGACACTGGTTTTAACCCCTAGAGAACGAATGCGCATAAAAAACGCAAACGCATGCAAAAACGCATGCACAAAAAAACACTAATGTGAAATTAGCCTAATATATTAATTACTATGCATTATCTTCATTGATAAAAAAAATTATAAAATAGGGTAAAACTATTGCCAACATGTATTTTGTACCGATGCATCTGATTTTGCTATCACTTTGTAGTTATCTAATCATCTTTTAAAGTCACGCACTTCCATCAGAAACTCAAAGATAGAAACTTAGATTTTAGATTAACTGTTTGTGGAACAGACATAATTTGGCCCCCTGTGCTGAATACTTGCAATAAAAGTCCAATAATCCCCATTTTATCCACTACTATTCATTTTATTAAGAGTATTGTAATAGAACAGCCATTAAAAATGATAAATCAGCAAATTCAAATTCGCAAGATCTTTCTGAAATTTCCCCATAAAATTTGATGACAATTAATTGAGAATCAAAAATACTATGAAGTCTCCAACTGCCCTGAAAGTGTATAACACTCAGAGGTTTCTTAATGCTACGTATATAAAAGAAAACCCTTTCAAGCTCTGTAAAGTGAACACAGCATTATTAGTGAATGTGAAATCAAAATAAAGGCTATGGGAAACAGATGGTGGCTAGTAACACAGTGACTCTCCTATATCTTTCTTTTTATAATAAAATCTTTATTATTCTCTTTTCCTCACCTACTAATCTTAACTGCTGTGCTATCAGTACAGTTTATTCAGTGTGTTAAGGCTTTCCTACCTCTATTGTTAAGCTGTAAGCTGTAATGTCCTTTCATTATCCAGAATCAAGACAAATGGCTGCTGCGATCTATGCTTCTGCTTTTATACAGGCTAAAATTATCCTTCCTGGTTGACTGTGCTGTGTATACCATGATATGATAGCTAAATAAAAAAAAGGCACATCCAGCCCATGAATGGCAGCGCTTCCCAGGACTCACATCCAAAGATGATATTTCATTTTTTTTTAAGTGATAGGTTAAAAAAGAGGAGATACAACGCGTTTCGGATACAGTGTATATCCTTCATCAGGTATCATAAAAACACAGTACAAATCCTAATAGTATAAAATTCAGCTGAAGTATCCCAGAAGGAAGGATTTTTGAGGATACACCATCTAAATCCATATTAGTCTTCTATCAGGTGAGTGCATAAAATTGTGCACCTTTTAAAGACTACAATATTGTGTTTACGCACTTAGGGCGCTGCGATTTGTCTGTTCTCTCCCAAACAGGGTTTTTTTTTGCATGATATGATAGCTGAAAGAAATTATGAAGAAGCCCAACCAGCTCCTAAAAATTCTCTATTGAGAAATTATATTATTAGTTTCTATATACAGTTTTAATAGACATAGAATTCCAAGGGGAATGCATAAAATCATAATGTTTTCTATAATAAATACAATTCATTATATTACATACAATATCATACCCACGCAAAGCAATGAATTGATACTTATACATGAGTATCTGTAATCACAAGCCCCTTGTACTAACATTAACACATTCAAAGCTAATATTACTTACATGAACACCTCAAGTTATTGTGTTAAAAGGACTGTTATGACATTATTTCCTAAATATAAAATCTTCTTGGCTCTTATTTATCTATTACTAGCTGAAGAGTCCTGCGCTGCCCAGGCATAGTAACTAACTACGGTTAGTTATAACAAATTATAATGATTATATCTGTATACATATAAAGCTGAGTGTAGAACCCCGCCCATTCCGCATAGCCACATTCACTATAATATCCCACATCATCCTGTCAGCCAGAGCTACCGGACTACTACCCATAATATCCCACATCATCCCATCAGCCAGAACCACCGGACAACTACCACTAATATCCCACATCATCCCGTCAGTCAGAGCCACTGGACAACTACCACTAATATCCCACATCATCCCATCAGCCAGAGCCACCGGACAACTACCACTAATATCCCACATCATCCCATCAGCCAAAGCCACCAGACTACTACCACTAATATCCCACATCATCCCGTCAGCCAGAGCTACCGGACTACTACCCATAATATCCCACATCATCCTGTCAGTCAGAGCCACTGGACAACTACCACTAATATCCCACATCATCCCATCAGCCAGAGCCACCGGACAACTACCACTAGTATCCCACATCATCCCGTCAGCCTAGAGTCAGAACCAGAGTGCTGAGTGGAACGGTCCTAACTTCCATACTGGGGATCCCTTTAAGAGAGGCCTGGCATCAGAACCAGAGCACTGAGGGATTTACCCTAACTTCCATACCGGAGATCCTTTTAAGAGAGGCCTGGGGTCAGTACCAAAGTGAAGAGTGGATTTTCCCTCACTTCCGTACAGAGGATCCCTTTAAAAGGGGATTTGGGTCAGAACTAGAGCACTGAGTGGATTTGCCCTAACTTCCATACCGGGATCCCTTTAAGAGAGCCTGGGATCAGAACCAGAGAGCTGAGTGTATTTTCCCTGACTTGCATACCAATGATCACTTTAATAGAACCCTGGGGTCAGAATCAGAGCACCGAGGGATTGCCCTAACTTCCATATAGGAGATACCTTTAAGAGAGCCTGGGGTCAGTACCAGAGTATTTGAAGGCAATTGCCCAGACTTCCATACTGGGGATCCCTTTAAGAGAGGCCTAGGGTCAGAATTGAAGCGCTGGATGGATTTGCCCTGACTTCCCCACTGGAGATCCCTTTAAGAAGGGCCTGGGGTCAGTACCAAAGTGCAGAGTAGATTTGCTGTAAATTCCTTACCAATGATCCCTTTAAGAGACTCTGGGGTCAGAACCACAGAGCTGAGTGGAACGGTCCTAACTTCCATACTGGGGATCCCTGTAAGAGAGGCCTAAGGTCAAAACCAAAGCGCTGGATGGATTTGCTCTGACTTCCATACCAATGATCCCTTTAAGAGGGAAGATATGCCTATGGGATGGAGGATGTGTGATGTGTATATAGGCACGTGAGGGGGGATTCATTTCTGTTATGTGCTCTCTGCTCCTTTCAGGGGGGCAGACAATGGCTGGGAGCTTATGTTCCCAGGGATGCTAGATTTCTCCCACCATGTCAGTGTCTGCTGAGGTGTTGTCAAGTGGGAAAACTGTTGGTCATAGCAACCAATCACAGCTCAGATTCTTTTAACGACCTCTGGTGAAATGACAGATGCTTAGTGATTGTTTGCAAGGAAAACTGTTGCTCATAGCAACCAATCACAGCTCATCTTCTTTTGAACAGCTCTGGTGAAATGAAAGATGCTTCATGATTGGTTGGTGATGCACACACACACATTCATTTTTATATATAGAGATTTTCTCTGGACAATTAGGTGATACCAGATGGATCATTTACTTTATAGAGATATCTATTTTGTAATAGTCAATTAATTTTCAACCTATATCAGTCAATTGTCAATTACTTTATAGATTTCATTACATCAACATTGCAGGACTGTAGATTTTATTTGATGGCTAGTACTCTCTTTTTCAAACCTACTTGTAACTAAAGCCCCGATTCATCAAAGCAATTTTGGCAGAATTCTGGCATAAATCACTTTGAAAAGTCACATTTTTGTGCAACTTAAGAAGCTGAAAAATGTTTACATCTTTCTGTGTTTTCTTGCCAGTTTCTCCCTCATCTCTGCCAAAATAGGTGGAAATTTGGTGGAACGGAAATACGGTGGAGGCGTGATGTCACATCTCATCTACCGGTAATTCATTATGAGCTGGGACTCTCCTTATGCCAGAAATTTTACTCCAGTCAAGGAGTAGAATATGATTTCTGATGAACAAAGGCACAAGCCACTCGTGAGACACTCCTGATTCCTTAAGAGGCTTGACTCCAACACGCCCCCTCATCAAAACCAATGAGAAAATTGTACATCTTAATGAATCGAGCCCATGTGTTTTAACTAGTAAAGAAGAAACCTTGCAATGTTATACACGCATATCCTGATACGTATTTACACATACAATAAATAGCAACATTGTCCAAAAAAAACAAATTCGCTTTTATACATTTTTATGCAATTTTCCGCCATTACAGCATCTCTTTAAAAACTCAAAGAAATGTTTAGACAACAGGAGACAACTGTTGTATTATTATAACGCTGTCAAATTTACTTTTATGTATTTTGAAATCTGCTGGGAACAATTAGCATCCAATATAAGAGTATTTGAAAGCTGAATCTAAAACATTTCACTCTATATAGTGTATGTGTTGTATATACAGTATATGTATACATATATTTATAAGCATAGCGAACCTTGTTCTGCTGATTTCTGCAGCTTTATCCCAATATTCTTTTGAATCATCGTCTAATGAAATATCTTCATTCCGTCCACAAGACCTATATAACCTCTACATACTCAGTATTTTAACATTTTGAAGAATTCTATCAGTTTAACAGCTTGAGGTATTTCTATTATAAAGAAAAGGAAAAAGTAAAGTTTTCCTACAGTGTCTACTAGTAACTTAAAAAAACACTTATTATGTACAGCGCTGATTGCATACAAATGCTCAGTTTACTTGTGCTGCATTTTCTTTCACTGCGCGGTTCTGTATTACCATATAATTGCTATACTTGGATGTGCATCTAAAGACAAGCTGTGGCCAGCTACAGATTCCCAATTGTTTCCAAAATGTAACAAATAGTCTGATAGATCATTGTGACCTTCATCTGTTACCATACATGTTGTTTCATTATTTTTTGTCAAATATGATACTTTTGACTGAAAGTATTAACTGTACTGTCAATTTCTAGAAAAGAGATGTCATAAAAATGGGAACTTAAACAATTACTGTATGGTAATGTATAAAAAATATATTAAAGAGTTGGTGCAAATTGAATTCCATGACTCAGTCCAGTGGCCAAGTCAGTAACCTGTGGCCGCTAAACGAGAGAACTGAGAACCTCCTCTTGGTTGACGGTATTCCAGTTGACTTTTCAATAGTCGACCTATTGCGCTATGATCGTTCCAGAGTGACACACGTTCAATTTCAGGACTAACTTAACATCAGTATAACCACATTCATCAAGAGTAATTGTAAGTAAAGAATTTATACTGTATAAAACCAATTTCTGTTAAACATAGAAAAAATATTGGTTCTCAAATAAGTTTTTGTTGTAGGAGCTACCTGACTTTCCAAATTTGCTTGTTAGTTCACATCAATACAAAATGTATTACTGTGCTAAGAACCAAATATATCTACCTGTTAGAATAGACCTGCAAGTAAATGCCTCCCACTCTATTATTCAGGACTGGGTTCACACATCTAATTTATTGAGCCTGATGCAACTCAACCAAGTCACCAGTGATGGCAAAGCCAAGGCAAAACTGCAACAATTGCCATTGGGATTTTTCACATTTTTACTCACTGCTAGTCCGGTATTGCAGTGAAAAGTTACATGAAATGTTGTGATCAGGCCACGGGACTAGCATCTGCACCTCTCATGTAAAACGGCCAATGCACCGGAAATGTGTGAAGTATCCCATTACAGACAATATTATTTCTTCAATCAGTTTCCATTCGGTGTCAAAGATAGACTTTGAATGGAAACGACAATGTAATGCGGACATATGTGTAGATCACAGATCACAGTTTGAGTACTGGCAAGTTTCCATGCCAGTGTGAACTCAATGTCTATTCAGCTTTGAACTTTAGATCTCAATAAGATTAGATGTATTAGATGACATACTGTTTAATTGGGTAATTCTAAAAATATATCTATCAAAATATCTATCAATATGGATATACACACTGAGTGCACAATCAATTAGCAAGTGAGTATTTTGACCATATTATCATTTTTTTCCCAAATTTTCCAACTCCAAGCTGTATAAATTTGAATGCATATTGGATGAATTTGGACATATTTGTGAAATGAGAGAGGTTGTGGCCTATGGATTGTCAACATCCTTTATCAAGTTGCACAGAATTATTAGGCAGCTTGTTTTCCTCAGGCAAAATGAACCAATGAGATTTAACTGACTGCGAAAATTAAAAAAAATTGTTAAAAGTCTTACAAAGGGATGTAGCACACTTGAAATTACTAAGATACTGGGGTGTCATCAAAAGTTTGGTTGCAAATAGTCAACAAGGTCCCCAAAAATGTGCTGAGAAAAAAACACACAATAACGGCTAAAGATTTGAGATGACTAAAAAATATGAAGTGACCAAGAACTCATTGTCCTCCAGCGTTGTCCAAGATAAGGAAGACTGAAACCTTACCACCACTGAATAAGACTAACCACCACTGAATAAGTTGAAATGTCAAGACTGGCCCAAGAAACATCTGAAAACAGATTTTTCAAAAGGTTTTATGGACTGATGAGATAAGAGTGACTTGACAGACCACATGGATTGGCCCATGGGTGGCTCAAACCTTCACTTTGATTTCAACAAAGACAAGGTGGAAGTGGAGTACTACTGTGAGGTAGCATTATTAAAGATGAGCTAGTTGCACTTTTTGAAGATGGACTCAAAATCAACTCCAAAACCTACTGCCTGTTTTAGAAGACACTTTCTTCAAGGAACAGGTCTCCATAAACCATGATTTTAATGCAGGACATCGCATGCATTGAATACTCCAATGCTTGGCTGCCAGTAACTGCCTTAAAGATAAAAGAATAATGACATGGCCCCTTCCTCACCTGATCTACTCTATATTGAGAAATTGTGGTTCCTTCTTTAACAGGAAATTTACAATTAAGGAAAAAAGTACAGCTCACTAAACAGTGTATGTAATGCTGTGATAGGTGCTGCCCAAAAAGTTAATTGTCAACAGATTAATAAACTGACAGACTCCATGGATGGAAATCTTATAACAGATGAAAAGAAGGGCAGCTATATTGGTCTCAGAGATTTTTTTGAAATGTCAGAAACATGTTTTTGCAAATTTTTAGTTGTTTGGGTATTATTTTCACTTTATCAGATGAAAATATACAATTAAGATTTGAAATTTTTTAATTTTATCTAGCGCGATAATAATTCTGTACACTAATATTTTCTCAATAATTATAGACACATATACAACTCTGGCAAAAATTTCAAATGTTCAGTTTGTCTGATTTTTCTCTTTATAGGTATATTTTTGAGTAAAATGTAAATTGTTCTTCTTTTGTCTATAAACTTATGACAACATGTCTCCGAATTTCCAAGCAGTACATTTTGTATTTTTTTCTGACTAAGAAAAATGGTCAAAATTAAAAAACAGTGCTTTCAGACCTCAAATAATGCTGAGAAAATAAGTTCATAATCATTTACAAACAACAATACTAATGTTTTAACTCAGGAAGAGTTCAGAAATCAATATTTTGTGGAATAACCATGATTTTTAAAAACAGCTTTCATGCGTCTTGGCATGCTTGCCACCAGTCTTTCACACTGCTTCTGGTGCAAAAATTTAAGCAGTTCTTCTTTGTTTGATGGCTTGTGACTATCCATCTTCCCCCTGATTACATTCCAGAGGTTTTCAATGGGGTTCAGGTCTGGAGAATGGGCTGCCCATGACAAGGTTTTGTTGTGGTGGTCTCTTAATTTTTTCCAGAGCTGTATAATCTCCAAAGAAAGATGGAACTTCACCTTTACTTTCTTAAATATTCAGGTTTATTATAGCACTGTAGTTGTTCAGTAAAAAAAATTATCTTTAAAAATACAAATTGCCAGTATATACTGTATATATAGCAGATAATGTTTCAATTACAACACAGTGTATTGTATTTTATTACTATTCATCTTGGTAGATATTTTGTTTTCATTACAGGTGAAAATTAGGGATGAGCAAATCTGAACTGTAAAGTTCAGGATTCTTAACTGATGATGTCTGGTGCTGTACTCCAAACACGGACTTCTCTCAGAAGTTCATTTTAGTGTTCGCAGAGAGAGAAAGAGTCCCATTGACTTCTATGGGGTTTGGGATCAAGTTCGGGTAGAGTTCTGGTACCTGAAACAAATTTTAGATTAAAGTTCTATCAAACTCGACGAATCTGAATATCCACCAGTTTACTCATCTCTAGTGAAAACATTTTTTACCCAATAAAAGTATCTCATCTAGTTTGGACAGTCAACATATGTTAGAAGGCTTCCCAATTGAGAAGCTGTAAACTTTGTGGTAGATTGGTATCAAGTGTCTAATTTCTTCTCACCATTATTGTGGTTATGACTAAAACCAATCGGTCACCCATGGGCAGTGCAGACATTCCAGTACCAGGTCCTCATAAGTAAGAGAGTCTTTGTAGCTATACTTCAACTCTAAAGGGCTTGTCACACTAAGCGATATCGCTAGCAATATCGCTATAACGTCACTGGTTTTTGTGACGTTATAGCGATATTGCTAGCGATATCGCTATGTCTGATACTTACCTCCGACCGCTCCCCTGCTGGTTATCGCTGATCGTGCGAGAACGTCCTGGACCGTCGTCAGCTTCCTGCTGTGGCTTCCTGCTGTGACGACGAGCGACACGTGGACGCGGGTGGGAGGACGTCTGGATCGCCTCGTCTGACAGGTAAGTAGCGACTCCCGACCCCTGCGATGTCGCGGGTGAGATCTGCCTGTGTGGCAGCTCACTAGCGACCACTTAGCGATGTACCAGCGATCCTGACCGCATCATATCGCTGGTCGGGATCGCTGGTACATCGCTAAGTGTGACAGTACCTTAAGTGATAATTGTCTTGAACACATTATCTTAACAAAAACAGAGTATTTGACCACTGGTTTTCTGAATCAGACAATCCCTTTCATACTACAGTAAGTTGTACGAAGCTAAGGTTCATGATTGTCATTTCTATATTTGCATTAACCCCTTCCTGACATGAGACGTACTATCCCGTCCACGGTACCCGGGCCCGTATGACCGTGGACGGGATAGTACGTCTACCGCGATCAGCGGCGCCCATGTGGTGAGCGCCGCTGATCGCGGGCGGGTGTCAGCTGATTATCACAGCTGACACCCGGCACAATGTGTCAGGGGCGGTCACGGACCGCCCCGACACGTTAATCCCTTGCACACCGCGATCAAACACGATCGCGGTGTACCGGGGGTTAAAGGGTAGCATCGGCAGGGAGGGGGCTCCCTCCGTGCTTCCCTGAGCCCCCCACGGCAGCGCAATGTGCAGCGCTGCTGCGGGGGGCTCCTTTCCTCCAGGCCCCCGAATCCAAGATGGCTTCGGGGGCCTGAGGAAGCTGGCTTCCTCAGTGCCTGCAAAGCGCAGGCAAGAGGAAGCCTTCTGCAGTGCCTGTGTCAGATCGCTGATCTGTCACAGTGATCTGTGATGTGACAGATCAGCGGTCTGTCACAGGACAGTGATGTCCCACCTGGGACTATTTAATAAAGTAAAAAAAAAAAAAAAAAAGTGTAAAAATAATTAAAAAAAAATCGCCAAATATATTAGGAAAAAAAAAAATATTCCCCCAATAAATCCATTTTTTGGAAATAATAAAAAAAAAACCAATAAAAGTGCACATATTAGGTATCACCGCGTCCGTAACGACCCGCCCTATAAAACTGTCTCATTAGTTAACCCCTTTAGCGAACCTCTTAAAAAATAAAAATAAAAAACGAAGCAAAAATAATGATTTATTATCATACCGCCAAACAAAAAGTGTAATAACGCGCGATCAAAAAGACGCATATAAATATCCATGGTACCACTGAAAACGTCATCTTGTCCCGCAAAAAATGAGCTGCCACACAGCATCATCAGCAAAAAAATAAAAAAGTTATAGCTCGCTGAATAAAGCGATGCAAAAATAATTATTTTTTATATAAAATAGTTTTCATTGCATAAAACCAACAAAAACATAAAAAAACGACCTAAATGAGGTATCGCTGTAACCGTACTGACGTGAAGAATAAAACCTCTTTATCAATTTTACCGCACGCAGAACGGTGTAAACGCACCCCCCCAAAAGAAATTCATGAAACGCTGGTTTTTGTTCATTCTGCGTCCCAAAAATCGGAATAAAAAGCGATCAAAAGATTCCACGTGCCCGAAAATGGTACCAATAAAAACGTCAACTCGTCCCGCAAAAAATAAGAAATCACATGACTCGGTGGGTCAAAATACGGAAAAATTATAGCTCTCAATATGTGGTGATGCAAAAACTATTTTTACAATAAAAAGCGTCTTTTAGCGTGCGACAGCCGCCAAACATAAAAACCGCCATAAATAGTAAATCAAACCCCCCGTTATCACCCCCTTAGTTAGGGAAAAATAATAAAATAAAAAAAGTATTTATTTCCATTTTTCCATTAGGGTTAAGGTTAGGGTTAGGGCTAGGGGTGTGTTGGGCTAGGGTTAGGGCTAGGGTTAGGGCTAGGGCTAGGGTTAGGGCTAGGGCTAGGGTTAGGGTTAGGGCTAGGGTTAGGGCTAGGGTTAGGGCTAGGGTTAGGGCTAGGGTTAGGGTTAGGGGCGTGTTGGGGTTCGGGTTGGAGTTAGAATTGGGGGTTTCCACTGTTTGGGCACATCAAGGGCTCTCCAAATGCAACATGGCGTCTGATCTCAATTCCAGCCAATTCTGAGTTGAAAAAGTCAAATGGTGCTCCTTCCCTTCCAAGCTCTGCCATGCGCCCAAACAGTGTTTTACCCCCACATGTAGGGTATCAGCCTACTCAGGACAAATTGCAAAACAATTTTTGGGGTCCAATTTCTCCTGTTACCCTTAGGAAAATAAAAAATTGGGGGCAAAAATATCATTTTTGTGGAAAAAAATGATTTTTTTATTTTCACATCCGAGTGTTATAAACTTCTGTGAAGCACTTGGGGGTTCAAAGTGCTCACCACACATCTAGATAAGTTCCGTGGGGGGTCTAGTGTCCAAAATGGGGTCACTTGTGGGGAGTTTCAATAGTTTAGGTACATCAGGGGCTCTCCAAACGCACATGACACCCGCAGACCATTCCATCAAAGTCTGCATTCCAAAACGTCACTGCTTCCCTTCCGAGCCCCGACGTGTGTCCATACAGTAGTTTTCTCCCACATATGGGGTGTCAGCGTACTCAGGACAAATTGGACAACAACTTTTTGGGGTCCAATTTCTCCTGTTACCCTTGGGAAAATAAAAAAATTGGGGACTAATTGATCATGTTTGTGGAAAAAATACGATTTTTTTATTTTCATGCCCTGGCATTATAAACTTCTGTGAAGCCCTTGGGGGTTCAAAGTGCTCACCACACATCTAGATAAGTTCCTTGGGGGGTCTAGTTTACAAAATGGTGTCAATTGTGGGGGGTTTCCACTGTTTAGGTACATTAGGGGCTCTCCAAAGGCAACATGACACCCGCAGACCATTCCATCAAAGTCTGCATTCCAAAACGTCACTACTTCCCTTCCGAGCCCTGACGTGTGTCCATACAGTAGTTTTATCCCACATATGGGGTGTCAGCGTACTCAGGACAAATTGGACAACAACTTTTGGGGTTCAATTTCTCCTGTTACCCTTGGGAAAATAAAAAAATTGGGGACTAATTGATCATGTTTGTGGAAAAAATACGATTTTTTTATTTTCATGCCCTGGCATTATAAACTTCTGTGAAGCCCTTGGGGGTTCAAAGTGCTCACCACACATCTAGATAAGTTCCTTGGGGGGTCTAGTTTACAAAATGGTGTCATTTGTGGGGGGTTTCCACTGTTTAGGTACATTAGGGGCTCTCCAAAGGCAACATGACACCCGCAGACCATTCCATCAAAGTCTGCATTCCAAAACGTCACTACTTCCCTTCCGAGCCCCGACGTGTGCCCATACAATAGTTTTCTCCCACATATGGGGTATCAGCATACTCAGGACAAATTGGACAACAACTTTTGGGGTCCAATTTCTCCTGGTACCCTTGGGAAAATAAAAAAATGGTGACTAAAAGATCATGTTTGTGGAAAAATATCTAGATAAGTTCCTTGGGGGGTCTAGTTTCCAAAATGGGGTCACTTGTAGGGGGTTTCCACTGTTTAGGTACATCAGGGATTCTCCAAACGTGACATGGCGTCCAATCTGAATTCCAGCCAATTTTGCATTGAAAAAGTCAAACGGCGCTCCTTCCATTCTGAGCTCTGCCATGCACCGAAACAGTCGTTCCCCCCCACATACAGTATCAGGTATCTGCGTACTCAGGACAAATTGTACAATAACTTTTGCAGTTCAATTTCTCCTGTTACCCTTGGTAAAATAAAAAAAATTGAACCTGAAGTATTTTTTTTATGAAAAAAGTTAGATGTTCATTTTTTTTAAATATTCAAAAAAATTCCTGTGACGCACCTAAAGGGTTAATAAACTTCTTGAATGTGGTTTTGAGCATCTTAAGGGGTGCAGTTTTTAGAATGGTGTCACTTTTGGGTATTTTCTATCATATAGACCCCTCAAAGTGGCTTCAAATGTGATGTGGTCCTAAAAATAAAATGGTGTTGTAAAAATGAGAAATCGCTGGTCAACTTTTAACCCTTATAACTTCCTAACAAAAAAAAATTTTGGTTCCAAAATTGTGCTGATGTAAAGTAAACATGTGGGAAATGTTAGTTATCAAGTTTTTTGTGTGCCGTATCTCTGTGATTTAAGGGCAAAAAAATTCAAAGTTGGAAAATTGCGAAATTTTCAAAATTTTCGCCAAATTTCCATTTTTCTCACAAATAAACGCAAGTTATTTGAATGAAATTTTACCACTAACATGAAGTACAATATGTCACGACAAAACAGTGTCAGAATCACCGGGATCCATGGAAGGGTTCCAGAGTTATGACCTCATAAAGGTACAGTGGTCAGAATTGTAAAAATTGGCCCGGTCATGAACGTGCAAACCACCCATGGGGGTGAAGGGGTTAAACGGCACCATCATTGATGTAATACTTTATATAAGGGAATTATTAGAAAAGCAATATCAGTAACAGGGTAATGTATTACAAAAGCCGGCACAAGTCAGACAACTGACATTTGTTCCTAGCTTTTAGGATATACATATTATTTAATATGTTTGATATATAGAGTGTGTCTATGACCATAGACAGCTGTTGTTTAATGTAAATCTCAGCCATTAAATGTCAGCAGATAATGCCTGAACATTCACGGGAATCTACTATCCGCATTTCGCACAGCACTGGCTGAATCGTCATTCTACTATCAGCGATATCTGCTAAAACGCCATCGTTTTCATATTGAATATTTATTACTTGTGATTGGCTCAGTCACAGTTCTAAAATACTTAATAGGAAGATTTTGATTCTGATCTATTGTATTAAAAATAAAATCATTAGCCTTTGTACATCAGTTAGAAAGCAAACCACGAACATCATAAATCATTCTCATAAGTAACTGCAAGGCACAATCTTAATTGAACATGAAAACTATATTTTAGCTCTTATCACAAATTTCTAAAGAAAATGATATCCTGAAAGAATAGCAGCAGTGGTACACATATCCGTGATAATCCAAGAGAGGCTTACGCTTGTAATCCCATTCTTTGTATTGATCTCTAAGAAAACCATACACTGCTGTATTTTAACACCAAAATGCACTTTTGTCCCCACCCAGAACAGTTCAGCGTGTCCTGCGTACATTATTTATAGAAACAAACGCATCTTTACCTAGTGCGCCACTGTAAAACGTAAATCGCGCTTTCCGAATATTCTTCTGTATCTGGCCTAATACTTTCTTGCATATAAAAGAGTTACTTAATTGAAAGCTATTCCTCAAAAGCCATTACAATAGTTCAAAGAATTTAATGGTTACTCCTTATGTTTACGTAAATGGAAATATAGGAGACCATATCGCACAAAGAAGTAACAGGAACACAACTATTGATTCAATAGAGACATGGGTCCACATTTATCAAAGATCAAGGAAGAAAAAAAGCCCTAAAACAATAATGCTTTGTTTAATTAAAGGTGTTGTGAAAATCCAAGCCAGAGAAAATGAATATGTGGCACTACGTGATCCAACAAAGCAATTCTTCTTTATTCAGGATAATCAGTACATGGAAGCAGGGGGCAGGTACAATGGCGGACAATGGGCGTTTCACGTCGATCAGATGCTTCATCTGGTCCAAGTATGTCATATGTATGTCATAATTAGACCCGTTGAAGTGTCTGATCGAAGTCTATCATTGTATCTGCCCCGTGCTTCCATGTACTGATTATCCTGAATAAAGAAGAATTGTTTTATTGGATCATGGAGTGCCACCTATTAATTTTCTATAGCTTGGATTTTCGAGACACTGTTTGTTCCAGGTGCTGCACCTGTGATCTTGAAGCCCACATTCCGCTTGTCCTCTGATTAAGCTCTAGAAGGTATGCAACACATTGTTTGGTGCTGGTTTTTCCTGATTACTACATAAAAAATTAAAATAAAAAAAAAAAAGCTTATACTCACCACTGCCGCTCCTGTGATGTTGGCATTTACTCTCCCCGGGGCTCCCGTGCTGTTGTTGTGACACATGACCCCGGCGCCCAATCAGCGCTGGTGTCACTGTCTCCACCTTTGTACGAATTGAACATAAAGAGGAAGTCTGGGATGGCGGAGATATTGATGCCAGAGCTAATTGGGTGCCAGAGTCACGTGTCACACCAACAGCATGGGAGACCGGGGAAGAGTGAGTAACAACACCATGGAAAAAGCATTGGCATGGGAGGTGAGTATAAGCATTTTTATTTTATCGGGACCAAGCGTGGGGTATGACAAGGAGTTGTCTAAGTAGTGGACAACTTCTTTAACATTAAAAACTTGTAATACAAGTTATATACGCCAGTTCTTACAAAATAAGTGTCGTGCTGCACTCTGTTAGGTGCCATAGTAGGAAATCTGGGAAAATAGCTATTAATATTTATAAACAGAGTTAAGGTAACCATCCCTAAATGCTCCTTTGAAGATTCCCTTCCTTGCCGCGGAGGTTGGCACCCTAATAAACATGCAGTTGCACCCCTGTTTAACATCGACTGACCCTAGTATGCCCTATTACACAGCCCACTGCCAATGAAACACAAATTAAAACAGGTTCAAAATAACAAAGGTATAACAATTATATAAATAGTATATTGCAATTTCCAGAGGCCTAAGGGCCAAAACCAAGCAATATATGGTGCAAATCCCCTTGCTCAAATAATTAGGATATCACCATATAGCATATAGGGGAAGTAGGTCCCAGTAATATATATGCAGGATTCCATGCAAATATACATCTCTATTAAAATCTATGGTTTCTGAGAACTTATCCCATCATGGGTGCTGTCCCAACGCGTTTCTTCCATTGGTTGTTGGTGTTCATCCAAGGACTTTGTATATAAGCAACAATAACAATTTTCCTGGATTCCTTACTATGACACCTGACAGTGTACAACACGGCACTTATTTTTTAAGACTTGGAGTGTATAACTTGCATTAAATGTTTGGAATCTTAATTAAATAGAGCATTAATGTTTTAGGGGATTTTTTTTTACTTGGTCTTTGAAAAAGATGTAACAGACCTGCCACAGAGGAATATGGGTCTTCTACTAAACCCTGACATGTTTCTGATTTTAAACGGAGACATATAGTAGCATGAACTATTAAATGCTTCATATAAACATGAAAGGAAACGTATCATGTTGAAAATGGTATCTGACTGCAGACAGGATGTTATAGAGCAGGACGAGCTGATCAGACTGATGGACATTTTTTAAATTTTTTTTAGAGAAAATTTTCAATAACACTTGCAGTTTAATCATTGAAATCCCTGGTGCTTGTATTCATGTGAGTCCAGTAGACATTCCTCTCCAGTGACTGACAGTCTTCCCTGGATGACTGTACATATGGAGACAATCAGAGAAGTCAATCACTAGTAGGACCACCCACTGGATTCGTATACACATAGACACCAGGGATTTCAATAAATAAGATGCAGGTTATTCTGATTCTATATATCATTCTTCTCAGCTTAAACCTCTATACCTTGCTGTCCACAGACCAGTTGACATGTGCAACTTGACAGTTTCCTTTTAAAGCAAACCTGTCAGCAGTTTTGGCTGATATAAGATGCGGCCATTGTAGATACGCCCCCATCCGACCTGAAAGATAAGAAAAATAACTTTTATTATACTTACCTGCAGGGCGGTCTAGTCCAATGGGTGTTGCATTTCCTGGTCTGGTGCCTCCCATCTTCTCATCATGCCGCCCTCCTGCTTGCTTCACAGGCTCCCCGGCATCATGCTCCTGTGCAGGCATACCTATCTGCCCTGTTGAGGGCAGAGCAAAGTACTGCAGTGCGCAGGCGCTGGGTCTCTCTGACCTCATCAGGGCAGACAAGTATGCCTGCACAGGAGCGAGATGCCAGTGAGCCTGTGAAGCAAGCAGGAGGGCAGCATCACAAGAAGATGGGACCTGTGACACCCAGCGAACTAGACCGCCCCGCAGATAAGTATAATAAAAGTTATTTTTCTCGAATCAGGGGCTTATCTACAGTATTATAGAATGCTGTAGGTAAGCCCTGAAAGGTAGTGGCCATAACCTGTATAGGCCAAACCTGGTGACAGGTTCCCTTAAATATCTCTGCACATAGAAGCTCTGATTAATCACGACTGGAGTTTAGGATGCCAGTCTTGTTAAAATGTGCCCTAATGTAAAATGTGCCAAATTAATTAAGAGGCATGCAGCTTTTAATTAATTTGGCTCATCTTTCAACTTCAATGTGCCACAGCCAGAAATGTACTTACAGGGGCTGGAGTATAATTTTATTATAATCTATGTTACGTTCTTGGCAACGCCCCTTCTCCACTTTTAAAAAAAGCTGTGACTGACAAAAAAAATAAAATGCTGATGTAAATTCCAGTTTTTCAATATTTCTTGCAGTGTTACACCAGAAATCAGTCATAGAATGCTTATTGAATAAGAGCCATGGCCGCTTATGAAGCAATGCATTTAAGCCTTACAATATTTTCCGACCTAGCAACACTTATATTGGAATTCGCATCTTCTCCCTTCTCTGATGGTTACAGTGTTCACATCACAATGTTAGTGCTTAGAAAAGCATGCACAATCTTTACAACCAAGTTAAAGGGCAGGGTAAGAAGGATCAGTAGCCATGGCCATGAGATAACAGCGGTCTGACTGCCATTTACAAGTTGCCAACCTTCCCAGTCCCCAACATTAACCTGCACTGTTTTTTTGGCCTACAGTAACATCACAAAGGTCTTATTTTATATTATGGTCACTCGTCCTATGTTTACAGACAAGCTTTGAGGTTACAGTTGAATTGTGATCAAGGTTACATTGTTCCCTCTGAATGTGTAAGATGTTCTGGGGTAGATTTGGAAAGCTTCATAAGTACAGTACAATAAATATATTAAAGGGGTACTCCGGGGAAATAAAAATGCATCTCAATCTAGATTCTGTCTAAAACTATTAAGGCTCATATTCTTTAGCCTGTTCTTATATGTAACTTTATGTGATTTTGCTACTTCTTACTGTGACCTCATGGCACAGCACTGCTGCTGCTTTTGAGTGACTCTCCCTCCATTCTGGAAAGCTATGTAAAAAATCATATTTCTGCTTATGCAAGATAGCCCACTGATTAAGGCTTATCACATTCTGTGTTCTGGTTTGCTGTCTCCCCTTCCCCCTGTTTTTTCCTTCTCTTGCTTTCTAGCTCTCCCTCCACTACTTGACAGGACACATACAAGCTGTGAAGGTGCAGGCAGAGAGAAAGAAGAGTTAGGGGAGGGCTGAAATTAAACATGCATGCAACCTGTTATAAGTTATGATCAGGGGGTTAGTTTGCACATTTATTATACATACTATATAAAATGCAAGCTATAGTACCTCAACTCTGATGTAGCAAGCCAGAAGTGAAGGGGAGCAATCAGCAGCAGCAGTGCTGTGACGTGAGGTCAGAGTAAGATGTAATGAAATCACGTCATATAAAACAGAGAAAACATATTTTATAGTTTTAGAGTGTAGATTGAAATTCATTTTTTATCTCCCCCTATGGACCCCTTTAAGCACCTTATCAAAGCTTTTTTTCCTCTAAATATGACATAGTTGTATCTAATTTCTCTAGTTTTTAAATTTCTAAAGTATCAGTTTATACTGTGTGACATTTCAATGCTGTATGTACTATAGAGATTATGTTTCTAGTGGTATTAAACTTATAGAAATTGCATTTGTTGAAACTGCTTGGAAGTACTAATACATTTTCGTGTAATTAATATAATATGCCTTTGCAGTGTAGATACTGTATATATAAAAAAGCAAGTTCGATTTTTTTTGCTAATTATTATAATGCTTACATTTCACACTAAATACCTGGAAAATTAATTCAGGATATTATGGTCCTTCAGATTGGTAATACCTGTATATACTCGAGTATAAGCCGACCCGAGTATAAGCCAAGGCACCTAATTTTGCCAAGAAAACCTGGGTAAGCTTATTGACTTGAGTATAAGCCTAGAGTATGCATTGTCCCCTCATCCCTGTCCTGGTATGCATAGCTCTGCCATCCCTGTCCTTGAATGCATGGCTCCTTATCCCCTATCCTTGTATGCATGGATCCCCGGTCCCTGTCCTTGTATGCATGGCTCCTCCATCGCTGTCCTTGTATGCATGACTCCTTATCCCCTATCCTTGTATGCATGTTTCCTATTAAAAAAACAAACATCCTACTCACCTTCCTGCGCGCCCTCGATGCATCTTGTTTTGGCGCCAGCAGCTCTTCCTGCAGAGCAATCACATGGCCCCGCTCATTAAGGTAAAGAATATTCACTCCACGCCTATAAGAGTGTAGAGGCGTGCATATTCATTATCTTAATGAGCGGGGCCACGTGATCGTTCGGCCAGAAATGCTTCTGGCACCGGAACCAACAAGATGCAGCAAGGGTGCGCAGGAAAGTGAGTAGGATGTCTTCTGGAAGCCAGCAGCTGCGGGTGCCACTGTGCGCACTATAAGAAAAAAATGTGCTGAAAAACTTGGCTTATACATGAGTATATATGGGAAGTGTCGTTTTTTATTCTACATTACAAAAATAATTTCTTGCAATGTATATGCAAGAATATGTATGTTCTACAAAATAATTCCTTTCTACTAATTTTTTTCATCAATGTATTTTTTGAATGAAATCTTTATTGGGCCATGTACACACATTGTGTATTTGGTGAGTTTTTACCTCAATATTTATAAGCCAAAACCAGGAGTGGGTAAAGAATGCAGAAGTACTGCACGTGTTTCTATTATACTTTTCCTCTGATTGTTCCAAGCGTGCGGCGCTTAGAAACCCGCTGTTTACCTTGGTTACCAGCTCCCTGCAGCATCGTGCTGGTATCTAAGGTGCACAGCGACACTGAGCGCTCATCGTCGCTGGTGCAGCTGCCTATTTGACAGCTCACCAGCAATCATGTAGCGACACACCAGCGATCCTGACAAGTTCATATCGTTGTCGGGATCGCTGGTGAGTCGCTATGTGTGACGGGGCCCTAAGGGTCTCTTTTCCTACATTATGCTGCTCTCAGATGAGGGAGCAAAAACCTGGCGACAGATTCTCTGTAAAGAAGATACCCATAAATAGTTAATTTTTAATAACTAGCAAGGAATTATAA
Source organism: Dendrobates tinctorius (assembly GCF_039654945.1). Taxonomy (NCBI): domain Eukaryota; kingdom Metazoa; phylum Chordata; class Amphibia; order Anura; family Dendrobatidae; genus Dendrobates; species Dendrobates tinctorius. The sequence continues at coordinate 18,019,220 of NW_027361692.1, forward strand.
AAATAAGGAATAAAAACAAAACTCAACTCTGTTCTGATGATCCCAACCAGACATTGTTTACTTTGCTGCAGTGCTCACAAGTCAAACATAGAATCATAGAATCATAGAATCGTAGAGTTGGAAGGGACCTCCTGGGCCATCTGGTCCAACCCCCTGCTCAAAGCAGGACTCGCTAAATCATCCCAGTTAGATGTCTGTCCAGCCTCTGTTTGAAGACTTCCATTGAAGTCCGAAACCCGACCCCAATGAATGTCATCCGCTCAATGCCGACTTTTATTCCCCGTTGACTTGCATTGGGGTCGGGTTTCGGACGAAACGCTGACTTTTTTTGCCCTAGTCGGACCAGTTTCATCTGAAACAAATTTTGTGTCATGAAACCCGATCCGACTAAAGTCGCTCAACTCTAGTTGAGAGGAAAGAAAGAGGAAGAGGGTGATGAAGAGAAGAAGAGAGGGAGTTGGAGAGGGAGAGACAGAGAGATATTGTACAGTATCTGTATGGTATCAGTTCAGTCATAGATATATCAAGGTCTTTCCTAGTTTCTACATCTGACAATGTATTATGAAACATACTGTATATAAAAAGAGCTAATGAACCTATTTTAGAAAATGTAAGGTACTATTATTTTTTAAAGTTAACACTTATTTATCACATCAGTGGGGAAAAAAGTATTTAGTCAGCCACCAATTGTGCAAGTTCTCCCACTTAAAAAGATGAGAGGCCTGTAATTGACATCATAGGTAAATCTTGCCAAATCAGACACAGTGATTTTCTGGACTTGTTTTCTTATTTTGACTCTCATAGTTGTGTTCTACCTATGATGTCAATTACAGACCTGTCTCATCTTTTTAAGTGGGAGAACTTGCACAATTGGTGGCTGACTAAATACTTTTTTTCCCCACCGTATATATAAAATGTACCATATACATTTGATAAAATGCCACAAATTTAGGCTAGCTCCTCCCTCACAAATAAAACACTGTAAAATGTACAATGATGTTCCCTAATACTAGGTGGTCCAGCAAATCAGAGTAAGTAAATTCATAGCAAGAGCTCTTAGATGGGGTAGGGGAGAAAAAGCCCACACGCATCGCTGGAAAAAAGCAGCTTCTTCGAGGGTATTCAAATCTCTGAGGAAGTCGATTTGTTTCCAGTGATACAATTTTTCTCCTCAAATCCCTGAGAAAGCTGATTTCCAGTGAAACGCGTCTGAATATTTCTTTCCTTTCACCTCTAAGGTGACCTGCTAAAGTATTTGTTTACTATTCTTTGCTGCACCCCTCCAGCATCATATCATGTTCTTCATTGTGCTACTCCTTTTCATTCCATTTGTGTGTATATTTTAGAGTGTATTATTATTTAGGGAGGTGCCAACATTTATTGCGCTTTAGAATATAAATATTTGCATATATGAACTTATGGTATATCTTTTGGTTTGTCCCTTTCTGATGTTGGCTATTTGCCTGCAGTTTTTGTGACTCGGTAGCCTTAGTATAACCTTGTTTAGAGTTCATGTTCCCCTTGTTTGGGATTTTTTTTCATTGTCCTTGTCTGGGTTTACTGTTTCAGTTTATATCATTTCATTATAATAAACACTATTTTGTATTCCTTTTACATATTAACTTTTTATTCATTTACCTTTGACCACAAATGAAACCAATAAAGTCACAGTCATTCCTTATATATTCTGAGCAAAAATCTGTAGCTGTCACCATGTCTATATAAGTAATAGACTATTTAATACAGAGCATTGTACGGTATCTTCTTTTGATGCCCTCCCCATGTGATGTACCTTTATGCAGAATGCAAATTACCATATATTGTAGCGCTACATATATGACATACTGTGCTGCTACGGACATACGTACACTGTAAGACCAACACAGTGACTAAGCAATAGTGCCACAAAATGCCACGCTAATACCGCCAGACAGGACACAAATAATACTAATATACAATGATGCATAAGATAGTTTAATAAAAGTGCTAAATGTCTAAGTAATATCGATATAGTATTAATATAACATTGGTGTTGATTAAAAGTCTCAAGGAACAAGTCTCAAGTGGGTCTTTTTTCAGCACTACCCCGTCCCCAATAAGGCTCGCCCTTATAGGTGCTATAAAGTCTATAGTTAGCCCCTACATGTAAACAATTATTGATCAGCAGCCATAAAGCAGCTTTGTATGGACCCAAAAATGTATCAGTGTATGTTATGTTATGAAATTCACTGCCTCAATGGGACGAACAATAGTCACATATAAATAGTGCATTTCAGATTTCACTGACTGTAAAAGCTTACAGTAATTAGAGAATTTGTCACAGCACAGTAACTTTACGTTTGTCTTTTCTGCCGTGAATCAGAGCATGATCACCAATTAAAGCATTGTTGTAACAGAAGTCAGCACATAGCAATGATTTGTGTTGTACGGGTCAGTTCACATATCAAAATGCTACATCTTATTCATTTGGTCAACTGAACAACACATTATACTTAATTTCCTGATCATTAAGGTTCTATGATTTCAACACTTAACTCAAGTATTATTGGTGTACATTGACAACAGTTAAATATAATACACCTTAAGCCCATCCCTATTGCCAGTAGTTAACGTAACAGACTGCATGTCAGCACCTATCGAGTGAAAACCAAATGCCCGCCAATTAACCTAGATTAATCTAATGCACACATAATAGTGTTTTCAAAAGCTCATCAATAGAAAAAGTCCTAAATCCTTAACCCTCAAAATCTGCATTCAGTAAAAACACTTTTTCCCATTACTGAGATAGAAGACAGTTGGTGCTTGTAAAATTCTATGGAGAGGTAAGGGGGAGGAGCTAGAGACACATATTCTGCTGCAGGTTCTTCTGAACAACAGTTAAAGTTCTCCATAGAACATTATGAGCACCAACTGTCATCTAGCTCAGTAAAGGGAATATCTGCTCTCACTGAACACAGATTTTACCTATAAATTGCAAATTTTGAAAATTAATGACCAGTTCTTGTGGAGAAAGAAGCAGCTTCCTCTGATAAGATATATTATACAGTTTCTTATTTTCACGTTTACAATTGATTTATGGAAAATATATAAAACAAAGGTTACTTTTAATAAATTGATGCAGCACTGAGATTGGTTCCTATTGGCAACAAAGCTTTTTTCATTTCATTATCATTCTGCTACAATCAAACATCAATGAATAATGTGGCAACAGTACTAAGACTAGTGATATTGATCTGATGACTATACCTTTTTTCATGTTCATATTGCATTCTTGTACTGCTATTATAATACCATGTGTTACCAACACCCATAATTTTAATAGTCACATATTGCTAATATATTATCATTAGGTATGTAAGTAAAGGTACCCCAAAACTAAAATATCATAAATAGAAACACTTAGTAAGGACTTCCCAATGCTCAAACTTGTAAAAATTACTGTAATGCCTAGTATTGCCATGTAAAATTAAAAGGAAGCTGTCAGCAGTTTTTTTCTATGTAATCAGAGGACATCATGAGGTAGGGGTTACAACACTGAATTCAATGTTGTGTCACTTATCAGGCTGTGTGCTATCTAATATATAAAGCTCAAAGTGTGTATGTATGTGTGTATGTGTGTGTGTGTGTGTGTGTGTATGTTTGTATGTCCGGGATAGGCATCCGCACCGTCACAGCTACAGCCACAAAATTTGGCACAGTCGCACGTCTGGACCCGAGAGCGTCCTAAGCTATGTTGTGAGGTGAAATTTTAATCCCGCGCGTTCCAATTCACCACACAATTTTGCCCCTATCTACATACTGGGGGAAAAAGTGTGTGCGTGCCAAGCCCCGCCCTTCATTGTGATGTCACAATGCCCCTATTTGCATACTGGGGAAGCAGTGTGTGCGTACCAAGCCCCGCCCCTCATTATGATGTCACAATGGTTGCCATGGCGACGCTGATGTCATCAAAGGTTGCAAGCCCTTCCGCCGCTCATTATGATGTCATAGTGGTTGACTATGGGATGGAGGATATGACAGGTATATGGGCACGGGACTATGGGATGGAGGATATGTTTGATGGGTATATGGGCACGGGACTATGGGATGGCGGATATGTATATGGGCACGGGACTATGGGATGGAGGATGTGTGATGGGTATATGGGCACTGGACTATGGGATGGAGGATATGTATGATGGGCATATGGGCACGGGACTATGGGATGGGGGATATGTATATGGGCACGGGACTATGGGATGGAGGATGTGTGATGGGTATATGGGCACTGGACTATGGGATGGAGCATATGTTTGACGGGTATATGGGCACGGGACTATGGGAAGGCTGATATGTATATGGGCACAGGACTATGGGATGGAGGATGTGTGATTGGTATATGGGCACGGGACTATGGGATGGAGCATATGTTTGACGGGTATATGGGCACGGGACTATGGGATGGTGGATATGTATATGGCACGGGACTATGGGATGGAGGATGTGTGATGGGTATATGGGCATGGGACTATGGGATGGAGGATGTGTGATGGGTATATGGGCACTCGACTATGGGATGGAGGATATGTATGATGGGTATATGGGCACGGGCCTATGGGATCGTGGATATGTATGATGGGTATATGGGCACGGGACTATGGGATGGAGGATAATTATAATTTTCTATAACTAACCACAGTTAGTTACTATGCCCGGGCAGCGCCAGGCTCTTCAGCTAGTTGTTTATATACAATGAATGTTTTATCGCCAAGTTGCCCGACCACACCCCTCCTGTGATAAGCACCTCACTGTCTATAGACATTGTACACACAGAGCCTGATGTGGGCGGGGTTAGCTTTCTCAGCTCAGCTGCATTGTACATCTAAGAACTCTGATTGTGACACAACTACTGCATCCAGTAAACTAAGTGATACATCATTGGAATCAGGGTCTCTTTGCCTACAACGTGCTGCTCTCAGATTATATGGAAAAAAACTGGTGACAGATTCCCTTTAAGTAGTTTCTATAATTTTAAAATAAATATATTGTTAAAAAATTATTTGCAACATGATTATCATTATAAACTCTCACTTTGGTCCATTTTCTATAAATACATTTAATAAATACAATAATAATCATCATCATCATCACAATCAGTGCACATGAGGTTTTAAAACATAGTAACCAAAGCCTCTTTGCCACACGCTGCAGAGATAGTATCTCATTTCCTGTGTAAGTGCTGTGAAGTATACATAAATATAATATATGAAGTTATGGCTCCATGATATCAAATCATTATGTCAACTCCATTTTACCACATTGTGGATGATAAATGGAAACATTTCCTGGAAATGGAGTGTGAGTTTCCCTGACAGAATAAATGACTTGCATTAATTTATTTTGTATGGCCAGTCAAAATGATTGCATGGCATAAAATAGTGCCGTAAATGTGGACATTTATGTGAATTCTGTCATTACAACCGCTGCAAGACCTAAAGCTAATTTCACATATTTATCATGAGATCCGCTATACATACACGCACTCCTGATCCCAAAAAATGAACACTCCCCAGGCAAAGGTTTTATATATACTGTATATACGGTATCTCATGTTATATCTAGTGCTTGGACAGGGGTCTGGTTCATGACCAGAGGATTTAGTGAAGCCATGCACTATGCATAAAGCTATATTCACACATCAGTATTTCATCAATATTTTTATACAAAAACAAGTAGTGTCTCCAAAACAGGTGTTAATTAGAGTTGAGCGAAACGGGTCGAAAAAATTCAAAAGTCGCCGACTTTTGGCAAAGTCGGGTTTCATGAAACGAAACCCGACCCTAGGATGAGGTCGGCGACTTACGCGCCAAAGTCGCGTTTCAAAAGTTTGTTTTGCGCTCTTTTTCAGCCAATCAGGATCCACGGACACTGTGGGCAACGTGATGACATAGGCACGGGTCACCACCATCTTTCAGAAGGGCATGCAAGTGATTGGCTTGCTTTGGTGGGCGTCACAGGGGGTATAAAAGGGCGTGCACGCCGACCGCCATCTTACTTCTGCCGATCTTAGCATAGGAAGAGGTTGCTGCTGATTTTGTAGGGAGAGTGTTAGGCAGGGAAGAAGACCAAAAAACTGCTTCTGCTGCTAGCGATTTGGCCTGCACAACACACCAGTCACTGTGTGTGCAGTGCAAGGGGAGGCTATATAGTGGTGTATCAGTGGTGTTGGTTGTTGGGCTGCCTTCTAAGGCTTCCTGACATTCCTGCATTGCTGTTTACCCACTGCTCCGCAAACTGCTTTTTTAAAAGCAATCCAAATTTTTTTTTTTGTCCTGCTGAGAAGAAAAAAAAACTGCTTCTGCTGCTAGCGATTTGGCCTGCACAACACACCAGTCACTGTGTGTGCAGTGCAAGGGGAGGCTATATAGTGGTGTATCAGTGGTGTTGGTTGTTGGGCTGCCTTCTAAGGCTTCCTGACAGGCTGGCATTGCTGTTTACCCACTGCTACGCAAACTGCTTTTTTAAAAGCAATCCAATCTCCCTTATCCTCTAGTCACTTTGGTCACAGCTGTGCCATCGAGCTTGTCACATAGCGCTCAGATATTCATTGGGCCTCACACAATCCAAAAGTGTCCAGTGTCCAAAAGTGTGTGCAGAGATTCAAACTCTCACTTATCCTCTAGTCACTTAGGTCACAGCTGTGCCATCGAGCCTGTCACATAGCGCTCAGATATTCATTGGGCCTCACACAATCCAAAAGTGTCCAGTGTCCAAAAGTGTGTGCAGAGATTCAATCTCTCACTTATCCTCTAGTCACTTAGGTCACAGCTGTGCCATCGAGCCTGTCACATAGCGCTCAGATATTCATTGGGCCTCACACAATCCAAAAGTGTCCAGTGTCCAAAAGTGTGTGCAGAGATTCTAACTCTCACTTATCCTCTAGTCACTTAGGTCACAGCTGTGCCATCGAGCCTGTCACATAGCGCTCAGATATTCATTGGGCCTCACACAATCCAAAAGTGTCCAGTGTCCAAAAGTGTGTGCAGAGATTCAAACTCTCACTTATCCTCTAGTCACTTAGGTCACAGCTGTGCCATCGAGCCTGTCACATAGCGCTCAGTTATTCATTGGGCCTCACACAATCCAAAAGTGTCCAGTGTCCAAAAGTGTGTGCAGAGATTCAAACTCTCACTTATCCTCTAGTCACTTAGGTCACAGCTGTGCCATCGAGCCTGTCACATAGCGCTCAGATATTCATTGGGCCTCACACAGTCCAAAAGTGTCCAGTGTCCAAAAGTGTGTGCAGAGATTCAAACTCTCACTTATCCTCTAGTCACTTAGGTCACAGCTGTGCCATCGAGCCTGTCACATAGCGCTCAGATATTCATTGGGCCTCACACAATCCAAAAGTGTCCAGTGTCCAAAAGTGTGTGCAGAGATTCAAACTCTCACTTATCCTCTAGTCACTTAGGTCACAGCTGTGCCATCGAGCCTGTCACATAGCGCTCAGATATTCATTGGGCCTCACACAATCCAAAAGTGTCTAGTGTCCAAAAGTGTGTGCAGAGATTCAAAATCTCACTTATCCTCTAGTCACTTAGGTCACAGCTGTGCCATCGAGCCTGTCACATAGCGCTCAGATAATGGCTGCACATCCAGTTGGAAGAATGTCTCAAGTGGGGTACCACAGGGCTCTGTCCTGGGCCCTGTATTGTTCAACATCTTTATCAACAATTTAGATGAAGGAATTGAGGGTAAACTGATTAAATTTGCTGATGACACAAAGCTAGGAGGGATAGCTAATACTAGAGAAGAGAGAGAGAGGATTCAAAAAGATTTAAATAAACTGGAGAAGTGGGCAGCAACTAACAGAATGGTTTTTAACAGGGAGAAATGCAAAGTACTACATCTGGGCAATAAAAATGTAAAAAGCATATATAGAATGGGAGGAATAGGGCTAAGTGACAGCACATGTGAAAAAGACTTGGGTATACTAATAGATCACAGACTGAATATGAGTCAACAGTGTGATGCAGCAGCAAAAAAGGCAAATGCAATTCTAGGATGTATTAACAGAAGCATACAGTCTAGATCACGTGAAGTCATTATTTCCCTCTACTCCTCTTTGGTCAGACCTCATCTGGAATATTGTGTCCAGTTTTGGGCACCACATTTTAAAAAAGACATCAACAAACTGGAGCAAGTTCAGAAAAGAGCGACCAGAATGGTGACCGGTCTGCAAACCCTGTCTTATGAGGAAAGGTTGCAGGATTTGGGAATGTTTAGTTTGCAAAAGAGAAGACTGAGAGGAGACTTAATAGCTGTCTACAAATATCTAAAGGGCTGCCACATTGTAGAAGGATCAACTTTATTCTCATTTGCACAAGGAAAGACTAGAAGCAATGGGATGAAACTGAATGGGAGGAGACACAGATTAGATATTAGAAAATACTTTTTGACAGTTAGAGTGATCAATGAGTGGAACAGGCTGCCACGAGAAGTGGTGAGTTCTCCTTCAATGGAAGTCTTCAAACAGAGGCTGGACAGACATCTGACTGGGATGATTTAGCGAATCCTGCTTTGAGCAGGGGGTTGGACCAGATGGCCCAGGAGGTCCCTTCCAACTCTACGATTCTATGATTCTATGATTCTATGATATTCATTGGGCCTCACACAATCCAAAAGTGTCCAGTGTCCAAAAGTGTGTGCAGAGATTCAAACTCTCACTTATCCTCTAGTCACTTAGGTCACAGCTGTGCCATCGAGCCTGTCACATAGCGCTCAGTTATTCATTGGGCCTCACACAATCCAAAAGTGTCCAGTGTCCAAAAGTGTGTGCAGAGATTCAAACTCTCACTTATCCTCTAGTCACTTAGGTCACAGCTGTGCCATCGAGCCTGTCACATAGCGCTCAGATATTCATTGGGCCTCACACAATCCAAAAGTGTCCAGTGTCCAAAAGTGTGTGCAGAGATTCAAACTCTCACTTATCCTCTAGTCACTTAGGTCACAGCTGTGCCATCGAGCCTGTCACATAGCGCTCAGATATTCATTGGGCCTCACACAATCCAAAAGTGTCCAGTGTCCAAAAGTGTGTGCAGAGATTCAAAATCTCACTTATCCTCTAGTCACTTAGGTCACAGCTGTGCCATCGAGCCTGTCACATAGCGCTCAGATATCAGTGGGCCTCACACAATCCAAAAGTGTCCAGTGTCCAAAAGTGTGTGCAGAGATTCAAAATCTCACTTATTCTCTAGTCACTTAGGTCACAGCTGTGCCATCGAGCCTGTCACATAGCGCTCAGATATCAGTGGGCCTCACACAATCCAAAAGTGTCCAGTGTCCAAAAGTGTGTGCAGAAATTCAAAATCTCCCCTGTCCTATAGACACCTTGTTTTACATACTATATAGTTTGTTGGATTTTGTCTACATTTCTACCAAAAATGAGGAAGGCTGGTGGAAGAGGCCGTGGAATTGGGCGGGGGTTGGCAGCTGGTAATGATGGTGTTGGTGGTGGATCTGATGGTAGTGGCAAGAGCAAAATAGGACCGAATGCAGGAGGTGTTGAGCCTGAGTCATCGTCTGGCTACATAAGGCCTCGAACGCTTAGTTTTCTAGGAGTTGGCAAACCGCTTTTAAAGCCAGAGCATCAGGAAAAAGTTTTGTCTTACATTGCTGACTCAGCCTCCAGCTCTATCGCCTCCTCTTCTTCAGTTGTAAAAAGTAAAAGCACTGAGTCGTCATTGGAGGCTCATGTTCATGAACCACACCTTTCCTTGTGTCCTTCACCCCAACCAAGATTGAAGGATGACGCAGGCCATACTACTGATTACTCCATGGAGCTGTTTTCACATACCATGCCTGGATTATCAAGTGAAATGGTGAATTACCCAGGCCAAGATGAATCTGACATGGAGTGCACTGATGCACAGCCGCTGATGGATGATTCTGCTGGTACATTCACTCAGAGCACTACATTGTCCTCGCAGTGTACAGAGCCAGATTCTGACCCTGATGAGACTCAGGTGCCCCTTCCCGCACACTATACCACCATACACGGTGACACAGAGGAAGGTGCACATGACATAGAAGAGGAGGTGATGGATGACCCAGTTGTTGACCCAGATTGGCATCCATTGGGGGAAGAGGGTGCTGCTTCCAATAGCTCAGATGAGGAGCATCCACAGCAGACATCGACATCGCAACAGCTGTTATCTGGCAGGCCCGGAGCACTCCAAAGACAGGTTCCAAACATCAAAAGAGTTGCTGGACAGCTTGTCCAGAGGGTCAAAAGATCACAGCGTGCTAGGCCGCAAAATGTCTGCCAAAGTAGGAAGAGTGCAGTGTGGCACTTTTTTGAACAAAATCCTCATGATCAGGCCAAGGTTATCTGTAAGAAGTGCGCAAAGACCTTTAGCCGAGGGAAAAATCTGAAAAATTTGAATACCAGTTGCATGCTTAGACATTTAACCAGCATGCACTTGCAAGCGTGGACACAACACCAAACCTCAAGTGCCACATGTGCAACTGATCACAACGAAGGTAGTCATCAACGCTACATTGTTTTCCCCACTGTAAGCCCACCGGTTAGCACAGCAGCAAATGTTGAGGTGTCGTTGCAAGGCCACAGCAGTCAGGGAATCCCACTGTTATATCAACGAAAGACTGATTCTAGGCCATCAGAAAGAACACCAACTCCATCACCATCATCAACCCTTTCTCAGTCCGCCCTGTGCACCGCTACTTCCACCATATGCAGCTCTCAAGTCCAGCTCACCCTCCCAGACACTATGAGTAGGTCAAGAAAGTACTCAGTCTCTCATCCGCGTACACTGGGTTTGAACGCCCACATTGCCAAACTAATCTCGTTTGAGATGATGCCCTTTCGGTTGGTGGAAAGCACAGCTTTCCGCGAACTCATGGCCTATGCAGTACCACGCTATGACCTACCCAGTCGCCACTTCTTCTCTCGCAAAGCCATCACAGCCCTCCACCATCATGTGAAAGACCGCATTGTCCATGCACTCAAGCAGTCAGTGAGCGGAAAGGTGCACCTCACAACTGATGCATGGTCCAGTCGGCATGGCCAGGGCCGTTACGTGTCCATCACTGCGCACTGGGTTAATGTCCACAGGGGACAGCGGTGGTGGGACAGTGCTGCCTAGCCCACGGTATAGGAAACAGTTGGCTGTAGGCATTCCACCCTCCTCCTCCTCCTCCTCCTCCTCCAGAAGCGAAAGCTCGTCCACAGAGCGCAGTCGTACGAGCACTCCATCTGCAGCTGCCACTGTTGCACACGATGTGTCCCCCTATCGAGCAGCTAGTGGAAAGCGTCAGCAGGCTGTGTTGCAGATGATGTGTTTGGGCGACAGACATACCGCCGAGGTGCTGGCCGAGTACTTGAAGCGACAAACTGAGTCATGGCTGGGCAGTGTACATCTTGAGGCAGGCAAGGTAGTTAGTGATAACGGCCGTAATTTTGTGGCAGCCATAGCCCTTTCAAAACTCAGCCACATACCTTGCTTGGCTCACACCTTGAACCTGGTGGTGCAGTGCTTCCTCAAAAATTATCCGGAGTTAACAGCCCTGCTCCAGAAGGTGCGAAGACTGTGCGCGCACATCCGCCGGTCGCCTGTACACTCCGTTCGTATGCAGAAGCTGAAGCGATTGCTCCACCTTCCCAACCACCGCCTCATTATCGACATTGCAACAAGGTGGAACTCCACCCTGCACATGGTGGAGCGGCTGTGCGAGCAGAGGCAGGCCATAATGCATTTGTGGGAGGATACACGGCCAGGCACTTTGAGAGCAGACATGGAGTTGACAGGTGTGCAGTGGTCGAAGCTGAAAGACCTCTGTAAAGTCCTTCAGTGTTTTGAGGAATGCACATGGCTGGTAAGCGCAGACGACGCCATCCTAAGCATGAGCATCCCACTTATGCGTCTGCTCATGCAAACTTTGACGCACCTTAAGGAGCAGGCGTCTGCAGCCAATGTTGATGAGGAGGAAGAGGAGGAGGGAATCCTTGATGACATTCAGCCATTGTCTGCTCAGGGACCTCTCCTGGACGAGATGGAGGAAGAAGAGGAGGAGGAGGATGATGATGGGGATGATTACTTAGGGGAGGAGGATGCATCTCGTGGGGCAAGTGAAAATGTTGGCGTGGCAAGGTCTGGTACAGGGTTTGTGCGTGACTGGAGGGATGTGGATTTGCCAGAAAGTGCTCCTCCAACCAGCACTCGCAGTGCATCATTAACACTGGGAACATTGGCCCACATGTCAGATTATGCCTTGCGGATCCTAAAAAGGGACCCCCGCATTGCCAAAATGATGAACGATGACGACTACTGGTTGGCCAGCATCCTGGATCCACGCTATAAAGGCAAATTACAAAACATCATGCCACAGGAGAACCTTGACCTAATATTGGCTAATAAACAAGCAACTCTGGTAAATCGGTTGCTTGAGGCATTCCCAGCACACAGCAGCGGTGATGGTTCTCATACGAGCCGTACGGGCCGGGGGCAGCTTGGCAGAGGTGTTCGTGGTGCACACAGCAGAAGTGGCGTTGGAGACAGGGGTTTCATGACAATGTTGTGGACTGATTTTTCAAACACCGCTCACACAACTGGTAATACTGCATCGATGGAAAGTGACAGGAGACAGCAGTTGTCAACCATGGTTACAAACTACTTTTCCTCCCATATCGATGTTCTCCCACACAGGTCATTCCCCTTTGACTATTGGGCCGCTAAACTGGACACCTGGCCTGAATTGGCACAATATGCCTTACAGGAGCTCGCTTGCCCAGCTGCAAGTGTGCTATCGGAAAGAGTCTTCAATGCAGCTGGATCAATCCTGACAGAAAAAAGGACCCATCTGTCAACCCAAAATGTGGATGATCTAACCTTCATTAAAATGAACCACGCATGGGTTTCCAAGGATTTTGTCCCACCTTCCCCTGATGACACATAGGGTGACAGAAAAATGGCTTGCTTTGGTCCACCTCTTCCTGGGACTTAACCTATTTCGCCTTTTGCATCAGCTGAATGTCCAACATCAACATATGCCACTTTCTAAAACTCCCTAACTGTGCTGCCTCCCCCCCATGGCCGGGGTCACCACCTAGCGCACGACACCGTGCGAGTGCCGTTGCCCTGGACAGGTGGGTAGGCCGACTCTTGGGCACGGGCACTGGCACAGGGTCCCTCATAGTGCAATCAAGTGTCTCTGACGGTGGTGGTGCACACCCGCCGTCAGACACACTGCTGTACTATGAGGGGCCCAGTGCCACGAGTGGGCCCCCCTTGCTTGGGCAGGGCCCCAGCATTTGCAATCTTTACTTCTCCCTGCTCCTCCGCTGTGTAATCTGGGCCGTCAAATCCATACTGTGCCTGACACCGTCTGAGCCTGCCTCCTGAGACATATATTTTGAAAGTGTACGCTATCCATACATGTTATCCGGGGATACGGTACCCTTTCTAACCTTTGTGCAATCACGTGCAATCCATACTGGGCCTGACACCGTCTGAGCCTGCCTCCTGAGACATATATTTTGAATGTGTACGCTATCCATACATGTTATCCGGGGATACGGTACCCTTTCTAACCTTTGTGCAATCACGTGCAATCCATACTGGGCCTAACACCGTCTGAGCCTGCCTCCTGAGACATATATTTTGAATGTGTACGCTATCCATACATGTTATCCGGGGATACGGTACCCTTTCTAACCTTTGTGCAATCACGTGCAATCCATACTGGGCCTAACACCGTCTGAGCCTGCCTCCTGAGACATATATTTTGAATGTGTATGCTATCCATACATGTTATCCGGGGATACGGTACCCTTTCTAACCTTTGTGCAATCACGTGCAATCCATACTGGGCCTGACACCGTCTGAGCCTGCCTCCTGAGACATATATTTTGAATGTGTACGCTATCCATACATGTTATCCGGGGATACGGTACCCTTTCTAACCTTTGTGCAATCACGTGCAATCCATACTGGGCCTAACACCGTCTGAGAATGATAGATGGGGCCCACCATACACTGGAACATTCCAAAGGTGGACATCAGACACTGGAGCAGCATTTACAGGGCCCATTATACACTAGAGCATTAGAAATGGGGCCCATTATGTTTGGAGCATTATTTGGGCCCATAAGACAGTGGAGCTTCATCCATGGGGACCAACATATACTGTAGCATTATGTGGAGCTCATCATATACTGTTTCAAACATTATATGGGACCAATGATTCTGTATGGAGAAATAGATGGGCCTCGTCATGAGATGTAAAAAGTGAAGTATTTTTCATTGTACTATACCGCTATTTCTCTGCCGTATCGGAGCATGATCATTGATGAGTTGTGGTATGTGTTAAAGGGGCGCTCTTTCGCCCAGGGCACATGAAAACCTGCAGCCAGCCCTCCCCCCCCACAACTTTAGCCAAATAACCCCCATTTTTCAGTGCGTAACTTGTATTATGAAGTTAATTAAGGTTGACAAGCTTAAGTAAGAAGAATTGATGCTTTTGGCATTCAAATGGGCACTGTAGGTGTGTTTCCTGTCCTCCTCTCACTGCCGACTTTTATTCCCCATTGACTTACATTGGGTTTCGTGTTTCGGGACGAACCCGACTTTTCCCTATAATCGGACGATCTTGCTCGACCCGACTTTTGGAAAAGTCGGGTTTCACGAAACGAAACGCGACCCTAAAAAACCAAAAGTCGCTCAACTCTAGTGTTAATCTTTTCAATTTTTCTTTGTGTCAGTTCTGCTCCCGGTTTTTGCATGCAAACACTGCTGCAAAATACTGACCCTTTACCGATGTGTGAATAAGCCCTAATACAGCGTTTCGGCTTTGCCTGAAGAGTTCTTCCAAATATATTTTACCAGCTATGCACATTAAATTTCATTCCTATTCCCATCATTTTACACTGAATGCCTAGATATCTACCTATCTTGTAGAGCAACCATTCCTTGCAATGATCATAAATGGTGATGAGTGAACGTGCTCGGATAAGGTGTTATCCAGGATGCTCGGGTGCTAACCAAGTGTCTTCGAAAAATATGTCCGAGCCTCCGCCGCTGCATGTCTCACGGCTGTTCTACAGCCACAACAGATACAGTGATGTCCTGTTTGTTAGACAATCCCTACATGTGTTCTGGCTGTCTAACAGCAGCGGGGGCTCTAACATATTTTTTGAGCACGCTGAAGACACTTGGTTAGCACCCGAGCATGCTGGATAACACCTTATCCGAACATATTTTTTGAGCATGCCAAAGACACTTGGTTAGCACCCGAGCATGCTGGATAACACCTTATCCGAACATATTTTTTGAGCATGCCAAAGACACTCGGTTAGCACACGGGCATGCTCCAATAACAACGAACATTATCCCTCATCACTAATCATGAACAATATCATGCATTACAGATCGTTCTTAATCAGTACTTCTTCTGGGTTCTACCAAGACTCATCTAGAACACATTCAGCTCTGACAGTTTTGTGTAGACTCAACATTGCAATGCCACATGTCCTCTGAAAGTTTACCTTCGATTACTGTATGGCTTAATAACTAGAGCGCCGAGACCGGCAAATCAACAAACCAGGCTCTGCACTGTCAAAAGATCACCAAACAATTACCTATTATCTCTTGAACATTTGTCCATGTAGAACAGAAACACATAACAGTATCGAAGTAAAATGAAAATCATATTTTGGTACTTATAAAATATGTTAATATATGGAAAGTTAAGAACACAGAACCTTTAGCAGGCAAATTTCACAGCAAAAAAAGCAATCTGAGTACAAGTTTATCAAGCTTTGTTTGGCTAAAAATTCATAGTTTTGAACATAATAAAATATAAATTCTTCATTATTCAAGAATGGCCACCAATATTATCCTACAGGACATGTCAGGCAAACCTATCCACCAAAACACAAAAATAACCAATTTATGTATCGGATATCATTTATCAAAACTGTCGAAAAACTGTCCTGATATTCGCAGTAATTAATCGCAGTTCTAGCTTAATTTCATCACTTGCTCTGGGAATAGAAAAACCACATTCTGTTCTTGGTTCCTATTGGCAACAAGGCCATATTTTCTTAGTTGATAAATGACGCCCAGTGGGTTTTTCTATGACCTTAAAACCACATATTAAATGAGCAAGAACATATTAAAGTGAACTTGACAGCTGATACAGGCTGCCCGTTACATGCTGTGTCAGGCATTGACTGTGTGATCTCTGGCAAGTATGTTTCCCGCTGAAACACTGCGGCGTTTCAGAGAAAACACACTATAAAGCCACTGGGGACAGAGCCACACGGATGAGTAGTTGGACAGGTGGATCCCATGTGGCATCTTTCCGCCTCCTGCCAATGATTGACAGGTCTCTCCCTATACATGCACGCAGGGAGAGACCTGTGAGTCACTAGCAGCAGGCAGAGAGAAGCCATACAGGAATCTCGTCTTCGAGAAACCTCAGTCCCCATAAAAATATGTTTTTCTCTAAAACACCACAGCATTTTATTGTCGAACATACCTGGCTGAGATCATACAGCCAGTGTCTGATATATGCTGCTTGTGGATCGGGCAGCATGGATCAGCTGTCAGGTTCCCTTTAAACAAAATTTTCCTTTACTGGCCAAAAATTGAAATCATTATTTTAAAACTGAATGTAAAATAGTTGACTTACCTTATTTTGTACTTGTGTTTGGCCCACCAAGATGAGAATGTTAGATGAGATGATGGACAGACAGAAGTTTATCAGAATAATTGACCTCTCAGATTTGATGTATCTGTTTAAATAAGAGTAAAAGTGACCACCTTAGTAGTCCATTTTTGAAAATGATATCTGAGCAGAAATATTGAAAGGACTTTTCCGGTTTCATATAGATAAAGGGCGGCCTGGGGACGGGGGGTATTTTAATTTCACCAAACTGTGATTTCCTCACCATTCCCTGGTCCAGCGCTTAGTCTCTGCTGCCGCTGCCAGTGATTGCTATTGTCTTCAGCAGTGAAGTCGCAACTACAGCGCTGCAGCCAATAACTGAGCTCAGCGGCTCTGTGCGGCTCACGCCGTCAACTGGTGTTGATCCGCTGAGCTCAGTTATTGGCTGCAGCGCTCTCGATGTGAAGTCAGTGCTGCAGACAGTAACAGACACTGGGAGCAGCAGAGGAGACTCAGCCCATGACCCAGGAGGTATAGTAATGTGTAGTTTTGTTTTCAAACCGGAAAACCCCTTTAACCAAGAAAATATCAATCCAAAAATCAAGCCAAAAATACCATTAAAAACGATCTACTAGAGTACAGCATACACTAGTATTTTTCATGTTCCTGTTCTATTCTCCTAAAACTCCATGAATAAGTTTACAGCTAAGTGGTTACAGTTGGAGAAGGGGTGTCTTTATGTAGAATTATGCTAATTAGTGCTGATAGAACCAAAAACATCTCTGTCTCGTAATACCCAGTTGTCAATTTATTAATAAATGTCTAAGAGGAACAACAGAGGAGTGGCACAATAAATTTAAGGAAAGATGCTCCAGGCTAGTTTAGGTGGAATACTAGCATTTACCAAAACAGACATGTCTGATCAGATCCTCTTTAAGTCTATTAATCCATCAATGTTTAAACACCACGCAAATGATCAGCTCAGATCCGTATGTGCGATAAACAGTCAGCAGCGTTACATATTGGGCCCCTGCATACCGGTTGCACGTGTTACAGATGTAGCAGTTGGTAACAAAGTCATCAAAACCCTTTACGCAGTATCATGGAGCGTCTACACAGATGGCAGAGTGCCACCGCTCAGTCATTCAATTACACACTAAACAAATGTTTGGACTGCTCCGAGCATTCATTAGATTTTTGCTACATCTATATGTCCAACACTGGTTTGGGTTCATCACATGTACCTAAGAGAGGTCAATAATCGAGAGCGAGCCATCCTAGGAACGCTTGCTTCTTAATTAATGACCTAAATAGGCCACCAATCACCTGAAGAATGAGAATAACACTTAGGGTATGCTCACACTGGGCGTTTTTGATGCTTTTTTTCTGCAGCAAAATCTGATTTCATGGCAGGAAAGAAGCTGCGGCAAAAATGCAGGTGTAGGTGTGCTTTGGGTGCGTTTTTTGTTGTGGTTTTGGTGCTGTTTTAGTGTGTTTTTTTGGTGCGTTTTTTGGGCTAACTTGTGTCTCTCTGTCCATGGTAATGTGCATGACTTTTCTGCAGAAAAAAAGCTGCACACAATGATGCCTGCGGTTCTGCAGCATTTTTTTCAACGCCCATTCAAGCCAATAGGTGAAAAATGCTGCAAAAACACTGAAAGAAGTGACATGCTCTATGTCCAAAATAAGCAGCAAAGCACAAAATCCTGATGACAAAAAAAAAACAAAGTGTCTGCATGAGATTTCTGAAATCTCATAGGCTTTGCTGGTACGGTAGCTGAAAATTAGCATAAAAAAAGCAACAAAAACGCTCAGTGTGAACACACCCTTATCAACAGTTTGCTTAAAAATCATCGTTCTCGGCAGCAAATCGTCCTTTAAAATAAGACATGTGCTGCTGATAAGCTCACGTTCTATGAGCGCACAATGATAATAATGATTGATTTGCAGTCTGACAGGCAAGTAACCGGCCACCTATCAGCATCGGTAATCGCTTCCACTCAGCCAGTGTAAATGCAGCCTTAAATTAAGAGTATACTTCCCGGGATGCCATCTATTAGATCAAGCTCACTGAGCTAGGAGGGGACATCAGGACACAATGGATGCTGATGACATTGGCAAGAGTACGTTAAGTAACCATCGTCATCATTTTCATCTCATTAATCAATAAATAACACATGCGAAAATAAGAAACTCTGTAATTTATTTTATTTAGAGAAATGGGCTTCCTTCTGGGCCAGGACTGATCGTTTATTTTAAAAATTCTCAAATCATAGGTAAAAGTTGTATTTAGCGGAGATAGATTTATACATTACTGAAATAGGAGTTCACAGTCGCTGCTCATAAGATTCTATGTAGATGAGACGGGGAGGAGGATCTAGTCCTCTACCACTTCCTTTCTCCTTATCCTCCCGCTTCCATCTACATGGAATATTATGAGCAGCAATTTCCTCAACGGTAAAATCTGTCTTCGCTGAACATTGATTTTACCAAGGAATTGAGAATTTTGGAAAAGACAGATGAGTCTTGTCAAAGAAAGAAGCAGATTTCTCTGATAGGATATATTACTAAGGCCGGTTTCACATTTGCGCTTTATGGCGCAGCGACGTCCTGCGCACGGCCGCTGCTAAGCCCCGCCCCCTGCCGGCTCCCTGCCCGCCCCTTCCGGTCATCGCCGCCTACTAGCGCACATGGACGCTTGCGATCTGCGCACCCTATCTTTAGCATAGGGTGCGCAGATCATGCGCTGGCCGTGCACTAGCAGGATTTTGCCGTGCGCTGCGCACTTTTGAAGGTGCGCCGCGTGCACCGAGATGCAGCATGCTGCGTTCGGCGCACACGGGCGCACCTTCAAATGTGCGCAGCGCATGGCAAAATCCTGCTAGCGCACGGCCAGCGCACGATCTGCGCACCCTATGTTAAAGATAGGGTGCGTAGATCGCAAGCGTCCATGTGCGCTAGTAGGCGGCGATGACTGGAAGGGGCGGGCAGGGGGCGGGGCTTAGCTGAGGCCGTGCGCAGGCCATCGCTGTGCCATAAAGCGCAAATGTGAAACCGGCCTTAGATGCTTATTTTCAAGTGTACTATTGTTTTTTAAAATAAAATATAAAACACTGGTTACTCCTTAAGATTAGTAGGAGATATGTAGAGAAACATAACACAGTGTTTGAAGATGAATGGACACTAAATAAGCATACTTTTATCAGAGTGTATGTTAACTAGACAGTTATTATCATTTGTTCACATTCTGTATTATTGCTTTGATATCCTAAATAAATGTTGGCAAACAATCTATAACACAGAAATGCTAATATGATTTTTAAACATCCATTCGTAAGGGGAAACACATATTAATGTGAACATTTCCAAAGCTGTGAAATAATACATGAGGTCCTAACTGTCAGGTCATATGAATCCTCATCCCCAAAATCTGGCACGGCTTTCGTTACTAATAATGGTGAATAAAACATAAGTCAGCTCAGAGCAGGCATTTGATTTTTGCCCAAATAATAACACTACCCGTTTCACAGGATAACTGGATGTCATTTGGTACTCCATTAGGAAGAAAATCTGCATCCCAATGAAAAAATGTAAATGAACCCAATCTAAATGCCAACGTATAAATTATTCTCATTCATTTCCATGCCAATATCTCCCAAATTTGTTTTCATTTTTAACCTCTAAACAACAAACCAAAGTTGCATAACTAACTAAAATCCTTAAGAAATGTTCATTTTTTATTTTTTCTACAATAAACTATGTATTCATGTTTTCAAAAGGTTATTCTATATACTTGACTCCAGCGCTGAGGATACATGAAAATTCTAATACATTGCCATAGCAATATGGATTTATTTATATGCATCATTGTAATATTATGCAGTGTCATATTTTACATTTTTAGCAATGGGCTTCTCTAATCTCAGCTAAATTTTCATGGATAAACCAGGACAAACAGACTAGATAGACATAGAAGAAGTAAAAACGTCTATACCGTTGGTAACTTAGAGGACCATGGAAACATCTTAGGGGAAAAAAACACAACTTTGAGGACCATGGACACAACTTAGACGACCATGGACACAACTTAGATGACAGTGGACACAACTTAGACAACAAAGGACACAACTTAGAGGACTGTGGATGCAACTTACAGGATCATGGACACAACTTAGATGACCATGGAAACAACTCAGAGGCCCATGAACACATCTTAGAGGACCAAGAACACAACTTAGATGACCATGGGCACAACTTAGATGACCATGGACACAACTTAGACGACCATGGACACAACATAGATGACCATGGACACAACATAGATGACCATGGACACAACATAGACGACCATGGACACAACATAGATGACAGTGGACACAACTTAGACAACAAAGGACACAACTTAGAGGACTGTGGATGCAACTTACAGGATCATGGACACAACTTAGATGACCATGGACACAACTCAGAGGCCCATGGACACAACTTAGAGGACAATGGACACAACTTAGATGACCATGGACACATCTTAGAGGACCAAGAACACAACTTAGATGACCATGGACACAACTTAGATGACCATGGACACAACTTAGACGACCATGGACACAACATAGATGACCATGGACTCAACATAGATGACCATGGACACAACTTAGACGACCATAGACACAACATAGATGACCATGGACACAACTTATACGACAAAGGACACAACTTAGAGGACTGTAGATGCAACTTACAGGATCATGGACACAACTTAGATGACCATGGACACAACTCAGAGGACCATGGACACAACATAGATGACCATGGACACAACTTAGAAGGCAATGGACACAAGTTAGATGTCCATGTACACAACTTAGAGGACCATGGACACAACTTAAAAGACTGTGAATGCAACTTACAGGACCATGGACACAACTTAGAGGACCATGGACAAAACTTAGAGGCTCGTGTACACAACTTAGAGGACCATGGACACAACTTAAATGACTGTGGACGCAACTTACAGGACCATGGACACAACTAAGAGGACCATGGACACAACTTAGAGGACCATGGACACAACTTAGAGGCTCGTGCACACAACTTAGAGGACTATGGACACAACTTAGAGGACCATGGACACAACTTAGAAGGCTGTGAATGCAACTTACAGAACCATGGACACAACTTAGATTACCATGGACACAACTTAGAGGACCATTAACACAACTTAGAGGATCATGGATACAACTTAGATGACTTTAGATGAAGCTTAGTGGCCCATTTAAACAACTTAGAAGACAAATAACATAACTTAGAGGGCCATTACTCTTTCATAGGAGTTCTACTTGGCCGTATGGGCATCAAAGAGAACGTTCTCCTTACTTAGTGACATCCCATTCAGTTAGTGGAAGAGGTGACAACTAAAAGAAACTTTAATTCTAGACAATCTCGTCTTTTCATATACCACCAATTGATTTACTCCCGGTTGGCCACTCACTTGAATAATGAACATGTAACACTACATTCCTCCAACAGCAGCTGCTACAGGGCAAAGATAATGTTGGATTTCTAAAGTTGGACTCTCAGCCATTTAAACCAAGATCTCTAATGATGAGGCCACAAGTCTAATCTGTTGGGATTCATTAATGTGATTACCATATCCCATTTAATTTATTTCTTTACTTTTATGTTGCAGTAGAAAGCATTACATTGTAGGAGCTTAGGTAAACTCTTAAGGTCCCATTACATTTAGCGATGCAACAGCGATCCCGACAACGATACGACCCGGTCAGGATCGCTGGTGCATCACTAAATGGTCGCTAGTGAGCTGCCAAACAGGCAGATCTCACCAGTGATGCAGCAGCGGTCGGCGGTCAATACTTACCTGTCACACGCAGCGAGGGTGACGTCTTCCGCCCGCGTCCATGGAGTCGCTCGTCGGCACCAGCAGGAAGCCGACGACGAGAAATGGACCATCCCATTCTCACACGATCAGCGATATCCAGTGGGGAGCTGGGTCGGAGGTAAGTGTCACATGTAGCGAGATCGCTACCGATATCGCTGTGGCGTCACAAAATCAGTGACGCTTTAGCGATATCGCTAGTGATCTCGCTATGTGTGAAGGAGGCTTTAGATGTGTGTCACCTTACAAGGCAATACACAGCAATAACATTTACTCTTGTTCAAAATATGTCCTTCTTGTGAAATTAGGCATCCAAATGTTTGGTGCTTCATGAATATGGTGCATATATTTTTCATCTGTATAAAAGAAGTTTTCCCATCATCTTATCCCAATATGTAGCAAGTGTAATAATAATAATATTAGCACATGCCTTCAATTAGAAATGTAGAATAGTTCTTCTGATTCGCTATGTTGTTTACTCAATGTGCAGGGCATTGCAGTAACTTATGTATCCATGGTTACGACCACCAGGGGCATCTCTAGGCACTCAGATCTGCGGTCCCTGCCCTGGATCATGAGTGCACTGCCCAAATCTCCTGTTCACTGCGGTGCAGCTGAGTGATTATGTTGTAGCTTGTCCCTGTGCCTCCTCCTCAGTGCCAGCTATTGCAGAGGATTCAGCCATTCACATGCAGAGCGATTGCACAGCTTCAATGAGGACGTGAGAGAAAAGGGGGCAGGGCTTAGAGCAGTAGCTGAAGGAGGTGGGAGGGGCCAAATCTATGGGGGGGACAACAAGTCAGCCAGCCATGAGGAGAAAGGAGAGGAGTGCACCCCTTTCCCATCTGTGGCTGCTGTTCTTACACAGGAGTGCCCTTCCCATCCAGCAAAGTCACCTGCAGTTCAGCAGTCGGGACAAGGAATAAGGGGGGAGGGGAAGGGGATTTAGCAGGGACAGTGCAGGATTGACAGGAGGTCTCCTGTGTATACAGCCCACCCCCTGAATACTGACTTTCAACTTAAGGTCTCCTTCACTGCCACCACTAGATATGTAATGATAGGTATATATATATATATATATATATATATATATATATATATGTGTGTATGTGTGCAGGTCATGTGTCTGAGAAGTGTGTATTGTGTGTTCAAGCAGATATCTTGTACATGTGATGTGTGCCTGGTATGTATAATGCCCCCCTGTGTGTATGATGCCCCATGTGCATGATGTCTCCTCTATGTATTATACCCCATGTGTCGTGTGCATGATACCCTATAGTTAGGTCCATATATATTTGGACAGCGACGACATTTTTCTAATTTTGGTTCTAGACATTACCACAATGAATTTTAAACAAAACAATTCAGATGCAGTTGAAGTTCAGACTTTCAGCTTTCATTTGAGGTATCCACATTAAAATTGGATGAAGGGTTTAGGAGTTTCAGCTCCTTAACATGTGCCACCCTGTTTTTAAGGGACCAAAAGTAATTGGACAATTGACTCCAAGGCTATTTCTTGGACAGGTGTGGACAATCCCTTCGTTATGTCATTCTCAATTAAGCAGATAAAAGGCCTGGAGTTGATTTGAGGTGTGGTGCTTGCATTTGGAAGGTTTTGCTGTGAAGGAAACATGCGGTCAAATGAGCTCTCTATGCAGGTGAAACAAGCCATCCTTAAGCTGCAAAAACAGAAAAAACCCATCCGAGAAATTGCTACAACATTAGGAGTGGCAAAATCTACAGTTTGGTACATCCTGAGAAAGAAAGAAAGCACTGGTGAACTCATCAATGCAAAAAGACCTGGGCGCCCATGGAAGACAACAGTGGTGGATGATCGCAGAATAATCTCCATGGTGAAGAGAAACCACTTCACAACAGTCAACCAAGTGAACAACACTCTCCAGGTGGTAGGCGTATCAATATCCAAATCTACCATAAAGAGAAGACTGCATGAAAGCAAATACAGAGGGTTCACTGCATGGTGCAAGCCACTCATAAGCATCAAGAATAAAAAGGCTAGACTGGACTTTGCTAAAAAAATCTAAAAAAGTCAGCACAGTTCTGGAAGAACATTCTTTGGACAGATGAAACCAAGATCAACCTCTACCAGAATGATGGAAAGAGAAAAGTATGGCGAAGGCGTGGTACAGCTCTTGATCCAAAAAATACCACATCATCTGTAAAACACGGCGGAGGCAGTGTGATGGCTTGGGCATGCATGACTGCCAGTGGCACTGGGTCACTAGTGTTTATTGATGATGTCACATAGGACAGAAGCAGCCGAATGAATTCTGAGGTATTCAGAGCCATACTGTGTGCTCAGATCCAGCCAAATGCAACCAAACTGATTGGTCGTCGTTTCATACTACAGATGGACAATGACCCAAAACATAAAGCCAAAGCAACCAAGGAGTTTATTAAAGCAAAGAAGTGGAATATTCTTGAATGGCCAAGTCAGTCACCTGATCTCAACCCAATTGAGCATGCATTTCACTTGTTAAAGACTAACTTCAGACAGAAAGGCCCACAAACAAACAGCAACTGAAAATCACCGCAGTGAAGGCCTGGCAGAGCATCAAAAAGGAGGAAACGCAACGTCTGGTGATGTCCATGAGTTCAAGCCTTCAGACAGTCATTGCCAACAAAGGGTTTTCAACCAAGTACTAGAAATGAACATTTTATTTACAATTATTTAATCTGTCCAATTACTTTTGGTCCCTTTAAAAACAGGGTGGCACATCTTAAGGAGCTGAAACTCCTAAACCCTTCATTCAATTTTAATGTGGATAACCTCAAATGAAAGCTGAAAGTGTGATCTTCAACTGCATCTGAATTGTTTTGTTTAAAATTCATTGTGGTAATGTCTAGAACCAAAATTAGAAAAATGTTGTCTCTGTCCAAATATATATGGACCTAACTGTATGTGTATGATGCTCCCATGTGTGTATGATGCCCCCACATGTATATAATGTCTCCATGTGTGTATGATGTCCCCTGTGTGTATGATGCTCCCATGTACTTATGATGCTCCCATGTACTTATGATGTCTCCCTGTGTGTATGATGCCCCCGTGTGTTTGATGCCCCCATGTCTGTATGACGCCTCTCTGTGTGCATGATACCTCATGTGTGTATGATGCTCCCATGTCTGTATGATGCCCCATGCATGCATGATGTCCCCTTGTGTGTTTGATGCCTCCCTCTGTGTATGATGACTCCCTGTGTGTATGATAACCTCCTGTGTGTATGATGCCCCATGTGTATATGATGCCCCTGGGTGCATGATGCCCCCATGTGTGTATGATGCCCCCATATGTATATAATGTCTCCATGTGTGTACGATGCCCTCTTGTGTGTATGATGCCCCCCTGTGTGTATGATGTCCCCTGTGTGTATGATGCCCCCTTTGTGCATGATGCCACTACATGTGTATGATGCCCCCACATGTATATGTTGTCATGTCCCCTTGTGTATGATGCCCCACTGTGTGTATGATGCTCCCATATGTGTATGATGCCCCACTGTCTGTATGATGCCCCATGTGTGTATGATGGCCCCTGTTTGTATGATGCCCCATGTGTGTATGATGTCCCCCGTGTGTATGATGCCCCCTGTGATGGTGTGATATGCTATATGGATATCATTTTGTGTATATTGCTATTTCACTGATTTGCAAAGTGTTAATCATGATGCCTTGTATGTCTGCAGCCTGACTTTTATCTATGACTCTTGATGACCCCCTGTAGTGTCATAATCCCCCGGCACCTTTTGTCAAGTCTGAGGCCTGAAAACCGGCCCCAACCTGTTTGACTCTACCTGGACATCATGAGGGGGCTGGGGAGGATAGGGGCTGGGCAAGTCAGTTGCTGTGTGCAGAGCATGGTGTGAAGACAGGACTTCGGAGAGAAAGAAGAATATATGGAACATGTTATCACTGTCAGCTGGATTTTGGACTCTCATCTTACTGGACATGTTATACTGTTACTGAACTGCATTCAGATTCTGGACTATCTATCCTTTGTGGGGTGGACTGAATATGGACCTTTTGTATTTTTGCCTAAATAAATGTCTTGGAATTGTTCACTCTCCTCTTGCTCTGTTGATTGTGTGATACCAGAGAAGGACCCCGTGACAACTGGTGGCAGCGGTGGGATCAGAGCAGAAGGAATGGAGGACAACGGCCCATCAACATCTGGAACCAGCACTGCAGAGTACAAGAACTGGACTGCGGTGAACCTACAAACAAAGGCCCGTGAATTGGGAGTCAGCTACAAGGGACTCTCCAAGGAGCAGCTGATTGAGGCTTTGGAAGGAGTTCGCCTGCAAGATGACACTGAAAAAGGATCCCCACAGCAAATGGAGGAAAGACTGCTGCTGGAGGTAAATACCCAAAAAAGTCAGTGGGTTGTGTGGTACGAGGAGGAGTTGGCATTGCTGGGAGAAGAGGCTACCATAGAAGATAAGAGGGAGGCCATTCATAGAGCTCAAGAGAGGGCATTGCTGGAGAGGCAGCTCGCTGTGGAAGCAGCTAGAAGCTCCAGACAAACTGTAACCCCAGCACCCACCATGAGGGAACTCCCCAGAGTGTCCCGCAAAGACTTCAAGACGTTTAATGAGGCTTCAGGTGACATTGAGGGCTTCTTCCAAGACTTTGAGCATCAGTGTTGATTAATGGAAGTCCCGAAAAGGGAGCGAGTCCGACATCTGGTGGGGCTCTTAGAGGGTGGCGCTGCGGCAGCCTATAGAGCTATGGACCCTCGGTGGAACTGTGAGTATGCGGAGATTAAACAGACTTTTTTAGAACATTATGCTATCACCCCAGACTCATATAGGGTCAAGTTCCGAGACCTCCCATGCACCACGGGGGGATCATTTAGGATTTATGCACATAAGATGTCCTAGGCATGTCGGAGATGGCTGGAAGCAGAAAACGCCTTTACTGTGGAAGATGTTATACAGGCGTTCCTTATAAAACAATTTCTTGCCAAGTGCCCCGCGGAGGTACGGGAATGGGTCCGGGAGCGCACGCCATGTACCGTGGATAAAGCTGCAGTCCTGGCCGTTGAAGCCCTTACTATCCGACTGCAATGGAGGAGGCTTCTGGACAATGAACCACGGCCTGCTCCCGCGCCCCGTCCCCCTCAGATTATATCTGCCCTTCCACCTAGTCGCAAGCCGCTGACTATCACACCTCCCAATCCTGGGCCCCAACAGTTCCAACCACGACCTGGGGGTATCACAGAGAGGAGATGTTATGTGTGTGGGCAACCTGGACATTTGCAGTTTGGATGTCCCTCAAGGATTCGGAGGGAGCCCCATGCAGCCCCACCTCGTCCAGTGCATCTGGTGCACTTCATCCCGCCTGAGAAAGAGCTACCACCATCCCCACCAGAGTGGACCACCGACCACGGCACCGTAGATACTCCTCCTGGAGTGTACGGACTTCGGCCTCTGTCCTTTGGCTACCCAGAGCAACGGCAACGCCACCTGCAGGATGTCTTAATTGATGGATACAAAGTGTCAGGATTTAGAGACACGGGGGCATTTCTGACTATCGCTGACACCCGTGTGGTTCGACCCGAGGCAATTCCCCAGGGTGCAGGAATTCCCATTGTCTTGGCGGGGGGTGTCCGCAAATATATACAGCGAGCTTTGGTGCGTTTGGATTATGGTTTTGGAGAAAAACTGTGCTGGATTGGAGTTATGGGAGGGCTTCCTGCAGATATCCTCCTTGGGAACGACATTGGGGAGTTACAGTATCATTTTGTGGGAGCAGTCACCCGACTACAGGCCCTTCAAGCACCACAACATCCGGACCCCACTGAGGAGCAATCTGTTTGGCCAGAAGGCCCACGGGCCTCTCACTCTTCTGAAAGAACAATTGGAGGGAGATATCGCAGACATTGGAATGCCCATCGTTCTCTACGTTCTAGAGTTCAGAGATCGTTTTGCCCAGCTAGTGGCTAATAATCAACAGTAAATGGCCCAGTCCAGTCAAGAAACCTGGTATGACCGTAACGCCAGGACCCGGGAATTTATGAAAGGACATCAAGTGCTTATAATTATTGCAACCCCTGCCACTGTACAAGGAACTATAAACGATTGAGTAATGTGGACTATAGTGAGCAGGCCAGAGGTCTGTGTAGACCTCATAGCGTGCTCACTTATTATGAGGGGGGAGAAGTTGTGATGGTGTGATATGCTATATGGATATCATTTTGTGTATATTGCTATTTCACTGATTTGCAAAGTGTTAATCATGATGCCTTGTATGTCTGCAGCCTGACTTTTATCTATGACTCTTGATGACCCCCTGTAGTGTCATAATCCCCCGGCACCTTTTGTCAAGTCTGAGGCCTGAAAACCGGCCCCAACCTGTTTGACTCTACCTGGACATCATGAGGGGGCTGGGGAGGATAGGGGCTGGGCAAGTCAGTTGTTGTGTGCAGAGCATGGTGTGAAGACAGGACTTCGGAGAGAAAGAAGAATATATGGAACATGTTATCACTGTCAGCTGGATTTTGGACTCTCATCTCCCTGGACATGTTATACTGTTACTGAACTGTATTCAGATTCTGGACTATCTATCCTTTGTGGGGTGGACTGAAAATGGACCTTTCATATTTTTGCCTAAATAAATGTCTTGGAATTGTTCACTCTCCTCTTGCTCTGTTGATTGTGTGATACCAGAGAAGGATCCCATGACACCCCCACATGTATATGATATCCGTGTATATGATGCCCCCATGTGTGTATGATGGCCCCTGTGTGTATGATGCTCAATGTGTGTATGATGTCCCCAGTGTGAATGATGACCCCACATGTATATGATGCCCCCCTGTGTGTATGATTCCCCATGTGTGTATGAAGCCCCCATGTCTGTATGATATCCCCCTGTGTGTATGAAGCCCCCACATGTATATGATGTCCCAATGTGTGTATGATGCCCCCATGTGTGTATGATGGCCCCTGTGTGTATGATGCCCCATGTGTGTATGATGTCCCCCATGTGTATGATGACCCCACATGTATATGATGCCCCCTGTGTGTATGATACCCCCAGTGTGTATTATGCCCCCTGTGTGTATGATGCCCCCTGTGTGTATGATGCCCTCTGTGTGTATGATGCCCCCCTGTGTGTATGATGCCCCAACATGTATATGATATCCCTATGTGAGTATGATGCCCCCTGTGTGTATGATGCCCCCACATGAATATGATATACCCGTGTGTAGAATGCCCAATGTGTGTAGGATGTCCCCCTGTGTGTATGATGCCCCCACATGTATATGATGTCCCTTGTGTGTATGATGCCCCCTGTGCGTAGGATGCCTCCATGTGTGTAGGATGCCCCATATGTGTATGATGCCCTCACATGAATATGATGCCCCAGTCTGTAGGATGCCCCCCTGTGTGTAGGATGCCCCCAGGTGTGTATGATGCCCCCTGTGTGGAAGATGCCCCCCTGTGTGGAGGATGCCCCCACATGAATATGATATACCCATGTGTGTAGGATTCCCCCATGTGTGTATGGTGCCCCCTGTGTATAGGATGCCCCCATGTGTGTAGGATGCCCCCATGTGTGTAGGATGCCCACGTGCGTGTATGATGCCCCCACATGAATATGATGTCCCCCTGTGTGTATGATGCCCCCTGTGTGTAGGATGCCCCCAGGTGTGTATGATGCCCCCAGGTGTGTATGATGCCCCCTGTGTAGAGGATTCCCCCATGTGTGTATGATGCCCCCCTGTGTGTATGATCTCCTCCTGTGTTTGTCTAATGATGCTCATCTCTGTAGGTAACTTTGTGCATTTGTTCAATATCATATTGAGCTGTGTGTGGCATAGTCAGTACATCGGCGCACTATAATCTCATAGCATTTACCAGTCTGCATATACAGTACACTACAAAAAAGGATGTAAATGCATGTCAGTTATAATAAATAAATAATAATCTTAATTTTTATATAGCGCTAATATATTCCGCAGTGCTTTACAGTTTTCACACATTATCATCATTGTCCCGATAGGGCTCACAATTTAGATTCCCTATCAGTATGTCTTTGTAGTGTGGGAGGAAACCGGAGAACACCCATGCAAACACATACATACAATCTCCTTACAGATGTTGTCCTTGGTGGGATTTGAACCCAGGACCCCAGTGCTGCAAGGCTGCAGTGTTAACCACTGAGCCACCCTGCTGCCCTAGTTCCTCCTGATTTTATTTTTGTTTGTTCTGATAACACTTAACCCCTGCTGGACATAATACGGCACAAGTCGGGAGTGCGTATATGGATCGGGCTCACGTGGTCAACTTGCCCCATACTCGGCAGGTATTGGCTGTGTGCTACAGCCAGGACCAGCCTCTAATCGCAGGTAGCGCAAAGTGCTGCCTGCAATTCTTAACGTGTTAAATGCTGCTGTCAAACTCAAATACCAAGGTGGCTGTCAATTAGCATGAGGTCCGCAGTGACGCCCCATCAACAGAGCAGCTTGAATGAGGAAGAGCTGCTCTGTAGGGTAAAGCAGCAGATTCGAAAGCACTAGCAGTCTGTGATCACTTTGAGACAGCCCCGGGCAGAACAAGCACATAAAAAGCATCTACCTATGAGGAACAGTTGCAGGATTTGGGAATGTTTAGCTTGCAAAAGAGAAGATTGAGAGGAGACTTAACCCCTTTCCTACAATGGACATAATATTAAGTCCATGTGACCCAGGACCTAATTCCCATGGACGGAATAGTACGTCATAGCGATCAGCGGCACCCACGTGGTTAGCGCCGCTGATCGCGGCCGGGTGTCAGCTGATTATCACAGCTGACACCCGACACGTTAACCCCTTGCACACCGCGATCAAACACGATCGCGGTGTACCGGGGGTTAAAGGGAAGCATCGGAAGGGAGGGGGCTCCCTCCGTGCTTCCCTGAGCCCCCCACAGCAGCGCAATGTGCAGCGCTGCTGCGGGGGGCTCCATCCCTGCAGGTCCCCGGATCCAAGATGGCGACGGGGACCTTCGGGGGCCTGCAGGGAGCTGGCATCCTCAGTGCCTGCAAAGCGCAGGCACGAGGAAGCCTTGTGCAGTGCCTGTGACAGATCGCTGATCTGTCACAGTGATCTGTGATGTGACAGATATGTCCCCCCTGGGACAATGTAATAAAGTTAAAAAAAAAAGGGTAAAAATTATTTTAAAAAAATCGCTGAATAAATTAAAAAAAAATATTCCCAAATAAATTCATTTTTTGGAAATAAAAAAAAGAACAATAAAAGTACACATATTTAGTATTGCTGCGTCCGTAATGACCCGCCCTATAAAACT
This sequence comes from Dendrobates tinctorius, assembly GCF_039654945.1. NCBI lineage: Eukaryota > Metazoa > Chordata > Amphibia > Anura > Dendrobatidae > Dendrobates > Dendrobates tinctorius. Next base: position 18,051,095 of record NW_027361692.1, read on the forward strand.
GTCCCATTAGTTAACATCTTTAGCGAACCCCTTAAAAAATAAAAATAAAAAACGAAGCAAAAAATAATGATTTATTTTCATACCGCCAAACAAAAAGTGCAATAATGTGCGACCAAAAATACGCATATAAATATCCGTGGTACTGCTGAAAACGTCATCGTGTCCCACAAAAAACGAGCTGCCATACAGCATCATCAGCAAAAAAATAAAAAAGTTATAGCTCGCAGAATAAAGTGATGCAAAAATAATTATTTTTTATATAAAATTGTTTTCATTGCATAAAAGCGCCAAAACATAAAAAAAGACCTAAGTGAGGTATCACTGTAACCGTACTGACCCAAAAAATAAAATCGCTTTATCAATTTTACCGCACGCAGAACGGTGTAAACGCACCCCCCAAAAGAAATTCATGAAACGCTGGTTTTTGTTCATTCTAATTCCCAAAAATCGGAATAAAAAGCGATCAAAAGATGTCATGTGCCCGAAAATGATACCAATAAAAACGTCAACTCGTCCCGCAAAAAATAAGACCTCACATGACTCGGTGGGTCAAAATATGGAAAAATTATAGCTTTCAATATGTGGTGATGCAAAAACTATTTTTACAATAAAAAGCATCTTTTAGCGTGTGACAGCTGCCAAACATAAAAACCACCATAAATAGTAAATTAAACCCCCCGTTATCACCCCCTTAGTTAGGGAAAAATACTAAAATTAAAAGAAAATGTATTTATTTCCATTTTCCCATTAGGGTTAGGGTTAGGGCTAGGGTTAGGATTAGGGCTAGGGTTAGGGGTAGAGTTAGGGCTGAGATTAGGGTTAGGGGTGTGTTGGGGTTAGGGTTGGAGTTATAATTGGGGGGTTTCCACTGTTTGGGCACATCAGGTGCTCTCCAAATGCAACATGGCGTCTGATCTCAATTCCAGCCAATTCTGCGTTGAAAAAGTCAAATGGTGCTCCTTCCCTTCCAAGCTCTGCCGTGCGCCCAAACAGTGGTTTACCCCCACATATGGGGTAGCAGCCAACTCAGGACAAATTGCAAAACAACTTTTGGGGTCCATTTTCTCCTGTTACCCTTAGGATAATAAAAACTTGGGGGCAAAAATATCATTTTTGTGGAAAAAAATGATTTTTTTATTTTCACGCCCGGGTGTCATATACTTCTGTGAAGCACTTGGGGGTTCAAAGTGCTCACCACACATGTAGATAAGTTCCGTGGGGGGTCTAGTTTCCAAAATGGGGTCACTTGTGGGGAGTTTTAATAGTTTAGGTACATCAGGGGCTCTCCAAACGCACATGACACCCGCAGACCATTCCATCAAAGTCTGCATTCCAAAACATCACTACTTCCCTCCTGAGCCCCGACGTGTGCCCATACAGTAGCTTTCTCCCACATATGAGGTATCAGCGTACTCAGGGCAAATTGGACAACAACTTTTGGGGTCCAATTTCTCCTGTTACCCTTGGGAAAATAAAAAAATGGGGACTAAAAGATCACGTTTGTTGAAAAAATACGATTTTTTTATTTTCACACCCGGTCGTTATAAACTTCTGTGAAGCCCTTGGGTGTTCAAAGTGCTCACCACACATCTAGATAAGTTCCTTGGGGGTCTAGTTTCCAAAATGGGGTCATTTGTGGGGGGTTTCCACTGTTTTGGTACATCAGGGGTTTTCCAATTGCGACATGGTGTCCAATCTCAATTCCAGCCAAAAAAGTCAAAAGGCGCTGCTTCCCTTCTGAGCTCTACCATGTGCCCAAATAGTTGTTTACACTCACATATGGGGTATCAGCGTACTCAGGACAAATTGTACAATGACTTTTAGGGTCCTGTTACCCATGGGAAAATAAAAATTGGGGGTGAAAAGATCATTTTTGTGGAAAAAATATGATTTTGTAATTGTACCGCTGTACGTTATAAACTTCTGTGAAGCCCTTGTGGGTTCAAAGTTCTCACCACACATCTAGATAAGTTCCTTGGGGGTCTAGTTTCCAAAATGGGGTCACTTGTGGGGGGTTTCCACTGTTAAGGTACATCAGAGGCTCTCCAAGCGTGACATAGCGTCCGATCTGAATTCCAGCCAATTTTGCATTGAAAAAGTCAAACTGCGCTCCTTCCCTTCTAAGCTCTGCCATGCGCCGAAACAGTGGTCACCCGCCCCCACATATCAGGTAACAGCGTACTCAGGACAAACTGCACAATAACTTTTGCAGTCCAATTTCTCCTGTTACCCTTGGTAAAATAAAAAAAATTGAACCCGAAGTATTTTTTTTGTGAAAAAAAGTTAAATTTTTAAATATTCAAAAAAATTACTGTGACACACCTGAAGGGTTAATAAACTTCTTGAATGTGGTTTTGAGCACCTTAAGGGGTGCAGTTTTTAGAATGGTGTCACTTTTGGGTATTTTCTATCATATAGACACCTCAAAGTGGCTTCAAATGTGATGTGGTCCGTAAAAATAAAATGGTGTTGCAAAAATGAGAAATCGCTGGTCAACTTTTAACCCTTATAACTTCCTAAGAAAAAAAAATTTTGGTTCCAAAATTGTGCTGATGTAAAGTAAACATGTGGGAAATGTTATTTATTAAGTTTTCTGTGTGCCGTATCTCTTGTGAAATTTTCAAAATTTTCGCCAAATTTCCATTTTTTTCACAAATAAACGTAAGTTATTTGAATGAAATTTTACCACTATCATGAAGTATAATACGTCACGACAAAACAGTGTCAGAATCACCGGGATCCATGGAAGAGTTTCAGAGTTATTACCTCATAAAGGGACAGTGGTCAGAATTGTAAAAATTGGCCCGGGAGTTAACGTGCAAACCACCCTTGGTGGTGAAGGGGTTAAAAGCTGTCTACAAATATCCCAAGGGCTGTCACATTGTAGAAGGATCATCTTTATTCTCATTTGCACAAGGAAAGACTAGAAGCATTAGGATGAAACTGAATGGGAGCAGACACAGATTAGATATTAGAAAAAACTTTTTTACAGTGAGGGAGATCAATGAGTGGAACAGGCTGCCACGAGAGGTGGTGAGTTCTCCTTCAATAGAAGTCTTCAAACAGAGGGTGGACAGACATTTGTTTGGGATGATTTAGTGAATCCTGCTTTGAGCAGGGAGTTGGACCAGATGACCCAGGAGGTCCCTTTAAACTCTACCATTCTGATTCTACCTCCCTGTAAGTTCTTAGCTCCATCAGAAGAAACATCAAAACATAGAATAGTCTTGGATAACCCCTTTAAGGGAATCTGTCACCAGGTTTTTACTACCTCACCTTAGAGCAGCATAATGTAGGAAAAGGGACCAATTCCAAAAATGCATCACTTAGTTTACTATTATTTAGTAAATTATTTAGATGTAGCACGAAGCAGAGCTCAGAAAGCTGACTCCACCCATACCAGACTCTCTATGTAGCAGTGAGCAGCTTTTCAGAGGAGGTTGCGGGATCGGTCTAGCAGGCACGTGAGCAGCATTCCTGGCAGTGATAATGTTCTGGTGATAAAACCTTCATTGGCAGAAAACAGAACACAGTCTAATATGTGACACATTGCTGAATTCAGTGTTTCAACCCAAACCTTATGCTGTCCTCAGATTATAGCAAAAACCTGCTGACAGATTCTCTTTAACCCATTCACACCCGGGCCATTTTCCATTTTTTCATTTTCATTTTTCGCTTTCCTTCTTCCCAGAGCCATAACATTATTATTTTTCCATCAATATGGCCATGTGAGAGCTTGTTTCCTGCAGGACGAGTTTTACTTTTGAACGACACCATTGGTTTTACCATATAATGTACTGGAAAAAAATTTAAAGTGCGGTAATATTGCAAAAAAAGTGCAATTCTGCAATTTTTTTTACCATGTTCGCTAAATTCTAAAACTGACCTGCCATTATTATTCTCTAGGTCATTACAAATTCACAGATACCAAACATGCATAAATTATTTGTTATTTAAGCGGTGAAAAAAACCCAAAGTTTGTTAAAGAAAAAAATGGCGCCATTTTCCAATACTCGTAGTGTCTTCATTTTTCGGGATCTTGGGCTGGGTGAGGCTTATTATTTGCATGCCAAGATGACGCTTTTATTGATACCATTTTGGGGTACATACGATGTTTTGATCACCCATTGTTGCATTTTATTACAGTATTGTAGAGACCAAAAAACGTAATTCTGGCGTTTTGAATTTTTTTCTCTTTACACCGTTTACCAATCGGATTAATTCTTTTTATATTTTTAAAGATTGGGCATTTCTGAACGCAGTGATACCAAATATGTGTTTTTTAATTATTGTTTTATTTTGAATGGAGGTAAAAGGAGGGTGATTTGAACTTTCATATTTTTAAAATATTTTTTTAAATTTTTTTCACCTTTTACTTGCTTCAATAGGAGACTTGAAGCTGTGATAATCTGATTGCTTGTGCTACACATAGCATGGCTCCAGCCTTGCTATGTGTAGCAGAATTGATCATCTGCTTTGAGCACCGGCCACGGGGAGGCACTCATGGCAGATAGGCAATGATAACCATGATGGTATCCTGCAGACCCTGGGTCATCATGCCAACCCATCGGTGCCACACAGTCCCTGGGCAGAGCTAGTGACGCACTTCCAACGCGATGTAAACCAGCGGCCACTGGGGGGAAAAACCCACCAGCAGACTAACTAAACTTGTAGTAACACCAGCGGCCAACGGGGGCAAAAACCCACCAGCAGACTAACTAAACTTGTAGTAACACCAGAGGCCACCGGGGGCAAAAACTAATATTAACCCCTGATGGCCTGAAAGGAAAAAAGTTTATATAAGAGAATCCAGAATCTGACACAGATCCAAAAATTGATTGTGACAATACCCATTTAAGCGTTGTTTCATAAATGCTCACTATTTTTTTTCCCATGATCTTTGTAATTTGAAGTAGGTTACTCAGTGTGTCTTTATATATTTGTGTGTGCGGGTTACAAAGAAAGACAAAAAAGTATGAGCCTAATTCATCTAGACTGGCGTTTTGTATTCCAGTCTTAATGAAGACAATGCGTGAGTAAGATGCACCTAATTCATTAAGAGGCATGTGAATCTTACAACTGCTGTGTGCCTTCACCAGAAATGTTACTCCAGTAAGGGTACATTTCTGGCACACTTTAGTGACATGAATAAGGATAAGTTGGCCGAGTGGGCTTTGCCACGCTGTGTCCTGTCCTAGTTCTGCCCAGCTTTGCCAAAATGGGCTTGACTAGTGTACAAATGTCAAAAGTTTCAAAATGATTTTCAATTTTCCAACTTTTCAAGGTATTTTAAAACACTGTGATGAATTGGGCCTTTTGTTTTAGTTTTGAAACAGTAACTTTCCTCCCTTATTTGCATGCGCGTTAAAATTATGGATGAATAGGTGGCAATGTAAAAAATTCTAGAAATATAATTCAGGAAAAGGGATGGACTCCCTTCTTTAAATGAAGTAGTCCCCCTTGTTAAATAAAAAAACCTCCAGATACTTACCTCTATGACCAGCATGTGTATGTTGACGCGAGGGAGGATGGCGGCTGCTCCGTAATGGCCATCGACAATGGCCATAATAATGCCATGTGAATTCTGGCAGACGCGGCAATGACATAAATGGAATGCCAAGTATCCTATTTTTTGCCTTTACAAAGAGGACTACTTCATTTAAAAAAGGAGGAGTTGTTCAGGTAGTGTATTTAGTACATTATAATTGTATTTGTATCATTTCTGACTTTTGTGCTTGTTTATCCACGGAGGGCAACATGGATCTGTAATGGAAAATTTTGCTATTAGCAAATCTGTAAGTAAACTTTAAAAGAGTTTTAACCAAGATTGAAAGTTATTCCTTATCATTATTTGACCACCGGGACCTCATCAATCAAAATAGCAAAGCCTTGCAGAGCGCCATCGGAAAGCCGCAGAACTCTGTGCACCATAGATCCAGAAATAGTGGAGCGCTGTACTCGACTTTCTCCAGTGGTCCGATAGACAATGAATAGAGTAAATGTACATGCATGAAGCTTGCTCCATTCAGACAGGGATGTGCAGACCCATTATCTGGATCGGTAGGAATCCATTTTGGTCAGACCACCACCAACCAGTATGTTATCTTGCATATCTTTCAATCTTAGTAAAACACCTGGAATTGTCAATTCACAGATTGGAGAATTGCAAAAATCCATGCAAAAGCTACAGATATTTCTGCAACAATTGTGAATTTACCATAAGGTAAGTGAAATTTGCATGTCCGACATGTTTATGGGGTCTCCGTAAGCCCATCCATCAGATATTGTCTGTACAGATTTTTGGTGCCGTCATGGAAAAAAAAGTGAATCCACAGAAGAGCTGACGTTGTATCCATTGCACATCAATGGCAGAAATCCAAGGCTTACATTTCAGAAAACACAGGCCAGATTGTATTCTGACGTATGAACATAGCCCTAAAGTATGTCTTGTCTCCAGTCACCATGCGCCAGGAGTCAAACTGAGGACCTGATGTAATAATGCTGTGAAACAAGCTTATGGTTATTAGCATAACAGGGCTTTCCTTTATTTTTATACACTCATATTTTAATATGATCACTTGTGTACTTTACATCTCGCTGTCATGCACTGCCAAGCAATTTCCTTTTTGGATGGCTCAAACAGGAATGTAGTGAGCATGACACCACCGCCATGCTGGTCAGACACCACTTTGGCGTACGGACACTTTTGTGGCTGATGCCACTTTTGTGGCTGATGCCTAGAAGGCCTAATGTTCAAGCCTTTCCTTAGAATTTTGTAGGGTTTATGGGTTTAATTCCCATTTCAGAAGATTTATGAATACATTTGGAATATGTTACAACAATTTCTTTTATATGGTCACATCCAATAAAACTGATTTAGCAGAATTAACTTCATGTATTGTTCAACTTGGTTTCAGCATGTAAAATGAACCAATCATTCTGACACATAGTATAGCAAATGATGAAAAATCAGGTTTCACAGTTGTATTGTCTTTTCCATAAATGTCTAAAAACCTGAAAAGTATAAACAAAACAACAAAAAGAACAAGAAAACATACACTGCCGCGCTGACTAATGTTTGTTACAATGTTGCTGATGAGATTGACAAAATGGTGACCCGTCACTGGCCATCCACTGGAGTTCACTCCATTTGTTATTTAATAGAAATGGAAGTTAGGGCTGTTGGATGGCAATCTGGTGTCCAGGGCCTAGTGGTGGCTTCCTGCATTCATCATGTTCTCCTGCATGCATGTTCCACAGTAATGACAATAACGATTGAACACATATTTAGTTACTTTTCACTTGTTGTTGGCTTCCCAGGTTTAAAATCCTTTAGAAGCAGATATAGGCCAAAACTGTAAAATGAGGACCAGGCCTAATGATGTGATTGGGTTGTGGACAAGCATTATAGTAAGACCTGGTTATATAAGATCTAACAAGACAAAGTTACAACTTTACAGTTACTTTTACTAACTTTCACAGGTATGGACTCCTCTACTTCATCCACTAATTGTAGGCAAAAATTCTAAAGTTAAAGATTGATGGGAAAGAAAGAAAGAGAAAGGAAGAGAGAAAGAAAGAGAAAGGAAGAGAGAAAGAGAAAAAGAAAGAAAGAAAGAAAGAAAGAAAGAGAAAGAAAGAAAGAAAGAAAGAAAGAAAGAAAGAAAGAAAGAAAGAAAGAAAGAAGGGAGGGAGGAGAGAAAGAATAAAGGAAGAAAGGTAGAGAGATTGAATGAAAAGGTAAGACAAAAAGAAAAAAAAGAAGAAAGAAAGAAAGAAAGAAAGAAAGAAAGATACATTCTGCAAAATATCACCATACACCATGATCTTATAGGACGGATATGTACCTCCATAGTGCTGCGTAAACAACAGCAAGGGTGATCAAGGCCAAGCAGGAAAGACCACAGCCAATTATCAGGGTGACTGAAGGGGTGCCCGAATATTCCATGATCTGTAGATTGTAAACAGAGAAAGAAGTGAATTATTATGTCATAACGAATTATGACCTTTCCATAGACAGACAGATAGGTAGATAGATATGTATATACTGTATACACAGATATTAGGTCTGTTAATAACCCTGGTACATTTCTAGCACAGACACATACATGAAACCACAATGACAGCAATAAAACTTGATAAATCAGTGCAAGACTTTGCTGGTGATAAACTTTTTGTGATGGTGACTGGGTGTCATTAGTTTACTACGCTGGAAACTTTGCTCACATCCAAATCATTACAACCAATCCAACATCTCCTTACTGACAATCCCCTAAAGTGACTTTTCGAAGGACACATTTTAACGCAGTTAATCTCCTGTCAATGTAAAAGTCTAGAATCAGAAGTGTCAGGAAAGTAACACTAACTGGGCATTCACTGCCCTCTGCCTGCTCCCTGTGCCTACTCCTGCTGCCCTGTGCCTGCTCCTCCTGCCCTGTGCCTGCACCTGCTCATGCTGCCCTGTGCCTACTACCCTGTGCCTGCTGCCCTGTGCCTACTCCTGCTGCCCTGTGCCTGCTCCTGCTGCCCTGTGCCTGCTTCTGCTGCCCTGTACCTGCTCCTGCCCTGTGCCTACTCCTGCTTCCCTGTGCCTGCTCCTGCTGCCCTGTGCCTGCTTCTGCTGCCCTGTACCTGCTCCTGCCCTGTGCCTACTCCTGCTGCCCTGTGCCTGCTCCTGCTGCCCTGTGCCTGCTTCTGCTGCCCTGTACCTGCTCCTGCCCTGTGCCTACTCCTGCTGCCCTGTGCCTGCTCCTGCTGCCCTGTGCCTGCTCCTGCTGCCCTGTGCCTGCTTCTGCTGCCCTGTACCTGCTCCTGCCCCGTGCCTGCTCCTGCTGCCCTGTGCCAGCAGCTCCTGCTGTCCAGTGCCTGCTCCTGCCCTGTGCCTGCTCCTGCTGCCCTCTGCCTGCTGCCCTGTGCCTGCTCCTGCTGCCCTGTGCCTGCTGCCTGCTCCTGCTTGTCTCCTGTAGAGAAGGTCACTAAGCCTAGGACGACAACCCTGAGATGCCCAGTGCATCTCTGCAATCTATGAGGCAATCTCCATGCTATGGCCACTCTGCTATACAGGGTGCTGCTCCTGTGCTCTAGGAAATGCCTCCACTGCTTAGTGACCTGTGTGTGTCTTACAGATTAGGGGCTTCCTCTGAGACCTGCCCCATCCCCCCAGTGTGCAGCAGGAGTTCTGCCACAGTCCAGGATCAGGTCCGCTGCCATGACAGACAGCACAAGGCATGGACCTGCCATGACTGTCTGCAGGGTGGCATCTATGGAGGCTGCATCCATGCACGCTCACACATCCTTCCCAGCTGTTCCTCACAAGTCTTCCCTTTGTCACTTACTATTTCTCTCGGCTGCTGAGCCAAAATGGCGAAGGTAGAGAGACGATCACATAAGCATTTTGTATGGGATGCATCGGTGAGCACGGTCCTGCAGCCCTGGGTGGACCAGGTTCCCAGAGACTCGTTCCTGGGGAAGAAGAGAGAAAGGATGAGATGGAGGAGTCCTGGGCAGGCACTGACAGCCCACTGGGGACGAGAGACAGGGAGCAGCGGTTACTTCCAGCACTGGCCGATCACTGCATTCTCCGGCCGGAGGAGGCTCCAGTGCTGCAGGCTGCGGGCAGGGAGGGAGCTGTCCGACGCCGCGGTGGTGCTGATCGCCGCTTCAGCTCCGGCCAGCCTCCATCTCCTGTGCTGGAGCCGGGCTGCGCTGCCTCTCCCCTAGGTGGATGGAGCCCCTATAGTCTCATGGTTTCCCATGGAAAGCCTCGGCATTAATTAAGCAGCGCCTGTATGTGAGAGGTGCTGGAGAGGAGAGGGCTGGGGGAGGGGGAGGATTTCACCCTGGAAACCGGCAGCAGCGTCGGATTGCTCCACACTGCCTGCCTGCGCCTTACCTCTGAGGGGAGGGGGCTCAGAGGAAGGGGAGAAGGAGTTCAGATGCAGAGGAAAATGGAGGGGAGATGGGAAAGCAGAGCTTGCTGGAATCCTGGGGTGTAAGATGCTCATCACAGGCGCATGGCAAAGGGTTAAACGTCATTTGTTTGGATTCCCTGTGCTTCATTCTTCTATGCTCCCACCGGCCCTGGAGTAATATCTCAGGGCCAATGCATAGGCTGCCATGTCACTTTCTATTAACCCATTGTAGTCACTGATGGCTTCTGTCTGCACCAAGACCCTGCTTCCTGCGCCCCCCATCAGCCCCAGCTAGGAGGATCCAGGTCTGCAATGCCTCACTCCCTAACAATCACAGCTCTGTTTACACTCCTCTCATGACATCCATGGCGGCTCGGATCTCTGCCTTCATCCAGCACCCCCATCATCCCCCCTCCTACCCTCTGCATCTCCTGTGTGCTGCTCATATAGCAAAGCATTGCAGGGAAGAGGAGGATGCTGTGCCCCCTGGCGGCGGAGGGGTTAACACCTTGCAGTATTGTCTTCCCTACACAGCTAACAAAGTCTTTAACACTCAGCAGATCTCCTTCTGGGGGATCAATAGGAAATCAGCAAAGATTTATTTAAAAGATGAGAAAAAAAAGCAGAAATGTGCTGGCTGCCCTGAGCATAGAGTCAGATCCTGGCTGCATTGCTGTCAGCACTGGCTGCACTCTCTGGGATAGATATGCAGAGCATTCATGGGCATCCAATGGAATCCCCCCCAGAAATATATATATATATATAGGAATGCTAAAAGAATATCAAGGACTTCAAAAGTGACCTAAAGCTGCTAATAGGCTTGTGAAGCGCATTACACTGCAGCAGGACAATGCATGCATAATTGAGAGAGGGGGAGATTGCTTTCCTTTACACACTGTTGTGTTGGGGGGGTTTCAGGGTGACAGCTGTGAAACTACATGTGGACTGTGACTCCTGCAACCCAATGAGTGCTCTATACACATTACACAATGACCACTCTGGCCATGTTGGGTTTTGTATTCTCACCTGTATGTATGTTACACATGTATGTTACAGCATCTTGCACAGACTGCTAAGATCATCTATGATCCAGGAGCTTAAAGGGAATCTGACAGTAGGATCACCCCTCCTAACCCATCTATGTGGGCATGGAAGTCATAGAAAGATGAATAAAATGATACCTTGGTATTTGCGATCCGATGTCTTATTCAAGAGAAATCCACATATTTCTTAATATGTAACTGAACTGTTAAGGTTTATGGGCCAGACATAGATCTTCCTGAGAATCTGCCTCCAGAGATTATTTTAAACCAAAGGGGACGTTACCAGTATGAGACATGTAATGGCTGACAGTCTGTTCTGATCTATAGGTCTCACACTGGTAACACAGGGGATGTTATATAAAAATAAGCTTTGGAGGCAGACTCTCGGGGCGATCTATACCCCGCCCATGAATCTTAACAGCACATTTACATATTAAGAATAATGTAGAATAAGTTATCAGTTCAAAGATGTCAAGATATTATCGTATTCAACTTTCTATGACCTGCATGCCCATATAGACATGATAGGAGGGTGGATCCTACTGACAGATTTCATTTAAAGGCAGGGGTCACACTTCCGTGTGCAATGCGAGAAACTCGCGGGAGTCTCTCGCATCAATACCTGGCACTCGGGTCCGGAGTGTGTGGCTGCATGTATTTCTATGCAGCCGCGCACTCCAGTCCGAGCGTCGGCGGCAGTGCCAGGTATTGATGCTCAAGTTTCTCGCATTGCACACACAAGTGTGACCCCGGCAAAAGGGAAACTATCACATTAACCATAAAGTCTGATCTGCTAACAACTTGTTATCAAGCAGAAACAACTTAGCAGATAAATAGGTTGCTGGGAAAAATCAGTACATCCTGTTCCTGCTCAGTACAAGGCTAACAGTCAAGCGGGAGGTCTGCATCCATATCTGTATGGCCACTTATACAAGAGCACCATCTTGAACACTAAGCCCAAAATGAGCCGAGGTTTAAAAGAGCAAAATACAAGTTATGCTTCATTCAGATGTCTCTTTTTTTCATATAAGATAAAAATACAGACAATTTTGCATCAATGTCTGAATGTCCTTTATAAGCATCAGTGTGGCATCCATTTTTTTCATATGAAAAGGAAAAGTAAATTCCAAACTTCTGATACCCATTATACAGTAAAAACCAGACAGCACTCAGATGACACATGGATGGTCACCATGTGCTTTCAATTTTCTACATAGGCATTGCTTTGAATGCATTATTAGATCCAAGCCCTGAATCAATAAGGGGAATGTTTCTATTTTTTTTTACATGTCTGCATGGGCAAGAACAAGGTAGATGAAGTTTAATGTTGATAAAAGTAGAGTAATACACCTAGGCTAAAGTAATCATATTGCTGCATATACATTAGAGTGTTATCCGGGACTTTAGTAATTTTTAAGTATGGGGCTAAGAACTTACTAGCAGGCACCTTCCTGTTCTGCCCGGTGGCGGTCTCTGCTGGCTCAGGCAGTGACTCTCCTACTTCCTTTGATCTCACATCAACAGAGGAGCTTTTTCTCTTCCTATCTGCTATGTGGAAGAAGCACCACTGACGCGCTGATTGACAAATGAGAGTTAGGCAGTGGGGAGCCAGCTGTCAATCATCATGACGTCGGCAGTGGTGCCCCATCAACAGAGCAGAGCGAAAGAGCAGAAGCTGCTCTGTGGACATGATGTTCCCGGAAGCAGGAGAATCACTGGCAGGAGAGGTCCATGACCGCTCTGAGCTGACAGTGAACATCGCTGGGCAGAAATGCAGGTAAATAAGAAGGGGTTCTTTACAGATAGAGTAGTTAGACTGTGGAATGCTTTACAGCAAGAGGTTGTAATGGCAGATACTATGGCGGATACTATGACAGCATTTAAAAGAGGGCTCAATGCTTCTCTCACGAAAGGCATTGTGTGTTATTATCTAGCACTATCCATGAACTACTATTTTCAAAGATAGTCAAAGTTTAGGGATTATTCCACTGGATATTACCTTTGTAGCTAGTATTTAAAACATTTTGTACTTTTGAATGTGTAGAGCACATTTTTATTGCTCAAATGGAACAAAACAATTATAGATAGTCTGTTTTCCTCAAATCGCTAAGTAAAACACTTATCCATGTGTGTGGGGGACTTAGCCCCTTTAAAAAAAAATCATACCTGTGAGTGCTGTAAGAGCTCAATCAGCAACTCTGCACAGACAATGCAACTGTGCTCACATAGTGTCATTGCTGACTCTCAATGTTGATGCACTGTACACAGTACAGTACTGAGAGGCAATAGCCAGTTATGAGAGCTTTTCTGCTACTTTTGCCCTAAAAAATTCAACATTTTACTGTTGCATCACTTTCCTGTTTTATACAGTTCAACTACCTTTTCTCGTAGATCCGTTGACAATTCTTTTGCTTTCCCCATGACTCACAATCCACAAACGTCAGTGGCTGGATGAAAGATGCAATAGTATGTCCGGATCCCAGAAACTCACTCAGCTTTTTTGCACACACTGATTACAAGTAAACAGGTCACAGGCAAGGATGTTACCTTTAGTACCTTTAAGGGCAGCACGGTGGCTCAGTGGTTAGCGCTGCAGCCTTGCAGCGCTGGAGTCCTGGGTTCGAATCCCACCAAGGACAACATCTGCAAGGAGTTTGTATGTTCTCCCCATGCTTGCGTGGGTTTCCTCCGGGTACTCCGGTTTCCTCCCACATTCCAAAGACATACTGCTAGGGAATTTAGATTGTGAGCCCCATCGGGGACAGTGATGATAATGTGTGCAAAACTGTGAAGCGCTGCGGAATATGTTAGCGCTATATAAAAATAAAGATTATTATTAAAAATAAAGATTATTATAGTAGCCATTCACACCTTTTTGTGTCAACTTCTGTGCATGTTATCAGACTAAAATCACCAGGGTATGTGAACTTTTGATCAGGGTCATTTGGATGTTTTGGGTTTTCATTATGAATTAAAAAGAGAAAACACAGTAGGTTGACAATAAATGGCTTCACCCAACCACTAAGCATGAGTGGAGAAAAATTTTGGTGTTATCATTCATATTCTCTGAAAAAAATGCCAAGAAAGCAAAAATTCTACTGGGGTATGTAAACTTTTGAGCACAACTGTATGTGAATTTGTGGAATTAAATTAATTTTTACAATGCCCATCATAAAATTAAAACCCTTGTTGCTTATCTCCCAGAGTGGTGCTGTTCCAGAGAAGTCAATGCTTCGATTTCTGACAGTCACATGACATTATTATGTCACTTGACCACTGCAACCAATATGTAGCTGCTGATTGGCTATAGCTTTCCAGTAATCCATCAGAGTGGAAGTTTTCTGATCAGCTGCAGCTTCACTATTCTGTCACAGTGGACTTATCTCTGACAGATTACTAAAGGGCTGCAGCCAATCAGGGGCCACTGTTTGGCTACAGTAACCAGGTGACATAACCTAATATGGACTGCTGAAGTTTGCAGAGTTGTTACTGTCAAAACAGCACTGATCCAAGTGATAAGTATGAAGCATTTTTATTTTATGGTGGAGTGACTACGTCAGGGTTCTCCGGTATTGGAAAATCAATTGAAGCAGCAGTAACAAATCAAATTCAGTTGCACAGGAGTTCTGCAAATTCTTTAGCATGGTTATCTTTTTACTTTTAGATATTCCATAGAAGTGAATAGATAGAGCCATGCATGCACATTTACCTCTCCATTCCGAGCACAGGGGGTCAGGGAACCCCATTTGTTTAGACAGAAATCCATCCTAAGGTAGCACTAACCCCAATGAAATATTTATATTTTTAAAAATGCCGTAGATGTCCGAGGTATGAAAACACCTGTAAGGCCACATGTAGTTGCCGCAGTTAAGTGAAGTTTTTGTGGCTCTTTATGGATTACGTTTGTTTGTACAATTTTTTTAGGTCAAAACTTTAACCTAATAATGGAATAATGATCTTGCAGAAAATGATGAGATACTATGACAACATTAATGTGCATTCAGCCCAGTGGGTTAGCACTGAGTGAGCAGTTACCGCATAGGTTAAAAATTGTAAATCCTGCTTGCTGAAAATGAAAAAAAAATAGTAGATATGCGCTTCATTATGAAAGTGAGAGTCCTCAGTGTCAGGTGCAGCTTTTATCCCAAAGAGGTTGTGGGGCTCTTTAAAAGCGCGAGGGCACGTGCACGCAGCCGGAAAGCCGCAATACACAGAACAGTGGCTGGGCCAGGGAGCAGAAGAGCAGCCTGGGGTTGCACACTGGGCCAGGGAGCAGGAGAGCAGCCAGGGGGTCACATGTCCGGCCTCGTCATAGCTGGCAGACATGGCCACAGCCGTGTCTGCTAAAAGTGACATCACTCTGCCCACCATGCACTGCAATGTAGGGTACTAACAGCCCTAATATTTGTGTATGGCTATATGAATTTTTATGTATATGCCTGTATGTAAGGTATGTATGCATGGTATATGTGTATGTATAAATATGTATGCATGGTATATGTATATACGTATGTATGCATGGTATATGTATATATGTATGCATGGTATATGTACACTCACTGGCCACTTTATTAGGTACACCATGCTAGTAAGGGGTTGGACCCCCTTTTGCCTTCAGAACTGCCTCAATTCTTCGTGGCAGAGATTCAACAAGGTGCTGGAAGCATTCCTCAGAGATTTTGGACCATATTGACATGATGGCATCACACAGTTGGCGCAGATTTGTCGGCTGCACATCCCTGATGCGAATCTCCCGTTCCACCACATCCCAAAGATGCTCTATTGGATTGAGATCTGGTGACTGAGGAGGCCATTTGAGTACAGTAAACTCATTGTCATGTTCAAGAAACCAATCTGAGATGATTCGAGCTTTATGACATGGCGCATTATCCTGCTGAAAGTAGCCATCAGATGTTGGGTACATTGTGGTCATAAAGGGATGGACATGGTCAGCAACAATACTCAGGTAGGCTGTGGCGTTGCAACGATGCTCAATTGGTACCAAGGGGCCCAAAGAGTGCCCAGAAAAAATTCCCCACACCATGACACCACCACCACCAGCCTGAACCGTTGATACAAGGCAGGATGGATCCATGCTTTCATGTTGTTTACGCCAAATTCTGACCCTACCATCCGAATGTCGCAGCAGAAATCGAGACTCATCAGACCAGGCAACGTTTTTCCAATCTTCTACTGTCCAATTTCGATGAGCTTGTGCAAATTGTAGCCTCAGTTTCCTGTTCTTAGCTGAGAGGAGTGGTACCCAGTGTGGTCTTCTGCTGCTGTAGCCCATCTGCCTCAAAGTTCGACGCACTGTGCGTTCAGAGATGCTCTTCTGCCTACCTTGGTTGTAACGGGTGGCAATTTGAGTCACTGTTGCCTTTCTATCAGCTCGAACCAGTCTGCCCATTCTCCTCTGACCTCTGGCATCAACATGGCATTTCCGGCCACAGAACTGCCGCTCACTGGATTTTTTTTCTTTTTCGGACCATTCTCTGTAAACCCTAGAGATGGTTGTGCGTGAAAATCCCAGTAGATCAGCATTTTCTGAAATTCTCAGACCAGCCCTTCTGGCACCAACAATCATGCCACGTTCAAAGGCACTCAAATCACCTTTCTTCCCCATACTGATGCTCGGTTTGAACTGCAGGAGATTGTCTTGACCATGTCTACATGCCTAAATGCACTGAGTTGCCGCCATGTGATTGGCTGATTAGAAATTAAGTCTTAACACACAGTTGGACAGGTGTACCTAATAAAGTGGCCAGTGAGTGTATATGCCTGTGTGTATGTATGCATAGTATATGTTGTAGCATGGCTAAGAGTCGTATAGTCGATGGGAGGTATGTGTCAAAGAGATGTCTCTGTGATGTAGTCCAGAGTGTTTTCTTTAGTGAACGTAAGCACTAAGGGGTCGTTTAGTACACTGGTGTCCGGGTTACGGATAGCTCTGAGAGATGGGAGGGTCTGGCTATCCATATACCTCACCCCTGGGTAGGGACATCACCGTACCTCTATATGTGTTTGAGGACCTGCGGTGATGTCACGGTCATGACAACCAGAGGCAGACGAGTTTCCTTTTTGTGTCTTTGTAGGTGATGAGGAGGAAGTGTCCCCTCTATCTGATATTCTGGAGTTAGGGGTGGCTGGTGAGAACTTTGAGACTGCCCAACATAGGGATCCAACCCTGAGGAAAGTCTTCAACAATGTCACTGTCATTAATGGGGTTGCACAGGATTTCTCTATTTTATGATGCGTGGGGAGTTGTTGTACCGGTTCACGAAAATAAGAGAGGAGTTGGTAGACCAGTTGATAGTGCCAGGCCCCTATAGACGGAAGGTGTTGGACATGACCCATTCACACATCTTGGGGACACCTGGTGGTGGAAAAAATGCAGGAATGAGTTGTGCAAAGGTTCTATTGGCCTGGGTGTCACCAGGAAATAGTAAACTATTGCAAGTCCTGCCCTACATGTCAGTTAACTGCCCCCACCTCTTATTTCCAGAACCCTCTTGTGCCATTGCCCATTACTGAAGTGCCATTCAAGAGAATTGCCATGGACTTGGTCGGTCCCCTAGTTAAATCAGCCTGGGGCTATCAGTATATATTAGTGATCCTGGACTATGCCACATGCTATCCTGAGGCAATTCCTCTGAGAAATTCTTCCACGAAGAGTATAGCCCGCGGATTGGTCCATGTGTTTTCCCAGACAGGTTTGCTGAAGGAGATTCTGACCGACCAGGGGACACCTTTTATGAGCAAGGTGATGAGGGAGTTGTGTAAGGTCCTGCAAATCTCCCAGTTGAGGAAATCAGTGCAGCATCCTTAGTCAGATGGCCTTGTTGAGAGATTTAACAAGATACTGAAGAGCATGCTAAGAAAAGCCATAGAAAAAAATGGTAGAGACTGGGACTGTCTCTTACCGTATCTACTGTTTTCCATCCATGTAGTTCCACAGGCCTCTACAGGGTTCTCGTCATTCAAGCCTCTTTATGGCCGACATCCGCGAGATCTACTGGATATAGCCAAGGAAATCTGGGAAGCCAAAGTCACGCCCCCCAGAAGCTTTATCGAGCATATGGCACTGATGCAGCAGAGGATTGCAAAGGTGATGCCCATCATGAAAGAACACCTCCGCCAGGCACAAGAAGCTCAGACCAGGGTCTACCACTGGTCAGCAAGGGTGAGGCAGTTCAGTCCCGGAGACTGAGTTCTCATGCTAGTTCCGATGGTGGAGAACATGTTCTTGGCCAAATAGCAAGGGCCGTATGAGGTGATGGAGAAGCTTGGTGAGGTAAACTATAAGATTCACTAACCAGGGAGATGGAAACCAAACCAGGTTTACCATGTCAACCTCATCAAGCCATGGCAAGATAGAGAGTCAGCGGTAACTCTGTGCTTGCTGGGCAACCCTGAAGGTGAGATTGGAAGGGTCACTATAGCGGAGATGCTATCGAAGGCCCAGAAACAGCAGTGCTGGGAGTTGCTCCAGAAGAACAGGGACCTGTTTTCAGAGTTGCCGGGGTGCACGAAGGTCGTTGAGCACAAAGTTCTTACAGAGCCACATGTGTGTGTGAACGTGAAGCCTTATCGAATTCCTGAGGCCCGTCAAGAAGTAATCTCCAAGGAGGTGCAGTGTATATTGAAGCTCCGGGTCATTGAGGAATCCAAAAGCGGTTAGTTGAGCCCGATTTTCCTGGTCCCAAAACCTGATGGTGAATGGAAATTCTGCAATGACTATTGGAAGCTGAATTAGGTCTCCAAGTTTGACGCATATCCCATGCCACGCGTTGATGAGCTCATTGGAAGACTTGGGCCCACCAGGTACATAACCACCTTGGATTTGACAAAGGGATATTGGCAGATCCCCATGGCACAGGAAGCCAAGGAAAAGACTGAATTTTCTACACCAGATGGATGCTTCCAGTATGTCCGAATGTCGTTTGGCCTGCAGGGAGCTCCGGCGACCTTCCAGAGGGCTATGGATAGAATCATTGAACTTCATAAGCTATACGCCACTACGTACCTGGATGATATCGTCATCTTTAGCCCAGACTGGGAGAGTCATCTGGAAAAGGTCCAAGCAGTGTTTGATGCTCTAAGGGAGGCAAGGTTTACAATAATCCTGAAGAAGTGTGCAATGGGTAAAGAAGAAGCCAAGTACCTGGGATATGTAGTGGGTCGAGGCGAAAAAAAAAACAAGTCAGTAAAGTGGAGGCAATTCAAACATGGCTGAAACCATTGTCCAAAAAGCAAGTTAGAGCCTTCCTGGGGATCGTGAGATATTATAGGAGGTTCATCAAACTTCACTATGGTGGCTGCGCCTCTGACCGATCTTCTTAAGGGTACAAAATTAGTAATGGTCAGATGGTCTAAAGAGGCAGAGTCAGCCTTCCAAGAAATGAAAGGGGCTCTGTGTAAGCAACCCGTTCTGATGGTCCAGGACTTTAAGAGTTTATTCTTCAGACAGATGCCTCAGATGTCCGGGTAGAAGCAGTCTTTTCCCAGGAGATACATGGGGAGGAGCATCCTGTCCTCTACCTGAGTAGGAAGCTATTGTCATGTGAAAGGAATTACTCAGTCATAGAGAAGGAATGCTTGGACATAAAGTGGGTGGTGGACATGTTACGGTACTATCTGGTAGGATGTACGTTTAGATTGATATGCGACCATGCCCCACTTAGATGGATGAGGGAAACAAAGGGTAGAAATGCTAGGGTCACCCGCTGGTTCTTAGCCCTGCAGGACTTCAGCTTCCTTGTAGAACATAGGGCAGGGAAGCTACACGGTAATGCCAATACCCTATCAAGAATCCCTTGTCTAGTGGGGCAAAGTGCCTCATGAATTAAGGCAGAGGGGGATGTATGTAGCGTGGCTAAAGGTCGTATAGTCGATGGGAGGTATGTTTCACAGAGATGGCTTGTCTCTGTGTTTTCTCGGGTCGTTTAGTAAACTTGGGTCTGGGTTATGGGTAGCTCTGAGAGATGGGAGGGTCTGGCCACCGATATACCTCACACCTGGGTAGGGACATCACCGTACCTCTATACAGTGCCTTGCGAAAGTATTTGGCCCCTTGCAACTTTTCAACCTTTTCCAACATATCATGCTTCAAAGAAAAAGATACCAAATGTAAATTTTTGGTGAAGAATCAACAACAAGTGGGACAGAATTGTGAAGTTGAATGAAATTTATTGGTTATTATAAAATTTTGTGGAAATTAAAATACTGAAAAGTGGGGCATGCAATATTATTCGGCCCCTTTACTTTCAGTGCTGCAAACTAATTCCAGAAGTTCATTGTGGATCTCTGAATGATCCAATGTTATCCTAAATGACTAATGATTATAAATATAATCCACCTGTGTGTAATCAAGTCTCCTTATAAATGCACCTGCTCTGTGATAGTCTCAGGGTTCAGAGAGGATAATGAAGACCAAGCAACACAACAGGCAGGTCCGTTATACTGTTGTGGAGAAGCTTAAAGCCGGATTCGGATACAAAATGATTTCCAAAACTTTTAACATCCCAAGGAACACTGTGCAAGTGATCATATTGAAATGGAAGGAGTATCATACCACTGCAAATCTACCAAGACCTGGCCGTCCCTCTAAACTTTCATCTCAAACAAGGAGAAGACTGATCAGAGATGCAGCCAAGAGGCCCATGATCACTCTGGATGAACTGCAGAGATCTATAGCTGAGGTGGGACAGTCTATCCATAGGACAAAAATCAGTCGTAAACAGCACAAATCTGGCCTTTATAGAAGAAAGGCAAAAAGAAAGCCATTTCTCAAAGACATCCATAAAAAGTGTTGTTTAACGTTTGCAACAAGCCACCTGGGAGACACACCAAACATGTGCAAGAAGGTGCTCTGGTCAGATGAAACCAAAATCGAACTTTTTGGCAACAATGCCAAATGATATGTTTGGCGTAAAGGCAACACAACTCATCACCCTGAACACCCCATCCCCACTGTCAAACATGGTGGTGGCAGCATCATGGTTTGGGCCTGCTTTTCTTCAGCAGGGACAGGGAAGATGGTTAAAATTGATGGGAAGATGGATGGAGCCAAATACAGGACCATTCTTTAAAAAAACCTGTTGGAGTCTGCAAAAGACCTGAGACTGGGATGGAGATTTGTCTTCCAACAAGACAATGATCCCAAACAAAAGCAAAATCTACAATGGAATGGTTCACAAATAAACGTATCCAGATGTTAGAATGGCCAAGTCAAAGTCCAGACCTGAATCCAATCGAGAATCTGTGGAAAGAGCTGAAAACTGCTGTTCACAAACGATCTCCATCAAACCTCACTGAGCTTGAGTTATTTGCCAAGGAAGAATGGGCAAGAATTTCAGTCTCTCGATGGACAAAACTGATAGAGACATACCCCAAGCGACTTGCTGCTGTAATCGTAGTAAAAGGTGGCGCAACAAAGTATTAAGTTAAAGGGGCCGAATAATATTGCGCGGCCCACTTTTCAGTTTTTGAATTTCCACAAAAATATAAAATAACCAATACATTTTGTTCAACTTCACAATTGTGTTCCACTTGTCGTTGATTCTTCACCAAAAATTTACATTTGGTATCTTTATGTTTGAAGGTTGAAAAGTTCCAGGGGGCAGAATACTTTCGCAAGGCACTGTATGTGTTTGAGAACCTGTGGTGATGTCACGGTCACGTGACTAGTAATGTGATAGGTTCCTGGGTGTGGTTATATCTTTATAATGTAGGCTGCTGCTTAACATAGGGGCTGCATGTGGGGAGGGGTAAGCCTCCAGTGTGTGTTGAGGCTCCAGGACTGAGCCTGAAGTACTGGACACTTGTACTTTGTTTTGCCTGAGCTAAAGGCTATTTTCTTCTGTTTTGTTTTGTGGGTTTGTGAAGCAATAAACCCCGTGAATTTTTAAAGGAGCGTGCCTCCTAATTGCCACCCATTGCACCTGAGCGAGTATAACCCCACAATGTATAGCTCTGGCAAAAATTATGAGACAACCACATCAAAACCCTGTCATGGGCAGCCCATTCTCCAGACCTGAACCCCATTGAAAACCTCTGGAATGTAATTAAGAGGATGATGGATAGTCACAACCCTTCAAAGAAGAACTGCTTAAATTCTTGCACCAGAAGCAGTGTGAAAGACTGATGGCAAGTATGCCAAGATGCATGAAAGCTGTTTTAAAAATCATTGATATTCCACAAAATATTGATTTCTGAACTCTTCATGAGTTAAAACATTAGTATTGTTGTTTCTACATGAAAATGAACTTGTTTTCTTTGCATTATTTGAGGTCTAAAAGCACTGTTTGTTTTTTTTTATTTTGACCATTTCTCCTTTTCAGAAAAAAAAACAAAATTTATTGCTTGGAAATTCGGAGACATGTTGTCAAAAGTTTGTAGACTAAAAGAACAATTTACATTTTACTCAAACATATACCTATAGAGAGAAAAATCAAGCACACTGAACATTTGGAAGTGGTCTCTCAATTTTTGCCAGAGCTGTATAAACTAAGAGAGCACTGCAAAATTTTCAGCTTGTCTGATTTTTCTATTTAAAGGTATTTTTTTGAGTAAAATGTAAATTGCTCTTTTATTCTATAAACTACTGACAACATGTCTGAATTTCCAAGCACTAAATTTTGTATTTATTTTCAGAAAATGAGAAATGGTCAAAATAACAAAAAAATGCAGTGCTTGCAGACCTCAAATAATGCTAAGAAAACAAGTTAATAATTATTTAGAAACAACAATACTAATGTTTTAAATCAGAAAGAGTTCAGAAATCAATATTTTGTGGAATAGCCATGATTTTTATGCATTTTGGCATGCTTTCCACCAGTCCTTCACAATGCTTTTGGGTGACCTTATGCTGCTCCTGGTGCAAAAATTTAAGCAGTTCTTCATTGATAGATGGCTTGTGACTATCCATCTTCCTCTTGATTACATTCCAGAGGTTTTCAATGGGGTTCATGTCTGGAGATTGGGCTAGCCACAACAGGGATTTGATGTGGTGGTCCTTCATCCACACACTGACTGACCTAGCTGTGTGGCATGGCGCATTGTCCTGCTGGAAAAACCAGTCCTCAGAGTTGAGGAACATTGCCTGAGCAGAAATCAACTGTTTTTCCAGGATAACCTTGTAGGCGGCTTGATTCATACGTCCTTCACAAAGATGAACCTGCCCAATTCCAGCCTTGCTGAGGCATTCCCAAATCATCACCAATTCTCCACCAAATTTCACAGAGGGTGCAAGACACTGTGGCTTGTAAGTCACTACAGGTCTCCGTCTAACCATTAGATGACCAGGTGTTAGGCAAAGCTGAAAACTAGACTCATCAGAGAAGATTATTTTACTTCAGTCTTCTAAGGTCCAATCCTTATGGTCTTTGGCAATCTTCAGCCTGCCTCTCTTTTGCTTCTCATTGATGAAATGCTTTTTTCTACCTTTATATGACTTGAGACCTGCCTCTAGGAGCCTGTTATGAACTGTTCTTGCCATGCACTTCACCCTAGCTGCCATTTGCTATTCCTTTTGTAGGTCACTTGATGTCATCCTGCGGTTGCTGAGTGACATTCAAATAAGATGTTGGTCATTGCGGTCAGTGGAGAGTCGTTTTCGCCCTCTGCCGGTCTGTAGCTTTGATGTCCCCAATGTCTGCTGCTTGACCTTGTTGTAATGGACTGCCATCTTAGAAATTTTAAGGACGGAGGCAACATGATGCTCACTGTATCCCTCTGCTAGTAATGCCAGAATTGAGCCCTTCTTTTCCTCACTCAAGACTTTTCTTTTCAACTCCTTTGGCATGGTTAAAAGTTATTATTTCATTCCTACTACTTTTCAGATATTACTAGCACTTGCTTTACCATCCAGCTTGTCCTGTTGCAAGAGGATTGTGAACATCACAGCAGGGTTTTTGTTATGATTCAGTCACCGAGGAGGAAAGCAAGACCAAGCTAAGCCACAGAAAACCAGAGAGGTTGGTAACTAAGCGGATTGCAGACCCCTGATCCTATCCACACAACTAGCAGTAGCCGTGGAGCGTACCTACAATGATCCTAGACACCTCGACACAGCCTGAGAACTAAATAAGCCTAAAGCAAGAAAGGGGAAATCTAAACTGCCCCAGAGCAGACCCCAAAAGAATAGATAGCCCCCAAACATATATTGTCAGTGAGACAAGATGACAACACAAACGCAGATAGGAAAATAGACTGAGCAAACGATTGGGCCCACATTAACTAGACAGGACAGGAAAGGAAAGACTCTGTCTGCAATCATGCAAAAAACCCTGCAAAAAATGCCCAACACGTCTGATAGAAAAATACTGAAGTCACTAGACTTCGCCCACTATATCAGCACTCTGGTATATTCTGAAAGCAGAGCAAAAAGAGGCCAATCTAATAAGGGACAAAAACAAACTGGCACAAGCAGTAACATAAGGATGGAAATTCAGCACAGCCCCAGCCAGAGCTGGCTGAACACACAAAACTGAAATAGACAAAACCAGATCAAATGTGAACAATAGCAAAAGAACACTTAGCTGAGCATGTAGGGACTGAGCTGGAAACTAAGACCTCAGGAGGCAGGAAAAAATTACCAGCAGGTATAGAGGGAGTCGGCTGTCTTAAATCCAGTCAGAAACTCCAGATCTCCAGTCATCCTCCTCATTATCAGGTGGCAGGCCTCTGTTAATTAGATCAGCTCCATTACCTCCAGTAACCACCAGAGGGAGCCCGGAAAGAGAACTCACGACCCCTCTGTCAATATAACCAGCTCCACTACCTTCACTACTAACCAGAGGTAGGCCAAAAAACGAATTCACAACAGTTTTTTGTAATTTCTTTTGTTAAATAAGATTTGCTTCAGGTGGCCACCTAATCAGAAGCCAATTAATTAGAATGAGGTGTACTCTGCTTGGAATTCAACAGACACTGGAATGAATTGCTGGTAGACATGTAGAGAAGCTGATTTTTATAAAACTGTGCAGTGGTCTCTTAATTTTGGCCAGAGCTGTATGTATGCATGGTATATATATATGCCTGTATGTGTATGTATGCATGGTATTTGTATATGCCTGTATGTATATGTATGCATGATACATATATACATGGTATATATATATATGCCTGTATATGTATGTATGCACGGCATATGTATTTATGTACGCATGGTATAAGTATATGCCTGTATGTGTATGTATGCATGGTATATGTACGTGTGTGTGTAAAAATCAAGGGAACACTTAAACAACAGAATATAACTCCAAGTAAATCAAATTTCTGTGAAATCAAACAGTCCACTTAGGAAGCAACACTGATTGACAATCAATTTCACATGCTGTTGTGCAAATGGAATAGACAACAGATGGAAATTATTGGCAATTGTCAAGACACCCTCAATAAAGGAGTGGTTCTGCAGGTGGGGACCACATCTCAGTACCAATGCTTTCTAGCTGATGCTTTGGTTTGAATGTTGGTTGTGCTTTCATACTCGTGGTAGCATGAGACAGACTCTACAACCCACAAAAGTGGCTCAGGTAGTGCAGCTCATCCAGGATGGCACATCAATGCGAGCTGTGGCAAGAAGGTTTGCTGTGTTTGTCAGCGTAGTGTCCTGAGGCTGGAGATGCTACCAGGAGACAGGCCAGTACACCAGGAGACATGGAGGGGGCCGTAGGAGGGCAGCAACCCAGAAGCAGGACCGCTAACTCTGCCTATGTGCAAGGGGGAACAGGAGGAGCACTGCCAGAGCCGTTCAAAATGACCTCCAGCAGGCCACAAATGTGAATGTGTCTGCACAAACAGTTAGAAACTGACACCATGAGGATGGTGTGAGTGCCCAATGTCCACATATGGGGGTTGTGCTTACAGCTCAACACCGTGCAGGACTCTTGGCATTTGCCACAGAACACCAGGATTGGCAAATTCGCCACTGGCGCCTTGTGCTCTTCACAGATGAAAGCAGGTTCACACTGAGCACATGTGACAGATGTGTCAGAGTCTGGAGATGCCATGGAGAGCGATCTGCTGCCTGCAACATCCTTCTGCATGACCAGTTTGGCAGTGGGTCAGTAATGGTGTGGGATGGCATTTCTTTGGAGGGCCGCACAGTCCTTCATGTGCTCACCAGAGGTAGCCTGACTGCCATTAGGTACCGAGATGATATCCTCAGACCCCTTGTGAGACCATATGCTGGTGCGGTTGGCCCTGGGTTTCTCCTAATGCAGGACAATGACAGACCTCATGTGGCTGGAGTGTATCAGCAGTTTCTGCAAGATGAAGGCATTGAAGCTATGGACTGGCCCGCCCATTCCCCAGACCTGAATCCAATTGATCACATCTGGGACATCATGTCTCGCTCCATCCACCAACGTCACGTTGAACCACAGAATGTCCAGGAGTTGGCGAATGCTTTAGTCCAGGTCTCGGAGGAGATACCTCATGACAACATCTGCCACCTCATCAGGAGCATGCCCAGGTGTCGTAGGGAGGTCAAACAGGCACGTGGAGGCCACACACACTACTGAGCATCATTTCTCTGTCTTCAGGCATTTCCACTGAAGTTGGATCAGCCCGTAATTTGATTTTGATTTTGAGTATCCTTCCAATTCAGGCCTCCATGGGATATTAATTTTGATTTACATTGATCATTTTATGTTTTCTTTTTCACAACGCATGTCACTATGTAAAGAATAAAGATTCACAGCTGTGATATTTCATTCAGTAATATCTACGATGTGGTATTTTAGTGTTCCCTTTATTTTTTTAGCAGTGTATATATATATATATATATATATATACACACACACACACCTGCATGTGTATGTATATGCCTGTATGTATACATGGTATATGTGTATGCATATGCCTGTATGTGTGCATGGTATATGTGTATGCATATACCTGTATGTATGCATGGTATATGTGTATGTATATGCCTGTATGTATGCATGCTATACAGTGGGTACAGAAAGCATTCAGACCACTTTCAATTTTTCATACTTTGCTTCATTGCAGCCGTTTGGTATATTCAAAAAAGTTAATTTTTTTCTCATTAATGTATACACTGCACCCCATCTTGACTGAAAAAAACAGAAATGTGGAAATTTTTGCAAATTTATTAAAAAAGAAAAACTGAAATAGCACATGGTCATAAGTATTCAGACCCTTTGCTCAGACACTCATATTTAAGTCACATGCTGTCCATTTCCTTGTGATCCTCCTTGAGATGGTTCTACTCCTTCATTGCAGTCCAGCTGTGTTTAATTAAAATGATAGGACTTGATTTGTAAAGGCACACACCTGTCTATATAAGATCTCACAGCTCACAATGCATATCAGACCAAATAAGAATCATGAGGTCAAAGAAACTGGCCAAGGAGCTCAGAGACAGAATTGTGGCAAGACACAGATCTGGCCAAGGTTACAAAAGAATTTCTGCAGTATTCAAGGCTCCAAAGAGCACAGTGGCCTCCATAATCCTTAAATGGAAGAAGTTTGTGATGACCAGAAGTCTTCCTAGACCTGGCCGTCCAACCAAACTGAGCAATCATGGGAGAAGAGCCTTGGTGAGAGAGGCAATGAAGAACCCCAAGATAACTGTGGCTGAGCTCCACATATGCAGTAGGGAGATGGGAGAAAGTTCCACAATGTCAACTATCACTGCAGCCCTCCACCACTTGGGACTTTATGGCAGAGTGGTCTGACGGAAGCCTCTCCTCAGTGCCAGACACATGATAGCTGGCATATAGTTTGCTAAAAATCACAGGAAGGACTCCCAGACTATGAGAAATAAGATTCTCTGGTCTGATAAGACGAAGATGCAACTTTTTGGTGCTAATTCTAAGCGGCATGTGTGGAGAAAACCAGGCACTGTTCATCACCAGCTCAATACAATCCCAACAGTGAAACATGGTGGTGGCAGCATCATGCTATGGTGGTGTTTTTAAGCTGCAGGGACAGGACGACTGGTTTCAATTGAAGGAAACATGAATGCAGCCAAGTACAGAGATATCCTGGATGAAAACCTCTTCCAGAGTGCTCTGGACCTCAGACTTTACTGAAGGTTTACCTTCACTCATAAATTCTGTCTGGTGATTATATGTTTGCCTTGCTTGTCAAAGTTCAATGCATGCTTGGAAATCATGCAGCTCATCCTGTTTAGACAGGATTTTAGAGCAAAATATTAATTTAAATGTTAAAATTAAAATGTTGGTGCCCTGAGAGAAGGCTAAGTAACTTTTTGGCTATGGGGATTTTGCTAGGATTTTCTCTTTCATTGTGCAAATGAAAGACAAAATCAATGCACTTTTCTGAGACATCTAAATTACTAGGCATCTCAGGAACATGAAAAGAGCAACCTATACACTGATTGGTGGTGCATGTTATCTGTCAGTAGGATCAACTCTCTTAAAGTGACATATCTGCAATCTCATGTCTTATTTTAGAGAATTCCAGGTTTCTTTTATATGTAAATGAGTTGTTTCAGGCTATGGGAAGAACATTGATCTGCATGAGAATGTGCCTCCAGAGCTTAGTTTTACAAGTGTGACACAGGTAACTAACACAGAACAGCAGAACTGAACTTTGTCTCCTGAGAAACATGTTAGCAGCTGAAGCTCTCACAGCTCTGCTGTATTGCAACAATATTGCAACTGCTTGTGGAGGACTAGAACTAAGCCATGACACGTTTGAAAAAGAATTGGGTATACTATATTAGATCACATACTACACCTGAGTCAACAGTGTGATGCAGCAGCAAAAAAGCCAAACACAGTTCTAAGGTGTATTAAACAAAGCACAGAGTCTAGATCACGTGAAGTAATTATTTCCCTCTACTCCTCTATGGTCAGGCCTCATCTGGAATACTGTGTCCAGTTCTAGGCACCTCATTTAAAAAAAACACATTGAAAAACTGGAGCAAGTTCAGAGAAAAGGTACCAGAATGGTGAACAAGCTGCAAAGTATGTTCTACTAGGAATGGTTAAAGGATCTGGGAATGGTTTCCTTTCAAAAAAAGAAAGGTTAAGAGGAGACTTAATAGCTGTCTACAAATATCCAAAGGGATATTACAGTGTAGAGAGATCATCCTTATTCTCATTTGCACATGGAAACAGAAGAAGCAATGGAATGAAACTGAAAGGGAGAAGATACAGACTAAATATTAGAAAAAACTTTTTGACAGTGAGGGTGATCAATGAGTAGAACAGGCTGCCACGAGAGGTGGTGAGTTCTCCTTCAACGGAAGTCTTTCAACAGAGGCTGGGCAGACATCTATCTGGGAAGATTTATGGAATCCTGCATAGAGCAGGGGGTTGAACCTGATGACCCAGGAGGTCCCTTCCAACTCTCTCATTCTATGATTATATGAGATGGAAGTTGAAGGTGAGAGGAACCTGCAGATGTGTCTGTTATAATCACACACAGCTCTGCGGTGAGATCAGGAAGAAGAGAGTGGCAATTACATGTCACACTGATAACACTCCTTTTTATTGAAAATAATTTCTGTAGACAGATGCTCATGAAGATCAGTGTCCTTCTATTGTCTGGAACAGCGCATTTACATATAAGAAAAAGATGGAATTCTCTCTAATAAGACATCGGATCACACATAGCAATGTATCACTTTATTCAGCTTCCTGTGACCTGCATAACCACACACAGTAGATGGCTTAGGAGGGCTGATCCTACTGACAGATTCCATTTAAGTCAAAATTTTAACAATACTGCAGTCCCTGCCAGATAGCAGAACAAAAAGAAGTCAGGTAAGAAAACAGCCACAGAAGGTGATATAATGCTATTATTATATATGCAATAATATCACTGTTGTGTAACCTATGTAGAGATATGGAAAAATCCAAATTGTAGTTATATGTTCTCATTCATGAAATATCACCATGTTTGTAAACACATGTGAGAAAATAATCTGTTATCAACATTACATTTTCCCAGTTGTTCAATTGAAAACTCCCAGCAATGGTAAATATGATAAATGTCAGTATCTTACTAAATAGCTAGAGAATGCAGTGCTCTTAATCTGGTGAATGACATGAAATATGTATGATGTTTGACAACTCAATTGACTTTGTTTACACATAAGAGAGAAGACGCCGCCAATGCAATCAACAAAATTGGCATTGCAGAAATAAGTATTGGTGATTCACATTGATTTCATCTAAAATTGCCTGCTAATTAATGACTCTGCTCAAGCAGTAACATGATACCTTCCGCAGGACATGTAATAGAAGAGTAATTACTGACAGCTTTCTCATCCATACTGCCCACATGGAAATACGTACATTAACAATATAATGGATTACAGTGGCACGGGGGCAGTCATTACTAATTGTCATGCAATGAGGCACATACAGAACAGAGGCAGTTGGCAGAGCAAATCACAAGTTTGGACAGAATGATAAAGTTCTGTCTGATTTGTTGCATATGTTTAAGTTGTATGAAAATAACCAAAAGGGTAAAGTTTATCTCATCACTGAAAATTTTGACTCATGATAAAATATTCTTTTTATGGAATGTATTGCAGGGCGCACCAAATGCAGTTCTCCTATCAGAAAATCGAGTCCAATATTGAGGAAATCAATGTCGTCAATACACCCTCTGTAATCGGAGATGCATGGCAAGGTTAAGTCCATAGTTTCATCCAAAGATAGGAGAAGCCAGCATCAACAGATAAAAAACAATTTATTTTCTTCTTTGTTGAAATAATGCATGAGCCCTGTAAAAACACAGGAGAAAGTATTCATTGAATTACACTCTTTCAGCCTTAAGACATAGTGATACTGTGTTTTTATATGGTTCGTATATTATTTGAATAAAGAAGAAAATAAAGTGTTTTTGATTCATTGATGCTGGCTTCTCCTATCTTAAGTCCAATATTCAGCATCCAATTGAGGATGCTGCGATTTACTTATGTGGCCTCTCTCAATTGCCCCTTTGCAACCAATTACCAACCTATTTGAGATTCACAGAATATGGATTTCAAACATGGATGCGTGAACAAAGCCTAAAGATTGAGTTTATAAGCCCAATAATTTACTGGTTAGGATTCACCATTTATGTCTTATAGCTTTGTATAACAAAGTTAAGTGATACAATTTAGTATCTATACTAGTTAGGAATATGTCTGCCGAAATTAAAATTTGGCTATTCACTTGAATTTGGATTTGCATTGAAGTTTATCAATAAGAATTTTATATTCCTTATTATTCCTTATTATATTATTATTCCTAATTACATTATTGTTTCTCTCGAGACCCCAGAGCATATTTTTCTAAAACAGTTAATACTCACCTCTCCAGTCATGCCATCCTTCTGTTGTAGAAAATAAGTAGCTGGACAGAGATAAAAAAAAAAATGGATGGGACGGGGCTGCGGCGGTGGGACAAGTGAGCAGGCCAGGTTCAGATTGCGTTAGGGCAGTCCGTTCAACGCATGCATTAAATAGAATGCACTAGTGCAACTGCCTTTTTCGGATTGCATTATGCGATCACGATAACATCTGCGCTAGCAGTGACGGACCCTCGGACGCTGCTCCGCGTGCGAGGGTCCATCACAGATTGACGGCACATCGCTAACGCATACTAATTATGACATGTGTTAGCAATGCGCTCGTCTATAGCAGTCTATGGGTGCGCTAACGCATCCATTACATAGCATTAATGCCGCTATGTAAACGGATGCGTTAAACGCAGCACCCAGACGCAATATGAACCTGGCCTAAGATATCAATTTTGTATCCCATTTTCTAGCTTTTTACAACTCAGCAAAATAGTATTTTTGTGAAATCACTCTAAGCACATTGCAAAAATCTGGATTCTAGAAGAAATTTTTTAATTTTTGTAAGATTCAAGGTGAAATAAATTTTCTTTGAATAAATTTACTAATTTCTGATATGTTATTTTTTTTACCAATAATAATAGGAAGAAGAAAAATAAAATAATAATATGATGATAACGTAACATATTTAGATCCTAAAAGAAGCACTTCCATAAAAGTTTGTATCCTCTTAATATATTGTGGTCATCATATTATATAGCAGCATGTACATACAATTGCTCATTTTGCCTTTCTACTCAGCTAATTCTTCTGTTATCCATTAGTTCTACGACGTCACATGTTTAAAAACAGACTAACTGAATCTTTCTAAGCTCTGTGAAGAAACAAGAGGTCTCTTTTTCCAACATGACTTATCATTAGCACTACAATTCTACATCACTGCAATGTCCCTTGTGGAGGGGAGATGCTTAACAACTGGGTCATAAGTTAAAGTGGGGGGATAACTCATACAGGAAAAACAGACTTCTTCTTTCTACATAAAGCAGAGAAAAGAGAAGAATGAATTGGGTAGAAAGGCAAAATGAGCAATTGTAAGTGCACAGTGTTATATAATATGATGACGGCAATATATTAAGAAGATAAAATCTTTGATGAGAATGCTTCTTTAAACACCTAAAATAAGTGTAGCCCAGCACAAATCTTGATAGGAAAGCATGCCCAATTACTTTAACAATTCAGAAAATTGAGAATTAAAGCCATTTTTTATTTCCCATTTTCTAAATCACTGTTTATGTCCTTACTGTCTTTGCTGTAAGTTAGACCTTTACTTACATTCTGCAAAGCTAATTAAGCCATCATTTCAGTCTTCTAATGCTAAGCAGGGTCAGATCAGTATCTTTAATATTTTGATGATTTCTTAATGTCCCATTGCACCATATAAGTGTATGCTTGACCTTGTTTTTCTGCTTAAAGCATGTAGTTTTATTTTTTAGTTGTCAAATTAAACAACCTTTGGGATTTAAATAAAATCTAGTCCAAAAAGTCCTGAATACACCAATTGCTTTGACTGGCAGACCCAGATGAGTTAAGATTCATTAACAACCCCACTGATAACATAAGTGCCTTTATTATCCTACTCTTGTGGTGCCAAAAAACAAAAGACTTTACAAAGTCATGGTTTAATTAAAAGGAAGTTGTTACATTTTCTATGAATTTCTAATAAAATTGTAATATCTAATAATCCATCAAATATCCTAGCAAGTTGATACATTTATGATGGCATAACCTGTCCTCATCATACATCTCTAACCCAATCTCCCACCATTTTCACACATAAATTCCAGTCACAGGAGTTCCTTCTTTGCCCTCATCTTGATTGCTTCTCGCACTGCTATGTGCTTCCTACATACCTTGCATCTCGCTACCCCAGCCGATCAGACTGCTTTATAATAATAATAATAATAATAATAATAATAATAATAATAATCCTCCCCCGGCATTCTACTTTCAACTATAATTGGCATCCAAGATGGTGATTCAGTTTAAAGCAATGATGGAGGGAGCATCAGCTAACACTCCCTCTCCCATCACTCCCCCTCTGCGTCTGATGACAGCCTTTCAACGCACCCGCTATACCAAGATGTGCAAAGGATCGGAAGACATCATGAAGAGACTGGAGCAGTGATGGAACAAGCAGATGTGAGGGTTTTTTTTCATGTGGGGTCTTTTATACTGTATGGAAAACAATGTGGGATCATTCTACTGTATGGAGCACTATATAAGGCCATTCTACTATAAGGAGCACTATGTGGGGTAATTCTACTGTATGGACCACTATGTGGTTCTATTTTACTGTATGGAGCACTATGTGTGGCCATTCTACTACATGGAGCACTATGTAGAGCCATTATACTGTATGAAGAACTATGTGGGTCTATTATATTGTATGGAGCAGTATGTGGGGCGATTTTACAGTATAGACCACTATGTAGACCATTATACTGTATGAAGCACAGTGAGGGGCCATTATACTGAATGGGGAATTACAGTTGTGGCCAAAAGTATTGACACCCCTGCAATTCTGTCAGATAATACTCAGTTTCTTCCTGAAAATGATCGCAAACACAAATTCTTTGTTATTATTATCTTCAATTAATTTGTCTTAAATGAAAAAAACACAAAAAGAATGGTCCTAAAGCCAAATTGGATATAACTCCACACCAAACATAAAAAAGAGGGTGGACAAAAATATTGGCACTGTTTGAAAAATTATGTGATGCTTCTCTAATTTGTGTAATTAACAGCACCTGTAACTTAACTGTGGCACCTAACAGGTATTGGCAATAACTAAATCACACTTGCAGCCAGTTGACATGGATTAAAGTTGACTCAACCTCTGTCCTGTGTCCTTGTGTGTAACACATTGAGCATGGAGAAAAGAAAGAAGACCAAAGAACTGTCTGAGGACTTGAGAAACCAAATTGTGAGGAAGCATGAGCAATCTCAAGGCTACAAGTCCATCTCCAAAGACCTGTATGTTCCTGTGTCTACCGTTCGCAGTGTCATCAAGAAGTTTAAAGCCCATGGCACTGTGGCTAACCTCCCTAGATGTGGACGGAAAAGAAAAATTGACAAGAGATTTCAACACAAGATTGTGCGGATGTTGGATAAACAACCTCGACTAACATCCAAACAAGTTCAAGCTGCCCTGCAGTCCGAGGGTACAACAGTGTCAACCCGTACTATCCGTCGGCGTCTGAATGAAAAGGGACTGCATGGAAGGAGACCCAGGAAGACCCCACTTCTTACCCCGAGACATAAAAAAGCCAGGCTGGAGTTTGCCAAAACTTACCTGAAAAAGCCTAAAACGTTTTGGAAGAATGTTCTCTGGTCAGATGAGACAAAAGTAGAGCTTTTTGGGCGAAGGCATCAACATAGAGTTTACAGGAGAAAAAAGAGGCATTCAAAGAAAAGAACACGGTCCCTACAGTCAAACATGGCGGAGGTTCCCTGATGTTTTGGGGTTGCTTTGCTGCCTCTGGCACTGGACTGCTTGACCATGTGCATGGCATTATGAAGTCTGAAGACTACCAACACATTTTGCAGCATAATGTAGGGCCCAGTGTGAGAAAGCTGGGTCTCCCTCAGAGGTCATGGGTCTTCCAGCAGGACAATGACCCAAAACACACTTCAAAAAGCACTAGAAAATGGTTTGAGAGAAAGCACTGGAGACTTCTAAGGTGGCCAGCAATGAGTCCAGACCTGAATCCCACCTGTGGAGAGATCTAAAAATGGCAGTTTGGAGAAGGCACCCTTCAAATATCAGGGACCTGGAGCAGTTTGCCAAAGAAGAATGGTCTAAAATTCCAGCAGAGCATTGTAAGAAACTCATTGATGGTTACCGAAAGCGGTTGGCGCAATTAGTTTGGCTAAAGGTTGTGCAACCAAGTATTAATTAGACTGAGGGTGCCAATACTTTTGTCTGGCCCATTTTTGGAGTTTTGTGTGAAATGATCAATGTTTTGCTTTTTGCTTCATTCTCTTTTGTGTTTTTTCATTTAAGACAAATTAAATGAAGATAATAATACCAAAGAATTTGTGATTGCAATCATTTTCAGGAAGAAACTAAGTATTATCTGACAGAATTGCAGGGGTGTCAATACTTTTGGCCACAACTGTATGTACGGCCATTATACCTTATGGAGCACTTTTTTGTGGCCATTATACTGTTAGGAGCACTGTGGGAAGGCCATTATACTGTATGGAGCATTATGTGGGGCCATCATACTGTATGAAAAGCAATACTGGGCCCTGTTATACTGTATGGAGCACTTTTTTGTGGCTATTACATTGTATGTAGGGCTGTCCTGAGATTACAGTTGGAGAATCATAGTGTGATGTGGTGACCATTCTTTGCCTGGGGAATTGAGAGCATACTGTAGGGTTATCATACCAATGAGTCAGAGGAATTCACTGTGGGGATATCATACTGGGCTTGGGGACACTTTTGTTTGCATATTTGCATAATACTTTAATATCTGTATTATTCAAGGGTTTTTATCCTTAGGCATTACATATTTAAATTATGACATTGTACCATATGGTTTTTACTGCTCTTACATACCATATTATATTATTACAATCTTTTATTATATGGTCTATTACGGTAATTAAAATGTACTATGTTCATGGGACAACCCCTTTAAGTTTGGTTCCATATGAAAAAGTTAATTGATATATAAGGAAAAACGTCCTCAATTGTAGATTTTTTTTAATAAAAATCAAGGTTGGCCTCGACTGTCTAATGTTTTAATTTTAGCCCTGTGTATTTGAGCTTGACATCCCTGCCAGAGGGGATATATAACGAAAAGGAAAGCGGTTAGGAGGCATGCTCTGGAGAATAAAGTCAATTCCTTAATGTGTAGGTTAATCCATCCTAAGGTTTTTCTGCTCTAGAGACCGCCTTATACATGGCTTGTGACAATAGGCATCTACACAACTTTACATGGGCAACATGCTATGGCGCCAGAACATGCTTTGAAACATTTTGACTTACCACTAGCAAACCAACGACCAGCGGAACAACGCTATCTACAAATGAAAGATGCTACAGCAGTTGACACTGTAACGGGGTCTATCAAGCTGGAGTACCTCTTTCAGTACCACCCCGTGTTTTCGGAGGTCCACTCTGCGTTGGCTGGAGTCTGAATGAATGACGCTGGCTGGAATTCCTTGGTTACATGGGCGCATATAAAAGATTACTGCTTCTCCACGTATTTCCAGTCTGACAACACTTTACTCACAGGACACAGAATATATCACACAGATACAGAGGGCCGGCCAATAGAAAAGCGGCAGGCCAGACATACATTACAAAAGCCGTAGGTGGCCGGAGCCTGCCGATGTTTACAGTGGGAATTACAAAGGTGGGGGAGGGCGGACAAAAGGAGAATATCGTGTCCCCTCTGCCCAGGGGCACAGCCTGTGAACTGATGCATTAGGGACATGCATCTCACATGGAACCTATTAACATACATATAACTGCACAATATATTCTGGGTGCTGAGTGGCTCTGTAACACGTAACACCGCTCCCCTTTTCAGCGACGCGATCGGCATACACAGTCTGATCCTCAACGGATCGGTTTGGGGATGACCGAAGTTTATGGGGTTGGTACAAGTTCCGTTTGTCGACTTAGTCCATCGGTGTTACCGTTTTGTTTGCCGGGTCTGTGGTGGATGGTGAAGTCCAGAGGTTGTAGGGCTAAACTCCACCACAGCAATCTGGCGTTGTCTCCGGAGACCCGATTAAGCCAGACTAGGGGATTATGGTCCGTTAGGAGGGAAAACTGTCGTCCATACAAATATGGTTGCAACTTCTTGAGTGCCCATACTACCGCCAGGCACTCCATCTCGATGGCCGCATAGCTTACTTCACGGGGCAGTAGTTTCCAACTCAGGTAAGCTACCGGGTGTTCTTGGCCGTCTGGCCCGACTTGGCTCAGTACTGCCCCCAATCCAAACATAGAAGCGTCTGTGTGAATCAGGAAACGTTTAGTTGGATTGGGTGCGGCCAATACAGGGGTATTGGTGAGGGCGTCCTTTAGTTGGCGGAAGGCTTCCTCACACTCTGAGGGCCAGGTTACCTGGCGGGGTTGGATCTTACGGGTAAGATCAGTGAGGGGCTTGGCTACGCTGCTGCAATTGGGAACAAATTTCCTGTAATACCCCGCTGTCCCTAGAAACACCATGACCTGGGTTTTAGTGCGTGGGATGGGTCATTTGGCTATGGCCTCAATCTTGGCTGGTTCTGGTCGCTGTTTCCCACTTCCCACCCAATGCCTTAAATACTGAACCTCTGCTTTGCCCACGTGACACTTGTTTGGGATCAGGGTCTAGTGTATCCTGTCCAATACTGTCTCTAGGTGATTTAGATGCTCTTCCCATGTTGCACTGTAGATGGCGATGTCGTCCAGGTAGGCACAAGCATAGTCCTGGAGACCATCCAGAAGCCGGTCAGCCAGCCTTTGGAAGGTCGCCGGGGCATTCTTCATCCTGAATGGCATAACTCGAAACTGGAATAAGCCGAACTGGGTGACAAATGCCGACTTCGGAATAGCGTCAGGACTAAGGGGAATCTGCCAGTAGCCTTTGCATAGATCGATGGTGGTCAAATACTTTGCCCCCCCGCCAGCCGGACTAACAACTCATCCACACGCGGCATGGGGTCTGCATCCGTCACTGTTTTCTCATTGAGCTTACGATAGTCTACACAAAACCGTGTAGTCCCATCCTTCTTGGGCACTAACACTACAGGGGATGCCCAGGGACTATCTGACTCTTCAATGACCCCTAAATGCAGCATCTCTTGTATCTCTTGCCGCATCCCCTCTCGTACAGACTCAGGGACGCGGAAGGGGTTTTGTCATAGGGGGGTCAGATCCCGGGTCTCAACCTTGTGTTGTGCCAGACGAGTGTACCCCAGTCTCTCTGAAAACATCCTCTGTCGCAGCCTCAACAATGCCTCTGCCTGCTGTCTTTCCCGGGGGGCCTAGGTCTTCACCCAAGTGTACCTGGTCCCATGTTTTAAACTGAGTCCTTTCCCCTAAGACATCCGGCAAGGGAAGTCCGGCTAAATCCTCTGCTTCAGGTGCACAGATGGCCACAACCTCTTCAGGGCGCTCCCGGTAGGGCTTCAGCATATTCACGTGGAACATGCGGATAACCCTGGGGTCGTCACAATCGGTGACATTATAGGTTGTGTCGGCTATTTTCCCCACTACCTGGTAGAGCCCCTGCCATGCAGCTTGAAACTTATTCTGCTTAGTGGGCTCTAACACCAGGACCTTCTGTCCTATTTCCAAAGTGCGCTCTCTGGCCCTCCGATCGTGCAAAAGAGAAGACTGAGAGGAGACTTAATAGCTGTCTACAAATATCTAAAGGGCTGTCACATTGTAGAAGGATCAACTTTATTCTCATTTGCACAAGGAAAGACTAGAAGCAATGGGGTGAAACTGAATGGGAGGAGACACAGATTAGATATTAGAAAAAACTTTTTGACAGTTAGAGTGATCAATGAGTGGAACAGGCTGCCACGAGAAGTGGTGAGTTCTCCTTCAATGGAAGTCTTCAAACAGAGGCTGGACAGACATCTGACTGGGATGATTTAGCGAATCCTGCTTTGAGCAGGGGGTTGGACCAGATGGCCCAGGAGGTCCCTTCCAACTCTACGATTCTATGATTCTATGACTCTACCATACGCGCTGGCGCCACTGGGTCGCCGGCAGGTTCTCATGTACAACCTGGGTCAGCTCCTGTAGGCGGTCCCGGAATTCCAGCACATAGGGTACAATAGGTATGCCTTCTAAGATGCCCTCCCCCTCCCAGTGTTCCAGCACTAAGTCTAGGGGTCCCCTTACCCGTCTCCGGTATACCAGCTCGAATGGGGAGAACCCCGTGGATTCTTGGGGCACCTCTCGATAGGCAAACAGGAGGTGTGGCAAGAATTTCTCCCAGTCCCTGTAGGTCCTGGTAAAAGTCCCAATGAGCAGTTTTAATATCCCATTAAAGCGTTCACACAACCCATTGGTTTGCGGGTGGTACGGGGCACTTCTAGTGGACTTTACGCCACACAGCTTCCACAGTTGGTTGGTCCCCTCT
Organism: Dendrobates tinctorius; assembly: GCF_039654945.1. Classification (NCBI taxonomy): domain Eukaryota; kingdom Metazoa; phylum Chordata; class Amphibia; order Anura; family Dendrobatidae; genus Dendrobates; species Dendrobates tinctorius. Next base: position 18,090,500 of record NW_027361692.1, read on the forward strand.
GCTGTAAACTTGGTACCCTGGTCCAAGATAATCTCCCGGGGAAATCCAACCCGTGAGAAAACCTGGAGCAGGGCGGCCGCCACTGTCTCTGCCAGTATGTTAGGTAACGCAACCGCCTCTGGATACCGTGTGGCATAATCTACCACTGTCAATATATACCTTTTCCCGGATGGACTGGGTTTGGCTAACGGCCCTATCAGATCGACCGCTACTTGGCTAAATGGTTCCTCCACAATGGGGAGGGGGCATAATTTGGCCTTGCATCGATCCCCCCTCTTGCCAATGCGCTGACAACTGTCACAGGTCTGGCAGTACTGACGAACATCATAGGTTACCCCCGGCCAAAAGAAGTTTTGTGTCAGACGATGCCTGGTGCATCTGACGCTGAAGTGCCCAGCCAAGGGTACATCATGAGAGATTTGCAGTAACTCCTGCCTATACTTCTTGGGAACTACCAGCTGTTGTTTTATAGTGGGGCTCGTCCCTGTGTGGTGCTGCTCTGTGATCCGGTAGAGGAGTCCCTGCTTCCATAAAAACTGTTCCCCTTCCAGTACTCCTCTCCCCTCCTGTGCCTTCCCACGATATCCCTCTAATGAAGGATACTCAAGTAACTCCCTCTTAAATTCATCTGGGGTGGCCCAAGAAATGTGTCTGGCTATGGGAATACGTATAGGGCTGGGATGTCTTACCTGGGCCTCCTCTGAGTGTGATTCCGCCTCCGCAGCTCGAGCTTGTCTCCAGATGGTCACAGGATAGGTCTCAGCCAGAGGGCCACTGAGAATGCAGACAACATGGGCCCCAAGTCATTTCCCAGCAAGACGTCTGCAGGCAAATCCTCCATCAAGCCGACCTCAACAAGGCCATCCCCGACTCCCCAGTTCAGGTGAATCCTGGCAGTGGGCAGTCGATGTATAGCTCCCCCTGCTACACGGACTGCCACTGTCCGGTCCGTCTTCTCTTGGTCCCGGACGAGATGAGGCTTCAAAAGGGTCAAAGTTGCCCCAGAATCTCTTAGTCCCTGCATACGTTTCCCATTAACCCACACGACCTGTCGATGCTGTTGTTGATTATCTGCCCAGGCTGCCTGCACGGGGTCTACTTCATGCAGCTCTTCCTCCATCTCTTCCCCCTTGGTAAGTCATAGCCCCCAATGCCAGGTCAGCTTCCCCTTGGTAGCAGTGTACAGCAGCCCGGCTGAAGGTAGCTGTTCCCGCCTTTGGCCACTGGGTATGCTGAGTCCGGTTGGGACATTGTCTTTGCAGGTGGCCCAGCTGACGACAGGTGTGGCATCGCGCCCCAGGGGGACTGTGGTAGGCCGGGTTTCTAGCTGGTCCCCCTACAATCTTCGGTGGTTTGGGGCCCTCCAGGTCCATGGGTGGGCCCCTAGTGACCACCTTTGATCCAGACAACTGCGGCCTCCTGGCATCATGATGTTCATCGGCCAGACGAGCGGCTTCCTCAAGAGTTGTTGGCCGCCTGTCTCGAAGCCATTCCTGTGTCTCGGGGTTTATTCCATTAAAGAATCGTTCTAACAGGAAGAGCTGGAGGACGTCCTCCTTAGTGGTTGCTAGGCTCCCTTGTACCCACTGTAGCAGTGACCGCCATAATTTACAGGCCCATTCAGCGTGGGTATCGGTTACGCGTTTTATAAGTCCACGGAACTTTTGGCGGTATGCCTCTGGTGTCAGCGCATACCGGGCCAAGATCACTTCTTTGATCCGCTCATAATCCATACAGTCCTCATCAGGTACCGTGCGATAGGTGCCCGGCCTGTCAGCTTGCTGGCCAGAATCTGAACCCGTTCCTCTGGCTTCACTTGATGAAGGGCACACTGCTGCTCAAAGTCCTGCAGAAAGCCATCAATGTCTTCCTCTGCCTCCCCCAACTGTCGGAAGGCATTATACTGGATCTTTTTGTGGCTTACTGTTGAAGGTACCTGGTCAAAGGCCAGAGCTCCCCCTGCTCGCTGACTCTCCTCTCTCCGCTCTGCTATCTCCATCTTGGCCAGCTCCACTTTGGTCCGCTCTGCCATCTCCATCTTGGCTAGTTCTCTCCTGGTCCGCTCGGCCATCTTTTCCTTCAGATCAGTACGCACATCAGCCATCACCTCTCATATGATCTCTACTGCAGGGTTTGGGCCATAGAACGCCAGTCTGTTCTTTACCTCCCTCTGGAATTCGGTCTCCTCCACATTCACATAGGGGGGCGCTGCACTGTCGTGTTCCATGATGGCTGTTATCAAATCCGCTTTTGTTTTGTTGCTGGCGATCAACCCTCGGGCTTCCACCAGATCTTTTAATGTAGTCCTCTTTAACTTCTGGTACTTGTTTTCCATTCATTCCTTTCCTCCTGTAGAAGGGGTATCATATCACGCCACTGCCGCCAGTGTAACGGGGTCTACCAAGCTGGAGTACCTCTTTCAGTACCACCCCGTGTTTTCAAAGGTCCGCTCTGCGTTGGCTGGAGTCTGAATGACGCTGGCTGGAATTCCTTGGTTACATGGGCGCATATAAAAGATCACTGCTTCTCCACGTATTTCCAGTCTGACAACACTTTACTCACAGGACACAGAATATATCACACAGATACAGAGGGCCGGCCAATAGAAAAGCGGCAGGCCAGACATACATTACAAAAGCCGCAGGTGGCCGGAGCCTGCCGATGTTTACTGTGGGAAATACAAAGGTGGGGGAGGGCAGACAAAAGGAGAATATCGTGTCCCCTCTGCCCAGGGGCGCAGCCTGTGAACTGATGCATTAGGGACATGCATCTCACATGGAATCTATTATACATCCATATAACTGCACAACATATTCTGGGTGCTGAGTGGTTCTGTAACACGTAACAGACACCAATTAGTCAGAGTGAGTAACCACGCTTACATCGTTAGCTATTCCCTTTATGTGGCGATTATGCAATTTTGGCCAAATAACTGGGAAAGGATGTTAAATATGCCCATATCGCTACTGAAGCGACATACTGCATTTTATTAACCATCCCCAGGTTCAGGATCGAGTCTCCACAATTGCTTCCGATTTCGGGTAATGGCTACAGTACTAAAGTCACATCAACAGTACAGCAGCCAATCAGTGAGCTCAGTGGCTCTGCCTGTGTGGACAGAACATCCCATTCAAAGCTGATGAAATCATATAATGGTTGTGGCACGGTTGACGAAACTGTGGCTTTGCACGCCAATACCAGACAACAGGATCAGCAGTGGAGACTCAGCACAAACTTAATGACCTTTAATTTGCTTTGGAGTCTCTCCTGACTCTAGAGCATAATGAAATAAAAAATATGTTAAAAATTTAAGAAATACTTATACTCACTGTACTGCTCTTCTCTTCGGCCCCTTCGCTCTTCATAATAAACTGTCCGGTTTTTGTTGCTTCTTCTTATCAACACATCAAGCACTTAATCCCCGTGCCAAGATGGGATGGTTCTGTGCAAGCTTGCGTAAGATTACAACTTCATTATTTCACAAGTTGAGGATCAAAAAAAAGCACTTCTGAGCAACCGCGCTGCTACAGTGACACAAATTCTTCAGAAATCCATATAAATCTTTCAAGTTCTTTATTGAATGTACTACAAAAACTACGCGTTTCGAGGAGACAAACCGCACCTCTTCTTCAGGTTACAGTACAGAGTTGTCACAATTTCTGAAGAATTTGTGTCACTGTAGCAGCGTGGTTGCTCAGAAATGCTTTTTTCTGATCCTCAACTTGTGAATCTTAGTGGACGTTTCCACCTGCATGAGCTTTGCAGCAGCTATACAACTGCAAAAAATGTTGTGAGTGGTTGTGTCTGAACACAACCCATAAAGGGTGAGTACTTCAGAGTACTTTTTTCATTTTCATTGATTTATACCAGGTGAAGCCCTATGTCTGCGCCCCCTCCCTTGTTTTTAACTTCATTATTTCACAATGTGTTCAGTGACCTTGCGTACATGTGTGCAGAACCGTCCCGTGCCTATCAGAGCCCGAAGTCTTGGCCTAGCATAAAGAGGCTCAGGGATTCAGTGCTTGAATTGGTGATATGAAGAAGTGTTGAGGATAGATGATGGAGGGGAACAGAAGAGACGGAGAGTTGATCAGTAAGATGAGTTTAATTTTTAGAATTTTTGTTGCTAAATCCTTGTGGAACCGAATTATAAAAAATGCGCATTTTGGCGACTGTAGATTCTGGGACTATTCAAATACAATTCAATTCCATTCCAATATATTCACTCATCTCTAGCAGGAACCCTTCTGCTACCACACTGATTTATCAGTAACTTCTACCCTTTCCTAGAGTTTCTTTTCTCTTCCCCATAGATTCAATGCCCTCTTATAATAATAATAAATTTTATTTCTATAGCGCCGACATATTCCACAGCACTTTACATTTCAGACGGGACTTGTACAGACAATAGACATTACAGCATAACAATAATCACATTGATCATAACAGATACCAAGAGGAATGAGGGCCCTCTTGAGCAGTATCTTCTCTCTCATGTACCTGTCTGTCACTTATTCCGCCATGTTTACTTTAACTTGTCTTGTCCTTTATCTTATGTATTGTTAAAAGACTCTTAAGCCCCCGTCACACATAGCGACGCACGAGCAATCCCGACAGCAATATGACCTGGTCAGGATCGCTGGTGTGTCGCTACATGATCACTGGTGAGCTGTCAAATAGGCAGATCTCACCAGCGATCAGGACCAGCGACGACGCGGGTAACAAGCGGTGCTTAGAAACCCACTGTTTACCTTGGATACCAGCTGCCAGCGCGAGCACGCTGGTATCCAAGGTACCCATCGGGTTTCTAAGCGCCGCGCAGTGCTTAGAGACCCGCTGTTTAACTTGGATACCAGCTCCCAGCATCTGCTTACAGCGTTGGGAGCTCGCTGATCGATGGTCTCCCGCTGCCACACGCAGCGATGCATGCTGGCCAGCGGGAGACCAACAATAAAAAAAATGTCCTGGACATTACTAAACGATCAGCGATACCGGGCGGGGGGGCCGGTCACTGATACTTGTCACACACAGCGAGATCGCTGGCGAGATCGCTGTTGCGTCATAAAACTTGTGACTCAGCAGCGATCTCGCTAGCGATCTCGCTGTGTTTGACGGGGGCTTTACTGTATCTACTGAAAACCCTGCATTCACCTCTACAGTGCCATAGAATTAAAAGCACTTTGCAATAAGTAATAATAATAATAGTAATAATAATACTGTAGCTTCCTATTGGAGAATTCACAAGAGAACAAGCAACACATGCTGCGTCAAAAAATGGAATGATGAAATAGAAAGTGCAATATTGTAAGAAGCACACTTAATATGTATATTGGTAGTAAAAATTAGCTGTCACATTCAGGAATATTGGCGAAAAAATAGAAAATACAAGATTTTTTTGCTCCTATTGTGAAGACTTGAATAAGATTGGTAATTCTAAAACTGTTATTATGACTCACGATTGTTCTTAGAGCATTTTATTAAACCAGTTAAACGCCCTCTTATGCAATAATTGTTGCAATTTTACATACGTTACATGAACAACGGATATTCTAAGTGTTGCATAATTTGCCGCAAATTATCGTTCATATAGGTCACCAGCAATGTATCATTTCTTTGCAGTAATTATATTGTGTGTAAGTTGAAACAGAATGGTACTGGGATATAAATGTCTAGATTAAAATGTCCATAACTTATGCAATTGCGGACCTTTATATTAATTTCTAGAATTTATTTGATATTTAATTTGTTAAGTCCCATAGTTACATGTACTGTACAACTGAAACTGACAGTTTTCTTGCTGTAGAATGACCTTATTAATGTTTTCCCAACTGGAAATTTTTCTCCATGAGACCACATAGACCCACATCTCCAACTCCCTCTTTATTATTCAAAATGTAACAAAATAGGAAAATAAATGGACAAAAATGGACAGTATTTTACTACCATGGCCTCAACTTATTGCCTTTTGTCCTTCTTGAACAGTTAAGGTATATGCATGAACAGTGCTCTCCTCGTGAACATATTCTTCATGGAGGTACTAGATAAATGATCCAAGAAGTTGCATGCTATGTCTTCCATTAGCTATGTAGACCTGGACTACGCTGGCCTTTAAAAATATAAAAATTTGAACTTAGAAACACAGTGTGTGAAATAAGTATTGAAGATGTCACCAGTTGTCTAAGTAAATATATTTCTAAAGATGCTATTGACATGAAATTCTCACCAGATGTCAACAACAACCCATCCAATCCACATGGGAAAATAAATCAAACCATAGTTGTCCATAAATTATGTTATGTGTAATAATGAGAAATGACAAAGGGAAATAGTATTGAACACATGAAGAAAGAAAGGTGCAAACAGCCAAGCTATGACACCAGCTGAAATCCATCAGTAATTATAAAGCAATACTGCCACTTACAGAGACTACAAGCCACTACATATCGTTTTAGTGTCTCTGCCCCTATATCATGTTGCTCTCAAATGGAATAGTAAATACCTGTTGATAGTGATCGTGTAACCCTTTAACAACCTATAATGCGTATATTCGTCATATGTCACCTGCCCCTCTTTGGTGCAGGCTCTGGTGCTGAGCCCACATCTTTTCTGGTACATCACAGCTGATGTGATCAGCTGACATGTGCCCCTAATTGCAATCCAACCATGACTGTTAACTAATTAAATGTCATTGTTAATCTCTGACATTGGTATTTAACTTGCTCAAACCGGTTGTGCATCTTAGCTCTGCCCATCGGCGCCCCGTCATATGATTATAGGGCACTGATGGGTTGGCATGAAAACCCAGGGTCTGTAGGAGACTCTTGTGGTTGTCATTGCAGAACTGCTATGAGCATCGCCCTGTGGCTGGCATTCCTAGCAGAAGAGCAGTTTTGTAACACAAAGGATCAGAACAGAAGATTGCAGTTTCTAGTCTCCCATGGATTCTATTGAAGCAAGTAAAACATTTTTTAAAAATTTGAAAATTATAAAAGTTCAAATCACCCCCTTTTTGCCCCATTCAAAATAAAACAATGAAAATAAAATACACATACTTGGTATCGCCACATTCAGAAAAGCTTAAGCTATCAAAATATAAAAAGAATTTTTCCAACTGGAAAACGGTGTAATGAGAACAAAAACAGCAGAATTACGTTTTTTTGGTCGCTGCAACATAACGGGCGGTCAAAACAGCGAAACTATCTCTAAATACTATGAATAAAAACATCAACTTAGAATATTTTTATTTCACAACACTTAGAATATTTTTCCCGTTTTCGAGTAAATTATATGGTAAAACCAATTGTGCCGTTCAAAAGTAAAACTTGCCCTCACATGGTCATGTTGTCGGAAAAAAAAGTTATGGCTCTGCGAAGAAGGGGAGCAAAAAAAATGGAAATGCAAAAACAGAAATACCCCTGATCCTTAATGGTTTAAAAGAGAGTGTTGATGGTCACATCACTGGAATTCTGACCTTCCTGACAATTGTGGCAAATTGTGTGCAGAAAATACCTGTAAGCAATGCAGTAAGCAACAATATATGATTTAATCATTCATTATAAAATGACTCGGCAAATATTCAAAAGTGAAGAACTTATTTCCCTGGTAAGTCATGGGACAAGCATAGGAATATTAACTTAAGGGAGATCTAATTGTTCAGTGTCTTGCCTGGTTTATAATTAGTCTGCAATAATTTACATAAGACATAGATATAGTACTTTTTTTGGCATACTAAAAGGGGTTGTACAGTGAGAATAAGTTTTCACCTATCCACATGAAAGCATCTGGAACACTTGTATCCATATTAGAATGGAACATCGGTGTGAGTGTTTGGCCACTGCTCCATTCATTTCCTATGGGGCTGCCGAGCCTTGCACTTGGCTTTTTCCGGTAGCCTTATAGAGAATGAATGAAGCAGTGGCATACTGTCTCAATGGTTGGACCCCTTACTGACCAATAATTAATCACTTATCCATTGGATAGGGGATAGCATATCTTCACAAGACAACCCTTTAGCTTTAGCGATTAATGCTATCTTTTCTTTTGTATCGCCACTATTTAACAAGACATGTCATCATAAAAAAGTTCTGTTAAGCATTAAATCTGATGTATTCTAAAGCATGGGGTATGCAGCACTCAGCAATTGGAAGTCACTGGAGCGCTTTACACATCGGAATTCTAATTAAGAAGATTGAAGCGCTCCTAAAAATCAGAAAACTAATAATTTTAAATCATACTACACATGGCAGTTCCTTAACCCCATTCACTTGCAAGAAGAAGCACTTATAAAAGACACTGAAGTGCTACAATAATTTCAAATAACTATGTATAACGCAAACTAATTCTAAAGTGCTGAAGAGCTTCATTATTTTTAAGAAGGTTTTCAATATGAAAGTCAAACAGATTTCCAGTGCGGTGACAAATTGAAATGATTTCAAAAACCCTCATTCACGTTTACTTGGCACATTAGGCAATAAAGAAATACATACACCCATGCTCCAATGACTTTCAGGAGGGAGAAGGAATAAAAATGTCATAGCAAGCAAATTAAAATCTTAATCTCCTAAGAATCAAGGGTCATGGAGTTAACTGATGTTTTTCAAACGAGTATGAAAATTACTTCTTGGTATGTCATTGACCTGTGTGTTGTTGAATGAAATAATTGGATCCATTGTAAGCAATTTTATCTAGAAAGAACATAAAGAATATATGAGAGCCACATTTACAACTGTCTATGGACATTTGTTCGAAACTCATGAATGATATTAGGAAGGACATGTAAAATTCTACACTGTCATGTAACTAACTGCTCTGGAAGGTAAATGGCAATTTCTGCATTAGAAAAGACATAATATGCATTGAAGTTATGATTTCCCTTCTGTCATTAAAATTCTTATGAGTTGTGCAAGGCATTTAGCGAATATTGCTTATAATTCATGGAAAACTCTCTATACCACAGCACAAATATCTTGCGCATGTCATTTTCTTACCATAAATGGCGTAATCCAACTGAAAACAGATTTCCCAAGTGCAGTGTTTTTTCAATTAGAGGAGATTGATGCGGGGGCAGATGTACCACCCTTGCACTTACAAAAGGGTCAAGAGATGGAGGGGTGCTCATGTTAACTAACTGTACAGTACAGAGGCAGCTTATAATAAGGGCAGGCTCATCATTAGTGATGCGCCGGACAGGGAGTGTTCCTGCAGCTCCACTGCCTACAGTTGGGAATAGCAGCAGAGCTGCAGAAACTGTCCTCAGCTTCCCGGCCAACATTTTATGTATGACTCAGACGTGCACCTGCTTCACTTAGAAAGTACAAAGCCAGAAGAAGAAGGAAGTGATATCATAGTGGATTTTCTAGAGAGGCGAGTAGTTATATATTTTCTTTAAACATAGTGGCAAGACAGCAAGATGGGGGACAGGATGTAATACAGGGACTTATAATGAATTGGAAGGGTGATAGAAGATACTATACGGGAACTTATGAATTGGAGGTAGGGGAGGATGCTATACAGGGAATATAATGAAATGGAAAGTGGTAAACTAACACTATACAAATACATATAATCATTGGTGGTGGGGGAGGATGATATACAGGGGCTTTAATGAATTCGTAGTGGGGGAGGAAACACTATACGGAGACTAGAGTTAGGGAAAGGGGGTGAGAGGACACAGCATAAAGACACAAAGGATGCTATTTAAGGACTTATAATGAATTGGGGAGGGGTGAGCAAAGACAGAACAGGGACTTAAAATGATGATGAAGAGTTGTAAGGAGGTGGCAGGTCCCCTCAGTTGCACCCTCTCCTTCTGCCATATGACCCCCGATGCATCTCTTATGTACATGTTATATGCCTGTAATGTTCTAAATACAGTGCCTTGCAAAAGCATTCGGCCCCCTGGAAATTTTCAACCTTTTCCCACATATTATGCTTCAGACATAAAGATATCAAATGTAAATTTTTGGTGAAAAATCAACAACAAGTGGGACACAATTGTAAAGGGGCCGAATAATATTGCACGCCCCACTTTTTGGTTTTTGAATTTCCACAAAAATTTAAAATAAGTAATAAATTTCGTTCAACTTCACAATTGTGTCCCACTTGTTGCTGATTCTTCACCAAAAATTTACATTTGGTATCTTTATGTTTGAAGCATGATATGTGGGAAAAGGCTGAAAAGTTCCAGAGGGCCGAATACTTTCGCAAGGAACTGTATGTTATACAGTATGTCTTGTAATGTACTGTGATGTAATGAGCATGTTTCCCCTTTAATACCTGTCCAGTTAGGGATAGAACTAGTTAAATAAGGGGGGATGGACCTGCAGCCAGAAGGAGAAGCTGCTGCGTCCTCTGAACTGCCCAAATACGTTGGCCAGGGCAGACTTGTATTACAGATGGGGCACTGCCAGACTCTCCGGACGGGAGAGGTCTGTTGCCCCGGGCTAAGGGCAAAAGACCAAGGACTGAGAATTCAGGATTAACCCCTTAACAACCAGGAATATTTTTGGTTTTGCATTTTCATTTTTTGCTCCCCTTCTTCCAAGAGCCAAATAATGCAGGATAAGTTGTACTTTTGAACGACACCATTGGTTTTACCATGTAGTGTAACAGAAAATGGGAAAAAAATTCCAAGTGTGGAGAAATTGCAAAAAAAAGGGCAATCCTACACTTGTTTATTGTTTGGCTTTTTTGCTGCGTTCACTAAATGCTAAAACTGACTGTCAGGATATCCAGAACTGACAGCAAGCCAGTGTCTGGACCCTGAGAAACCGGCGCTGCTGCAGGGGCTTCCCGGGGACCCTAGGGAGAGGAGCATGTCCCAGAGGCTGTGTACTAACAGGATCTGAAGCACCTGACTGCTGGGGGCATTGCCTAAGCTCCAGAAAGCTAGGAGCAGGAGAACTCCTAGAAGGGTGATTACAGGACAAGGTTACCAAGGGGCATAAACAGATGTAAACCAGATTAGGCAGGGGTCAAAGCACGAGATAGCACAGCAGTACCAAAGCATTAGACAGAACGGATAGTCAGGACTTAGCAAGAGATCAGTAGACCAGAATGGGCAATAGATGGTACAGAAACAGCAGGCAAGTGCACAACAGGGACAGACCAGGTCAGAAGATATCAGACACAGAAGCATGCACACTGCACAAGGCACAAGCGCAAAGGGGTCACTTAAACTAAGCCAAGGGCAAAAGTATAGCTGACAGAGAACCCTGGTAAAGAGAGAGTATAAATACCCCTCCCAGATCCAGAAAGAGGCCAGATACACTTAACCCTGTGAGTGCAGGGCAAGAACCCTGTCCAAACCAAGACAGTACCCCCCTCTTAACGGGGGGCCACTGGACCCCCAGGCTTCTCCGGGTATCTGGCATGGAAAGCCTGCACCAGACGATCAGCATGTACCGAACTGGCCGGAATCCATGACCAATCCTCCAGAGAGTACCCCTTCCAGTGCATCAGATACTGGAGTCTCCAGCACACCCACTGGGAGTCAATAATGCACCCTACTTCATACTCCAGCTGCCCCTCTACCAACACTGGCAGAGCAATGGATGAGGAATCCTCTCTCACTGTCCCCATAGGCTTTAACAGGGACCTGTGGAAGACATCAGAAATTTTAAAGGAGGCGGGCAGCTGCAGTCGGTAGTCTATTGGGTTAGTAACCTCCATAACTTTGTATGGGCCACTAAACTTTGGGCCCAGCTTTATAGATGCTATCTTAAGCTTGATATTGTGGGTGGATAGCCACACCTTCTCCCCTACTGCAAATGCTGGACCTGGCCCCCTCCTCCTGTCAGCAAACCGCTTATAGTTTTCCTGGGCCTAGGAAATATTCCTCTGAACCTCCCTCCAAAGGATTCTAAGATGTTGTGTCGCACCCTCAGCTCCAGGACAACCTGAATCCATGCGGGAAAACTCTCCAAAATGTGGGTTAAACCCATAGTTGATCTGAAAGGGAGACTTCCCTGTAGACTGACTCACACGACTGTTGAACGCAAACTCTGCCATGGGCAATACCTCACACCAGTCCTCCTGTCTGGAAGAGGCCAAACATCTCAGAATCTGTTCCACCGATTAGTTTGTGCACTCAGTCTGTCCATTAGACTCTGGGTGATAGGCAGAGGAGAAGGACAACGAAATCCCCAGCTTTTTACAAAAAGCCCTCCATAACCTGGCCACAAACTGTACCCCTCTGTCTGACACCACATTCATAGGCACTCCATGCAACTGAATTACATGCTGAATAAATAAACGGGCCAGGGTTTCTGCAGATGGTAACGCCGGGAGAGGTACAAAGTGGGCTTATTTTGAAAACCTATCCACCACCACCCATATCACTGAGTTGCCCCTGGAAGGAGGAAGATTTGTGTGAAAAATTCGGAATTGGCAAAGGCACCAACTCCCCGGCCGGCCGGACCTGAGAACATTTAGAACGAGCGCACACCCCACAGGCAGTCACAAACTTTTTAATGTCTGTTACCATAGAAGGCCACCAGAAAGCCCTCACAATTGCCCACCGGGTAGCTGCTATCACAGGATGAGAACTCAACATAGAATTGTGAAATTCCTGCATAAGTTCGAGACGTAAACGTTATGGTACAAACAATTTACTCGGGGGTTTACCACCCGGAGCCCAAGCCTGGTCCTCCAAAATCCCTCTCTGTAACTCAGAGGAGATTTCGGCCACCACTACTCCTGGCTGAAGAATGGAGGAGGGAGGTTCTGGAGGGGACACAGAATCAAAGCTTCGGGGAAAAGGCATCAGCCTTGATGTTTTTAGATCCCGGGCGGAATGTGATGGTAAACTGAATTCGAGAAAAAAAAACCACCCACCGAGCCTGTCTGGGGGTCAATCTCTTGGCAGACTCTATATAGGCCAAATTTTTGTGATCAGTGATGACTGTAATGGAATGAACGGCTCCCTCCAGAAAATGCCTCCATTCTTCAAAAGCCAACTGTCATGATGACCCATCCTGTGTGACGTGACCTGCAGGCCAGTAACTAAAACAACAAGATGCGGTATGTGATACTGTCCTGTGTGACACGGCCCACAGGCCGGTAACTAAAACAACAAGACACGGGGAAAGGGGAAACAATTACAACGGTGGTCCCTGCGATTGGGGAAAGTGTCCTTAATGCTCCTAACGTTCCCTACGCTGGTTCCGCACCAGGCGCCGATCAGGAACCTGTTGCCCTAGCACATCCTACACCTATCCCTTGCTAGGGAGCTGGGTGGCGCAGGCACTGGCCCCACTGCTGGACTAATACACACTAAGGAAAAACACAAACAGGGAAACACCACTTAGCTTTACTCTGTTGCACTTGCTCATGGCAACAGAGTCCACCACCAGAATGCAGCTCTCCTCCTGAATCGCTGCCACCAAGCTCTGTCAGAGCTACAAGAAAATCCCCTATGACTCCTTCCACACCAGGGCTAAGACAGTGCTGCAAGGAATGCTCTCCAGCTCCTTCCTCCACCAAGGATGGTTGAAATGAACACTTTCACCAACACTGATTGCAACACCTGTGACTCTTTTATAGCAGAGCCAGCAATCACACCTGCATTATAATCATGTGTACTTAACTAAAGAAACCAGAGTGCAATGACGCTCACCACCACCGGGGGCAAACTTAGAACAAACGACACCACAGTGCAATAATCCTAATGGCCACCGGGGGCAAAAACCAATCTTAAGCACAGCTTAAGAAAAAAAAAAGGATACCTGTGCTTTTAATCAGTCCTGATCCAGCATGGATCATGACACCAACTTTATCGCCAACAACTCCCTATTGTCGACATCGTAATTTCTCTCAGCAGAGGAAAATTTTTTAGAGAAGAAGGCGCAAGGCCTCAGATTAGTAATGGTAGAAGGGCCCTGAGACAAAACTTCCGCCACCCCTACTTCCGAGGCGTCAACCTCCACGACAAAAGGTCTTGACGGGTCGAGTTGTACCTATACAGGGGCTGAAGAAAAGCAATTTTTTAACGTCATGAAAGAATTTTTTGCAGCTACAGACCAATTTTTTACATTAGCCCCCTTGAGAGTGAGGTCTGTTAGAGGCTTTACCACCTGCGAAAAGCTCTTAATAAATTTCCTTTAGAAGTTAGCAAAGCCCAAAAATCGCTGCAACCCTTTTAAGTCATGAGGCTGCACCCAATCCGCAACAGCCTGGACCTTCTTAGGATCCATGCGGAACCCCTCTCCTGACACAATCAAACCCAGAAAGGATAATTCTTGCATGAAGAATGAGCAATTTTCCAACTTGGCATACAAATGATTTTCCCTCAGTCTCATGAGAACCATCCGCAAATGGTGCAAGTGAGATTGACTGTCCACCGAGTACACCAAAATGCCATCCAAATAAATAACCACAAAACAATCAATTAAATCAGAGAAAATTACATTAATAAAATTCTGAAAAACAGCAGGAGCGTTGGTGAGACCAAAGGGCATAACCACATTTTCGAACAGCCCTTCAGTCGTCAGGAATGCTGTTTTCCATTCTTCCCCTTCCCGGACTGTTATAAGGTTATATGCCCCACATAAATCCAGTTTAGAAAACTACTTGGCCTCGGTGAGTTGCTTACATAGATCAGGAATTAGGGGAAGAGGGTATGTATTTTTCACAGTAATTGTGTTTAATTCCCGAAAGTCGAGGCACGGCCGCAAACCACCATCTTTTTTCTTAACAAAAAAGAAGCCCGCCGCCACAGGTGAAACAGAAGGCCTAATATGCCCTTTGCAGAGACTCTCGGTAATGTATTCCTTCATGGCTAGACGTTCGGGCCTGGACAAATTGAGCAGGCGAGCCTTGGGTAACTTGGCTCCAGGGACTAGATCAATGACACAATCAAAGGGTCTATGTGGTGGTAGCGCCTCAGCCTCACTTTCAGAAAATACGTCTTCAAAATATTTCAGGTACTCTGGAATACCTTCCTGACCGACAGACTACACTGACACAGATTTTACAGGGGTGACAAGAGTTGTCAAGTTACAACATAGACCGTTAGCCATACAACCCCACTGAATGATCTCCCCCGTGACCAAGTCAGTGGTAGGATTGTGGCGTTGAAGCCAAGGCATACCCAGTACCAGTCCAGCCAGCAGATTATGTAGAACAAAACACCTTAATTTTTCCACGTGAGTGGAAACCATTTTCAGAGAAAAGGTATCAGTCATGAAACAAATTCCCTCCTGGGTGAGAGGAGAGGAATCAATTGCACAATTTTAACAGGATTTTTTAACCTAACCGTCCCTATCTTATTAAAAGTCACAACTTTGGCATTGATCAGATTAATAGAACCACAGTCAACAAAGGAGGTAGTCACAACTGGACCACCAGTAAGTTCTAGTTCCACCTGAAGCAGAATTTTAGTAAGCGGGGAAAAAGGTACCTGGGAGTCTGGGCAACCTCCTTGATTGTTACCCAGACTCAGTCATTTTCCTGACGGCTTCACTGAAGAAGGGCAAGAAGGACAGTGCCTTCTCCAATGTCCAGAGGATCCACAGTAAAAGCCCAGTTGGTTTTTTCTATGGCGTCTCCTCTCTTTTTCCATCAATGAGGTGGCACCAACCTTCATGGGCTCAGGACTAGATGCAGAGTCTCTCAGGTTGGAGAATAAAGGGGTCTCCTGCAGCATGACCCCTCTCGCTCAAAGCCTACTGTCCATGCGGACAGCCTGGATCATAGCGTCCTCCAAAGAATCCGGTGGAGGATGAAGGGCCAGGGCATCTTTCATACTTTTGGACAGGCCACTACAGAACAAGGGCAGCATCATACCAGGAGACATCCACTGCCCAGTGTCTGAACTCAGAGCAGAACCACTTGGCCGAGTGTTTCCCCTGGCACACACTCATCACCATATCCTCGGCTAAACTCACACGATCGGGTTCATCGTATATGTGCCCGAGTGCCTCGAAGAATGCATTCACTGACATTCTATCAGGGGAGGTAGGGGGAAGGGAAAAATCCCAAGCCTGAGGAGAGCCCCTTAACAAAAACATAATGACCCCAACCCTCTGACTCTCATCCCCAGAGGAGCCTGGCCTTAAGGAAAAGTAGAGTTTGCACCCCTCCTTAAAAACCTTAAATTTTTTTATCCCCAGAGAAAAAGTCAGGCAATTTAACAGGTGATTCAGGGGAGATTAAGGAAACATCTGTGGTACCCTCACCCTGGGCCCCAGAAGGAAAAGAACCCTGCATGGCATCAGTAACCTCCCTCTGAACCTGTTGCTGTGACTGAGCCAGGGTTTGCTGCTCCACAGACAGTTTTTGCATCATTAGAGTGAGGCTGTTCACTTGCTCAGAGAGAGCATGCAGCGGATCCATGACCAAAGGAAAAAAAGTGCAAAACCTCATTTAAATGTTTTGGGTCAGCTATAATGTTAGGATATCCAGAACTGACATCAAGCCAGTGTTTGGACCCTGAGAAACCCACACTGCTGCAGGGGCTTACCTGGGTCCCTAGGGAGAGGAGCACATCGCAGAGGCTGTGTACTAACAGGACCTGAAGCACCTGACTGCTGGGGGCGTGGCCTAAGCTCCAGAAAGCTAGGAGCAGAAGGAGAACTCCTAGAAGGGTGATTACAGGACAAGGTTACCATGGGGCATGAACAGAGACATAAACTAGATCAGGCCAGGGTCAAAGCACATGATAGCACGACAGTACCAAAGGATTAGACAGAATGGATAGTCAGGACTTAGCAAGAGATCAGTAAACCAGAATGGGCAACAGATGGTACAGAAACAACAGGCAAGTGCACAACAGGGACAGAATGGGTCAGAAGCCAAGATATCAAACACAGAAGCATGCACACTGTACAAGGCACAAATGCACAGGGGTCACTTAAACTAAGCCAAGGGCAAAAGTATAGCTGACAGAGAACCCTGGTAAAGAGTGAGTATAAATACCCCTCCCAGATCCAGAAAGAGACCACATACACTTAGCCCTGTGAGTGCAGGGCAAGAGCACTGTCCAAACCATGACACTGACCTGGCATTATGAATCTCCAGGTTATTACAAGTTCATAGGCACCAAACATGCAAACATGTCTAGGTTCTTTTTTATCTAAGTGGTGAAAAAAAATTCCAAAGTTTGTAAAATAGAAAAAAGATGCCATTTTCCGAGACCCGTAGCGTCTCCATTTTTCGTGATCTTGGGTTAGGTGAGGGCTTATTTTTGCATGCTGATCTGTCGTTTTTATTGATTCCAATTTGGTACAGATACGTTCTTTTGCTAGCTGTTATTGAATTATAATGCAATGTTGCAACGGCCAAAAAAACGTAATTCTGGCATTTTGATTTTTTTCTCGCTATGCCGCTTACTGATTCAATTAATTCTCTTTATATATTGATAGATCGGGCGATTCTGAACACGGCGATTACAAATATGTGTATATTTGATTTTTCTATTGTTTTATTTTGAATGGGGCGAAAGGGGATGATTTGAACTTTTATATATTATTTATTTTTTTAATACTTTTAAAAACTTTTTTTTATTTCTACTTGCTTCAATAGTCTCTTCACCAGCAAGCTAGACAAATACTAGAAATTAAAACTAATTTACTTTATTCAAATTAGATTAAAAAGGACTTGGTCCATTCATAAAATATGCACATGTACAAAAACACAAACACTAACAAGAAGGAACCGCTCAATCAAACGCGGTAAGACCAAACTACAAAAACTTTCCGGTTTACTCTTAGTGTCATAATCCAAATCATGCACAGACACTCCTTCAGAGTATCCGCTTAGTATAAATTTGTTTGGAACAAGCACTCTCTTATAGTGCTGAAAATTGTCTATAACAAATCCATTGCTCTTGAATCGATGTGCTACTACTGTGTCACATACATCATCATCACTCACCCAAATCATTTTCAGTAATGGGTTCCTACAAGGGAGCGTTACATGGAGGAACCCATTACTGAAAAAGATTTGGGTGAGATCTCTCCATGACATACGATATTACTTAAAAAGTCTGTGGAAGTGGTGAACTGCATGATTTAAGAGCAATGTATAGGTTCACACCGAAGTTTCAAAATTTCAGACTGTATGCCATGACATTTTGTATTGTTTAGGCTGTTATTGTAAAAAAGGCTGTTATTGCAAAAATTTGTCTAAGATCATTGTGAGTGATGATGATGTATGTGACACAGTAGTAGCACATCGATTCAAGAGCAATGGATTTGTTATAGACAATTTTCAGCACTATAAGAGAGTGCTTGTTCCAAACAAATTTATACTAAGCAGATACTCTGAAGGAGTGTCTGTGCATGATTTGGATGACGACACTAAGAGTAAACCGGAAAGTTTTTGTAGTTTGGTCTTACCGCGTTTGATTGAGCGGTTCCTTCTTGTTAGTGTTTGTGTTTTTGTACATGTGCATATTTTATGAATGGACCAAGTCCTTTTTAATCTAATTTGAATAAAGTAAATTAGTTTTAATTTCTAGTATTTGTCTAGCTTGCTGGTGAAGATATTATTTCTAGCTAGTGGATCACTCGCTGTAAACCTTGCTTCAATAGTCTCCATGGGAGACTTGAAGCTAAAGTTGCCTGAACACCTCTGATACATAGAGCAGGGCACTCATAGCCATGCAGCAATTACAACCACAGGGGTCTTCCCCTGATGCAGGGTTGTCATGCCAACCCATTGGCGACCCACAGTCATGTGATACGGGCGCCGATTGGAACAGTAAGCAATGTGCTTCCTGCACGTCCATGTTAAATGCCGTTGTCAGAGTTTGACAACGGCATTTGACATGTTAACAGCCACGGGTGAATCACGATTTCACCCGGGGCTGTTAGGGGAACATGTCAGCTGATCAGATCAGCTGTCATGTCCCGGAAAAGGTGCGGGCGCATTGCCGTAGCCCGCACCAAACAGGGGGAGGCATCCAATGATGGACTATGTCTGTCATTTGACATTAAGGGGTTAAGAACTGCAACATGGGCCCCAGGACTCTGGAAGGGCCGCCACTTCTGAAGGGGTTATCCCATCGCATGGACTACTGCAGATCTTCAGCTGCTGCAGCAGCTGTGGGTGCGACTGTGAAGAGTGCAGGGAGAGATCAGGAAGTTCAGTGTTGTATTTTTTTTATTATATACCATCCCTGTTCATTAAACATTATTCCCGTTGGACAATGGTTGCCTCTCTGACTCTACTTTGCTTGGACTACCGTATACAGAGAGGGGAGAAAGTAATCTGTGGGTCCCGTCTATCTATGTGCAAAGTACCAGGGGTGCTCCTTGAACATTTACTCAGTGGTCTCTGCTAGTGAACTGTGCCATTAAAGAACCCAGCCACATCTCCCCCCGGTCACCCCTTGTTACAGAGTCACTTGATTAATATTTATTGGGCGTTGGAAATTAGAGTTGATGGTGGGTGTAAGGCTGGCTTATCAATTTATATTTTTAATTGTGCATGGTTAATTGTATAGTAATGGTGTATTGCATATTTTATTCAGTGGTGCAGTGTGGAGGATTTGTTATTCAGGAGGCAAATGTATACAGTGGGTATGGAAAGTATTCAGACCCCTTTAAATTTGTCACTCTTTGTTTCATTGCTGCCATTTGGTAAATTCAAAAAAGTTTATTTTTTTCTCATTAATGCACACTCTGCACCCCATCTGGACTGAAGAAAAATAGAAATGTAGAAATGTTTGCAAATTTATTAAAAAATAACAACTGAATACCATGTGATAGGTCATAAGTATTCAGACCGTTTCCTCATTATAGAGTAGAAGCACCCTTTTGAGCTAATACAGTCATGAGTCTTCTTGGAAATGATGCAACAAGTTTTTCACACCTGGATTTGGGGATCCTCTGCCATTCTTCCTTGCAGATCCTTTCCAGGTCCATCAGTATGGATGGAGAACATTGGTGGACAGCCATTTTCAGGTCTCTCCAGAGATGCTCTGGCCGGGCCAGTCAAGAATGTTCACAGAGTTGTTCGGAAGTGTTAGGCATCGGATTCCTGCAGCTGCACAGCAGGAATCCAGAGCCATACATCCAGCGGTCTCCCATTTCTTTCCAACCGCTCAGGGACCTGCATGGCAATCTTGGTGATCCAGGTGCCCTGCTCAGACCAGCTCTCTGGGTCTGGATGTTGCTGCCACCTCTGGACCAGCAATGGTAGCGCAACCTGCTTTGCAGGAAACCATTCCAGAGGCTAAGTCCTCTCGCCGCGCTACTGGGCATGCCCATGAGACGATCTCCCAGTGGAGATTGGAAGTCACGTGCCCAGGTCCTTGTCCTGATCGGATTGGTCCATCCCGGAGATCTGGAAGGTCCCGCACGGCTATAAAAAGCGCACATGTCCGTTCGGCCATGCGCTACCATAGACATTACTTGCTAGATGTGTGAATGTTGACGGATGTATGATTCTGGTGACTGACTCATTTGAAACCCCTACCCTTTGATATTACACATATTTATAGGGAATTAGTATAGTCAGCGCCAGTCAGTGGCAAGCCATACGCCACTGTGCCTAAAGCACCGCTACACTAGCGTCTGATGGTGTCATGCCTCACAGCACTATCGTACAGCGGCAGTAGTTGCCGCCGCGCTGCAGTTAGCAGCACTTACTGGCATCCGCGGCAGTGACGCCACACACACGGTAGGTCAAGACGGACACTGACCTCTGCCTTGGGCCATGTCCTGTGACCATATACCGTGTGTGCACGCCAGCTGAGACCTGTGAAGCTAACAGGCTTGGCGTTTATGCTTTAGTTATAGTATAACGCCTCTGTGAGTTTAACAGAGTCCGCTCTGTGCACCTCGGGTGATGCTTAACCCGAGCGCAGTATACCGCCATATATCGAGTCTGCAATTACTTAGCAGCGGTTGTTACACCTACTGCACGGTGGACCCCTGGCGGCGAAAGCACTTCCTATTATTTATATTTAGTGCATTCCGCCGTCCCTAACAGGAAGCCACTCTTTTGTTAATTTAGCTGTGTGCTTAGGGTCATTGTCCTGTTGGGAGATGAACCTTCAGCCAAGTCTAGGTCCAGGATATCTCTGTAATTGGCCACATTCATGTTTCCTTCAATTGCAATCAGTTGTCCTGTCCGTGCATCTGAAAACAACCCCATAGCATGATGCTACCACCACCATGTTTCACTGTTGGGAATGTATTAGGCAGGTAAGGAGCAGTGCCTGGTTTTCTCCACACATGCCGCTTACAATTATCACCAAAAAGTTCTATCTTTGTCTCATCAGACCAGAGAATCTTATTTCTCATAGTCTGGAAGTCCTTCATGCGTTTTTAGCAAACTCTAAGCGGGCTTTCATATGTCTGGCACGGAGGAGAGGCTTCTGTTGGGCCACTTTGCCATAAAGGCCCGACTGGTGGAGGGTTTCAGTGATAGTTGACATTGTGGAACGTTCTCCGATCTCCCTACTGCATCTCTGGAGCTCAGCCACAGTGATCTTAGGGTTCTTCTTTACCTCTCTCTCCAAGGCTCTTCTCCCACGATTGCTCAGTTTTGCTGGACGGCCAGGTTTAGGAAGACTTCTGGTGCTCCCAAATGTCTTCCATTTAAGGATTATGAAGGCCACTGTGCTCTTTGGAACCATGAGTACTGCAGAAAATCTTTTGTGCCCTTGGCCAGATCTGTGCCTTGCCACAATTCTGTCTCTGAGCTCCTTGGCCAGTTCCTTTGACCTCATGATTCTCATTTGGTCTGACATGCACAGAGAGCTTTGAGGTCTTATATAGACAGGTATGTGCCTTTACAAATCAAACACAGCTGGACTCCAATGAAGAAGTAGAAGCATCTCAAGGATGATAATAAGGAAATGGACAGCATTATTTTTGATCTATAATGTGTTGCTTACAGAGTGTTGATGGGTGTATTTCTCTTGTTTTTCAAACAACCACCTTTAGGCTACATTTACATATATGTGTAAAATGTCCATGTGTTACCAGATTTTTATCAGATGCAAATTGACTTACAGAGTTTCATAGATATAGTATTGTCTCTTGTTATATATATCACCATACCTTAGTTTTATAGTGTACTTTCTTTCTATTTATAGCGCCATCCCTTATTACATGGTTTATTTTCTAATTATGCATAGCACTGTCCATTATTACATTACATTCTCTTTTATCCTCTTTTATTATGTACAGTGGTATCCTTTATTACATAGCTTCCTCTCTTGTTATGTGTAGCGCTGTCCCATTATTACATAGTATTATCACCATTGTTAGATACAAAATAAAATGACTTCTGATAAAGCAGCTTCCCTTTAGCCTCCTCCATTAGAAGAGTGGTTTAGTATATATAATCTGTGGCTTTGTCACAACAAAAAGAGGAGACAGACACACTTTTTGCACAGGGGCCCAAAGCTGTCACTAGCCATTCCTGAGTTGCTGGACAAATCTGGCCTCTAAGTTTTCTCAAAGTCAGCTTTTAATTTTTTATTTTCATTTAATCTCAGGGAAATGGCTATAGGTCTTGCCTGAGGGACGGAAAAGGGCCATCGGCCACATAGGAAGACACCAATATTAAAAATGGCACATGGTTAGTGGGGGAGCATATTAGAGGGTTTGCATTATGCCTCTGTATCTATTTCTCAGAGGTCCCAGAATGGTATTATTCTAAGCATAAGAATACAATAATATTAGGTTGGTGGTACTGTAATAAGGCTCAGTTAACACCATGTTTGCTCAATTCTCCTGTGGTACGATGTAAAAAGTAATATAAATGGTTACTACTGTATGCTTTCACAGTTAAATACTTTTCAGTGACTTTTTCAGTGCTATAAATAGGACAAATACTGATAAATGCATTACCCAAGCAGTATTTTTTAGAATATCTCTTCACAATAGAAACCTATAGGCAAAGTAGATTACCATATCGGTTTGTATATTCCTACCATTCGAACTTATTAACAGAAAAATCAAGCATTACCTAAATAACCAGTACTGGTGCATAGGTCACAGAAAAGAAGCAGGTAAACACAAAACGAATATTTGATCATTAGAGTTTTGTATGTCAGGTAGCAATTAGTGGTGGATCACTCATTACTGACTTGCACTCAAACCTTTTTGGATGTTAGAAAATGTGGCTGAGGTGGATCATAAATATGGCACTTAGCTAAAAACAATATTTATAATATATTTCCCTCTAAGACTGGATTAATGAATCTGCTCAGCACTATGTAGCATATTTGAACACTTACTGTTTAGCAATAATAATTTATCATGTCGGTCTTTGTTTTATTAAAACCTTCATGACCTGAATGACAAGTACATCAATCAAAGTATAATCAAACCTCCGGATGTTTACCATGTGAGAATGCATTATCTTACTGAAAGTCATAAAAATATCTTTGGGGTTCATCTACTTTGGTGAACACTTTCATTAACAAACTATCACAAGATATTTAACGATATGTTTCAAACATTTGATGGGAAGAACTGATCATGTCTCTGCAGACTTTCCAAATCTTCTACTTTAGACTAAAGAAACGTAAATCAGGATAATATATCAACTACGAACAATTGAACAGGACTCACAGAATATGCAGTGTATTGTGACACCTGAGTGTTTATAGTCTGGGAAGCTTATTTTATTTTTCTCCATTACACTAAACCTACAAGGATAATGAGTTACTAAAGTCTTGAATTGCAAATATGCGGTCATAAAGGGTGTATTGCACAACGACTGGTATGTACAAGCTGAAAAATAATCCCTTTCTGTACTGTAGTGAGCTAGAATGTGTTTTTAAGAAGCTAAACAGATAAGACATAGTAAAAACCATGCAAGTGGCTAAATTTAATGGAAAAATGCAAATTAACTTGCTTCCAAAAGGAGATGCCACCTCTAGGTATCTACCTTGTCTTGTCTATTAAAGAGCCTGGAAGCATGACTTCCATTGGTTTACCATTGGATATCTTCTTTAACATGATTACTTCAACCGCAGAATCCAGTTTCATGAAGCAGCTTTCATAATATTAAGATCTGAATTGATATGGCTACAAAAGGTGACTAGTTCTTTTTTCTAGGACTATGTTCCCCAACTCTGATCCTCAAGAGCCACCAACAGGTCATATTTTTAGGAATTCCTTAGTATTTCAAAGGTGATGGAATTATTGTCTGAGGAGGTACTGCAATTATCATCTTGACAATATTAAGGAAATCCTGAAAACATGACCTGTTGGTGTCTCTTGAGGACTGGAGATGTGAATGTGATACTACACTGTACCAAATAAAGACTTATGGTCAACAATGAAATACTATGTCATCTTGAGAATTCCAGCATGGCAGTAGTCACATATAAAATTTATCTGATAATTGTCAGGAAAGCAATCTATTGCTCAACATTACATTGCACCATTACATAAAAGCAGTCAATGCAAAGAAATGTTGAACAGCATGTGTTTTTTTTTTTCATTTTAATAATAGTAACAATGATTGGATTTGTTACTCACTTGCCCTTAGTTCAGTGCTGGTCCTTGTGCCGTCCTCCTGTAGCAAACGTCTGCATACATATGCGCATGCGTCATGCATACATATCTTTAACATGGTATACGCAGGGACATGCGTATGAATGCATTCGCATGAAAACACATACGCATGCATCATTTCACGGTGTTCAGCGGTGTCCGGTGAACGCAACATGTTGCCTTTTTTGTCGCATCAAAAATCCGTCAAATATGCGCAGGCATGCGCATGCGGATGAGTGAGTAAAAAACGTATTACTGTCTATGGAAACACATGCGTTTTTCACATAATCATGTCTGGGAAATGAGACACTCCCATTGGGTGTGGCTTGTGTCAAGGAAATTCTCCGAACGCATGCGATGAAAAAAAGGAAAAAGCATGCAAACACAGCTTTTTTGCCATCATGCATAAGCTGATGAGGTTAAAAATGCTGCATAAACATGCATTTGTATGCATTTTGACATGCGTTTACGCATGCGGACGATACGCTGCACACACAAACGCTAATGTGAACCTAGCCTAACTCTGATGCACCTGATGTCTTCTTTCTAAGCCATTTAAGGTTCCCACAGGGGACTGCATAATGCTGCAACCATTTAGAATCATAGAATCATAGAATTGTAGAGTTGGAAGGGACCTCCTGGGCCATCTGGTCCAACCCCCTGCTCAAAGCAGGATTCGCTAAATCATCCCAGTCAGATGTCTGTCCAGCCTCTGTTTGAAGACTTCCATTGAAGGAGAACTCACCACTTCTCGTGGCAGCCTGTTCCACTCATTGATCACTCTAACTGTCAAAAAGTTTTTTCTAATATCTAATCTGTGTCTCTTCCCATTCAGTTTCATCCCATTGCTTCTAGTCTTTCCTTGTGCAAATGAGAATAAAGTTGATCCTTCTACAATGTGACATCCCTTTAGATATTTGTAGACAGCTATTAAGTCTCCTCTCAGTCTTCTCTTTTGCAGACTAAACATTCCCAAATCCTGCAACCTTTCCTCATAAGACAGGGTTTGCAGACCGGTCACCATTCTGGTCGCTCTTTTCTGAACTTGCTCCAGTTTGTTGATGTCTTTTTTAAAATGTGGTGCCCAAAACTGGACACAATATTCCAGATGAGGTCTGACCAAAGAGGAGTAGAGGGAAATAATGACTTCACGTGATCTAGACTGTATGCTTCTGTTAATACATCCTAGAATTGCATTTGCCTTTTTTGCTGCTGCATCACACTGTTGACTCATATTCAGTCTGTGATCTATTAGTATACCCAAGTCTTTTTCACATGTGCTGTCACTTAGCCCTATTCCTCCCATTCTATATATGCTTTTTACATTTTTATTGCCCAGATGTAGTACTTTGCATTTCTCCCTGTTAAAAACCATTCTGTTAGTTGCTGCCCACTTCTCCAGTTTATTTAAATCTTTTTGAATCCTCTCTCTCTCTTCTCTAGTATTAGCTATCCCTCCTAGCTTTGTGTCATCAGCAAATTTAATCAGTTTACCCTCAATTCCTTCATCTAAATCATTGATAAAGATGTTGAACAATACAGGGCCCAGGACAGAGCCCTGTGGTACCCCACTTGAGACATTCTTCCAACTGGATGTGCAGCCATTTACGACCACTCTTTGGGTCCGATCACTAAGCCAGTTATGAATCCACCTAACAGTTGCCTTGTCCATTCCATACTTAGTCATTTTTTCAATAAGGATTGTATGAGAGACTTTGTCAAATGCTTTGCTGAAGTCAAGATATACTATATCTACAGCATTTCCTTGATCCACCCAATCAGTGATACCGTCATAGAAGGAAATTAAGTTAGTCTGACATGACTTATTATTTACAAACCCATGCTGACTCTGTTTAATCACTTCATTCTTATCCAGGTATTGACATACATGTTGTTTAATAATTTGTTCAAAGATCTTTCCTGGTATAGAAGTCAGACTCACCGGCCTATAGTTGCCTGGGTCCACCTTCTTCCCCTTTTTGAAGATAGGAACAACATTTGCTCTTCTCCAGTCTTCTGGCACTTCTCCTGTTCTCCAAGAATTTTCAAAGATTATGGAGAGGGGTTCAAAAATTTCTTCTGCTATCTCCTTCAGTACTCTGGGGTGTAATTCATCTGGACCTGGAGACTTGAATTCATTTAGGTTAGCTAAGTGTTTCCTCACTATCTTTCTGTTTATAGATATCCTGGATTCTTCTATTCCCTTAATAGGACAGTGAATAACAGTTGATGTTGCATTTCCTTTCTGAGAGAAAACAGATGCAAAATAGGAATTTAAAAGTTCAGCCTTCTCAACATCCTGTCTTACCATTTCATCATTTTCATCCTGTAAAAATCCTATAGCATCTTTGACTTTTCTTTGCGTTCTTCGAGCTGAGGTTTTTGAAAAAAAAAAAAAAAACAGCTCTGCAATCACTGGCTTTACTACAGTGATAAAAAGTATTCCTACTGTGAAACATTCTTCTGCCATTCCAAGGCACTGTCTGCACCCTCGGGTCTGCTTCATCAAGGTACCTGTCTGCCATTTAAGTTCCATTGTTTCAAAATGCTTTCCACACACTTGGCTTTGCTACATTACTTGGCTTGTTTGTCATCTTGATTGTGCAACTCCAAGGTGCTGCCCGCATATTCGATACTGCAATATCAAAGAGCTTTTCTTCCATCTGAGCTATGCTGTTCAAAAGTGCTGTCCATACACTTAGCTCAGTAGCATTTAGTTACATGCCTATCTACCCAACTCTGCTGTTTAAAACATTGTCCACACAATCTGCTCAATCAAGGTACCTGTTTGTATACACAAATCTGTCCCAAGGTGGCTGACTAGATAAATTTGTCCACACACTAGACTCTGCTGTGCCAAGGTCTCGAACTACCTACATTGCTTACGGTTCAAAGGCGTTGTCCACAAACTCGGCTCTGCTTTTCCAAGATGACTGCCTTATTTCTTGCTCCATTGATCTATATCCATCATGCATATCTAGCACCGCTGATCCAGGTGCCATCCACAATATACGCTATTCCATGTGCTATCTGGCCTATCCAACTCAGCTGCATCAACTCCTCCGATCCAAGCTGTTTAAGCTGACCTATTGCTTGGTGGACCCACCTTACCAGCTGAGCTACATCAGGATTTTGTGATTTGCATATAAGCATATATGGCTTTCTATCTGTAAACAATTTTGCATAATTCTGCTTTATGCTGTTTTCGTGTTTTCTATCCTATTAATGCACAGTATATTGTTTATGTAAATTCATGGCCATCATCAGAAATATGTGCCTCATAAATGCAAGTGGTTTGGGCCTCTGACAGCATTACCAACTGTATTGCCCTTTATTATAGCATTGGGAATCAATATCCTTCTTGACTGTTCAATTAGTGCCCTAATGACAGGAGAAGAATGATACAACGTACCAAAATTGTCATTTTATGGTGAATACAGGTCAAAAGAACTGTCCTATCCACTGAAAAATAACTGTGTATATGTAAAACATGGCTGAAAAATAAGACATATACCAGATGTTTTAACACTGATTTGTACTCAAAGAGAATCTGTCATCAGATAGACACTTACAGTATAATAAAAAGATGCTTACAGTAATGGTTTTTAGTACATTTCAATGTTTCAATTGCATTATTGTCTGTCAGCATAAAACTGACAGCTACTTAGTCGGCCTTTTCTAAATCGTCTATACATAGAATCAACATACTACAATTCTAGGGGTTTTTTTTAGGCACAAGGCTTTTATATAATCCAGTTAGCTCAAGGGGTGCAATGACAGTGTTTAGAAGTTTAACAGAGCTGTTAACTTTGTTTTCTAAGGGGCTAATTGACTGGACTGGCATAAATTTTACCTCTGATATACATCATTGATAGGAAGGGTAGCTGCCAGCCACAGATGAAGAAGATGGTGCAGTTGCAAATCCTGTGCTTGCGACCTCAATGCTCCATAAAACAAGGATATAGTGCAATAAATGGTTATCGATCAGTAAAATAAACACATTTCATATTTGGGTGCAAGATCCTGCTCTGTGGTGTACATTTTTGTCAAAGTGTTCTCTTGGATGTTGGCAGTGCACTTTCAAAATCAGCAGCAAGTGGGAGACTGTAGCTGAAATCCAGGCTCCTGCAACAACTGCCAGAAACAGACCTAACTTTGATCCTGTCAGTTTTACTTCGTAGATGCTATGGTCAGTGCCAAGGGTATACATGGGAATCATGGAGGCCCATATCAGAAGTCCTAATTGGCAACTTTGCAGCACTTACAAAGTAATTTTGCCCCTATTGAAGCCCCTTAGCATTCCCACACCAGGCCCCCATAGAGTATGATGCCAACAAAAGTGCCCCCAAACACAGTAAGCTACCCCCACAGTCCCTCCACACACAATATGATGTGTCTGACATGGCCCACCATACAATATGATGGCCCCTACAAAGCCTTCCCATACAGTAAGAAGGCCCTAACTACAGTATAGTGGCCCGCCATACAGTACAGTGTCCCTCCATCCAGTTTAATAGCCTCCACACAGTATGATAACCATCACAGAACCATTCACACAATATGATGAGCCTAACACAACCCTCCACACAGTATGATAAATCCCCACACAACCCTCCACACTGTATAATGATGTGCACACATTATAAAGCACCCCAGTAGCCTTCCACAACCCTAAATATGGTGTAATGGCCCCCACACAGCCTACCAATTAGTATGATGGCCTCCCATGACCCTCCAAATAATATGATGATCCCAACATTGCTGTCATGTTGAGGACGAGAGGATGCCCAGCGTGTGGTGTGGCACAATAGAAATGTCAGGGAAGATGTACAAGGAAGATCATGGCGATAAGGAGCAGAGAGAGGGGTCACCTCCAAAGATAAACCTGAGTCTGATCCTGACACTCCCTACCTTCTTTAGATGGGTCTTTCCCCTTGTGCACAATTAACACGTGCCTAGGCCCATGCTGGCCCTGAACTTACCATGTCTAGGGTGTAGGCTAACGAGACTCTAGTCCCACTACTACAAAAAGACAACACGAGGAAGGTATGACAAACAATGGGAAAAGACACAACAAATACTGTAGCACTCCTCTACTTCACCATCAGGAGACCTCACTATTGCAACAGGAACAAACACCACAGCTTCTCCAGAGACAGGCTCATTCAAATAGGCCAGTATAGAGGAACTATAAATGGCAAGGAATGAAGATAGCAGTGGGTTTATATAGGGAAGGGAGTGGTAACAAAGTGATACAGCTGAGAACTCATGCTCCAAGTTCACAGCCAGAAGAAAAAGGGTATTTAACCCTTTCAGCATTGAACAAAAGTAAATCCACTTCAATTCAAGGTAAACGATAGACGGATCCTAAAGTGGACTTGCGATCTATTAAAACGTTGTGACCTTCTCATCCCAGATCCTCTAGGAGTCACATCAAGACGTGCCATGCACATGGCAATAACCCTCGAAATAGAATGATGGCACATTCATATAGCCCTCCAATTAGTATAATTGCTCCCACATAGCCCTATAAATGGTATAAAGGCCTCCACAAATTACTCATAGATTAAAGAAATACTCACATCTCCCCATTTCCCCACTGCACCGATCTTTGCAGTGTGGAAGTCTGAAGTTCTGCACTGCATAGCACAGCAGTTATGATATAGTTTCATCATCACATCTGCTGTGATGAGAGACATCAGATGCACAGGGAGAATGATTGGAGGAGGGAGCTGAAGGCTCCCTGTTCCATTATTGCTTCCAACTGTACATACAGGATCTGGATACAGTTGAAAGTGTGATGGTGAGAGGGAGGGCCCGACTCATGGACCCCATAGCGGCAGTGTGGTCTGCTGCTGTTAGTGGTATACCACTGGTCTGTGGTGACTGCTAGGGGGTTTCCTCTTAAAGCAAGTGCCATCTCCTATCTTAATAATGGGAATGTCTGGCTTGACTGAATACAGATTTTACATCAGAATTGAGAATTTGATCATTTTTGGCAGATTTTTCTAATAGGATATATAACAAAGTTGCTTATTTTCATGTGTACTATTAATTTATTAAATAAAAGACTAATTCCTTTTAGGCTATGTGCCCACGTTGCGTTTAAATCCGGACACTGAAAACCGGACTCTTTCCCAGAAATCACGCGTTTTTTCCGCGTGATTTTACCACGATTATGTTCGCGATTTTGCCGCGATTTTCGCGTGCGATATTCAAGCACTTTCCAAGCGATTTGAAGCATCGCTTAGAAAGTGATTGACAGGTTGGTCACACTCGTCAAATGTAGTGTTTGACAAGTGTGACCAGATTTTTACTATTGAGGCCGCCTATGCGGCCTCAATAGTAAAAGATAGAATGTTAAAAATGATAAAAAAAATAAAAAATCGGGGTATATTTACCTTCCGACGTCCTGCGCAGCCTCAGCGACGCTCCCATTCCCAGCGATGCCTTGCGAGACCTGTGATGATGTTGGTCTCGCGTTGCTATAGCGATCTCTCGAGACCGCTAGAGTCACGCGGGACTACGTCATCACAGGACCCTGCTGCAAGGCATTACTGGGAACGCTGAGGCCCGGGAAGGTAGCGTGGGACGTCGGAAGGTAAATATACCCCCGATTTTTTATTCTGTTTTTTAAAGGGGTATGGTACCCAGGGCCTGGAGGACAGTCTCCTCTCCTCCACACCGTGGGTACCAACCGCACATGAGATGCTTAACTTCGCGCATGCATGCGGGAAGTAAGCGATTCTCATGCATTCCTATGGGTGCAGAATCGCGGCAATTCTTTGCGATTCCGCACAAAAGAATGAGAATGCTGCAATTTTTTCCGCGATGCGATTCCGCCGGGGAAAAAGGCGCATCATTAGCACAGCATGTGCGAAATGCCATAGGAATGCATGAGGTGTGTTCTATACAAGATTTTTAAACGTTTTCGCAGCGTTTTCGCACCGAAAATCGCGGCAAAAACGCTTAAAAATAACATCGTGGGCACACAGCCTAACTGAGCATGCACAGTGTAGTAAAGTGCGCTGTCCTTTGCTTCACTTGCACAATCCACATGAATCCTCTGCTGATAGGTTTATCACCAGGAAATCTCCACCTACTACTTAATGCTGGAACTGTTGATATTGACCTGTAAATGTATGAAATGCTAACCTTCATCAGCATAACAAACCGCTGATGGTTTAGTGGCCTCAAATCTAGTGACAGGCTCCTTTAAAGGCTTCATACTAATATTGGCATGCTATACTATTATGATCTGCTACTTGTGTTAAATGGTTATTTTGCATTGTAAGTTTGTTCGAATGATAATGGTACCTATACAATTTATTCAAGCAGTTAATACAAGGTAATACCTGATTCAGATTTCATTGATTTGTGGCAAGTTCCAGTAGCCATTTTAGTTGTGGCTCAATTTGCATTTGTCTAATAACATTTCCTTGCTATATAAGTGGTTTAATGATTTTTTGCGAGGCTTGGTTTTGAAAGCACTTTGAAAATGAACAATAGCCGCATAAAGGATTAGAGTCAATATTGTAATTTAACAGGAAGCCTAAATATCCAATAATAAATGTACGAGTGTAGTGTTTGTTGTTGTTTAGATTGCTTTACTTTATGTTTCGAGATAGTCTATTTGATGGCTTCTGCATGTTCATTTTTCGAATGTATTTTAGTTGGTCAATCATATACAGTTTATACAACAGTTATATCAACCAATATGTCCAAAAAATTAGGAGGGCACTTCTACAAGTAATATCACCAAGCTCCCATATATCAGAAAATGCTTATGGGAATATGAAGAGATCCCATGTACAATGATAAAAATAACTTTTATTTAAGGCTAATATAAAAACACAGTGAAAACCCAATAAAAAGCAAAAAAATACTGTCAAGAGGACACCAAGCAGTAAAAACACCAAAAACAATGATATATGTACGGGATATCTCACAAAAACAATGATATTATGAGATTGTAAACATTATTATGCCTTATAAATATAGTTTTTGAGGTATTAAAAATATATAAATAATTATATGTGATCATATATGATAATACTATCTAGGTAATATGGAGTTCCCTACACATTCCTATAAGACCCAGGACTAAAAAGATAAATAAATCTGAAAACGCTAATGCCCTTTAACATACAATTATAAGAGGCACCAATAATATAACAATTAACATGCAAGGTTGTGAATCCAACAATACAATATTATATAACACATGAAGAAGCTGGCGGCGAAACATGCATCGGGGTGAGGGGACACAGAGTGGATACATAGCACCAGCCTTACCATTACTATTATTTAAGAACTTATTTTGGGGCCATCATTTGATTTTCTGATTACGCTGATACTGAGATCTGGAAGGGTCCTTGGTCTCATTGACATGTGCAGGTACTTCACACATGTGTTATATAATATTGTATGGTCTCCGGCGAAAAGTGACCTGCCTGGAGTTTCAGTGTTTCACGGAGCTGCGCTCAGGTCACTTTTCAACACAAGTCTATGAAAGCCTCATTTTAACTCTCATAGATGTGCATTGATAGGTTATGATGTAACTTCTGACTTCTGGCTAGTGAGAAGCTACTATCCCAAGATGGCGAAGCAGGGCTGGATCAGCACTGAAAAACAAGGAAGATGCCAGTGGGTGAGTATAGGACTGGGGGCAGGGGACTTACATTTAAAGCGCCACTCCAGCAGTGAAAAATGAAACAAAACACCGGAATGTTGCTTAAAAGAGGAGCCATATAATTTTGATCGGAATGATAATACCAAAAAAATTATATTACCAGACAAAATACTATAGCGATAAACACCCGACAGTTGGGTGAGGAACAGTAACACTAAATTACTTACAAACTGTTCTTTATAAAAAAAAATAATAAAGAAATACGGCCCAGACTTTCCAATTGCTCAATACTTTATCGTGTCTGCTTACTAATCATTTCAGGCATTTTGGGCAGCTTTGCACTGCTGGGGTCCTGGGTTTAAATCCCACCTAGCCCAACATCTGCACAGAGTTTGTAAGTTACAGGATAGCAAACCCCTTTCCGACATTGGGCATAATAGTACGCCAATGTCGGACTCCCTCCCTTTGATGTGGGCTCCGGCGGTAAGCCCACATCTTTCTTGGGACATGTCAGCTGTCTTGAACGTATCTGCACCAAAATGGTATCATTAAAAACATCAGCCCGGCACACAAAAAATAAGCCCTCACCCAAACCAAGTTCACGAAAAATGGAGACTCTACAGGTATTTTGCTTTTGTATCAAAGTTTGGAATTTTTTTTCACCAGTTAGAGAACAAAGAATATTTGGTGTCTATGAACTTGTAATGACCTGGAGAATCAAAATGGCAGGTCAGTGTTAGCATTTAGTGAACCTAGCAAAAAAGCCAAAACAAAAAACACGTGTGGGATTGCACTTTTTTTGCAATTTTACTGCATTCAGAATTTTTTTCCCGTTTTCAAGTACACTACATGGTAAAACCAATGGTGTCGTTCAAAAGTAAAACTCGTTTCTCAAAAATTTAGCCCTCACATGGCCATACTGATGGAAAAATAAAAAAGTTATGGCTCTGGGAAGGAGGGGAGCGAAAAACGAAAATGCAAAACCGAAAAAAGCTCTGGGGGTTAAGGGGTTAATGGATCTTTTGTTGGATTTTGTGTGTTTTCTCTTGTTTGCATGGGTTTCCTCCGGTTTCCTCCCATACTCCAAAGACTAATAGTGCATTTAGATTGTGAGCTCCAATGGGGACAGTGTTGATAATGTCTGTAAAGCACTGCGGAATTAAAGACGTTGTATAAGCGAGTAACATATATACTGTTAATACATTTTAATATGTGTACAAAGTCCTTTCAAGGGATTTTTTTTTTTACACTGACCATGCATTATTATCTGCAGTAAGTACGTTAAAGAGCAGATGAAGCTTAGCATATTGATATTCAAGTTTGTGGGAAAAGATTTAATACAAATTGTCATTTATTAATTGAATCAATGCTTTTTCTGGGCTCAGGAGTCCAATAAGTAGGCCTACTCATGGACTGACACATTTCTGTATACATGCTCATACAAAGAAGACTGTCAATCATTTTTTGAGACTGCGCACTGGATTCATAAGCCCAGACTAAGCAGGGACTTCAATCAATAATTTAGTATTTTGAATCATTTCCCACAAATCTATATAACAGTCTGCTCGGCTCCTACTGCTCTATAAATTGCTGACTGATTGCACACCACTGTAAAGGCAACATGCTCCCTTTACAATTCAGTTTCATAGTGTACACTATATTTCAAATGATTTTGAATATTAGTATTAGTAATGGTTACTTACATTTACTTGGCAAATGTGGGCATTAGAAACATGTGGGCCTAACATCTGTTAGGTGTTTTACTCTTGTCAATCTTTTTTTATATATTATATTTATTTGGTAATACATACAGTAATATGCCAGTTATGGTGTAATAGGTACGGTAAAAGCGCTGTGATTATTTGTTATTACATCGGTATTTAGACATTTTATTCATGTATTGCCTTACATAACTATAGAGAATAGGTGTCATTGTTCTATTGAAAGAAGCAGATAAAAATCTAGATGAGAATCGGCAGGTTACCATCAGTGTGCAAATAGTCAGCTAATGACTGTAAATGCGCAAATCGCATACTGCAGGTTATGTGACCACTTGCTTGATTTGGCAACTGAAGAAAACCCTGACAGTATGTATAATGCACACTGTCAGGGTTCACCCATCTTCAATCACATACAGTTGTATGAAAAAGGTTTGATCTATCCTGATTTCCTATTCTTTTTCATGTTTTTCACACTTAAATGTATCAAATCACCAAACAAATTCAAATATTAGTCAAGCATAACACAAGTAAACACAAAATGCAGGTTTACAAATGAAGGTCTTTATTATTAAGGAAAAAAGAAAAAGAAATCCAATCCTACAGGGCTATGTGTTAAAAAGTGATTGCCCCCCATTAAAACATAAATTAACTGTGGCTTATCACATCTTTGGGAAGCTGAGTTCAAATTCCCTAGCCACACCCAGGCATGATTACTGCCAATCCTGTTCTCAATCATGAAATCACTTAAATAGTACCTGCATAACAAAATGCAGTAGACCAAAAGAGCCTCAAAAGTTACAGTGAAGGAAATAGTTATTTAATCCCTAGCTGATTTTGTAATTTGCCTACTGACAAAGACATGAAGAGTCTATAATTTTAAAGGTTGGTTAATTTTAACATTGAGTATCAAAAATAAAATCCAGAAAATCACATTGTATAAATTATATAATTTATTTGCATTTTGCAGTGAGAAATAAGTATTTGATCCCCTACCAACAATTAAGAGTTCTGTCTCCTGCAGACCAGTTAGACTCTCCTAATCATCTCGCTACCTGCATTAACCCTATTACCTCCGAGGGTGGCTTGCATGTTAATGACAGGACCAATTTTTACAATTCTGACCAATGTCTCTTTATGAGGTAATAACTCTGGAACACTTCAATGGATCCTGGTGATTCTGAGAATGTTTTCTAATGACATATTGTAATTCATGATAGGGGTAAAATTACTTTGATATGACTTGCGTTTATTAGTGAAAAAAATAGAAATTTGACAAAAATATTGAAAATGTAGCAATTTTCCAACTTAGAATTTTCATGCCTTTAAATCACAGTGATATGTCATACAAAATTCTTTAAGTCACTTTGAGGGGTCTATATGATAGAAGATGCCCAAAAGTGACTCTATTCTAAAAACAGCATCCCTCAAGGTGCTCAAAATCACATTCAAGAAGTTTATTAACTCTTCAGGTGCTTCACAGGAATTTTTAGAATGTTTAAAAAAATGAACATTTAACTTTTTTCCAAAAAAAAACTTCAGATACAATTTTTTTTATTTTACCAAGAATAACAGGAGAAATTGGAACCCACATGTTGTTGTGCAATTTGTCTTGAGTACACTGATATCCCATATGTAGGGGTAAACCACTGTTTGGGTGCATGGCAGAGCTCGGAAGGGAAAGTGCGACGTTTGACTTTTTCAACCAAAATTGGCTGGAATTGAGATCGGACGCCATGTCATGTTTGGAAAGCCCTTGATGTGCCTAAACAGTGGAAACACCCCACAACTAGACCCCCCAAGGAACTTATCTAGATGTGTGAATACCTTGAACTCCGAAGTGTTTCACAGAAGCTCCAGATTTTACTGTTATGGTTTGCAGGTGCCATAACCCACTGGGAGAGCCTATGAGTTGTCAGAACAGCAGAACTCTCCACAAGTGTCCCCCATTTTATAAACTACACCTCTCAATGAATTCATCTAGGGGTGCAGTGATCATATTGACACCATGGGTGTGTCACAAATGTTATTCCATTGGGCATTGAAGGCAAAATAACTACATTTTACCACCAGAATGTTATAGCCAAATATTTTACATTTTCACACAAGAAGTGGGTAAAAATGGCACCAAAATGTGTCCCTCAATTTCAACTGAATGTGGCAATACCCCATATGTGGCTGTACATTACTACTTAGCCATATGGAGAGACTCGGGAGGAACGGAGGGCTATTTGCCTATTTTAGTGAATGGGTCTGTGCACACATCAATGTGTTTCCACGGACCTTGTGTCCATGGGCAAAACATGCTGACATGTCCATTTTTTAATGTCAGCATGGTCCACAAAACATCCCACACACGTGCATACGCAGAACACACATGGATGTCTTCCATGTGACATGCATCAGTGCTGGGGAAGAAGCATTACAGTAAGCGCTGTTCACTGGTGCCGGGTGCTGAACATGGCTCTCATCATTCTCCCCTGCTCTGCTAGTGATCGGCATGAGTAGGGAAGAATGATGAGAGTTACATTTAAGTGATAAAAGAGACAGCAGGCGGTGGCTAATTGGACTATTACTCCCATCGGCCTACCCCTGGGCTGCTAATAACAGTGACGGCAGGATGAGGGTATTCATCAGCCACTGCCTGCGCTATAAGTAAATTAATGAGAAAAATGGTGTGGATTTTGTATAACTAGCCAAGTAAAACTCAAAGCTGGGCATTGCAACCCTCAGCTGTCATCTTCAGCAAGGTTGGTAATCAAGAATAGAAGGGTCCCCATGCTGTTTTTTTAATTATCTAAATAAATAATTTAAAAAATGGCATGGGGTCCCACCATTTTTGACAACCAGCCTTGCTAAAGCTCACAGCTGGGGGCTGGTATTCTCAAGCTGGTAAGGGGGAATGGATATTGACCATCCAGCCTAAAAATAGCAGCCTGCAACTGCCCAGAAAAGGCACATTTATTAGAAGAGCCAGTTCTATAACATTGCCTGTCTCTTCCCAAATGCCCTGTAGCAGTGACAAGTGGGGATCATATTTGTGGGGTTGATGTCTCCTTTGTACTGTCAGGTAACATCAAGTCCACGGCTTAGTAATGGAGAAGCGTCTATAAGACACCTATCCATTACTAATCCTATAGTTAAAGACACAGCCAGAATAAAGACTTATTAGAAATAAAACAAAACAGTTTTACTTTTTTATTTAAAAATAACAAGCACAGTTATACTCACCAAACGCCTATTCCACTGAAGTCCTCCTTCTCCTGTAATAAAACTAAAGTAAAAAAACAACAATATAACATACCTGTCTGCTATTCTGTCCCACACTGCAATCCGTGCCTGGGGGATATTTAGTTTTCAACCTGGATGGTGCCAAGATGCGACCATCCAGGCTCAAAACCACTGGTGAATGAGCTGCTGGGAACGCAGCGTCAGTGACCGGGGGTGATGTCATAGAGATCACCTCTGGTCAGTGAAGCTTCGTTCCCAGTGGGGCTGAGCTGCGGTGAGATCCCTGCTAGCACTGTGTTTGGAGGAAAAAAATTCTGCCTATGACCCAAAGAACACCATCCTCACTGTCAAGCATGGAGGTGGAAACATAATGTTTTAGGGGTGTTTTTCTGCTATGTGCATAGGACTACTTCACCACATCAATGGGAGAATGGATGAGTCATGCACCGTAAAATCCTGAGTGACAACCTCCTTCCCTCTGCCAGGACATTAAAAATGGGTCGTGGCTGGGTCTTCCAGCAAGACAATGACCCAAAATATACAGCCAAGGCAACAAAGGAGTGGCTCAAAAAGAAGCACATTAAAGTCATGGCGTGGCCTAGCCAGTCTCCAGACCTTAATCCCATAGAAATCTTATGGAGGAAGTTGAAGCTCTGAGTTGCCATGCAACAGCCTCAAACTCTTAATGATATAGAGATGATCTGCAAAGAGGAGTGGACCAAAATTCCTCCTGACATGTGCGCAAAACTCATCAACTATAAAAAAAGTCTGCTGTGCCTGCCAACAAGGGTTTTGCCACAAAGTATTAAGTCTTGTTTGCTATAGGGATCAAACACTAAAGGTACTGTCACACTTAGCGATGCACCAGTGATATGACACAGTCAGGATCGCTGGTGCATCACTAAGTGGTCGCTAGTGAGCTGCCACACAGGTAGATCTCACCAGCGACATAGCAGCGGTCGGGGGTCGTTACTTACCTGTCAGACAAGGCGATCCTGACGTCCTCCCGCCCGCATCCATGCGTCGCTCGTCGGCGCCACAGGAAGCCCAACAGGAAGCTGACGACGAGAAACAGTCCAGGACGTTCCCACGTGATCAGCGATAACCAGCAGGGGAGCCGGTCGGAGGTAAGTATCAGACATAGCGATATCGCTAGCAATATCGCTATAACATCACATAAACCAGTGACATTATAGCGATATTGCTTAGTGTGACAGGCCCTTTATTTCTCCCTGCAAAATGAAAATAAATTTATACAATTTATACAATGTGATTTTCTAGATTTTATTTTTGATATTCTATCTCTCAATATTAAAATTAACCTACCCTTAAAACTATAGACTGTTCATGTCTTTGTCAGTGGCAAACTTACAAAATCAGCAAGGGATCAAATATTTGTCTTCTTCACAGTAGGTATCATGCTGCAATCCAAAGAAATTTTGGAACAAATTAGAAACAAAGTAATCTTGAACAAATGATCTCAAAGTAATTGAGATCCATCCGTCTGTAAAAGGTTATAAAGCCATTTCTCAAGCTTTGTGACTCCAGCAAACTACAGTGAGAACCATTATCCACAAATGGTGAAAACATGGTGAACCTTCCCAAGAGTGGCAGGCCAAACCAAAATTAACCCATAAGCGTAGCGCCGACTCCACCAAGAGGCCACAAAAGAACCAACAACAACATTCAAACGGCTGCAGGCCTCACTTGCCTCAGATAAGGTCAGGGTTCATGACTTCAACATAAGAAAGAGACTGGGCAAAAATGACAAAAACCACAGCTGAGCAATAAGAACATAAAGGCTCATCTCTATTGCCAGAAAACATTTTGATGATCCCCAAGACTTTTGGGAAAATACTCTGTGGACTGATGAGACAAACGTTGAACTTTTTGGAAGGTGAATGTCCCATTACATCTGGTGTAGAAGTAACACAGCATTTCAAAAAAGGAACATCATACCAACAGTAAAATATGGTGGTGATGGCATGATGCTGTTTTGCTGCTTTATGACCTGTAAGACTTGCTTTGGTAAATGGAATCATGAATTCTGCTGTCTACAAAAAAATTCTGAAGGAGAATGCTCAGTCATCTGTTCGTGACCTCAAGCTGCAGTGCACTTGGATTATGCAGCATAACAATGATCCAAAACACACCAGCAAATCCTCCTCTGAATGACTTAAGAAAAACAAAATTAAGACTTTGGAGTGGCTTAGTCAAAGTTCTGACCTTAACCTGATTTAGTTTTTGTGGCATTATGACCATGTTCGGAAACCATCCAATGTAGTTGAATTACAACAATTCTGCCAAGTTGAGTGGGCTAAAATTCCTACAAAGCATTGTAAAAGACTCATTTCCAGTTATCACAAATGCCTGATTGCAGTTGTTGCTGCTTAGGGTGGCCGAACCAGTTGTTAGGTTTAGCGTGAATCACTTTTTCACACAGAGCCCTGTAGATTTGGATTTCTTTTTCCCATAATAACAAAGACTTTCATTTAAAAACTACATTTTGTGTTTACTTGTGTTATCTATGTCTAATATTTAAATTTGCTTGGTGATCTGAAACATTTAAGTGTGACAAAAATGTAAAAGAATAGGAAATCAAGAAGGGGCCAAACACTTCTTCACACAACTGTACTTTAGAGTGACTGCAAAAATGTATCTCAAGCCTGGAAAACCTCTACAATTTTTAGGGGTCTTTTTTGACTGAAGGACAAGTTGTAAGTTATTTTTTGTAATATATGATTGCTTATGCTTCTGACACTACAAAGGGTTTTCTTTGCTCTTAGTAGAATAAATTACATAAAATATTTTTTGTCATATATGCAAGTAATGTTACTTGTATTTTCTATATGCTAATTCATTATTTATACTAACAGTTATATAATATAACAAAATGAGGCAAAAATACTACAATTTGTATTAAAAGATTTAACGCTCCAAGTATGAACTACTTAGCAGGATATATTTAGAAATTTCTTCAATCCAATTCATCTGGTGCAGCACCTGCAATGCTATTGTTGTATTCTATTCCCTTTGAGAGGAATCTAAATCACATGTACAGCTCATGGGGAGAGTGGTAAAAATAAATGGTAGCCTGCACTAAAACTATAATTTCAGGGCCTACAGATCACCAGACATTGCAGCCTATAGGATACTGATCAATTGATAAAGAAGCAAAAATTCTTTAATATTTTATTCAAAGCTGCTCCATAGTGGACATTAAAAAGGTACACAGTTAAATTCTACCCAAAAAGCCAAAAGCACTAGCCGGCCTTCCTTAGATATGTTGATACTAGTGTTACCTTTCTATCTGTACAGGTGGCTGGGGACGGCTATAGAGAGGTTGAAGCATATTTTGCATATGCTTAGGATGAGGCAGTAAAGGAGCGAATCTGAAAATCTTTATTCCATTAAGAATAGACTAAAACACAAACAAATAAGCAATACTGATTCTCAGCAGGGAACAATTTGCAGAGAGAAGAATAATTTGGCAGTAGTCATTAATTCCACATCATTGTTAACGAAAAATATCTAAATCTCAAAAAACAATATAGTTATTTTTCAAGGTTGATTAGCCTACAATCAACTTTATACATAGTACAAAATATTATTCCATGCCCAGTCTGTTTTGTGAGCACACTTCTGTATCTTAATATCCACAGATAGGGCTATTACTAGTTACAAAATAAAGACATTGACAAGTGTGTCTACTGACAGGCGGGATTTTCCATGTAAATCAGTCAGTGCAGCAAGTCTCCATTTTGGTTGTGACACAATTTTTGATTAATTGCTCTAATTTTTGATTAATGCCTTTTCAATTGTTTTGTTTCAGTAAGCTTATAAAATGTTAGTAATAGAAATAATGGGAATAGAATAATTTCACTGTTTTAGATCCAAAGAAAATGCAAAACATATTGATTTCGAGACTGAAAGATGTAAAAAATCTATGTCCTTAACACCAACTAGGCTTTCATTTTAAAAGTTTAAGAAGTTACAGAGTCATTGCTTTTGAAAAATACCGGTCACTCTCTCTCTCCATCCCTATGAATGCATCTTCATGACTTATAAGACTCAGTCTGACTGCATTTCCAAAACTGCTACATATAAGAAGCTGTGTAGTAGTATGTGATTTAAGAACCTCCTCCTTCTTTATACACAGTGACCATACCTATTAAGACCTCATTTGGGTCCATGGGAAAAGGGTATTGGGTCCAGGAAAGTGGAAATCAGTGAGAACCTTGAGAACAAGACTGCCAGTGGGAGGTAAAGCTGCAAATCAAAAGACAGAATAAGGAATCCAGACATCACTAAAAAGAATGATCCCTTAAAATAGCCCTCTGTGAAAAATCTGTGCAACTATTTCTGCCTGGAGGGATCTAAATAAATATCTTGAGCATAAGTAAACTTTTTCAGTCGTTTTATATTTTGCTGGTGCCGTTGCCGATATATGTAAATTGTAATATAGTGCTCTCTGTATGATTTCCCTAAAGTGTGTTATGGTGCCAGGAGCTTTATGGCCACTAAAGTAAACTAGCGCCATTTAGTGGGGTAAAAATGAAGCTGAAACATAGATTTGGCCGTGATTATGAAGAAGACAAACTTTGATTCAGTATTCAAATAAGCTGGCGAGCCCAAGGGGTAATCCCAATCACAGCAAGTGCTCTGGTTCTCTACAGTAAACTCTGCCCAACATCTCCAACTTGACCTTGATTGACAATTCCACTCTCCTGGAGACATCAATCAAGGTCATGGGAGGAGCTGATCAAGATTTCTTAGGAGCTTATTTGCATAACAAATCAAAATTAATTTTACCTACAATGCTACATGCATACTCAAGGAAATATGTTTGCATTAGTATTTTACTCCCACACCCAACACTTATTACTTTAGTAGTCATAAGGCTCCTAGCAGACTATTGTTAATTTGCATATTTTTTCAGTCTTATTGTACTTATTTTGTTTACATGTGTGCCTTTAACCAAATCTCACCAAAATATCAGTAAGTTGAAGTTGGGCTGCATGACAAATATCATTGATTTGCATTGAATAAACTCAGTGCAAAATGAATCAACTGGAAAGAGATTAAATAACTCACCTGTCCTCATTCCTCCTTGTACCTGTCTTGAGACCGGTCACCTGAACAGTTCTATCTTCTTCTTTCTTCTGTCTTCATTCTGGCCATATCTTCCATTCACTATGCCCAATGTTGTCATGTATTTGGTCAAGCGGGGTGTCA
Organism: Dendrobates tinctorius; assembly: GCF_039654945.1. NCBI lineage: Eukaryota > Metazoa > Chordata > Amphibia > Anura > Dendrobatidae > Dendrobates > Dendrobates tinctorius. Next base: position 18,133,777 of record NW_027361692.1, read on the forward strand.
CACACGTCATTGAGGTACATCATGACACATGCAGTCATATGGGGCCTGGTGAATGGAAGACTGGGCCGGAAGGGAGATAGAAGACAAGGGATAGAAGAGCAGATCAGACACAAAGTTGGGGCACGGAAAGAAAGGGTTTATTTAGAGGTGAATATAATTTTGTTTTTATCTCCTCCATGCCCTCTATAATTAAGCAAAATGATGAGCAACTGACCAGCATTTTGCTTGATTAGCTCAAAGTTACTTGCAAAATATTTGGATTATGATAACTCCAATTTTTTGAAAGATTTGAGGCAAGTTCGATTTGTCTCTAATTAATTTGCTCATCTCCAGTAGAGACTTTATCACTATCTGTCCTTGACTATACCATGAATACTGTAATACAGTATAACAACTCTGTAAATACTGTAGGTATACCGTAATTTATGCTTGATGTATAAAATGTGGATAACCCTGAAAAGTTTAAATGGTGAAAGAAGCCTAGTAAAAATTGGCCATCTGATTAAATCTTAAGGCCTCTTTCACACTTCAGTTTTTTGCATCAGTTATAATCCGCCAAAAAGGCGGACATGCGGATCCGTTCTCAACTGATGTGAACGGATGACACAGGATCCGTTTTCAGACGGATCCTGAAAATGCCGAAATTTAATGGAAACGCTGGCTGGGAAGGAGAGAGAGAGAGAGAGAGAGAGAGAGAGAGAGAATTTTTTTTTTTTTGTCCGGCACCCAGAAAGAATTTCGGGTTAAATGAGTGTCTGGAGGATCCGCCAGAGAAAAAAACGTTACAAGTTGCGTTTTGAAATCTTTGAGGATGGTGACGGACAGCAACTTTTGGCGGATTCTCACAAAAAACGGATGCAACGGACAGCAATCCGTCACAATCCGCCATTAATGCAAGTCAATGGGAAAAAAACGGATCCTCAAAAAAAAATTGAGGATCCGTTTTTTTTCAAAACCTGGTGGATTGTGACTGATTGTAAAAAACTGAAGTGTGAAAGAGGCCTAAGGGGGATATTTAGGTGGCTAACATATTCTAGAGAAGCTGATAAATGACATCTCAAAGAGCCACTAAAAACTTTGGCTCTTTCGGAAAATATCAGCAATAATCAAACAGATTTATCAACAAAAAGGCAACTATTATTACAAGACACCTGAATAATTTTTTAGGCGTACGCAAATAGCTGTCAGTCTTCTCTTCAAATAACAATAATGAGGAAGGTTGGATTTTCATTTGACTGATCCCAAACCCTATAGAAATCTAAAAATGAAGCTTCATTCTAGCACATGTAAAATCTCCTAAAGCATTTTATTTGTGTAGATCCTCATTTACTACCCAAAAGCTTATCACAAAACCTATCTTTATAAAAAGGACAAGGGGGTTCCTACACTACTTTTTATTAGCTCATTTTGTTCATCTGTTTGGCTTTTAAAAGGACACTGCTTGAGATTCCCACCGCGTTTTACAGATTGCATTATTGTAAAGGGCAAAATATCCCTGAAAGAAACATTTTATTATTCCTAGCTATTCTTATAGAAATACAATATAAAATGCAATAAAACTGAAATGTATACATTAATGATGAGAAGGACTAATGGACTGTGCTTTGTATTGCAGACAATTGAGTAACAGAAGAAGTGAGTTCAAGGTGAACTTATATTTGAGGACTAAAATGTAAACTGAAGCAAAAGAAAGGCTTGTTAGCTATATTTCAATAAAACTACGCAGATGATTGAATACCATCAAATACCATACAGCTCACTGGATCCCCTTGAAAGAAGTATTGATGGTGCTCTCTGCTAATTAGTTTGCACTGTACTCCCAAGTGTTGCCACTCACAGTTACTCAATTTAAATAAGATGTTCCTTCTAATTGGCACTAATTTATATTAGCATATTTCTCCAAAGCGTTTACATTATTTTTTAGATATGCATGAGTAATTTTCCTTGCTCATAATATTTCCAGAATATGCTATCTATCTATCTATCTATCTATCTAAATGGAACAAAATCAGGCAGCAATCCAGTTCAAGGAAAAATTGTGGACTTTAATCCAGCACCAAGTGGTGTAAGGTTTCGACCTCACAGCACAGTCTTTGTCAAGCACTATCTATCTATCAATCAATCTATCTATCTATCTATCTATCTACAGTCATGGCCAAAAGTATTGACACCCCTGCAATTCTGTCAGATAATACTCAGTTTCTTCCTGATAATGATTGCAAACACAAATTCTTTGGTATTATTATCTTCATTTAATATGTCTTAAATGAAAAAACACAAAAAGAATTGGCCTAAAGCCAAATTGGATATAATTCCACACCAAACATAAAAAAGAGGGTGGACAAAAGTATTGGCACTGTACGAAAAATCATGTGATGCTTCTCTAATTTGTGTAAATAACAGCACCTGTAACTTACCTGTGGCACCTAACAGGTGTTGGCAATAACTAAATCACACTTGCAGCCAGTTGACATGGATTAAAGTTGACTCAACCTCTGTCCTGTGTCCTTGTGTGTACCACATTGAGCATTGAGAAAAGAAAGAAGACCAAAGAACTGTCTGAGGACTTGAGAAACCAAATTGTGAGGAAGCATGAGCAATCTCAAGGCTACAAGTCCATCTCCAAAGACCTGAATGTTCCTGTGTCTACCGTGCGCAGTGTCATCAAGAAGTTTAAAGCCCATGGCACTGTGGCTAACCTCCCTAGATGTGGCCGGAAAATAAAAATTGACAAGAGATTTCAACGCAAGATTGTGCGGATGTTGGATAAAGAACCTCGACTAACATCCAAACAAGTTCAAGCTGCCCTGCAGTCCGAGGGTACAACAGTGTCAACCCGTACTATCCGTCGGCATCTGAATGAAAAGGGAATGTATGGTAGGAGACCCAGGAAGACTCCACTTCTTACCCCGAGACATAAAAAAGCCAGGCTGGAGTTTGCCAAAACTTACCTGAAAAAGTCTAAAACATTTTGGAAGAATGTTCTTTGGTCAGATGAGACAAAAGTAGAGCTTTTAGGGCAAAAGCATCAACATAGAGTTTACAGGAGAAAAAAGAGGCATTCAAAGAAAAGTACACGGTCCCTACTGTCAAACATGGCAGAGGTTCCCTGATGTTTTGGGGTTGCTTTGCTGCCTCTGGCACTGGACTGCTTGACCGTGTGCATGGCATTATGAAGTCAGAAGACTACCAACAAATTTTGCAGCATAATTTAGGGCCCAGTGTGAGAAAGCTGGGTCTACCTCAGAGGTCATGGGTCTTCCAGCAGGACAATAACCCAAAACACACTTCAAAAGCACTAGAAAATGGTTTGAGAGAAAGCACTGGAGACTTCTAAGGTGGCCAGCAATGAGTCCAGACCTGAATCCCATAGAACACCTGTGGAGAGATCTAAAAATGGCAGTTTGGAGAAGGCACCCTTCAAATATCAGGGACCTGGAGTAGTTTGCCAAAGAAGAATGGTCTAAAATTCCAGCAGAGCATTGTAAGAAACTCATTGATGGTTACCGGAAGCGGGTGGTCGCAGTTATTTTGGCTAAAGGTTGTGCAACCAAGTATTAGGCTGAGGATGCCAATACTTTTGTCCGGCCCATTTTTGGAGTTTTGTGTGAAATGATCAATGTTTTGCTTTTTGCTTCATTCTCTTTTGTGTTTTTATATTTAAGACAAATTAAATGAAGATAATAATACCAAAGAATTTGTGTTTGCAATCATTTTCAGGAAGAAACTGAATATTATCTGACAGAATTGCAGGGGTGTCAATACTTTTGGCCATGACTGTATCTATCTATCTATCTATCTATCCCATATATTATATTATGGAAATCACAGGAATGATAGACATGTTAGTGATATGCAGATAGTGAACAAATTGAAAATATGTTTCAAAATATTTTTTGCTTTATTCAGTATCACGTATGATTGTCACGTGCAGAAACAAACGCACTTACACACCTTGGTATGTTATTCATGAGGTTATTAATCATTGACTGAGGAATGTTCTGCCACACTGAGTGCACTTGGTACAGGAAAGATATATATCTTTGCATCGTGTTAGCCAGTAGATAGAAGAATATTTGGAATTGAGAGTCCTCAGTGGTTGATACCTACAGCATAAAGAGTAAAGGGCCTGTCACACTAAGCGATATCGCTAGCAATATCGCTATAACGTCACTGTTTTTTGTGACGTTATAGCGATATTGCTAGCGATATCGCTATGTCTGATACTTACCTCCGACCGCTCCCCCGCTGGTTATCGCTGATCGCGCAAGAACGTCCTGGACCGTTTCTCGTCGTCAGCTTCCTGCTGGGGCTTCCTGCTGTGGAGAAGAGCGATGCGTGGACGCGGGCGGGAGGACTTCAGGATCGCCTCATCTGACAGGTAAGTAGCGACCCCGACCCCTGCTATGTCGCTGGTGAGATCTGCCTGTGTGGCAGCTCATTATTGACCACTTGGCGATGGACCAGCGATCCTGACCGTGTCATATTGCTGGTTGGGATCGCTGGTGCATCGCTAAGTGTGACTGTACCTTAAAGTCCAAGGGCAATTTGAAACTCTGAGGAAAACACTTACAGAAAGCAAAGAGCAAAAATTACAACAATACTACAAACTATGAACATTTCTGATTCATAACAAGGAAAAGAAACTAAACAGATTGCGCTTCAACTCAGGACTCTATACAAACAGATGCAAAACAAAGCCAAAACCTGACAACTTGGACAACCACTCCATTCAAGACACAAAAGCATCTAACTGTGTCATCAATCTATCGGATTATAAACCCAACAAAGTGGAACTGGCTGTGCTTTCTAGAGGACTCTCATTTTGCCCCGCTAAGGCCCTAGATAAAACTGAACTCTGCAGTGATATGGAACAGTTTCATCAATTTCATTCCACCATCAACTTAACACTCAACTATTCCAGCACTGAAATTAACTTTAGACACCATCATTAAGCTAAAGAACAATGAAATAGAGACATCCCTGTATCAGAAGCCAATCGACCATCCAACATACCTTAAATGGGACAGATTCCATCCAAAACTCATAAAGAACTCTATTATCCACAGCCAAGCCATCAGATACAATCGTATATGTTCCAACCCCATGGATAGAGATGAACACCTTGTTCGCCTCAGAAAAACCTTTTTGAATCAGGGCTACCATCCAAGAACAATTGAAATCCAAATTACAAGGGCCACCAGAATATCAAGGAATCACCTGCTACATTACAAAGCTAAAGAAGAGAATAATCGGGTGCCTCTAGTGGTCACCTACAATCCAAATCTGGAGGTGCTAAGGGGAGCTGCACAGAAATTACAACCTTTACTGCAAAAGGATGCCCGATTACCATCCATATTTCCAGACTCCCCACTACTGTGTTTTAGGCAGCCCCCAAATTTAAGAAGCATAATTGTCAGATGCTCCCTGTCCTCTCCAACAGCTGCAGGAACCTTTCCTTGCAACCAGAAAAAATGTAAAACCTGTCCATTTATAATGACCACGGACAAGATAAAGATCCCCAACTCACATCAGGACTACAAAATCCAAGGTACTTTCAGCTGCATCACATCTAATGTGGGGTACTTAATTATTTGTACTAAATGTCCAACTGGGGGTCTGTATGTGGGGGAGACCGGGCAAAAACTGAGAACAAGGATGAATTCTCATCGCCACACAATGAGAGAAAAAAGAATGGATCTACCTGTGGCAAAACATTTTTGTATCCCTGGTCATAGCATGATGGACATTAAATTACTTGTATTAAAAGTTAACTTCAAGTCTCAGAGAGACAGAAGAATCTCTGAGTACAAATTTATGAAAACTTTTGAGACATTCAGTGCAGTTATTTATGTGTTGCATGGATTTATGTCTTTTTACATCAATTAAGGAATTTGCTCCTCAGACCTTCTGGGGTCATCACAACACAGAACCAGACCGCAATCAGAGGGCAATAAAACCTTCACACTGCTTATCTATGAACTGGTCCAATATTTATGCTTATCCCTCTCCCATAATGACTATTCGCTTCACATCACTTGTCTTATCTATTGCGTTATTTCTGTGCTGTTATGCGTATAAATATGTGATTCTTCAGATTTTGTATTAGTCTATCCTGATTAAGAGACCTGCGTAGTCTCGAAAGCTTTCAATTTGTTACCATCTTTTCAGTTAGCCATTAAAAGGTATCAACCACTGAGGACTCTCAATTCTAAATATTCAAATGCACTTGGGCATGCAAATCATTAAGATCCACTGCTGGCAGCTCCCTTTGCAATTGTCGAACAATCATGCCCCAGATATGATTGTGGAGAGACATGTCCAGAAAACATGCAGGACATTGTAACACATTTAGACTACACAGGCTACTCACAGTTGCTCAAGTAAAATGTGATATCCAGTTGAAAAAAGGTTCATGGGACACTTTCACATTCCCTTATGAAAGCCTCTTTATGGCATTGATCACATGGTCTCCAGACCAATCTCAAATCCTCAATGCATCCAAGTCAGAAGCAAGAATCATTGATTTAGAGAAGTGACCTCAATTTCAGCCTCCACTGCCATCAATATAACACCTATAGCTGGACTCGTGGCTTGAAGCTCAATTTCATGAAAATGTCTTCTGATAGTTCGTGTGAACACTTTTAGATGCCTTAGGCTTGATATGTGACATTTACATAATTCACTTGCAACACAGAATAAATCAACCATTGATCAGCGGTATGGCCACTTCTTCAAAGTGTTCCTGGAGCCATTTTTCAACACACCAATCCGCATGCTGCTCATGAATCTGTGAGTAGTTTGGGTGGCATAAACGTGCTACAATGGCTTACAGCATCTCGGAACTTGTCTCCCATCGAACACATCTAGGTTGTCAATGGTCAGTAATTGCATGTGTGGCTGCTAGCTGCAGATCATAATGATTTGTGTGCCCAAGTGAATTTTGTATGGCAGAACAGTACTCAGACAGCCATTAATAATCTCATAGATAGCATACCAAGGTTTGTAAGTGCAGGTATTTCATTACTCAATTTTGTTTTCTTCTTTTGGTCATTTACATATCATTTACATGTCTTTCGATCCTGTGATTTTCATAATAATATTATTTTTCCTTCTTGATGTTACAAATTCAATACCGAGGAGTGTACAGTATAAAAACTGATTATCTTTAGAAAAACGTAAAAATGAATATAATTTTAAAGAAAAAAGTGGTTTTTTTTAAATATATTTTAATACATTTAGGATGTAACTACAATGCCTTAGTGGATACAGATTGAACTCACGATTTAGCACTAATTTCCATGATGCACCAATACTTGCAAGTTGAAGTAAGAGCAAATTCAGGAGCAGCCCAGAAATTAGAGGTAAACAGGTAATACTAAGGCTGTATTCATACATTTGTTTTTATGTCATTTTTAAAGCCAGAAGTGGAATAAAGTGAAGACGAAGTCCCAATTTTTACTTTATAGCTGTTATCCATTTATGATCTGTTTCTGGTTTTGACTCCAAATATTCCATAAAAAAATCTGAACATGGAAACCCAGCTTAAATGTGGCTACTAAAGCACATGTAATGGCACAGTTTAAAGGGCTGTTCACTACTCTGACACCCCTTCACAATTACCCCATAAAATAAAAGCAGTTTGTATTCCTCTTTGCTTCTGGAGCCGTTCCAATAATGACGGCACTGGCTCTCCCAAGGCTCACAAGTAGTGTTGAGCATTCCGATACCGCAAGTATCGGGTATCGGCCGATACTTGCTGTATCGGAATTCCGATACCGACTTCCGATATTTTTTCAATATCGGAATTCGGCATCGGAATCGGAAGTTCAGTTGATTGACGGCCTGACGTCATCATGATGCGCGGTGTGTGCGCATCATGATGCGCCGTCATTTCGGGCCTTCCGGGGGTCTCTGCCGGCCTGCCGGGGGGCTGTGCCGGCCTGCCGGGGGGCTGTGTGGACTGCCCGGGGTCTGTACCGGCCTGCCGGGGGGCTGTGCCGGCCTGCCGGTGGTCTGTGCACCCTGTGGGGGTCTGTACCGGCCTGCCGGGGGGCTGTGCCGGCCTGCCGGGGGGCTGTGCTGATGTCCGGGGGTCTGTGCAAGCATCGTCCGATGGGACTACAAGTCCCATCGGGCGATGCCTGCTACCATGACAGTGATTGACACATTAGCCAATGATGGGACAGTAGTAGTCCCATCATCCGGCTAATGTGTTAAATGTTAAAAAAAAAAAAAAAAAAAAAAAAATACTACATACATGCTACATACATACTACATGCATGCTACATATATACTACATACATACTACATACATGCTACATACATACTGCATGCTACATACATACTACATACATACTACATACATACTACATATATACTACATACATACTACATACATGCTACATACATACTGCATGCTACATACATACTACATACATACATACTACATACATACTACATACATGCTACATACTGCATGCTACATACATACTACATACATACTACATGCATGCTACATACATACTACATATATACTACATACATACTACATACATGCTACATACATACTGCATGCTACATACATACTACATACATACTACATGCATACTACATATATACTACATACATACTACATACATGCTGCATGCTACATATATACTACATGCTACATACATACTACATGCATGCTACATACATACTACATATATACTACATGCATGCTACATACATACTACATACTACATATATACTACATACATACTACATATATACTACATACATACTGCATGCTACATACATGCTACATACATACTACATACATACTACATACATGCTACATGCATGCTACATACATACTACATGCATGCTACATACATACCACATACATACTACATGCTACATACATACCACATATATACTACATACATACAATACATTCATACAATACATACATAGACATACAGTACATATAACATAGAGTAACATACTTACCAATACTTGTCACATTGTTCCCCGAAGCCATTGTCTATTCCGGGATAAATATTAACATAACAAACCACAAAAATACTCACCCACGATCCGAAGCAGTCCACGAGTGTGTCCCACGACGATCTTGGGTAGAGAACTGCAGCATCAGATGATGCTGCCGTTCTCTACGGGCTGTAGGAATCCAATGACGGAAGGTAGGTATCCTTCCGCACTGTATTCCTCCGCCACTTAAAAAAAAAAAGTCCCTAGTCTCACTTTATGCCATTGCTGTGTGGGAATTTCCCACACAGCAATGGCATAAAGTGAGACTAGGGACTTTTTTTTTTTTAAGTGGCGGAGGAATACAGTGCGGAAGGATACCTACCTTCCGTCATTGGATTCCTGCAGCCCGTAGAGAACGGCAGCATCATCTGATGCTGCAGTTCTCTACCCAAGATCGTCGTGGGACACACTCGTGGACTGCTTCGGATCGTGGGTGAGTATTTTTGTGGTTTGTTATGTTAATATTTATCCCGGAATAGACAATGGCTTCGGGGAACAATGTGACAAGTATTGGTAAGTATGTTACTCTATGTTATATGTACTGTATGTCTATGTATGTATTGTATGAATGTATTGTATGTATGTAGTATATATGTGGTATGTATGTAGCATGTAGTATGTATGTGGTATGTATGTAGCATGCATGTAGTATGTATGTAGCATGCATGTAGTATGTATGTAGTATGTATGTAGTATATATGTAGTATGTAGTATGAATGTAGTATATATGTAGTATGTATGTAGCATGTAGTATGTAGCATGCATGTAGTATATATGTAGTATGTATGTAGTATGTATGTAGCATGCATGTAGTATATATGTAGTATGTAGCATGTAGTATGTATGTAGCATGCATGTAGTATGTAGCATGTAGTATGTATGTAGCATGCATGTAGTATGTATGTGGTATGTATGTAGCATGCAGTATGTATGTAGCATGCATGTAGTATATATGTAGTATGTATGTTGCATGTAGTATTTATGTAGTATGAATGTAGCATGTATGTAGTATGTAGTATGAATGTAGCATGTATGTAGTATGCATGTTGTATGTATGTAGCATGTAATTTTTTTTTTTTTTTTTACATTTAACACATTAGCCGGATGATGGGACTACTACTGTCCCATCATTGGCTAATGTGTCAATCACTGTCATGGTAGTAGGCATCGCCCGATGGGACTTGTAGTCCCATCGGACGATGCCTGCACAGACCCCCGGAGCCTGCACAGACCACCGGCAGGCCGGCACAGCCCCCCGGCAGGCCGGCACAGCCCCCCGGAGCCGGCACAGCCCCCCGGCAGGCCGGCACAGCCCCCCGGCAGGCCGGCACAGCCCCCCGGAGCCTGCACAGCCCCCCGGCAGGCCGGCACAGCCCCCCGGCAGGCCGGCACAGCCCCCCGGAGCCTGCACAGACCACCGGCAGGCCGGCACAGACCCCCTGGCAGGCCGGCACAGCCCCCCGAAAGGCCCGTACAGACCCCAGAGAGGCTGTACAAGGGCAGGAAAGGGTTTTTCTTATTCCGATACCGGAAGTCCCATAGACTTGAATGGGACTTCCGGTATCGGAATCGGCGATACCGATACTTTTTTTAAAGATCGGCCGATACCATCCGATACGATACTTTGAAGTATCGGACGGTATCGCTCAACTCTACTCACAAGACATTGTTATATCACGTGAGGCCTGCAGCCAATCAGCGGCCACGTCATTCGCACTTCCTGAAACTGACACCTGGCAGTGAGAGGTGCTGATGCTTTCTGACTGCCTCCAAATGTCAGTATAGACAGTCAAGTGAACCCATCATTAATTATTATGCCTATATTTGGAATATATTTGTGATTTTATCATTGGTGTTTGTTAATACTTTATTTGTGCATATACTTACCCTGTACTGCCTTGCACATATTTTCCACCTGTTTGTTTCTCCCTTTACTCATTTTCTTTGTTATGCCTTCTAATTAAATAAAAAATCTCCTCCAAATGTCAGCTACATCTGAAGGAAGTGAGCGTGAAGTGGCTGCTGATTGGCTGCAGAGCTTATGTGGCATAATGTTCCAGGAGCCCTGGGAGAGCCAGGGCTGTCATTTGCTGGAAAAGCGCACACATCAAATGTCAGTATAAGCTGTTATTTCATAAGGGGTAATATAGCAATGGAGAAGTAGTTGTCTGAGTAGTGGACAATCCCTTTAAGATTATCCATGGTGTTATCAGAACCGCAGCAAAACAGCAGCGTGTGCACATGGCCTAAGGGTTTATGGCTATATGCAGAATGTGCAGGTGCAGTTTGCATAGTGCTGCCACTCCAATACAACAATAGTGGCTCCCCTATGTAAAGGATACAGGCACTTTAAACTGTCTCTCTCTTTTTGGGTCTCTCCATTCATATGACAGATCTCATGATCTTATCCGCACGTCCTATATGACATTGGGGGCTTTAAATTCCTGATGACAGACTGCTTTTGTACTTTTGCAAAGATAAATTGCTGTAATTTTTCTGGTGTTTTTGTTAGCAATTAATGAAAACAAACCTAATTTGGTTTAGTCATTAGATCAAGGTGTCAGCTTGTGGTTGATAAATTGTAAGTTTGATTTGCTTCATCTGTTAATGTACGCAAGGAAGAAATGCTAAAGCTTTAGCAGAATTTAAAGAAAATGCCATAAAATTGTATACATGCCATCTCAACTCACCAGGAAGCATTTAATAAGCTTTACCGAATGATTAGTGTGAAGAATCTTATGCTTTGTTATTGTCTAGTTTTATGTAACGGTAGGGGCTGTGCAAGTCTTATATCATATAAATCTTGCACAAATAAGAAGCCTGCGGCAGCTTGAGCACAGGGATAGTTGAGATACAACAAACAATTCATTTGTTTTATACAAGGGATTTTTGGGGACATGGAATTGCTGCAATTCTGCAAAATTAAGAAGCCAATGTTATTTTTTGTGTGCCTTACTCAAAAGCAAGGATAGTTCATCAATATCTTGTGTCTAAAGAAACCTTTCAATTTTTCTCCCACTGAGGATGGCTGATAGCTGAGAGTCCTAGTACCAGATCAGTTTGTGATCATCTTATTGTAACGATATTCTTTTCGAAAGCAGAGATTGCCCAAAGCAGAACCTCTGATATTTTTATATTTGTGCCCACTAAATGTTTTTTTTAACTGAGCAAGAATACTAAAAACTATAAATCGAGGGGGGTAATGTAACGATGGGGGAAGGCTTTGCAGCATTCAGAATCTCTCCCCCCCATGTGCTCACCCACCTATCCACTCTCTCTTTCCCCATGGCATTTGATGCTTTCCTTTCATTGTCATTGGCATACTTTTTATGAGAAGTCATGTTGGCATTGATATTAGCTTTTTAAAGGGGTTTTCCCACGAATGAAAATTCATTTTAAAAATTGTCTGTGTCTGACCATGTACATAACATACCACAGCTCCTGGGCAGGGGAGGAAGCAAAAGACAATACTGACATTACAGCAGGAGATCGCAGAGGATATTTTACCTCACAAAATAAATCCTCTTTGATCTCCTGCTGTAATGTCAGTATTGTCTTTTGCTTCCTCCCCTGCCCAGGAGATGTGGTATGCTCAGTACACGGTCAGAAACAGACAATTTTTAAAATGAACTTTCGTTCATGGGAAAACCCCTTTAATTTAACCGGCTTCTTCTGCCTGTACAAACGTTGTACATCTGCCGCCGGGATCAGCCAAATGATTCACTGCGCCTGCGTGGAATTTGCACAGGTGCAGTAAATCAGACTGCCGCCATATTTGTGCAGACATATAGCGGTGGTCACATTAAAACTGCACATGCGCTCCTCCTGTACAAAGATGGCGGCGGTCAGTGAATCATTCGGCTGATCCCGCCGGCGGTGTGTTCATGATGGTGTTCCACTGGTGGTGCGGTGCAAGAGGCTGCATATGGCGTACACAGTGTGTGTGTGTGTGGTGCTTACGGCATATACAGAGTGTGTGTGTATACGGCGTATACAGTGTGTGTGGTGCGTACAGCATATACAGTGTGTGTGTGGTGCGACGGTGTTCCGCTGGTGGTACCGCACAAGAAGCTGGCACCACCAGCAGTTTCCATATTGAGACACCCATCACTTGGGTGTCCCAATATGGCGGTTGGTGAACTTCCGACGCTTGGAATTCCTGGATACAGAGACATCTGGATGGAACAGGATGTGAAGACATTACAAGTGAAGTATATATTAGAGATATATATATATAAATATACAGTATATTTATATATATATGCACTTGCACATACTATATGAGCCTCCGTTAATTGTTGTAATGCAATAATAAAAAGTAGGCACTTACTGTGCTAATGGATGTTGACAATTGCTGTTTATGTAACATACAATGTAATGCATTGTGCAGGCACTTTAAGCCCAAGGTTGTATTCACACATCCTTTTCATTTTTTTCATCAATCTAAAACAGACAGTATTTCTCATAGCTGTCATCCTTTTTACCTTCATTTGGCATGCGTTTTACAATATTATTATTATTTATTATTATATTGCCATTTATTCCTTGGTGCTTTAAATGTGAGGAGGGGTATACATATCTATGATGCATGCAAAATGGGATAAAACACAGATGAAAAATTGAAGTTAAAAGGATGTCTTCAGATTTTTATCCATTTTTAATGTATCCCATAGACTTTAATGACCCAGTCTGACCCGCAAAATAGATCAGAATATAGGACATGTGGATCTGACTTATGGATCTGTTTTAAAAATGGATGTGTTTATTATTTATTGAAACTCTATGGGTGCATGTGCTCTCCATGAAAAAAGACAACACATGGACATGTACAACGGATGTGTCAGTGAAGACTCCAGGTTAGCTTTGGGTTATGATAACATTGGAGCTATAGGACTTTTTTTTATCAAATAATTTTTATTAACCTTTTTCCAAATACTAAGCAGTACAAATAAAACAGAACTGTAGGATCTTCAGCTCCAGACCTCCTGATTATCTTGGTCTAGGGGCACCAGAAAGAAAAAAAGAAGCTGCTATGCTGTTAGATACAAGAGTGCAACTACTAGGATCAGTTTCAAGACAGTCAAGTACTCGCTCAGCATGCTCCTGAAGTGTGAACTAGTCAAGTGGTGTTGCTCTATAATATAATATCTAACTCAACATGATCACACTTAAGAATGGAGGAACGCACTCAGGGAGCATTGAGTGTTCCTGGCGTAACTTGTCGCTGTTCCTCACTCCCCAACTCTCTGGCTATTGATGCTATAAAGAATCAGAATGTAGTGTGCTCTGATATTAAAATAAGTCTAAGAACCTTTACTCCAAAACACTTAAAGGGGTGCCCCAAAAATATATTGATATGCTCCTAGTTATGGAATTCAAATGGCAGTCCATCCTAGAAGCAAGTCAAAATGGGTTGCAGCCTGAAGAAACACAGCTCTTGAGACCTGTGTCTCAACTGATAGAAATCTAGTATCATTAAGTGTGACAGAAGAAATTAATATTATTATCAGTTGACTGAGCATAAAGGATTTTTCCTCTAACCTCAGTCCTCCAGTCTAAGTCAGCTGAGGACAACATTTATTTTTTCTTCCTGTCACACACTTTACCAAGAGCTCTGGTATGTGTGCCTCAGATACAACTCCTTCGTCACTTAAGACACAGGTCTCAGAAGCAGTGTTTATTCAGATTGCAGGCATCCCTTACACATGATTAGGACAGGCTGCCCTTTGAATTATGGACATTTTGTTTTATTCTTGAAGAACCCGTTTAAATGTCATTTAAATGAGCTGATTAACAGTGAGAAGCGTATGTTAGAACACTCGTTCATCAATTATTGGCTTGTGTAAACATAAATCCACAAATGAGCAAAACACCAGATCATTCATACATCCATTAACATCATTTCATCATTTTCAGCAGCAAATGTTCTATATTAAATTGTAACTGGTGATGTGATTGCAACAAAGATATTCTATGCACACAAAACGACCATATTAATGGTCATTTGGTGCTCATAGAATTCTGGTCAAACTTTCTAAACAGGCCATTACATGACCTACAGCTGGCTTGAATATGGCCAATTGAAAGTCATTTAACAAATCAATCAGTGACCCCATTGGAACTAGACAGCAATCTTTTTTGCCTTTTAGTGTTAAAATGTATTATTTATTTATTATGCATTGCTTATATAGCGCTATCATATTGCACAGCACTTTACAGACATTATAATCATGGTCCCCATTAGGGCTCTCTATCTAAATTACCATACTGATGTCTTTGGAGTGTGTGAGGAAACTGGAAAACCCAGAGGAAACCCATGGGAACAGAAAGAGAGAGCACATACAAACTCCTTGCAGATGTTGTCCTTGGTGAGATTTGAACCAAGGTCCCTAGCGCTGCAGAGCAATAGTGCTAACCTTGTAAAATTGCCAACATTTTGAAGCTTTCACCTTGACAGATTACCCTTGAAACTGCTTGTATTGAACACAAAAGATAGTCATTGACAACGAGACTTGTTCATACCAAAATCTATATCAATTGCCCATTTAAGTTGCAGAAAGCAATGTTGTATGCTAAGAAGGATGCCATACTCAATGGCTATATAGTTCATTAACTTTATTTTAAGGCTGTGCCTAAAATTGCCTTTAAAGTGACACAAAGTCATCTTCCCTGTCAGGTCTCTACATAAATCACAAAAGACAGCTTATTTTCCTTCTTTTACTAAGCTCAATGACAAAGGGTCTTCACAAATCACACACCTTGTTAAAAAAATGACAGAAGTGTTCTTAAGCCAGAGCAGTAAGTCTGATTGATTCTTTACTCATGAAAAACTGATAGATGGCTCAAGTTTGTCATCTTATGAATACAGATATATGAAATGAAAATGAAGACCATATTATGATACATTTAGCACTGAAGGAAATGGAACAAGACAGCTAAATCTTCCATTCATAACTAAAGAGTTTGAAAGATCAACAGAGTTTGGAGCTCACTAAAGATATGTGCCTATTTTTACATAAGCCATTACCATAGTCAATTATGTGACTAATATGTATTTTTATGCATATTTTCTAAAGTCATTCCTGATATTTATTTAAAAGTTTGCTGCCCACATATGACATTTATCTTCTTGTTTGGTAGACATTGTCAGGTCAATGCTTTTATAGATGTAGCATTTCCTAACTTGACTTTGACTTTCACATTTTAAAATGGTTAAAATTTCAAGGAGCTTTTAGAAAAATCAACTTTTGATTCATCTCTTATTACAAATCCTTTCTGTTCTGAACAAAAGTGAGATAATTTATTTCATAGTCTACTGCTGCAGTCTAGGTTAACAACCACATCTGTAGTCTATCTCTGGTGGCTGGTTTAGAAACGTCGGAGTACAAATTACAATCTGTTTGCTGTACAGATCTTGAAAAACACTTTAAAACTGATCCAGACAGCTTCAGGTGCCCCAGCATTCATTCAATACTACAAAGGAGAAGACACAGTTAAGACTAGCAGCTGCTAGTCTGAACTGCCAACAAGCAGAAAGCTAGGATGCAGTGGAGAAGTGTACTTATGAAGAAAGAAGATTAGATAAACACTTAAACTTTTCATGTTTCCAACAGACCAAGGTGACAATTGGATAAATATAGGAAGGCACAATATCACTTCATATGTTGTGCATTAGAGAGGACACAGCTCCACCATCAGCATTGCATCAAGTGTGCATAGATCAAGCTTCAAGTCAATGCTGTCCAACTGATTAGATCTTCCAACTGGATCATTAGTCTGCATATAGGTCAATGTTGATGTATCAACGTTTTGTTATTGTTATAAGGAGTATTGGGGTGCTCACTGTAAATAAGTTATGGTGCTCTGAAGAACCAAGTACTAACAAAACAGCAAAAACTTCAGCACTCAAATGATAGGTTTATTATATTTAAAGATGAGGCAAAAAACCACCACCAAACAAAAATCCAGAAAATAAAAAATGACCCTAAAGAAAAACAGATGCAACATTTTGGCATAAGCATGCCTTTTTCAAGCCGAATCTGTTGTGGAGAAGGGTCTCTGATAATGGACCTACTCTCCATTCATGCCTGCATGTCCTTCGTACCCAATGTTAAAGATAGGTACGCAGGACGCATGCAGAAGTATGCGGAAGTAGGCAGGGCTTAACAGAGGAAGTATGCAGCCCTCCGCAGAGCCCCCGAACACTAATGTGAATGTAGCCTTAGAATAAAATCCACTCTCTCTCCTACTGGTAGAGACTGACTAGCACAACTAGTTCCTTATCTCCACCCACACACAGACAGCTCTGAGTCTGCTCAGCTCTCTTATAAAATGCATGGAAATCCTGGACTGGAGAAATCTGAGTGACCATTCCCACCCAAGCTCTTCTGGTCGCTTCTAAAACCCTGTCTCAAAATATGGTCCCATTAGAAACTTCTCAGCAACCTACTGTTGCTGGAACCTCATCTCCAGGTATTACATCGCCGAGGCTAGCCACCTCCATCACACATACCTCCCATCCAAGACCTTACCACCCGCTTGCCTACAATTGAAAGAAAATATGGTACCATGACAATGTGCTCTTGGTAGATGTGCGTTTTTCGAACATGACAATGATAAAAAATATACATCTAAGGCCACTGTGTGATTTCTGAAGAAAAACTGGTTGACAGTGATTTAGCGGCCAAGTATGTCTCGATCTAAATCCAATTGAATGACTATAGTGAGTTATGAACACACAAATTGAGAATCACTCTCCTTCCATCATCCAGATTCTAAAATAAGGCCTTCTAAAAAAATGGAAAAAGATAGATGTTGCAATATGTTGCCAAATTGTTCATTTCATGTCTAGAAGACTTGGTGCTGTCCTTACAATCATGTAGGTCACACAAAATACTAGTAGTAGTTGTTTTTTATATGGGTGAATTCATTTTTGCATCACCAAATTTAAATAAAACTGAAGATTTTGTAATGAAAGTTATATTCTTAACCTTAACTATTCTTGCCACGGGTTAAAAATGTTCTATGAAACTCAGTCTTGTTAACATTTTGGAAACAGTTCTTGTATTCAATGAGATATTGATTAAAATCTTACTTTTCAAATGGATTGTACTAATTTCTGCTGAGCATTGTACATCAGTCTTAAGTGCTAATGAATATGTGCTCCGTGACAGATGTATAACAATTTGATAAGGTGGGTACTGCCTGTGTGTATCTGTGTGACCAGCTACAGCAGCCTAACTGACATACACAGTTGTTTCCTGCTGAAACCAAGGGGATCAATGGAAACACTGATTCCTGTAGTTTACCTCTGCTAAAAAGTTCTGACATCAGTTTCTTAGTGGTCTGAAAGAGGGCGATGGCTCCCTCTGGGGGCCCATTGGTCATGCTTTAATCCAAATGCCTCAACTTGGGCCCCCCTCCTATCTGCAATTTAAGTCCTTCTATTAGACCCAATGAAAGATTGACTCTAAAAAATTACCTGTCATTGTTCAAGTATATAGCAGCTGCAGTACCTGGAAACAGCCACTACACATTGACTGGAGCTGTGCAGTTGCTCCACTCAATGAGCTTACATCCGGTAATCACCTGACTTTATAACAGCTGATCAGTGAGAGTGTCGAGTGTCTGACCCCCTCCAATCCAGAGGGTAATTCATCATTGAGTCTGAACACCCCCTTTAACTCATCCCACGAAAAAAGGCAAGCCCACACAAAAACACAGTTGACAAAAAAATAATAAATTATAGTTTGCAGAATATGGAAATAAGTATGTCTAATTTTTATGGATATCATTGCATAAGCGCAGGTAAATATAAATTATACTTTATAAATTTTACCTTGCCTTCATAATTATTCTTACCCATAGAATCAAGTGATTATTATTTGAATATTACAAGTTTATTTTTTCCATCCCATGCAGAAAAAAAGTTTTTTTTTCAGTACATTATATGCACCCCAAGATGATGACATTAAAATGACAGCTCAGTCCCTTCTATGACTTTATCAATTGAAAAATTAAACATCTATGCCTCTTAGAAGGCAGTTATTAAAAAATGTGCTGTGTCCTTAAAGCCCAAAATTACTGCATCCTTATGGTGTTAAGAAGTAAATAATGTGTATATAACTTTGAGTCTGACTAATTCCTACTGTGTTCTAAATAGGGTTGTCAGACGGTGCTTCATTCGTACCACATCATGTTCTCAAATCAAGGTTAAATTGCCACTGTTTGCAGCACAGAAGAATGGAGATTGAATGTAAATAAGCAAAAAAAATCATTTTATGTTCTCAGAAATTTGAAGAAAAAAAATGTTGCGTAGAGAAGTTTAAATCAATGAGAATGCAGTGAATGACGATAGGGCATTGTGTGTAAATTAGTGTAAACAGAATGTGAAAAGGGTTGTATAGAATTAGAGGAAAGATGGAGATAGACTGCAATACTAGATGATAAAAACTGACAAGAATGGCACTGATTCTGGTGAAAAAAAGCAAATTCACAATTTTAAGCAAAACCTTAAAGGAAGTCATGACTGTTCAAACCAAGTGCGTGCACCCTTGGCTTGGCCAAATATTAAGGTTCACCTTCCACGTATTTGTTTTCCCTCTGTCTCAACCCTTTCTTCTTTGATTGACAGGTCTGGCTTTATAAAGGAGGAGATAAATGGAAAACAACTGATGTGAAGCTGCGCTTAAATATTTGGCAATGCCAAGAGTGCACGGAGCGACTGTACATGGCTTGAAAAGTCATTGTGTGCTCACAGAGTCCCTTTAAATTGTATATGCATTAGTGAGCCTAAACAAATCAGAAGAACATTTCTGAATACTTCATGAATATTTCTAACTTGGTAGGTAGCACAGCTCTTTATGTTTTTCGGCAGTTCAGTAGATTGTATTTATATGTCAGTAAGAACATATTTTGATGGAACAGTAATAAGAAGGTTCCATTGTTTCCCGGGGCTTTACAACATCTGTCAGGACATAACCACTTGTGTGACAACCCTAAAGCAAAATGTGTTCATCATATTTGGACAGCATTTCCAAAAAGCAATCTTGCATAAAATAGCCATAGGTTGATTTATTTCAGCAGCTGTCGGCAGTTATATTACTTTGTCCTGCAGGGGGTATTTTAGACAGTTTGCGGTTTCCATTAATGTCCAAATTTCAATTAACACATATTCCATATTCACTTTGCATTCAGTACACACATTTCTACGTCTGTTGCCAACAATCAAAGACTGGAGCACCACCTACTGAACAGCAATTGGAAATTGCAGTACCAATATGAGAAACATTTCCATTCACATGTTTATTAAAAGGATATTATAGAGGTTTGCCTGGATGAAATCTGTGTGCCAATGAACCTGTCTCCCACCTACCATCTTTGTAAAGGCCAATTTAGACAGGCTGATAATTTGCAAGCAAACGATTATTGGCCTGTCTACACAGGATAGAAATCACCCAACAAATTAGAAAAATTCTCCTTTGTCAGTTGTGATGATTCTTATGCAGTCTAAAAATTGTTTTTAGCAGAATATTAACCTGTTTAAAATGACATTCTTTGCCCACATAATGAGCTGATGAATGGCCATTCTGTACCCATAGAATTGTTGTCGGCCTGTCTAAACTGGTCAGTAAATGACAGTTGATCAGCAGTCATGTAAAGACCTGAATCGACAGGTGTAGATGCACCAGAAGTGACTGAATTAACCCTGCTGTTCTGTTCCCATGTACTATACACTTGTATTGCTCTCGGGTCACTATGACCCGGTTTATTAAATCTTGATTTTAGATACTCTAATTCAATTATTTTTATACCTTTTGCTTACTAGACTGTATGGGAACATGTTTGGAAATAAAAAAAAAAGAAAAATGAAATTGAAATCTTTATTTTTTTTTTTTATTCAGAAAAAACTTAGTAATAAGCAAAACGAAAAATAGCAAACTACACATATGTGGTAAAAAAAACCAAACCAAAACAAGCAAATCAAACATTTTGTGAAAAAAAAAAAGATAATAAACACTTCAATTTGAACATATTTACATGGTAATATTACTTTATGTATTCTTGCATGAAGAACAATAAACATGGGCTTTGCATAAGAATTTTTTGCATCCAGAACATGTAATACTTGTTTTATTATCACAAGAATAAGGGCAATAGCTGCACCTTTTTCTTTTTATTCTTGAAGCACCGCTGGTAGAAGCCATGGGGGTAGAAGTGCTTGTGGAGGTCATGGTTTCACTTTCATGTGCATGTTGCTGGATGCTCTGTACAAGGTCTGCTGCTCCTTCCCTTCTGGGTGTGACCTTTCTTTCCTCAATATACGGCCTAACCAGTGATTTTCCAATAATATTAAAATCTGATAAAAAGACAACGAGCTTCAAAAACAATAAGAGCTTCTATACTACATCAAAACATACCAGTGCTCAATGTCCAGCCATCTAACATGCTAATCATTCAGTCAGAGCAGTGAGAATACTACACCACTTGTAAAAACATTGAGTCTTTCAAATGTAAGTAACCCCCTGCTTCAACAAAAATGGAGCCAAGGAAAAAAAAACAGCTCTTAGCTGAAAAAAGTTTGTCAGCTTTGCAGACAGTATGCAGTGACCTATAGCTTACAGAATCACACAGTAATAACACTAAGTACATGTAAAAAAATAAAATCAAAGATTTCCTTTACAATATACAATCTACCAACAGAATTGAATAAGAAAAGCATAACAAGCTAGATACCTGTAAAAAGCCAAGATACAGCCTGGAAAGGAGATGTGTACAGAGCTGCTGTCCAAAGAAACTGAAAGGTCAAATGGCTAAGTGTGCTAGCATATGTGTACTGATAAGATCAGAGAAGATAAGAACCCTTCTGAAAACAAGGAGATAAGCCAGGAAGACAGACTTAGGGGCCTATCACACATAACGATCTCGCTAGCGAGATCGCTGATTTTGTGACACATCAGCGATCTCACCAGCGAGATCACTGTGTGTGACAGGGATCTGTGACCGGCCCCCCGCCGGTTATCGCTGATCCTGCTCGAGCAGCCTGGGCCGTTTTTCGATCGCTGGTCTCCCGCAGGCCAGCGCGCATTGCTGTATGTGGCAGTGAGAGACTAGCGATCAGTGACGCTGGACACTGGTTTCTAATGTAAACGTTGAGTATCCAGGAGCCGCGACTCCTGGATACCCGCTGTTTACCTTGGAAATCGGCGTACATGCTGATTTCCAAGTTAAACTGTGAGTATCCAGGAGTCGCGCAGCTCCTAGATACCCGATGTTTACCTTGGAAACCAGCGTGTACACCGGTTTCCAAGGAGCTGCGGCTCCTGGATACCCGACGTTTACATTAGAAACCAGCGTCCAGCGTCGCTGGTCCTGATCGCTGGGGCTGTCTATGTGAGAGCTCACCAGCAATCAGCCTAACGATGTCCCATCGATCCCATCCATGTCGGATCATTGGTGGGATTGCTGGGACATCGCTATGTGTGACGGGGCTTTACTTAGTAAAAAAAAATCATTTGGAGGCCTTTAGAGCTCAGCTTTACAAAATAAGACCCTCTTACACAGCGTGTTCTGCGCAATCCGTTCTGCACAGAATATACACGTGTAGTGCACACCTAGTGATCTCTCTGGATGCGCTTTACATTTTAGTTTAGACTGCGCACCAAAAATAATCAATATAAAGCCATTTTTGTGGTGCGCAGATCTCAATGCTTACACCCGGCAGAGCGCATGTACCACCCCATTGAAATAATTTAGTTAATAAATAAATTGATATACAATAGTATATGCAATAAATAGACCCAACCGAGGTTATAACGCCTTTGCTTCACTGAAAATATTGCCTCACAGCTGTAAAAAATGATTGCAGGTTACTATGACCCGAACACGACAAGTGTACAAATCGGCGTTATGGTGTAGTGACCACTGTGTCCGCTAGGGGGCACTGTGTGGATGTCCTAGGAGAGAGGATGAATGGCAGAGTACTGAATGACTGTTGTGTATCTCAAGGTGGGTGGCCTTGAGGTGGAGACTTATGCGTGTGTTGATCAGCAGTGATACTGCTGAGGTGCTGTTTCAATGTGTCCGGGAAAAGTCTCCAGGTAGCTGGGGAGATGGGCGGAACTAGTTTACTACAAATCCACCCAGGGGTGTGGTTAAGAACAATATGGTAAAGAGTGTGAGAATGGTTCAAGGACCTGTGATGAGGTCATAGCCAGGTGACCCGGTGGACATGGCTACGGACCATATAAGGTGGCCAGGGTAGGTCACATGTGTGAATGCAGGGACCTGGTTGGTCAGTTTGGAAGGTCTCGCTGGGAGATGTGTCTGCCTCCCTGAAGTGCCTGTGTGTAATGGCTGCACGTGTCTGAGAATTCCCAGAGGAGGGAATGGACATCTGCAGCATGGAGAAGCAGCCATGAGGTAAAAACTGTGAGGCTAGAAAGCTTGCGCAATGGACATTGCATAATCTGTGTGACCACAGGATTTACAGAGTAAAGCTCTGTCATGGACGCTATGCTGCTGATATGAACTTTATGTTGCTGATGTGGGTTTATGATGCCTAATAAACCACATGGAGGTATGATTTTGTAGAAAACCCGTGCCGGACATGATAATTTGGCTGCCAAGCAAGTGATCCCCTACCCTAATAAAAAAAATTCTCATAGATAGGTCCCCCAAATGAGGAAAAGTCAAGTAACCTCAAGTTTTAGAAACTTATAGAAAAATATCTACAGGGCCACACAAATTCTCTTACGGGTCACTATGACCCGAACATAACAGCAGGGTTAAGATTTCATTAGTGGTTACTGACGCTATCTGCAGTGTTTCATAGTAACATGACATGGAGTCTCATATTCACTGCAGTTGGAATGTTATCAATGACTAGCCATCTATGGGTGGTGTGCTGTGGGAATTGTGCATAAGCATCAGATGTAAACATAATGATGGAGCCGAGATCAAGACGGTGCGTGCCATCACAGAACAGAGCAATGAATATCAGGAAATGTAGCTTTAGCACATAAGTTACACAACAGATGTGACTCACTACTATATTCACAGGACAGCAAGAAAGAGTGAGCCGAGGATGCAGATAGCAGAAGATATGTTATTTTGATGAAATATGGATAAGTAGATTTTTTTATTTTGGATATTCATTAAAGTAAAATATAAGAAAACCTATCAAAATTGTATCCAACATAGTCAATGAAAAATACACATAAGCTCAAAACGCCTGTATGAATTGTTGTCAGCTTGTATTCCAAAGGGAAGAAGAGTTTGTATAGTTGATTAAACACTAACAAAATAAAACCTGAATAGCAGATCTCTGATAGCAACATTACATAATTTCTCTGGGTACTGGATCCATACACACTAATGCACTTATAGGAGTTATCCAGCTTTAGGCTATAAGTCTGCAGTCACTAAACGTGACTGCAAACATGTGAATTCTCACACTGCATGCACCTCACACTGTAACGTTTCTCTGGTTCTCTGGAGTGGCAGGACAGTGACCTTAAGTATACGATTTGCAGACATTTGGCCACGTGCTGGCTAGACTTCTCTGGCCGCGCTCAATGCAAGTGTGTTGAGTGAGGCATGACATGTCTAGTTGGAATTTTAGCTGGAGTATGCAAATTGATTCAGGCACTGGCATTGGAGAATCCTCACAGTGTGCACGACGTGAGGATTCAGAAGTCTGCTGACAGATAGGGCGACTGCAGACTTGTAGCCTAAGGCTGCAAACCCCTTTGATATCAGTCCTTTAGTTACATGTAAATATTAGTTGGTTGTCAAAATCGCAAGTCTGCTAAACTAGTTTTGATTATATTTACAATAATCAATGAAGGACAAAACATAAACAAACAGTTATAAAATGAATCAGCATAGAAATAATAAAAACATGACAAAATTAAATACCCTGAAAAAAATTACCGTACTTTAAAATGCTTTTATTGTCAATGCCTGATAATAACTGTAAGAAAAGGATTACACCAGATAGGAATTAATGAAGTTCTACAGAATTATTCTTCGAATAACGACTTTTGAAACATGTTTGGTGTGTAATTGTCACGGGGCAGTTGGGAAAAAGCAGGAGACGTGGAACCTGGGCCCTTGAACTGCCCCTCAGGCTAAGGGGGTGTCCTGACTCTCCTTAACTTGGGGGTACACTTGAAGGTAGTGAGGCCCAAGTCCCTAAACTGTCCCTATCTCCTGTTTAGCCCTGAGCTAAACCACCAACCCCTTCCCCAGGAGGTGAGACAGGGAATAAAGTGAACGGCACCCAACACACAAAGGAAAAGAAAACAGACACCACGGGGTTAAAGCAACTAAAACCCAAAACTTAGCTTTGCTCTGCTGCAAATGCTCCAAGCAGCAGAGTAAGGATGCGATCAGCATCCCGCAGCAAATCCACTGCTCCAGATAAGCTGAACCCCCTCTCCACCAGGTAGGTCCAGTCTTCACCATGGTTGGATAACAAATGAACAATATTACCAATGCTGATTGCAACACCTGTGACTCTTTTATAGCAGAGTCAGCAATCACACCTGCATTATAACATGTGCACATAACTAAAGAAACAGAGTGCAATGACGCTCACTACCACTGGGGGCAAACTTAGAACAAACCACACCTCAGTGTAATAATCCTAATGGCCACCGGGGGCCAAAACCACACTTAAGCACAGCTTAGAAAAAAAAGGTTACCTGTGCTTTTATCTGTCCTGATCCCGCATGGATCATGACAGTACCCGCCCCTTAATGTGGGGCCTCTCGACCCTCAAGACCGCTCCCCATCAGGGAACCACCTACAGTGGGGATGCCCAGACCCAGAGTTCACCCCAGCAACTACATGTATGTCAGGTTGATGACAAACGAGCCCGCTGGTATTGACATCGTATGTTCTGGAGGCAACACACATCTCGGAAGCGCTGACCTGGGGAACGGGTTGTGTATGTTTGGCATAAGCTGGTAACACTCCACAACACACTTCCACTGGATGTTTTTTGGTGGCCACCCATACACGCTCATTCACACACAGGTCCCGGACCTGAACGTTTATTGCCACTCGTTCATTTGTCACCATTTGGAGAACTCTTTCTGGGATTGACAACAGAGGCGTCCCCCTGTGTCACCACACTCACACCCCCGCACTTCACCAAGGGGTACACCACCCTCCAACCCCTTCCAGCACGAGGTCTGTGCCTCCCAGGGTTGGCCAATGGCGAGGGTTGAGACTTGCCCCTACTCCCCTGCAGCACATCTGCTGCTCTCACCAGAGAGTAAGGGGTCCGTTGAAGAGAGACGGCGGAGACAGTAGTTCCTAGGCAGCAGCCCTCACACGACTGCCCCCAGCTGACCACTTCCCTTGCCCGCCAATCTATTACCGGGTTGTGTCTTTTCAGCCAAGGGAGGCCTAAAACAATAGGTACTGGCATTCCCTCCAAGATATAGCATGACAAGGACTCCTCATGATGTCCTATACGCAGATGGATACTCTACGACTTGGGTCAAGCTCCCCTGGCTAAGTGGAACAAAGATTTTGGCCTGGACGCTTATAGGCTGGGCTAGCGTCCTACATCTCAGACCATGTGTCTGGACAAAGCAAGCATCCACCAGACTGACTCCTGCTCCGCTGTCCACAAGCACCGGTATAATTTCCGGTACCCCGCCAGCCAAGACCTCTGCTGACATGGTACCTTGGGAGGGCAAAATGGAGGAAATGTATACTCCCTGGTCACCTCCCTCCAAGTGACCAGGGGAATGATGCTTCTCAGATGGCACAGATAATTTGGCACGCAATGGGCAAGCCTTCAGGACATGACCAATCTGCCCACAGTACAAACATGACGACACCACTCCCCGAACCGTAGGCAGCTCCGAATACAAACTAGCTCCTCCTACTTGCATCGGTTCGTCAGGAGACTTGGCATGAACTGGGCAGGCTCTCATAAAATGGCCAGGCTTCCCACAGGAAAAGCATACCCCCCACCACGACGAGCCGCAGACACCCCCTTTTTTGTGTCAACAACACCGGGCTGTCTGGTTTCCTCTGTCCACACTGGTGGGTCCTCCTCCCTAGCGAGGACATCAGGGGGTACTTTTTGTATATCTCTTTCCCTAAGGCATCTATCCATCCGGATGGCAAGGGACATGGCGGCCTCCAGTGACCTGGGGGCGGCGTACTGCACCAGAGTATCCTGCAACTTTGGAGACAAACCCTGCACAAATTGACTCCTAAGTGCAGGGTCATTCCACTGAGTGTTAGTGGCCCACCTCCTAAACTCTGAGCAGTACTCCTCAACCACACGGGCTCCCTGTTTACACCTACGGAGTCGAGATTCCGCCAGGGCGACGCCATTAGGATCCCCATACACAAGCACCAAAGCCGCAAAAAACTCATCCACGGACACCAATGATGGAGAATCGTCCAGTAGGGAGAAGGCCCAGGATTGGGGATCCCCTTTAAGAAGGGACATAATGATTCCCACCCGTTGCTCTTCACTCCCTGATGAATGAGGGTGCAGCCTGAAATACAATTTACAGGCTTGCTGGAATACCAAGAATTGATCTCTCCCTCCAGAAAATCTGTCAGGGAGGGATATCTTGCATTCTGGCTGAGCCTGTCTCTGAACCAAGCCCCCAAAGCCCACCAACTGCTGCAGTTGCTGCACCAACTCACCATGCAGCCCCCTAATCTCATCAGTAAGGGTCTGCAGCATTTGGGCAAAGGTCTGAACTGGGTCCATGGCTCAGCAGAAAAAAAATTATTGGTTGGTGATAACGTCACGGGGCAGTTGGGAAAAAGCAGGAGACATGGAACCTGGGCCCCTGAACTGCCCCTCAGACTAAGGGGGTGTCCTGACTCTTCTTAACTTGGGGGTACACTTGAAGGTAGTGAGGCCCAAGTCCCCGACCTGTCCCTATCTCCTGTTTAGCCCTGAGCTAAACCACCAACCCCCTCCCCAGGAGGTGAGACAGGGAATAAAGTGAACTGCACCCAATAACACACAAAAGAAAATAAAACAGACACCATGGGGTTAAAGCAACTAAAACCCAAAACTTAGCTTTGCTCTGCTGCACATGCTCCAAGCAACAGAGCAAGGATCCGATCAGCATCCTGCAGCAACTCCACTGCTCCAGATAAGCTGAACCCCCTCTCCACCAGGTAGGTCCAGTCTTCACCATGGTTGGACAACAAATGAACAATATTACCAATGCTGATTGCAACACCTGTGACTCTTTTATAGCAGAGCCAGCAATCACACCTGCATTATAACATGTGCACTTAACTAAAGAAAAAGAGTGCAATGACGCTCACCACCACCGGGGGAAAACTTAGAACAAACGACACCACAGTGCAATAATCCTAATGGCCACCGGGGGCAAAAACCACACTTAAGCACAGCTTAGGAAAAAAAAAAGGTTACCTGTGCTTTTATCTGTCCTGATCCCGCATGGATCATGACAGTAATTGCCTAAAAATATGGCATTGGATGTAGTTACAGTGGGTAGAGGGAAGCAGTTTCAATTACTCCCTGGTCATTGAGTAGAGCGAAAGGCTTCTCTGCCATATAATATTATGCCATTTTATTGGAGGGCTGTATTACACAATTTGTTATTAAGGCCTCAACCTGCAGTTATGCCTGGTTATAAAACTTTGGTTACACTAGTATTGGTGTTTCAACATATAATAAACCTATGATCATTTTTTAATAGGGTCTACCAATATGAGTCAGGGTTAGGGATTTTTATATGCAAGAAGCAGATATGTGTTTGTATTAAAAAATATCAGAATCTTTAATAGACTGGTAAAAATAGCTTAGAATGGAATCATTATACGTCTGATAAAATATCCTATATAGTATGTTATTTATGCAGATAGGATGTTATGAAACAGACTCATAAGCCACAGGAACTGTGTATGTACTGTATATTTAAAGGAAAACTGTCATGTCATGTGATTCATGCTGCACAATCAATGGGCAGAAGGAAACTGGCATAGACTCTATTATTACAAGTACAGTACTTATATTTCACTCTGAAACACTGTACATTAGAGAAGAGCAGATCGATCTGCAGAGGATCAAATTGAAGGTGAATTTCCTGAAATTTGTAGTTTTACACAAATTGGCACAATTTGAGATCTGATTCAAAGTTTTCAAAAAAAGTTTCTGGCACCATTTCCCACAATGCTGATGCATCAGAGAACAGCTGATTATTTTGCTGCATGATGTTCTCCATAATGTCCTGCATTTTTGACATCTTCCGAATTATCATACTTATACAGTGGTGGTCAGTACCTGGGTCATCACAGATCAGTGGTTCCCAGCAGAGCACAGTTTGTACGGCAAAGTTGTTTTCCATCTCCAGAGTCACTGGCTAAGTTTTCCTCACCTGTAGTCAGCATGGACCTCTCTCTCCTGTAGAGTATAAGCTCTTATGGTCAGTAGGTTTCTCTCTCTCGCCTATATAGTGTAAGCTCTTATGGTCAGCAGGGTTCTCTCTTTTTTTCTGTAGATTGTAAGCTCTTATCATCAGCAAGGTACTCTCTCTCTCCTGTAGAATGTAATCTCTCATGGTAAACAGGATTCTCCCTCTCTCTTCTTCCCAATTGCATTTCCAGTATGGAGACTCTCACAAATACATTTTTTGGGGAAAATTTTGGGCAAAGTCAGCAATTTTCAAATTTTAAATAATTCACTCATCTCTAGCTTAGACCCATATGGAGGGACTTCTCAATCACACAGAGCTGCAAAGAGACTCTGACACTTCTAACTAGTCATCTCAGTCACATCCTTCAAAGTCCTGTTGTGCCGCATAGCATTTCAGTGAACAATGGATATTTGTAATAAAGTAGATGCTCTGATTCATTGCCATTATTTGGAATGCATCAATCGGCCATAAAAATGCTAAATATATAACATCTACATTCATTTTGTGCATCTGTTTTAACATTCATCCCAAAATATAAATAGGGATTAATTAAATTACCCCGAGGTAGAATAGAGTTAGCATGTTTGAAATTCGGAGAGAATGAGAGAGATTCATATGTTGGAAAATTTGGAAAGATTCACTCTTAAGCTTACACATAATATTAAAATAAAACTTGAAACAAAATAAATTGAAGTCTAAAGTAATAAAAATACTTTATAATCCTTAAATGAAAATGTCCAAGCTTGGCAAATACTATAGTCATGAATATGCACTATTATTTCAATTATTTTACAGCAATATTTTCAAGCATTACAATGCACGACCATTAGACTTTCAATTACATGAGAGAAATAGTCCCGCAAAGAAAAATTGATCCGTAAAGTTATTCTAAAAACGTGCATCTCCTATTTATATAATATATTAGTCTAATTCAATCACTTCAAATTAAACTGTTTAGAAGTCTTGGCACTGACTCTATGTTCCTAGACAAAACCATTAAGAACGGCATATTGAGAGGAGCAAACGGCATAATGCAAGATAAAAAATGGTGTTTCTGAATGTTTTATAACCTCCCAAAATGAACACAAATAATTACTTTATATATTAAGTGTCAAGTAATTTAATACTATCATAACTTTGCTGCAAGTTCATGGGATCATAACTTCACGTTATCAAAGTGTTTTGGCACATTGAAGACGAAAAATGTTTTTTTTATGGATCTAAAGAAAACATCTTCTCTTATGATTCTGCTGCTGATGGCTTATTTTATCAAATTGTACTGTAAATATGCTTAGTTTTCATTAAGTCTTTACTTGCCAGTTATCATTTTCAAGATTTAGTACATCATTGGTTTTTATTGGCAATAAAACCGTACACAAATCTCACAGGTTTCATAATGCTTTATAAATAAATGATAAAATATTTTAATACTATCAGAATCCACAATTTTGTTTTTTTTCTCTAACAATATAACAGAGCATAACAAAAGCTTTTTTCCAGAGATTATTATTACAGTACTGAGTTATGTTAATAATACAAGACATCAAAGAACAAAGCAAGAACACAATCTGTTATTCGTTTGTCTATTATATCTTGAAGTTAAGCTACAAGGACATTGAGGATTTTCTATAACTGGGAATTCTATTCATTTCAAACCAGTAGAGAAAAGAGATTCCTTATTTCTCAAGTTCAAATTCAAGGTACAAGCTGGATAGTGACCTCTATCATTGTCTCACATTCATAGACTGTTTTCGTGACATCCTAGGCAGAAGTAATTTGCCTTCATGAGTGCAATGATATGCAACATGACAAGCATGGTGTTGGGCCACAGCCTAAGGCCTTGCGCACATGACACAGGCTATAATACAGAACTAAATAGTTGCGTGTATGACCCTGTGTTTTGGCCTGAGTTCTTCCTAGAAGCACAGAACATTTTCTAAGGGATGTATGATATCTGATGCTGCAAATGTTCTATGTGGACTCTGCAGGAGGCATCTCTTTATGAATGTGTATTCTGTGATATTAAATAGACTCAATACTAGAATTGAGTATTGTATGAAACAAATATCAAATAACGTTGAGTGCATAAGACTTTCCGAATTTTTTGACATGAGTAGTGTTGAGTGATACCTTCCGATATCGGGAAATATCAGATCGGATTGAATCGGACCGATACCCCAAAAATATCGGATATCACCGATTCCGATACCAGAAACCAATGCAAGTCAATGGGACACAAATATCGGAATGAAAATAAACCCTTACTTTCCTTGTAGGTTAATTCTACATGAAGGAGAACAACTAAGAATAATGTAGAATGTATTGGAGGAGGTGGAGGAGACATTAAAGGCATAGACATTTAGCCCAATCAAATGTAATAGCAGGAATTAATTTTTTTTTTAAGACGTTCGGAGTTACAAAGATATTGACTATGTTAAAGGGGTTGTGTAGCAATAGAGGGAGACGTTCAGAAAAGGCACATGTTGGCGGAGTGTTGGAACGGAGTGCTTTATCTAGCTTGGAGGATGACTGAGCCCCTGACCCGGAGGACATGGCACGGATGCAGGCACCTTTATGCACAACAGACTGTGAGTAAAGCTTTGGAACTACATGCCCCGGTGTCCTCCAGTTATTCCTGCGCCAACACACTCAGCACTGCTACATCTCTGTGCCTGGCACTGCACCATCTACGTCTCTTCACTACCTCTCCATCTACTCTGCCCTGGGACTACAGCCCTACCTGTGGAGGGCCACAACATCAAAGCTGCACCACACCATCTGTCCCAGAGGATCTGTCTGCAGCATTGGCTTAACATCTTCATTGCCGGACACCACAGGTGGCGTCACGAATCATTCACTCATAAACTTTAATCATCATCCACACGTTCAACATTTCCCTTTTACAATGGACGCCCAGGGCCACGGATCGGGTCACAGCTACCGTGACATCTCCCATTGAAACCAACGGGCCCGGTACTGAGTACCCCACCAGCCCTGGCGGGCGATCCAACTTGGCGGAAATACATAACAGAACAGGTTGTCCGGGCATTTCACATAATCTCAGTGTATATCTAGGCTGCAGAAGGCTGACAATAAGTAATTTACCTTCTGTGGCTAGTCTGCACGGTTTCCAAGATATCATCTCTTGCTTCTAACATAAATGTCCAGAGGGGGTGTGTTCTGGCATTGAAATGAGAACTGGTCGTTTCCACCTCCCTCATTAGTTTCACTTTCCATAGATCACTGTTCAGCGTGTGTCTGGGGAGGAGCAGCTGGGTGGTCTGCTCGCAGCCAATCACAGCCATGCCATTAGCTAACGCGCCTAACATGCATAACAGGATGTGCCCACACGTCTTAGGATTCCTCATTGGCTGAATAAAATCAAACTGGCTCATTGCATTATGGGAACTTCTGATTCCGGTATTTGATATTCTAAAAGTATCGGAACTCAGTATCGGAACTCCGATACAATGAATATCAGCCGATACCCGATATTGCAGTATCGGAATGCTCAACACTAGACATGAGTGTATTAATTCGCAATGAATCAATCTCACTACAAAGTTCCTAAAAAATTTAAATTTGTCACAATCCAAAATTTTGGGGATTCAATTTACTGTCTAGCATTTTACACGATTATTATAGTGCTGCAAAGGCTTTAAAAATAATAAATGATTATTACAGTGCCTTGCGAAAGTATTTGGCTCCCTGGAACTTTTCAAAATATTCCCACATATCATCCTTTAAACTTAAAGATACCAAATGCAAATTTTTGGTGAAGAATCAACAAGTGGGACACAGTTGTGAAGTTTAACGTAATTTATTGGTTATTTTAAATTTTTGTGGAAATTCAAAAACTGAAAAGTGGGGCGTGCAATATTATTTGTCCCCTTTACTTTCATTGCAGCAAACTCACTCCAGAAGTTCATTGTGGATCTCTGAATGATCCAATGTTGTCCTAAATGACTAATGATGATAAATTTAATCCCCCTGTGTGTAATCAAGTCTCCGTATAAATGCACCTGCTCTGTGATAGTCTCAGTTTGAAGCACAGAGAGCATCATGAAGACCAAGGAACACAACAGGCAAGTCCATGATTTGGATACAAAATGATTTCCAAAACTTTAAACATCCCAAGGAGCACTGTGCAAGCAATCATATTGAAAGTCTCGATCAGCTCGGCAGTGACCGCACAGAGCCCCGATCAGCCCGGCAGAGCCTGCACAGAGCCCCGATCAGCCGGGCAGAGCCCGCACAGAGCCCACACAGGCCCTGATCAGCCCAGCAGAACCCACATAGGCCCCGATCAGCTCGGTTGAGCCTGCACAGGCCCCGATCAGCCCGGCAGAGCCCGCACAGAGCCCTGATCAGCCGGCAGAGCCCGCACAAAGCCAGCACAGAGCCCACACAGAGCCCACACAGAGTCCGCCCAGGCCCCGATCAGCCCAGCACAGGCCCCACACAGAGTCCGGCACAGCCTGGTACAGACTCCGCACAGCCCGGCACAGGCTGCACAGAGCCTGGCACAGCCACGAACAGACCCCCACACACACATAGTCATAGCCTATGACTCATCATCACAGTAATGCCACAACAAAGAAGGCAGTGGCTTTACTGTGATTGGCTGACACATGCCAAGAGGGACATCCAAATATTGCAAGGCAGGTAGTGAAATTTACTCGCTAGGATTCGAATACCGCGAATACCGCATTACTCGCCGAGTACTGAATCCTAGCGAGTATACTCGCTCATCCCTACTAACCACTTCTCTTGGCCTCTCACAGCTCTCAACCTTTGAGACACACAAAGACGGTAACACCCTTGACCTGGTCTTTGTCCGGCTCTGATCAATCTCCTACCTAAATAACTCACAGCTTCCCCTCTCTGACCACAAAATTCTTTCTTTCATGCTCACAAATCCTCGCCCACCTCAGCACACTCCTACCTATAACACATTCAGAAATCTGCAAGCCATTAATCCTCAGACACTTTCAGACTCCCTACAATCTTCCCTGTCCCCAATCTCCTCTTTTTCCTGTCCTGATCTGGCTGTTTATCACTACAATGACACTCCTAGAAGTACCCTTGACCAGGTAGTGCCCCTCACCCTCAGAACTTCCAAACACAGAGTAAAACAGCCCTGGCTCACATCGCAAACACGTCTTCTCCAGCAATGCTCTAGGAGTGCTGAATGCCAATGGAGAAAAACCTTCACACCAGAAGACTTCATCCACTTCAAATTTATGTTAAGAACCTATAACTTTGCCCTTCACCTCACCAAACAGACCTACTTCACCACCCTGATCTCTTCACTAGCCAACAACCTCAAGAAACTCTTTGACACCTTTCACTCCCACCTCAGGCCAAAAGCACAATCCCCTATCACAGACATTTGTGCGGATGACCTGGTCTCCCACTTTATAGAGAAAATAGATAATATCAGTCAGGAAATCCGCTCCCAGCCACCAAGTGCTATGACTCCCATCCCTACCTGCATTTCCCCTTGCTCACTTTCCACACTTGATACCATCATAGAAGAAGAAATCTCCAGACTCCTCTCTTCTCGTCTGACTACATGCACTACCAACTCTATTCCCTCACATCTCCTCCAGTCTCTCTCTCCTGTCATCACAACTCACCTAACTACAATCTTTAATCTCTCCTTCTCCTCGGGCATTTTCCCATCTTCCTTCAAAAACTCTATTGTTACTCCATTACTAAAGAAATCCGCTCTCGACCCATCCTGCACAAACAACTACAGACCAGTCTCCAATCTCCCCTTCATCTCTAAATTTTTGGAGTGCCTAGTCTACTCCCGCCTTACCCATTACCTCTCCACTCACTCCCTCTTAGACCCTTCACAGTTCAGCTTCCGCCCCCTACATTCAACTGAAACTGCACTCATCAAAGATACCAATGACCTTCTGACAGCAAAATGTAATGGTGAACACTCTCTGCTCATTCTTCTCGACCTTTCTGCAGCTTTTGACACTGTTGACCACTGTCTCCTTCTCTCTAGGCTCCAGTCACTAGGCATTAAGGACACCGCTCTCTCCTGGTTCTCTTCCTATCTTTCTGATCGCTCCTTCAGTGTTTTGTTCTCTGGCTCCACATCATCTCCTCTTCCTCTCTCTGTCAGGGTACCTCAGGGCTCAGTCCTTGGCCCTCTTCTCTTCTCAGCCCCAATTGGACAGACCATCAGCAGATTTGGCTTTCAGTACCATCTTTATGCTGATGACACACAACTATATGCGTCATCCCCTGACCTTACCCCCGCTGTACTACAGAACGCCAGTGACTGTCTGTCTGCGGTCTCCAACATCATGTCCGCTCTCTATCTGAAACTTAACCTCTCAAAAACTGAACTTCTGCTCCCGCCATCTACTAACATCCCTAAATCTGACATTTCCCTCTCTGTGGGTGGCACCATAATAACACCCTGGCAGCAGGTGCACTGTCTGAGTGTTATGTTTGACAGCAATCGCTCCTTCACATCCCTTAAACAATCTCTTGCCTGCTCTTGCCACTTACACCTAAAGAACATCTCCAGAATGCACCCTTTTCTCACCATGGAAACAACAAAAACCCTCACTGTCGCATTGATCCACTCCCGCCTGGACTACTACAATGCTCTATTAATTGGCCACCCTGTTACTCGACTTTACCCTCTCCAGTCCATACTTAATGCAGCAGCCAGGGTCATCCATCTGGCTAATCGGTATTCGGACGTGTCCGCTCTTCGCCAATCGTTACACTGGCTGCCCACTCATTATAAGATCCAATTCAAAATACTTGTTCTCACCCACAAAGCTCTCCACAGTGTGGAACCCCCCTATATCTCCTCTCTCAATTCTGCCTATCAGCCTAACCGACCGCTGCGCTTTGCAAACGACTTTCGACTAACCTCTGCACTAATCCGCACCTCCCATTCCTGTCTCTAAGACTTCTCCCATGCTGCACGAATCCTCTGGAATGCTCTACCTCAAGAAGTTAGGACTATACACAATTTGCACAGTTTTAGGCGCTCTCTTAAAGCACATCTGTTCAGAGCAGTCTATCACGTTCACTAATCAGTCATTTTATGTGTAAGTGTGCGTGTGTAGCCCATTCACTATTATCTCCATCTATCCCTCACTCAAGATGGCTGAACCATCATTGTAAATACACACCTTTACTCTGTATCTGTAGCTCTCAGGAGCAGGGTCGTCTTATTTTTCATTAATTGTATTGTTAACGTTGTTACTTATGACTTGTGTTTTGAAACTGTTAAACTGTAAAGTGCTGCGGAATATGTTGACGCTAAATAAATAAAGATTATTACTATCATTATTATTAACTGTTTCTCTATTTAGCTTTACCATTTTTTAATTCATGCTCAATAACATGGTTCCCCAAAGTCTTAGAGTTAGACAGCAGAATCCTTAGTAGACAAGAGTCTGTTCTGCACAGTGAGGACAATAAAGGCAAGCAGGAAAAAATGTACTTTAAATTTAATACTAGATCAATGAAACTAAATTAATGATATGATTTCCTGATGGCTGCACTTGGAAACAAGTAGCAGTTTAGCACTATTCATCATTTGCATGACCTTGGAGGTTAGTTCAACTTTTAAGCTGTTTGTTCTAACTGTAATACTAAGCTCTGAAAATGAGCTTGTCTCCGATAAGAGGAAATATAAAGGATCATAAATTGAACTCTATATATTAAAAGATATGTTAATTAAAAAAATGAGCAAGGCTGAAATTAGCAGTCAGCTTGTCGCTTTCACACACAACACTCGTCTTGAAGTGGAACTGTTGAACCTGAAACTGGAGCAAGTGAAGCACATGGTGTAAATAAACTACATTGATGAGCAGAGAAGAGTGATCAGTTCGCTGGACCTTGATTTGGTAACCATGTTAGTAGTCCTTGTACACCAGATGGGAGCCCTACAAATCGTCTTGTACCTCCTTGTTTGAGTTTGGTGGACTTGGACTACCTACAGGGCTTCATGACCTGAGGCCTGTAAATTTTTTGCACATCTTTGTTAGAGTGACATGCATTACTTGACTGTCAATCTTCCTCTGTCTGGGGCTCCATGCAAGATCTCACCTCGTGGGGTAAGGATGATTCTGAGAAAGGTCAAAAATCAGTCCATATGTACACAAGAGGACTTGGTCAATGAACTGAAGAGAACTGGGACCATAGTCTCAAGCATTACCTTTAGTAACACACTACGCCGTCTAGATTAAAATCCTGCAGGGCACGGAAGGTCCTCCTGCTCACACCAGCACATGTCCATGTCCATTTGAAGTTTGCCAGTGATCATCTAGTGACCATCTGCAGACACAGTGTCAATTTGCAGACACTGTGTTTCAGGGTACTACCTCTCGTCAGTGTAAAGTGTGAGCTCTGGTATGGCTGTATGAGAGGCATCTGACCGATATCCAATAAGTATTGTTCCTCCCTGCGGAGAATGACATGCTAAGCATATCGAGATGAGGAGACTTAAAGAAGCAATGCTCCTCTGGGAAATATGCAAATTGTCTCTTCAGAGAGGAAAAGGACTAGAATTCTAGTGCAAACTTGGATATCGGTCAGACGCCTCTCACACAGCCAAAACAGATCTCACACTTTGCACTGACGAGGGGTAGTACCCGAAACACAGTGTCTGCAAATTGAGATTCTGGTTTGGTTTTATCCTAAGTCATGTGACACGGCTAGTTAAAGGGTTGACATTGACATTTAGGATTACTACTTCCAATAGGTGGCACTAGAGTTCTAGTCCTCTTCCTCTCGGAAGAGACAATTTGCGTGGTTCAGGGTACTAAATGAGTAAGTAAATTGAGATGTCACTGATGGAACTAAAAATCTATTAAGTGCTATGACTATAGTGCTATGGACTGAGCAGAATACAGACTGAGGCTCATCGTGTGCCACTTGTTTTGTCTTGATACAATGTGCGCTAGGGCCACCAATGGCTAGGATGGCGTCGGCACAAAGTTTAATACAGACAATAAAGACACCAGAGGCAGCCGTGGGGCCATGGTATACCGAAGACCCTATCCACAGTCCCGCCCCTATACACGAACATATGATTACAAGAAAACTTCAAGCAATCTTTAAACAAAATCCACAAATCAGATTTATTCACCACAGGTATATTCTTAATCAGTGTAACAGCACCATATGGCCATGTCTATATTTTACTTAGCAAAATCCTGCTGACAGGTTCTTCTCTTTAATCCTATTGTTACATATTGGGTGATATTTTGAATGAATTTTTCTTTAATTGATTGTATACGCTGTACAGTGCATAACAATTTATCAGTAAAGTGATGAAGAAAGTAAAAAAACAAAGACTTTCAGTACTAAATTCAACCCATTGCACTTTTCTGAGATACCTTTTTCATTGTAAAAGTCACTAGTTCAACCGATAAGATCATTGAAAGTTTGTTTCACTGTTAAATATCTGAAATTGAGCATATTGTAATTTCTTCGGCATTACAGTAAAAATTTGTTTTGGAAAACAAGTAACCATATTACAGTAAAAGAGAAATACAAAATACTGGCATCCAAAGGTATATAGCATCTTCTGGACAAGCTGCCTTGCTACACCAGAAAGTGCTGATTTCTGGAGCTGAATACTTTGTTGTATAGATTAGTTATCCCCTGAGAACTCAAGGATAATTTACATTTCCAATAAGCAGAATTGAAATGGTTCAAAAACTGCACAGCATCACTTTCACCTAGACATGAGGATTGATGAAGAAAATGTGCAATGTAAACAAACGCAGCCTAAAAGTAAATGTCCTTTTCATTATTTCAATTGAGTAAGAAAGAGTAATCAGACTGCCATGTCTCATTATAAGTAATGCTATTGAAATGTTTAGGTACTCACGGATTTACGTAGGAAATGCACTGTAACTCTAGATTTTTACAGTACAGCTTAAACAGAAACCTCATATATTTTCATATATTTGATTATTTGTTTTTGTTTTTTCTGCTATGATTCTGGGAATTTGTTACTAGCACTCCTTCCATTAACTGCATTAAATAGTGCTAGAATAAATAAGCAACACAAATCCTCCAAAACCTAAGGTTGTTGGGTAACAAAAGATCAGCAATGACTATGATGTCCTCCTTACCACTCTTTAACTTTTCCTTTCTATACTAGACACTTCTAAGACTTCTGTGAAAGCTTGGAAGCAGTCTATGTGCCAAAACACAAGTGGTCAGAACCTGAGTATTTCAGTAGGACTGACCAATGGTCAAATATATGGGACCCTCATGTTTTAACACCAGTGGAATATGTTGAATGAGACACATTGTGCATGTTGGTTTACAATATGTACAATGCAATATGCCTAATTCAGCAAAGCTTTTAACTTACACCAGTGTTCTGGCCTAAGAAGTTGGAAAAGGTTCACAATTTTGATGCAACTCGAGGCTGCACTAAAATGTTGCCACTTTTGCCATTCTCATGCCATTCTTACCCAGCTCTGGCAAAGTGGGCTGAGATGGGGTGGGACAGGGGCATGGTGATCAAAACTTTTAAAACTCATGATGATCTGTGGCATTCGCTAAGCTACAAGTCTTACTCTAAAAGGGACTGGAGTAGGATTTGTAGCTAAGTGCACACACAGTTATGCCACTTGTCTCACATTTCTCATTCATGAAAATATGCATTCCTCATCATAAATCAAGCTTGTCCGATGCCAGCATATCGTTCAAGCTGATCTTGTTCCATCGGGCTCAAATAATATAAAAAAATGACTTGATCAACAAACGCAAGGAGGAGATCTCAAGAGGGAAACACCAGATTCCCGCGCTGCTATATTTCAACCATCAAATAGAGGTAATCCAGTAGATTGTACAATCTACTGGATTTCCTCTATTTAATGGTTGAAATATAGCAGTGCGGGAATCTGGTGTTTTTTTCCCTCTTGGGATCTCCTTCTTGAGTAATGGAAGCAGACGCTGTCTGTCTATACCATCCTGCTGCAGCTTCATTGCATGTGACTAAGTGCATACAGTAGTTGTGGCTTTACACAACTATTGAGGGTGAGTACCCTGCACAATTTAATTTATATTCATTATATCTGCACTGCTAAGGCCCTATGGGCGCGCTTTTGTGGTTTCTTTTATCTTGATCAACAAACGGGCATCCCTTGTTCTTTTCTGGTGCACCATCAAGTGTGTAGGTCTTTTCAATTTTTTCCTTTGATTTTGTAACTGTTTTCATGTATGTTGGCATGGAGAAAACATAAAGCAAACCACTCAGATTTTTTCGTGTTATAGCATAGAGAACAATGTTTCCGTCTCATCCATAAGTAAAAGAGATGAGAATAACCATTTAAGGACCTACAATGCCTCATTAAAAAGCATTTAAATATGATATGAACACTCTCGACAGCCTGAAATTTGTAGTAAAACCACTTGGTCAAGGATTAGCAACCCATGATACCTCTGTGTTGTAGGTTTCAGAAACAGTTTGGCTTTCTTGAAAAAGAATCCTTGTCTACCAATGGTTGGTCAAAGACCATGGAAATTCATGGGTTTAGCCTGAATCCATTGGCCTTTTCCAAGTAAGTACAATTCTAGCTGCAGAAATAGTTGCATACTATCATAGTAGCCTTTACCAGTAGGATAAAAAGGTGAGTATAATACAGGTTGGCAAGATGCATATTGCCTAAGCAAATTTAAAAGAATGTCAAGGTATGAACTGAGCAAATGTGGCTGAAACTTAGCTAATGAGTTGTATGGAGCCCATACAAGAAGGTATTCTTTGACTGGTACTATGCCTGGTAATATATAACACTTGCCCCTCATGAAGCCACCTTGTCTGTGGCAACACACGTAGGGCTTCTATGCCTCCGGACCTCCTTGGCACCTCCATATAGTCCTTGGTATCTCCTTTGGTCATGCTCAATAGATGTCATTGCATCTTTCCCCACTTGGATCATCTTTTTAGTGTGGTAGCTATTTTGCTCTGCAGCTTAACCTATTGTGAATTCTCTTGATCTGACTTCTGAGTCGGGACTACCTCTGGTGGTTACTGCGGGTAGTGGAGCTGGCTGGATTGACAGAAGTCTGCCACCTGACGACGATGATTGGAAATCAGGGGTTACTGACTGGAAGTATATAAGTGAGCAGGCTTCCCTCAGTTGCTGCTGGTGATTAGTTTCTTCCTGTGCATTTTGAGGTCTGCTGTCTCCTGCCTGATCCTGCATTTTTTAATTAAGTTGTTCATTTGCTAATCCTTTGCATCTGATCTGGTTTTGCCTCTTTCTGCTTTGCTGTGAGGGTTCAGCATTCTCCCTGCTGGGGCAATGCTGGACCCTGCTCCATATGTTACAGCTTGTGTCAGTTTATTTAGTCCCCTGTTATATTAGTCTCTTTTGCTTTGCTGCCAGTTCACACCAAAATGCTGATATAGTGGGGGAGAGGTCGTGAGACCTCAGTCTTTTTTGTACATCAGACGTGTTAGATTTTTTAGGGTTTTTGCGTGATTGCAGACAGTGGCTTTCCTTTCCTATCCTATCTAGACAGTTTGGTCCCAATCATTTGCTCAGTCTATTTTCTGCCTGTGTTTGTACCTCATCTTGTCTCACCTACAATATATGTTTGGGGGCTATCTATTTCTTTGGGGGTTCTACTCCAGGGCAGTTTAGATTTCACCTTTATTGCTTTAAGCTTAGTTAGTTCTCCGGCTGTGCCGAGGCATCTAGGGCATCGTAGGCATGCCCCACAGCTACTGCTAGTTGTGTTGTTAGGATTAGGGGTCTGCAATCCGCTAAGTTACCAACCTTTCTGGTTTCCTGGTGGCCTAGCCTATTCCTGCCATCCTCCTCGGTGACCTATTCATAACATTAACCCTTTGTTTTGTCTTGTAGCTCCTAAATCTTGTCTGTGGGGCAGTATTTGCTACTTTGTTGCACATTACTGTATGGCTAATTTTCAGCCTTTTCTGTAAATAGGCATATATTATTATTTCTTAACCCCATTGGTGATACTAGAATTTTTGCACGGTCGACATCGGTTTTACCATTATTATTATACTGCCTTTCATATGGTGTGTAGGTTTTTGTAGGTGCTTTCATCATACTGCCTTAACACTTGGAGTCTAGTTTTTTGCAGGTGCCAAAAATTGACAATAGTATATACACATTGTGATTTGTATTTATTGTAATACTTGAATTTTGGTCTGTGGGGTAAAAACCCATGTTTTCTTTTGGGCATTGTTTTTAATGATTTTAATGTGTGTTTTTTCTACATATGTTGCTAATAAATATTTATACCTTTTCTGAAATATATATCTGATCTTTTTTGGGTGATTGCCAGCTTAGCATGCCTTTTTTTCTTTTGTTGATCGCAGTTATGCACATGCCATCGGCAGATCCCCTGCTTTTTATATCTAATTATTTCTGATGGTGTGCTCCACTTGCTTTTTGATATATGTCTGGTAATATATGCTACCTTTCTTCCTTTCTTTCATCGAGCACATGTACTTTATTTGAACAGTCATTTACTACTGACAGACTCCCTCTAAAGCCCCCATCACACTAAGCGAGATCTCTGCTGAGTCACAAGTTTTGTGACGCAACAGCGATCTCGCTGTGTGTGACACGTATCAGCGACCGCCCCCCCCGCCGGGTATCGCTGATCGTGCTCTAATGTCCTGGGCCATTTTTTGATCGTTGGTCTCCCGCTGGCCAGCACGCATCGTGTGGCAGCAGCAGACCATTGATCAGTGAGCTCCCAGTGCTGTAAGCAGATGCTGGGAGCTGGTATCCAAGGTAAACAGCGGGTAACTAAGCGCACGTGTTGCTTAGTTACCCGCTGTGTACCCTGGATACCAGCGTGCTCACACTGGGAGCTGGTATCCAAGATAAACAGCGGGTAACTATGTGCCGCGCATGCTTAGTTTCCAACTGTTTATCTTGGATACCAGTTCCCGGCATGAGCACACTGTTATCCAGGGTACACAGCAAATAACTAAGCAATGCGCGGACTTGTTACCCCCGTCGTCGCTGGTCCTGATCGCTGGTGAGATCTGCCTGTTTGACAGCTTACCAGCGATCATGTAGTGACACACCAGCGATCTTGACCAGGTCACATCGTTGTCGGGATCGCTGGTGCGTCCCTTAGTGTGATGGGGGCTTAAGGGTGCTTTCACCTTGGTTTTAGTAACATGTCCATGGGTGCCGTTGGGACTTGGGTCCGAACTCTCCCCTCAAATTAGGATTCAATTGTATGCGCTAAACTGGCTATAGGCTATAATGGTGCTGGCAGAGCAAATGTGCACCCTTCCATGCATCATTTTTGGGTGTGCACACCCAGACGTAGTAGCACTTTGTTTTGCTTACTTTTATTTTTCTTCTATTTCACTATCAGATCAGTAATGTAAGTTCCCTGTGTGTAGTAAAATACTTAAAGGTGACCATCTTCTACAGTTTCTAGCATCACTCCTGTTCCTCTCTGCCATCTTGTGTCCACAGCTCTGTCTGGTAAGAAAGGACTATTGACGGATAGTATCTCTCTTAATTTGTCTATGAGAGCCTCGTTTTAAGTCCTGTGGACTTCCAAGAAAAGTAACAGAAAATACTAGAGTAACCCCTCCAGTTACAACTTCGCTCATGTGTGGCAGAAAAGAACTGTAGTTATGATGGGAACAGCATGAAACGGAAACCAGTATTTTACTACTCACAGAGAACATACATTACTGATGCCTATCCAGTGGTGAAATGGAAAAAAAACCTCTGGAGTGGTACTATTGTTTTCTGTCCCTGCACATAGATTATATAAATAATAAGAAGTAAATTATAATAATAAAAATATTCATAACAATTGACTTTTTATATATGTTTACTATATTTTTCATGCAATGAGTTAAATTGACTTTTTTCCATATAATAAAGTCATAACTGCAAATTGTCCTATCCTCTTGTTCCATTATATGCTAATGTAATTTTATTATGATTATTTCTCATCAAAACCTGGCTAATCCACTGGTGAATGAACTAGAATAATAAACATAAATG
Organism: Dendrobates tinctorius; assembly: GCF_039654945.1. NCBI lineage: Eukaryota > Metazoa > Chordata > Amphibia > Anura > Dendrobatidae > Dendrobates > Dendrobates tinctorius. Next base: position 18,178,268 of record NW_027361692.1, read on the forward strand.
ATGATAATAATAACAATAATCATAAAATATTTCAGCTTGAAATCACATCTTAACATAATGCAAACAACTATAAAATTATAGAGAAAAAAAGAAGCAGATAAATAAAAAAGGGAAATTGCCACTTACGATTTTGAGTCATCCCAAAGAACACAGTATGGCTTCAGAGTACCCTGATAAAAACAAAAACAGGATTGTTATTTAAGTCTTCCATCTCTGAATTCGCTGATAGAAATAGCAATGAAAAAAAAAGCATTTTTAGCCTAAATATACATATTAACCACAGAGTAACAAGAATATTCTTAATTCTTTACATGACTACAACATATTATACATGTCCAAATAAAATCAGATATTGAGGGGTTTGCAAACTTATTAACAACTCAATAAGAGTAAGGGTCTGACTTATAAGAGCTACCAAGTTTATACGATAATATTGATAAGTTATTTTTTTCCAAAAACAGTTCAATAAATGAATTTATAGGACCCTCTTGACCATGTAGATCAATAGATTTTTTTATTGCTCTATATATTTCCTAAATGATTCACTTAAAAAAATATGGTAGCACCATATACATTGCTTTGGTAGATAATATTACATGACATGATATTCATGCACAGAAGGTGCTTATGATACCAGGGTAACACTACGCCAAGCATGCTATTGACATAATGTAAAAAACATGGCGATAAAGAGGAGAGAAAAACAAAGTTGTTAGAAACTGGTATGCAGGAGTAAGATGCACTGAAACCATTAAGAGGCTTAACTTTGCGTTGCGCAAACATTTTTCAACTTTTCAAAGTATTTTACACCAGAAACCTGGCTTAAACATTTGAAGAATCGGCCCCTTTTCATACTGTTTTAGGACCAATAGCTATATTCATCCTTGGAGTCATTTCTTCAAAAGAATTATACAAGAAGCCTTTAGTTGCTAGTCTAAGTCCAACAGTAGTCGTGGAGACTGAATTATTGTGACTAGTAGAGATGAGAAGATCAGAAACAAATAAAAATCCCCTGTTGGCACAGATTTGTTGTTATTCTCAATAAATTTAATGTCCTTTATTGTTCTCTGGGGTCTTTCCAGACCCTAGACTGTAATTAATGTAAGATGTGAAAACTATGAAAATTCTTTATACTTTCATTTACTGCTTGCCTGGCTGTTTTCAATGCACTCTGCTCACTGTCTGCTACTCCATGCCTCTGTTGGGTCATATCTACAGCCTATTGCTCACTGTAGGCTGGGGTTTCTAGGCCATGAACAATGAACTCTGGGACCTGCGTGTGGTCAGAAACTCTGTGCTAGTGTGAACACCGGATAGCAGACACTGGAGCAGCAGGAGTGGCCAGTGCGGTGAGTGGTCACTTGTTCATTTCTTTTTCCAGCCCTCTACCATTCAGCAAGATGGCAGTCACAGATGGCCTCCATTTTGCTGAATTTGCACATAGTGAAAAATAAAAATATCTGTGCTCTCCAGAATGCGGATTTTTTTTATTTTGAGTAGAATTCCATTCCATGTGAATAAATGTGCCCATCTCTAGTGACTAGATTTACTTAAGTCTGCATAAGTAGCCTATATGATCATACCTGTAATAGGTATCAGCACAGTCTAAGAATTTTTTCAGTAGAGCACACAGGTAGTATTCTGAGTGTTATTACCTCCATCAGGTTCATAGGAGCTTTTTTCCTAATTAGTAATGCTTCTAATGGGAATTACTTCAGAAAGTATGCCATCTAGACAAGTATATAAAGATCCACCATATGAATCATATGAGAAAAACAATATTGCCTCAATATGAAATCACAAGTATAGTGGTGTACTGTAAAAGCTCCATGCACTGAGAAAAAAGCACTATGATAACTTAAAATGGAGCTGTAATATGTTCATGACATTTTAGTAATCTGAATTGGAGGCTAAAGCTTGTAACATCTGTAACCATCACCTCCTGCTCAATGCATTCTGAAGTTGCAGACAGAAGGAGGAGTTGTGGTGTGGTGCCCCTGAGGCTCAGTCGCCACAGAGGTACTGCACCTTCTCCTAAGGTGCGGTGCCCCACCAACTAGGTAAGTTGGGAACTCCTTTCCACACTCCAACACCTGCATCCCACACACAGGATAGTTCAGCAGGACCACATTGCGGCTCCATGCTTAGAGGGTAGCAGAGCACCTTTCGTGGGTCCTTGCTTCGTAACACGAGATGTGCTGGGAGGTGGGTGGAGTTAGATATAAAAGGTTGGGAAGATTTAGAATTGGAGGTCAGTCAGTCAGAGAAGTGAGTCTGACAGGAAGTCACTCAGACAGGAGTGGGGATCCCTGGAAGAAGGGATGGAGGAAGGAGTGCTGCAGCTGCCTCAGTGATCTGAGACAGCTGGCACGGGAAAGGAACAGAAGGAGAAAGACATAGAACTGCAACCTTAGCTTCCATAAGAGAGAGAAGGATCAGTGCGGAACGAAGGAGTAGGAGAATAGAGAGGAGACGTGGGTTGGAAGAGGAACACTGCCTATAGGTTCTCAGTGCAAGGCTGGTGCCCGGTCCCCGAGGTTGTATGGACACTTATGGTTCTGCAGCAGACACCGGTGGAGTAGTTGGCTGTAAATGCACTACTCCCATCTAAGACTTGGGGCACAACAGCAACTGATTAGAGAGCCAGGACTCCGGAGAAGGGAGTCTCTGAGAGAGGCTACAGCTGTCTGCCATACGAGTAGAGTTGTTAGGAACATTTGACAGGAGGAACTCCAGAGTACCACGGTATTGGAGCTCTTCATACCTTAAGGTGCAATAGAGTAGTCGTTCAGGAAAGGTACATGTTGGCGGAGTGTTGGAGAGGAAAAGCCTGACTTGCCCGGGAGGTTGATTGAGTCTCTGACCCGGAGAACATGGCACGGAGGCAGGCACCAGTGTGTACCACGGACTGTGAGTAAAGCTTTGGAACTGCAAGCCCTGGTGTCTTCCATTCATTTGTGCGCTAACACCGTCAGCACCGCTACATCTGGGTGCCAGCATTCCTCACACCGCCTGCGCCTATACACTGCCCTGGGGTTACAGCTTCACCTGTGGGGAGCTACACCATCTATGCTGCAGAACACCATCAGCCCCAGAGGATCTGCACGCAGCGTTGGCTTAACATCTTGCTTGCCAAACACCACAGGTGGCGTCACGAACTATTCCATTAACCACATAGACATTTCGCCATTGACTTGGGTGCCCAGGGCCATGGACCGGGTTGCCGCTGCTGTGACACATTCCCCTGACACCGGCCCGGTACCGAGTACCTCACAGCCCTGGGTGAAGGGCGACCCAGTGGGAATAAAAGTAATTATTAGCATTTTTTATACCTTTATCATAACTACTCAATGTGGAACCCACAATGAATGTCATCCCAAAAGACTAGACAGTCACTTAAAAATATATTCAATTACAGATCACTTTTGTCAAAGGTAGAGAACTTTTCTACAGTTTTTACTACATGTTATACTGTAGCTCCATCTTCTAAATAAAACATATTTTCATAGATGACATTAAAGAGGTTGTCCACTATTTTAACTTCGATTGGCCATCCTTAGCATAGGTCATCAATGTGTGATTGGTGGGGGGTACAACCCCACTCTTGCCCATCAGCTGCTATCGGTGTTGGCTGCAGCCAGAACTGACTAATTACAAAGCTGCACAGTGCAGTTCCATCTAATGTATAGTGGTCGCAGCCGGGTATGGCACATCTGCCCCCTATTGATTTGAATAGGGGGCATATGTGCAATTCCCTGCCATGGCCACTATCAGTAGGCAGAGCTGCTCCATATCTGAGCACTTCCAATTGGCCGGGGTGCCGGGTGTCACACCCTCACCAATCAGAAATTGATGACCTATTCTAAGAATAGGCCATCAATGTTAAAGTAATGGGCAACCTCTTTAAGCAGCAAGCCAGCTATGAAATGTCATAAGTAGTAGCTGTCCAAAAAAAGATCTAAACGATGCTTTATAGAAAAGAGTGGTAATTTTGAAAATTGAATTCATGAAATTTGCCAAATTTTGCCCAATAATTTGATTTGCAGAGAAGAAATTTGCAAGAATTTCAAATCAGGAAAAAGAGAGAGAAAGAGACAAGCATTGTGGGAAAGCAAGTGTGGCCATGCAAAACGAGAGTAGCCCGCTCAGCAATGGTACCGGGCAAGTATTTTTAAAGTGGGCAAATCGTATATTGAATCGTAAAGTGTTCAATTTCGTGTGGAAGCGCGAATTTCAGTAAATTTAACTCAAACTCGGTCCTCCGCAAATCATCTCTACTACTGCACTTTGCAATAGTAAGTGACTGAAAACATCTTTCATTATGTAGTGGTTGGTGAATGGTATTAAAGCTCTTCACTAAATGCAGTCTTGTAATAAAGTCCATTGCCACATTTACTTCTTATTTGCAAAAAAAATCATCAATATATACACTAGATTAGATTTTATTCCTTATTATTATTATTTATTTGTATAGCACCATTAATTCTATGGTGCTGTACATGATAAGGGGGTTACATACAAAGTTATAATTATCGTTAAGATTAAACAAATTTACAATGACTGACTGGTGCAGAGGGGAGAGAACCCTGTCCTTGTGGACTTACATTCTATGGGATAGTGGGGAAGAGACAGAGGTTCAGGGGTGCAGCAGCTCTGGTGGTGATGAGGCGGCAGCTCGGGCGGTCGTGAGGCAGCAGAATGGTTATTGCAGGCTGTAAGCTTTACTGAAAAGATGGGCTTTCAAGTTCCGCTTGAAGGATCTGAGGGTGGTGGATAATCGGACCTGTTGAGGCATGGAATTCCAGAGGATGGGGGATATTCAGGAGAAATCTTGGAGGCGGTTGTGTGAGGAACAAATAATTGTGGTGGAGAGTAGGAGGACTTGAGAGGAATGAAGATTACGTGAGGGAAGATATTGGGAGATTAGTTCAGAGATATAGGGAGGAACAGGTTGTGGATGGCTTTGTAGGTCTGTGTTAGTAGTTTGAACTGGATTTGTTGGGGAATTGGGAGCCAGTGGAGGGATTTGCAGAGGGGAGAGACAGGGGAGTAGCGAGGAGAGAGGTGAATTAGTCGGGCAGCAGAGTTGAGGACAGACTGGAAATGGTGCAAGAGAGTTAGCAGGGAGGTCACAAAGGAGAGTGTTGCAGGAGTCAAGACGGGAGATGAATAGGGCATGTACAAGCGTTTTAGTAGATTGAGAACTGAGGAAGATACGGATTCTAGAAATATTTTTGAGTTGGAGGCGACAGGAGTTGGCAAGTTTGGATGTGTGGTTTGAAGGATAGGGCAGAGTCGAGAGTTACTCCGAGGCAGCGGATTTCAGGTGCGGGAGAGAGAGTGATGCAGTTTACCATAATAGATAGATTGGGTAGGGAAGATACGTGAGATGGAGGAAAGTTAATGAGTTCAGTTTTGTTTACATTGAGTTTTAGGAAGCGATAGGTGAAGAAGGAGGATATGGCTGATAGACACTCCAGGATTCTGGACAGCAGAGAGGTGACATCTGGGCCAGAGAGGTAGATCTGAGTGTTGTCCGCATACAGGTGGTACTGGAAGCCATGGGACTTTATGAGTTGTCCTAGTGATACCATTTTTTGTCACATTTTAATTTTGATGGTGTTTTATTCTACATTTTTTGGCAATATAATGAGAATGCTCTTTTTTTGCCACTTTTTTTACGGTATTCACTGAAGCGGTTTTCTTCTGTGGCAATTTTATAGATCAGGTAGGTCCGGACACGGAAATACCAAATATGTGTATATTTTTATAAAATAAATATACCTATTTATTTAACATTATTTTCATTTTTTTATTTATTTTATGATTTTTTAAAAACAGTTTTACAATTTTTTTACAATTTTTTAAACTTAGTATATATATGATTATTAGTCGGATAGCTTGCATTATACATTGCAATGTACCAGCACTGCAATGCATTATACCTGTCAGTGCTGTACTGACAGAAGCCTCTTAGACCATGCTCCCAGCATGGTCCAACAAGCTTATCATAGCTGGCAGACCCGTGAGCCGTCATGATGACCTCAGGCTGCCGTGGCAACGATCAGGACCCCTTGATAACGTCGTGGTTGCACCACTTTGAAGAGTGACTTCCTCTCCCAGCCTTCTAAATGCTGTGATCACTATCATTCATGGCATCTAAAGGGTTATATAGACCGAGGTGGTGCGGGCACCTCTCGTGGCAGCTATAAGTTATGCCCAAATTTTGGGTGTGCCATCTTACTATCCTATGCATGGCACGCCACTCACGTTGTCTGCCTTCCCATCTGCTACTCGAAAAGATGGATTTAGTAGCTTTGACCATAAGGAGAAATCCATTTAAGACACAAAGAATTCTCTAAGACTATGGTCATAGCAGGCAAGTAATATAAAACTATTCCATATGTATATTTCCTTGATTTTCTTTAGCAATAAAGGAACTAGCAGAAAGTGTTGCATATCATGGCCATGTAATCTCATCTGACAACTTGTACCATGTCCTTGGTGTATGATGCACAAAGTGTAACAAGCAGAGACTGATTCACTCAACAAAAGTCACAAAATAACATATATCATAAAAACAGACAACTGTTCTCTTGATCAGTGCTGCCACATCCAGGAAACAAATTAATGTGCTTAGGAAATTAATTTTACCTTTTACATTACTTTTATTTACACTGCTATGTGTTACTGTGCGAGTTACCTACCAGATCAATGCCCTATCCCGAAAATGACTGTCATTAGACTTGAGTTCCAAGAACTGCACATTACCTTTACATGATAATTAATGAAACTGTATAATTTCATAGCAGCTGTATAATTATCAAATGACATGACCAGAGAGCAGTGTAAAGTCTGATTATAATTGAATGGATTAGGAAAGTTGTTTTTTTTTATCACAGCGATATTAAGCTAGTTTCTGCATTCATTTTTCTTTTTTTACCCTTGAAGCACTGCAAAAGAGCCAACATATGTTGTGTTTTTTATTTTTAAGTTTCAATTTTACTGTTCAGAAAGTAAAAGTAGAAGAATAATGCTCATCTCTACAACTCTATTCATATTTCACAGGAGATTTTCTTACTTTTAGCTTCTTGACCAGCTGTGAGATACATTTGGTGGCAACCAACTAGCTTGGGGAATGTTGGTCATGAATGAGGCATGATGTCTCATAGATATCCTGCTCTTGTCATAGTACTAATTCATCTTTTTGCACCTTTTTTACCTGGTATTTTCCTCCAAATTCCACTGAGTTTTATAAAAAAAAAACATGCCAGGTAAACTTTTGTAAAAAAAAAAATACTTCCACCATATGATACTATGTTAAATTATTTTGGACACTCATGTTTTTCTAACTATCCTGACTGAAGTGATAACATATACTGTACAGATAATTCCGAAAACCAACAATATTATTGGCCTTCTTCTGTCAAACAACAAACCGTGCTATTTTATATTACATATATTTGCGTGCAATTGTTGATCTGGTTTAGTCATGCTTTTACACAAATGAATATTTAATAAAAACCTGTATGAAATACCATTATTATTAATATAAGTAATGTGTTAAATTACCTGTAAATGCATAGTCATTTAAAAGGAGCAGATCCTATTAGGTTATTTAGCCCTATTCCTGCAATCTAGGAAAGTTCTTTACACATTTGCAGTTCTCTACTAAAACAGACTAATCCACTTCAGATGCTTCTTGGACATGATTGACATCTTCCCACCTTCTGTGCCATCCCAGAAATGGCATCATTACACCTTCCTGAGCAAACGCAGTGAAGCTGGCTGTATACTACACCCAAAAATACATAAAATTAATCCTTAGTTACCCCAACAGGTCAGAATTAGTGTTGAGCATTCCGATACCGCAAGTATCGGGTATCGGCCGATATTAGCGGTATCGGAATTCCGATACTGACTTCCGATACTTTTGTCATATCGGATACCGGAATCGGAATCGGAAGTTCCCATCATGCTATGAGCCTGCTTGCTTTGATTAAGCCAATGGGAATCCTCCGAAGTGTGGGCACATCCTGTTAGGCATGTAGGCATGTTAACTATTGGCATGGCTGTGATTGGCTGCCGAAATGATGTCATGATGCACTATAAAAACAACCGCAGCCGCCATTTCTGGTTCACTCTGCTGTGAATTCAGTAAGGGACAGGCTGCTGTAGAAGACTGTGAGGGACAGTTAGAAATAGCGATTCCACCAAACATCTAGTGCTTTACCCAGGCTACATAAACCACCACTGTAGCCTTCTTTGCCCTAGCAGCTGTGTTCACAGCTGTCTGCAAGGGCTGTGTGAGTGCAGCTCACGCTGTGGAGTGGGTCCAGCAGCCACGTCAGGTTGTAGGCTGCCCAGCGTGCCTCACTGCTGCCTCATACATCTTTTAATTTTTGAGCTGCATTTTTTACATAATTTCAATCTAGTGTGCTTCCATCCGTATCCATATACGTTGGTTGCAAACACTAGTAGTAGACAGCGGAGCCTTTCTGCAGCCTTTCAGTGCTAGTGTCCACTTTGCTGCACTGTTCACGGCTGTCTGAGAGGTCTCTGACTGTGTGTGAGTGCAGCTCACGCTGATAGTGTGTCCTGCAGCTACGTCTGGTTGTAGGACGCTCAGCGTGTCACTGCCTCACACATTTTTCTTTTATTGCAGCTCATTTTTTCTTCTATTAGTGTGCATCCATCCGTCTCCATCTACGGTGGTTGCAAACACTATATAGGAGTACACAGCGGAGCCTTTCTGCAGCCTGTCAGTGCCAGTGCCCACTTAGCTGCACTGTTCACGGCTGTCTGAGAGGTCTCTGACTGTGTGTGAGTGCAGCTCACGCAGAGTAGAGTGTCCTGCAGCTACGTCTGGTTGTAGGACGCTCAACGTGCGTCACTGCCTCACACATATTTGTCTTTGAGTGCAGCTCATTTTTTCTTCTCCTATTAGTGTGCATCCATCCGTATCCATCAACATTGGTTGGTTGCAAACACTATATAGGAGTAGATAGAGGAGTCTTTTTTTCTGGCTTGTGCCCTGCCGGCGCAGCCAGATTAGTATTACCCAATTTTTTTGGAGCCTCATCTTTTGCATTGTAGGTTACCTGCCTGCATTGTAATAGCTCCAAAAAGTTGGTGATACTATCAGTTTCAATTCTTTGTTCACATACTTTGAGTTTGTTTCCAACAAAGAAACCACAAAAAAAGTTCACCAAACACTACATTTGGAACTTGTGTAGGCCACATCAGCTCCTATTAAAGTGTAGTCCACACACACACATTTCATAAAATTAGTGTTTCTTGTACCTGTAACCAGCTGTTCAGGAATAAGCACACTAAGGCCCCCCTTTGTACTTTTCTGCCTATCTTAAGCAGTCTGGCAAGATGAAGAAGGCAGGGAGTAAGGCGCGTGGGCGTGGGCGTGGAGTTTCAGCAGGGAGAGGACGTGGGGATTCTGCAGGGAGAGGACGTGGGGATTCTGCAGGTAGAGGACGTGGGGATTCTGGGCCTGCTGCGGGCACCAGTGGATCAGCATCCCCCAGTTTTAGCAGGCAACAGTCCTTTATGCGCAGCTTTGTAGGACCTCAACGTACCCCACTGCTGCGGGAGGAACAAATTGAAGCCGTTGTCGGATGGATGGCAGCTAACGCATCAACTTCAATTAATTCCACAGCCTCTCAGGACCAGAGCACCAAAGAGCAACCATCTGTCTCTTCACCACCTGCCGAAGTGCCCAGGCAGTCAGAGAGACATGGACAGGAGCCATCACAGTCTCTACTTCTGTTCTCGGAATCTGTTGGCTTGGAAAGAGGGGGCCAGCCAAGCAGCATTCCTGAATGTGAAGAAGAGGGAGTATGCAGTGATGCGCAGCTTCTTTGTCCCTCTGAATCTGAAGAGGCGAGTGGGCCAGTGCCTATGGTCAGCACACCTCAGTACGCATCAGATGATGATGTGACTCAGTTGCCACTTTCTGGTGCGTACGGTGCTGGCGAGACAACCCCGGAGAAGCAGCTGTTTGAAGAGGGGAGGGAAGATGATGAGGTCCTTGACCCATCATGGCGTGAGGAACAGGAAGGTGGTGGGAGCAGCTCGGAGGAAGAGATTCCCCTACCGGCCAAAACAGGAGGCAGAGGGAGGGGGAAGACTTGGTTGCTTGTACCCTCCACTTCGGCACCCGTTAGGAGCATTCCTCATTCCAAAGGCAAAACGGGCGCTCCCAAGACTTGCAGTGCGTGGTCCTTTTTTGACACAGTTGCAGATGACATTTGCTTTGTCAAATGCAAGCTGTGTCATCAGATAGTCAAAAGAGGGAGAAATGTCAGCAACCTCAATACCACAAATATGTGGAAACATGTGCGCACCAAGCACGAGTTGGAGTTGCAGAGACACCCTGAAGACGTAGGCCAACGTACAGCACCACCTACCACCTCTTCAGTTCGTGTTGGGGCCTCTTCCTCCAGCTCACACACTGCTGGTTCGGCTTCCTCACAGGATCGCCAAGGAAGAACCTCTGCCACTGTTGTCCGGAGACCCTGTCAGATTCCACCCATAGCAGCACGTTCCCATCCATCACAGCCATCGGTAGCACAGGCATGGGATAAAAGGCGCCCTTACTCGGCAAACCATCCCCGAGCACAGTCTCTGAATGCTGGCATTGCCAAACTTCAGGCAGTTGAAATGCTGTCATTCAGGCTGGTGGACACTGACACCTTCCGGGACTTAATGGCATTGGCAGTCCCCCAATACAACGTGCCCAGCCACTTTTGTTTCAGCAGGCGAGCCGTCCCTGCCCTGCAGAAACATGTTGAGGGCAAAATAAAACATGCGCTACTAAACGCCGTTAGTAGCAAGGTCCACCTGACCACCGATGCGTGGACCAGTAACCATGGACAGGGACGATACCTTTCCCTCACTGCCCACTGGGTCAATGTTGTGGAGCCGGGTACAGATCTGGAGAGTGGCGCTGTACGTGTTCTTCCAACGCCACGGACTGCAGGACTCCAGTCTGTACACATAGACTCCTCCTCCTACTCAAGTTCCTCAGAAACAGCAGAGCAGGAGCCTGTTACGGCCGATATGAGCACAGCCGTGGCCAAACGTCAACAGGCTGTACTCAAATTAATTTCTTTGGGGAATCGAAGCCACACAGTGCAGGAGCTCTGGAATGCTATCTAGCAGGAGAGCGATGTGTGGTTTGGGCCAGCGAATCTCCAGCCGGGCTTGGTAGTGTGTGACAATGGCCGAAATCTGGTGGCAGCTCTTGGCCTAGGCAACCTCACACACATCCCATGTCTGGCACATGTGCTTAACTTGGTCGTGCAGAGCTTTCTGAGGGACTATCCGGATCTTGATGCACTGTTGCACAAGGTCCGCATAGAGTGCGCTCACTTGCGGCGTTGCAGCACGGCAAGATCGCGCCTCGCTGCTCTGCAGCGACGATTTGGCCTTCCGGAACATCGCATCATATGTGACCTACCCACCCGGTGGAATTCAACGTTTCATATGTTGGAGCGGTTGTGTGAGCAGCAGGCAGCAGTCATGGAGTACCAGCTGCATCAGGCGCAAACAAGTCGCACTGTGCGCCGTTCACACTTCAGCACCATTGAGTGGGCCTCTATGAAGGACATCTGCCTCGTTTTGCGTGCCTTCGATGAATCCACGCGGATGGCGAGTGCAGATGATGCACTAGTCAGCATGACTGTCCCCCTTATCTGCCTGCTTCAACAAACACTGCAAGCACTAAGGGATGAGGTTTCGGAAGAGGTGGAGGATGAGGAGTCCCAAATGCCATCTGCTTCTGGACAGTCTGCGCTACGTGTTTCCTCACAAAGGCCTAGGCAGGGGACACTTTGTGAGGAGGATGAGGAGGAGTCGATGGAGGAGGAAGACATATCTCCAGAGGAGGGAGGTACACAAACCTCTACTCAGTATGTACAGCGAGGGTGGGGTGATGCAGAGCAGGCCGAGGTCACGCCTCAAACAGGGGACAGCGGTTCTTTGGCAGTTGGGAGTCTGCAGCACATGGTTGATTTCATGCTGCAGTGCCTGAGAAACGACCACCGCATCTCCCACATTCTCGTCTCGGCTGATTATTGGGTGTACACCATCCTAGATCCTCGCTACCGGGACAGCGTACAAAGGCTCATACCAACGTTGAACCGGGAGCGTAAACTGCGGGAGTACGAAGAGTAACTGGTGCAGTCCATAATGTTTTCCATTCCACCCGACAGCATTGTTGCTAGTGCTTTACAAAGCAGCTCTGTGCATCGAGGCAGTGGAGGAAACTCTGCACAAAGAGGGAGCAGAGGCAGCGCCGCAGCACAAGGCAAGACCACTATGGCCCAAATGTGGCAAAGTTTTGTGTGTCCACCACAATTGTCTACACCATCAGCGACGCCTCGAGTCAGCAGGAGGCAACGCTTCCGTCAGATGGTGTCAGACTACATGTCTTGCCCTGTCACTGTTCTCCCAGATGGCTCTTCCCCCTTCAAGTTTTGGGTCTCTAAGCTGGATACATGGCCAGAGCTTAGCCAGTATGCATTGGAGGTGCTGGCTTGCCCTGCTGCCAGTGTATTATCGGAACGTGTCTTTAGTGCCGCAGGTGGTGTACTAACAGACCGTCGCACGTGACTATCTTCCGATAATGTTGACCGGCTAACTTTTCTGAAAATGAACAAGGCCTGGATCTCCAAAGACTTTGCCATTCCTCTTACAGACTAAGTTAGTGGTTGTCAACTGTATCCAGGTCTGCTGGTGTGTTCATTTTTCTACCACCTGAACTATAATCCCTGTGCTTCAACACAGCCAGTTGTCGCTCAGATGTGTCGTCTGCACAGAGAAACACACTAGCTCCTGTGTTAGTGGGGTTCAGTAACGCCAGCTGATCCCCTGCTGTGTGGATGGCAAAGTCACCAGCTCCATCAACATTCAAACCACTACTGATTTTTAACCGTGCCCAACTTAGGTCTCTGGCTCCACTGTCTCTACTATTTCCCCTGGCCTCCAACCCCGCCATCTACATCTCTGAAGTGGCGTCAGCACAAACTACACTTGTTCCTGTGTTCCTGTAGCTCAGTCCCATCAGTTTATCCCCTGATGTGTGTCCGGCAAGGTCTCCTGCTCTGTCCACATTCCCATAACCAGTAGTGGGAATGAGGACAGAGCTGGCGAACTTGCCGGACAAACATCAGGGGATCAACTGACGGGACTGAGCACCAGTAACACAGGAACAAGTGTAGATTGTGCTGACGCCACTTCAGAGATGTAGCTGGCGCGGTTGGAGGCCAGGGTAAATAGTAGAGACAGTGGAGCCAGAGGCCTAAGTGGAGCATGGTTAGAATCAGTAGTAGTCAACAACCTCCATAAAAACCGCTGCCCATTGGCCTCTGCATGCGGCATGCGTAATCCTGGGCTCCAACAGTGTCAGTTGGTGTTCAGAAGTGTCGTCTCCACAGAGCCAAACACATTCGTTCAAGTGTTAGTGGGGTTCAGCACTGCCAGCTGTTCCCCTGCTGTGGAGATGGCAAGTCTCCTGCTGCCTTCACCTGCCAAAAGCAACAGGCCCCAGCCTGCTCCTCGCCTAATCCTGGGCTCCAACAGCGTCAGTTGGTGTTCAGAAGTGTCGTCTCCACAGAGCCAAACACATTCGTTCAAGTGTTAGTGCGGTTCAGCACTGCCAGCTGTTCCCCTGCTGTGGAGATGGCAAGTCTCCTGCTGCCTTCACCTGCCAAAAACAACAGGCCCCAGCCTGCTCCTCGCCTAATCCTGGGCTCCAACAGCGTCAGTTGGTGTTCAGAAGTGTCGTCTCCACAGAGCCAAACACATTCGTTCAAGTGTTAGTGGGGTTCAGCACTGCCAGCTGTTCCCCTGCTGTGGAGATGGCAAGTCTCCTGCTGCCTTCACCTGCCAAAAGCAACAGGCCCCAGCCTGCTCCTCGCCTAATCCTGGGCTCCAACAGCGTCAGTTGGTGTTCAGAAGTGTCGTCTCCACAGAGCCAAACACTTTCGTTCAAGTGTTAGTGGGGTTCAGCACTGCCAGCTGTTCCCCTGCTGTGGAGATGGCAAGTCTCCTGCTGCCTTCACCTGCCAAAAGCAACAGGCCCCAGCCTGCTCCTCGCCTAATCCTGGGCTCCAACAGCGTCAGTTGGTGTTCAGAAGTGTCGTCTCCACAGAGCCAAACACATTCGTTCAAGTGTTAGTGGGGTTCAGCACTGCCAGCTGTTCCCCTGCTGTGGAGATGGCAAGTCTCCTGCTGCCTTCACCTGCCAAAAGAAACAGGCCCCAGCCTGCTCCTCGCCTAATCCTGGGCTCCAACAGCGTCAGTTGGTGTTCAGAAGTGTCATCTCCGCAGAGCCAAACACATTCGTTCAAGTGTTAGTGGGGTTCAGCACTGCCAGCTGTTCCCCTGCTGTGGAGATGGCAAGTCTCCTGCTGCCTTCACCTGCCAAAAGCAACAGGCCCCAGCCTGCTCCTCGCCTAATCCTGGGCTCCAACAGCGTCAGTTGGTGTTCAGAAGTGTCGTCTCCACAGAGCCAAACACATTCGTTCAAGTGTTAGTGGGGTTCAGCACTGCCAGCTGTTCCCCTGCTGTGGAGATGGCAAGTCTCCTGCTGCCTTCACCTGCCAAAAGCAACAGGCCCCAGCCTGCTCCTCGCCTAATCCTGGGCTCCAACAGCGTCAGTTGGTGTTCAGAAGTGTCGTCTCCACAGAGCCAAACACTTTCGTTCAAGTGTTAGTGGGGTTCAGCACTGCCAGCTGTTCCCCTGCTGTGGAGATGGCAAGTCTCCTGCTGCCTTCACCTGCCAAAAGCAACAGGCCCCAGCCTGCTCCTCGCCTAATCCTGGGCTCCAACAGCGTCAGTTGGTGTTCAGAAGTGTCGTCTCCACAGAGCCAAACACATTCGTTCAAGTGTTAGTGGGGTTCAGCACTGCCAGCTGTTCCCCTGCTGTGGAGATGGCAAGTCTCCTGCTGCCTTCACCTGCCAAAAGCAACAGGCCCCAGCCTGCTCCTCGCCTAATCCTGGGCTCCAACAGCGTCAGTTGGTGTTCAGAAGTGTCATCTCCGCAGAGCCAAACACATTCGTTCAAGTGTTAGTGGGGTTCAGCACTGCCAGCTGTTCCCCTGCTGTGGAGATGGCAAGTCTCCTGCTGCCTTCACCTGCCAAAAGCAACAGGCCCCAGCCTGCTCCTCGCCTAATCCTGGGCTCCAACAGCGTCAGTTGGTGTTCAGAAGTGTCGTCTCCACAGAGCCAAACACATTCGTTCAAGTGTTAGTGGGGTTCAGTACTGCCAGCTGTTCCCCTGCTGTGGAGATGGCAAGTCTCCTGCTGCCTTCACCTGCCAAAAGCAACAGGCCCCAGCCTGCTCCTCGCCTAATCCTGGGCTACAACAGCATCAGTTGGTGTTCAGAAGTGTCGTCTCCACAGAGCCAAACACATTCGTTCAAGTGTTAGTGGGGTTCAGCACTGCCAGCTGTTCCCCTGCTGTGGAGATGGCAAGTCTCCTGCTGCCTTCACCTGCCAAAAGCAACAGGCCCCAGCCTGCTCCTCGCCTAATCCTGGGCTCCAACAGCGTCAGTTGGTGTTCAGAAGTGTCGTCTCCACAGAGCCAAACACATTCGTTCAAGTGTTAGTGGGGTTCAGCACTGACAGCTGTTCCCCTGCTGTGGAGATGGCAGTCTCTCAGCTGTCTCCGCATTCCAAAGACAGTAGGCCTCTGCCTACACCCTCCTATTTCCTGGGCTTCAACACAGCCAGTTGTAGCTCGGAAGTGCCGTCCACACAAAAAGAGACACTTGCTCCCGTGTCTCAGTGGGGTTCAGTAACGTCAGCTGATCCCCTGCTGTGTGGATGGCAGTCTCTCCTGCTGTCACCACATTCCAAATACAGTAGGCCTCTGCTTACACCCTCCTATTTCCTGGGCTTCAACACAGCCAGTTGTAGCTCAGAAGTGCCGTCCACACGGAAAGAGACACTTGCTCCCGTGTCTCAGTGGGGTTCAGTAACGTCAGCTGATCCCCTGCTGTGTGGATGGCAGTCTCTCCTGCTGTCACCACATTCCAAATACAGTAGGCCTCTGCCTACACCCTCCTATTTCCTGGGCTTCAACACAGCCAGTTGTAGCTCGGAAGTGCCGTCCACACGGAAAGAGACACTTGCTCCCGTGTCTCAGTGGGGTTCAGTAACGTCAGCTGATCCCCTGCTGTGTGGATGGCAGTCTCTCCTGCTGTCATCACATTCCAAATACAGTAGGCCTCTGCCTACACCCTCCTATTTCCTGGGCTTCAACACAGCCAGTTGTAGCTTGGAAGTGCCGTCCACACGGAAAGAGACACTTGCTCCCGTGTCTCAGTGGGGTTCAGTAACGTCAGCTGATCCCCTGCTGTGTGGATGGCAGTCTCTCCTGCTGTCACCACATTCCAAATACAGTAGGCCTCTGCCTACACCCTCCTATTTCCTGGGCTTCAACACAGCCAGTTGTAGCTCAGAAGTGCCGTCCACACGGAAAGAGACACTTGCTCCCGTGTCTCAGTGGGGTTCAGTAACGTCAGCTGATCCCCTGCTGTGTGGATGGCAGTCTCTCCTGCTGTCACCACATTCCAAATACAGTAGGCCTCTGCCTACACCCTCCTATTTCCTGGGCTTCAACACAGCCAGTTGTAGCTCAGAAGTGCCGTCCACACGGAAAGAGACACTTGCTCCCGTGTCTCAGTGGGGTTCAGTAACGTCAGCTGATCCCCTGCTGTGTGGATGGCAGTCTCTCCTGCTGTCACCACATTCCAAATACAGTAGGCCTCTGCCTACACCCTCCTATTTCCTGGGCTTCAACACAGCCAGTTGTAGCTCGGAAGTGCCGTCCACACGGAAAGAGACACTTGCTCCCGTGTCTCAGTGGGGTTCAGTAACGTCAGCTGATCCCCTGCTGTGTGGATGGCAGTCTCTCCTGCTGTCACCACATTCCAAATACAGTAGGCCTCTGCCTACACCCTCCTATTTCCTGGGCTTCAACACAGCCAGTTGTAGCTCGGAAGTGCCGTCCACACGGAAAGAGACACTTGCTCCCGTGTCTCAGTGGGGTTCAGTAACGTCAGCTGATCCCCTGCTGTGTGGATGGCAGTCTCTCCTGCTGTCACCACATTCCAAATACAGTAGGCCTCTGCCTACACCCTCCTATTTCCTGGGCTTCAACACAGCCAGTTGTAGCTCGGAAGTGCCGTCCACACGGAAAGAGACACTTGCTCCCGTGTCTCAGTGGGGTTCAGTAACGTCAGCTGATCCCCTGCTGTGTGGATGGCAGTCTCTCCTGCTGTCACCACATTCCAAATACAGTAGGCCTCTGCCTACACCCTCCTATTTCCTGGGCTTAAACACAGCCAGTTGTAGCTTGGAAGTGCCGTCCACACGGAAAGAGACACTTGCTCCCGTGTCTCAGTGGGGTTCAGTAACGTCAGCTGATCCCCTGCTGTGTGGATGGCAAAGTCTCCTGTTGCCTACACAGTCGTACTACTACTGATTTTTAACCGTGCTCCAATTAGGCCTGTGGCTCCACTGTCTCTCGTATTTCCCCTGTCTCTCATATTTCCCCTGTCCTCCAACCTTGCCAGTTACAGCTCCGAAGTGGCATCTGCACAATCCACACTTGTTCCTGTGTTACAGGTGTTCAGTCCGGTCAGTTAATCCCCTGATGTGTGTCCGGCAATGTCTCCTGCTCTGTCCACATTCCCATCAGGGGATTAACTGACCGGACTGAACACCTGTAACACAGGAACAAGTGTGGATTGCAGACGCCACTTCGGAGCTGTAACTGGCGGGGTTGGAGGACAGGGGAAATACGAATATCAGTGAAGCCACAGGCCTAAGTGGAGCTTGGTTAAAATTAGTAGAAGTCTACAACCGATCTTAAAATTTCTTCAATGCAGCCTCAGCCTGCTCCGTGCTTGTCCCTGGGCTTCAACACAGCCAGTTGTTGCTCGGAAGTGCCGTCTTCACAGAGTAAAACACTAGCTCCTGTGTTTGTGGGGTTCAGTAACGTCAGCTGTTCCCCTGCTGTTTTGATGGCAATCTGTCCTGCTGCCTCCCAATTGACAGCACATCAGGCCTCAGCCTGCTAAGTGCTTGTCCCTGGGCTCCAACATCGCCAGTTGCTGCTCATAACTGACTTTGGCACGGGTACTCCCTCCTGCCCAGTTTGGTTCCAGCCCTGCCTGCTGTTTCCGGGAAGTGTCAATGTCAGTTTGCCACCCCAAGTTGCCATGTCGTGTTGCGGTTGGGTTAGCCGAGGCTAGGGTGCCAGCAGTTTTAGGTGCTTCCTATGTGGACTGCGGGTTCTGGTAAGAAAGGCTTGTTCCGTATTGCCAGTAGGACAAGCACCCCCTGTAGGACTGTGTGATTCGGTAACTGCGGCCAGCTTGCGGCATGCCAACTTTGCTTTTCAGGGGTAACTTCAGCTGCCCTTCCGGGTTCCAGCACCGTCAGCTAGTTCTCGTCAGAGCCTTTGGCCTAGGTGCCTCCATCTCGGTATCCGAGTTCCGGCAACGTCTGCTGGTCCTTGGTAGTGCTTTGTAGCACAGGTACCTCCTGCTTAGTAACCGGGTTCCAGCACCGTCAGCTGGTCCTCAGTTGTGCCATTGGCTCTTATTCCTTCTGCTGCCCCTCCGGGTGCCAGCACTGTCAGCTGGTCCTCGCTATTTCCATTTGCTCTTGCAGCTTATGCTACCCCTCCGGGTTCCAGCACCGTCAGCTGGTTCTCGTCAGAGCCTTTGGCCTAGGTGCCTCCATCTCGGTATCCGAGTTTCGGCAACGTCTGCTGGTCCTTGGTAGTGCTTTGTAGCACAGGTACCTCCTGCTTAGTAACCGGGTTCCAGCACCGTCAGCTGGTCCTCGGTTGTGCCATTGGCTCTTATTCCTTCTGCTGCCCCTCCGGGTGCCAGCACTGTCAGCTGGTCCTCGCTATTTCCATTTGCTCTTGCAGCTTATGCTACCCCTCCGGGTTCCAGCACCGTCAGCTGGTTCTTGTCAGAGCCTTTGGCCTAGGTGCCTCCATCTCGGTATCCGAGTTCCGGCAACGTCTGCTGGTCCTTGGTAGTGCTTTGTAGCACAGGTACCTCCTGCTTAGTAACCGGGTTCCAGCACCGTCAGCTGGTCCTCGGTAGTGCCATTGGCTCTTGTTCCTTCTGCTGCCCCTACGGGTGCCAGTACCGTCAGCTGGTTCAAGAGGACAAAGAACAGGAAGACAACCACCAAGATGCAGAACAACAAGAGAGAGAAGACAAAGAAGCATAAAAAACAAAGCAGAAGAACATTAAGCATAAGACTAATACTCTGAGCAAATGATATTATCTTATTTATAAGCAGAAGAAGACTAAGCAGTGTATGGGGGTGAGTCCGTTCCTCCTCGTGGTGCCCCTGGAAAAGGCCTGCTGCTGCAGCCCAAACTGAACGCGGACAAATCCTGTTGTAAATCTTTTGTGACAGGCAGAACGGAAGGTGTAAACTTCTAACTTTTCTAGATAACAACTACAGGAATGCCTGACACAAACAAGAATATGATGAAGAAGAATAGGAAGAAGATGAAGAAGTTGAATATGTAGAATAATAATTGTTGAATAAGAAGAATATGAAGAATGTAAGAAAAGGAAGAAGAAGAAGAATGTAAAAAAAGGAAGTAGAAGAATTTAAAAAAAGGAAGAAGAAGAATGTAAAAAAAGGAAGTAGAAGAATGTAAAAAAAGGAAGAAGAAGAAGAATGTAAAAAAAGGAATAAGAAGAAGAAGAAGAAGGTAAAAAAAGGAAGAAGAAGAAGAAAGAAGAAGAAAGAAGAAAGAAGAAGAAAACATACATGTCTGGCAAAATATAAATGAGGCTAACATAGTCAATATCTTTGTAACTCCTAACGTCTTTAAAAAAAAAGTTTAATTCCTGCTATTCCATTTGATTGGGCTAAACCTCTATGGCTTTAATGTCTCCTCCACCTCCCACAATACATTCTACATTATTCTTAGTTGTTTTTCTTCATGTAGAATTAACCTACAAGGAAAGAAAGGGTTTTTTTTAATTCCGATGTTTTGGCCCCATTGACTTGCATTGGTTCCCGGTATCGGAATCGGCGATACCGATACTTTTTTTTAAGATCGGCCGATCCATTCCGATCCGATATTTTCAAGTATCGGCTGTTATCGCTCAACTCTAGTCAGAATACCAAAGCACTACAGGATGCAGCAGACACCCATGAGTAAGCTGGGGCAGCACAGGTGCAAAATACTGATGAATTAACCACTCACACACCTACCAATCATGTGGGGGGTGGTTGCTTAGCATTACAAATGTACACAGATAAGGCTTGTATAGAGCACCATTCACACAGATAGGTGTGATGCACAATATCTGGTTAGCAGCCTACTGATGAATCCCATAATATTAAATCAGATGGGCTGCACAGCACTATTTAAGTGCATTCCACAAGGACAGA
The DNA here is from genome assembly GCF_039654945.1 of Dendrobates tinctorius. NCBI lineage: Eukaryota > Metazoa > Chordata > Amphibia > Anura > Dendrobatidae > Dendrobates > Dendrobates tinctorius. Next base: position 18,198,728 of record NW_027361692.1, read on the forward strand.
CATCCAAACCAACAGTAAAAGGCGTTGCTGCAGGTTACATAAAAATGAAAAATGTGTCCTAAAAAGATAAAAAAATGTATAAAATACATGAGGAGTTGGTCGATATTGTGTCCAAACTGCTCAAGCTTGCAACCTACATCAATGGTCATCATTGTCTTGCGAGGCCCTACACTAAAATACTGCTTCCTGTAGTGCATTGATAGTGTGACCTGGTGTTGATAAGAAAGGCTGCCTTTTTCTGTAAAGTTTTGAAATTCTATTTCCTTTTTGCTTAATTGCCTTTGATTTTAGTGTAGGTAATCACAAGACAATGAGGGGCCCATGACATGGGTTGCAAGCTTTCCTGTTGTAGCCAAAATATTGACCAATACCTCACGTATTTTATACATCTTTTTGAGTGGACATTTTTACATATCTATGCAGAATGCAGCCAGGCCCTTTAGTATTAGTTGGGTAAATTTAAATATCTGTCCCCGTGGGGTGCACTTATATAGTGCTGGACAGCCTGCCTGATCTAATAGCATGGGCATCACTAAAATGCTGTAAGCCAGACACTGTGAATCACATGTGTTTGTGTGAGTGGAACCCTATAAAAGCCTCCTCTGTGTGTATTTAGTGCATTTCTACTACTAGGCAACCACTCTCTCCATGAATGAAAGGTGTGAGAGTGGTTGCTTCATGAATATTTTGAACTGGTGCTGCCCTTGTCTTTATCATGGTAGTCTGCTGCATCCTGTACTGCATTGGTAGTGTGACGTGGTGTTGGTTATTAACTTAGATTCTTTCTGGCTTCATAAATGCAGAAACAAACATTTGTTTAGGACATGGATGACTTTATTACAATGCAGGAATAGGGCTCCTTTTTGGAACCTAACGGTAGAGATTTAGAGCTTAAGAGACCTGATAGGTTCACTTTAAGATAGGTATCAAGCTGAATGATTCCACGAGACTTTTCAGCAAGTCTGATAGTTTTATGAAAAAATGTGACTGTTTGGAAAGCTGGTTTCACATATCTATGCTCAGACCAGAATACCTGGCCCAACCTCGGAGTCTCCTGAAGTAAGCTAGCTGCCTCATTGGTCAGGTTAGCTTGCGACCCAGCAATCAGGCTGCGTATTCCGCCCAAGCACAGACTGTATTTCTCAGATCTGAGATCATAGCCTAAAGTATATTTTGTAGCTATCTTTCTATGTAATAATGTTTACACAAAATAAGAAAAAAATCCATTTCTTCCACAACCTTTTCTTTTGCTTTTTTTTGTATTTTTTCTTGATAGTGTCATTTGAACTGAATATTAAACTAAAAACAAGGACTGGATATATATCAATTACTAAATCCTACATATTGGTTTTTCTGGGACTTGCAAACCAAAAAAATGCATTTGAAAACAGCAAGGGAAGTGAATGAGTAAAATTTGATATTGCTACAGTCCATCCCTTTGGGGAGGAAATGAATTGAGAGTGGAATGGACAGGCATGTATGATGAAAAATACCAATCATTGACTTGGAAATGACTCCATGTACTGTATTCTACAGCTTAGTGCATTATGCAGAAAAACAGAGACAGTAATCCACTAGTATTCAGCACACTGTACAGAAAGGAAAAGAGGGAATAGGTATTTGTGTATTGCATTATGCCGACTGACCTGCACAATATAATGTTGAGAAAATAATCAATGGCAGGTTTACACACATCAGCATTTATAGCTTTCTGTTCACTGTATATTTCTATCATATATTTAATCTAACCTGATGAAAGCATTGTCAGTGGGATATCGGAGAATAATACACCGTGTCTATTAACTGCTTGCATCCCACATATTACCTACACATGCATATACTGCTCATTCCTTACAAAGTGCATGATTATAGGAGTCCCAGTCCCCAATCTGGCTCACAATCTAATTTGCCTTATAATGTGTTAATAAATTATTTTTAATTAGAAAACATTGTAAAAATTTATAGCTTTATTTCACTATTTGCTGCACATTTACATATGTGTAATTGGCCAAATAATTTGTACAACTGCCACAATATTATCGTACAATTATAATACACATTTTATTGTAATTTCGCCAAATGATCCATAATACTGTGCCTTTATCCAGCTATGGGGCTGTGCTGTTCCGCACCTCTGTTTGACCCTGATTTTTTAAGAATTTACACAAAATTTTCTGCATGTTCCATCATGCCATTTCATGGAAGTATTTTCCTCTTTAAGTTTTGTTTCCAAGGGAGAATATACCGCGTTAAAGGGAATCTGTCACCAGGTTTTTGCTGACTAATCTAAGAGCAGCAAAATGTAGGGGAAATGACTCTGATTCCAGTGATGTGTCCCTTCCTGGGCTGATTAGTGCAGTTTTTTATTTTATAAAACCAGTGTTTTATCAGCAGGAGATTATCACTAGAGGACTAGTAGACCTTTTGTACCCTATATTATTTACATGTACTATTACTTTTTACTTATTTACTTACTTACAGAGTATTTGCTCATATTGTTTTCACCCTAGGTTCTGTCTTGTAAATGGCCACAGTGTGAATGTTCACCTACACATTATACGTATACCAAAATGTGTTATAGCTAGTGTTGAGCTTTCCGATACCGCAAGTATCGGGTATCGGCCGATATTTGCCGTATCGGAATTCCGATACCGAGTACCGATACTTTTTTCGTATCGGATACCGGAATCGGAAGTCCAAAATGCAATGAGCCACTTTTGTGGCTCTGATTGGCTGCCGAAATGACGTCATCATGATGCGCTGTCTGTGCGCATCATGATGCGCCATCAGTTTGGGCCTTCGGGGGGGCTGTGCCGACTGTCCGGGGGTCTGTGCCGGCCTGCCGGTGGTCTGTGCAGGCCTGCCGGTGGTCTGTGCAGGCTCCGGGGGTCTGTGCCGGCCTGCCGGGGGAGCTGTGCCGGCCTGCCGGTGGTCTGTGCAGGCTCCGGGGGTCTGTGCCGGCCTGTCGGTGGTCTGTGCAGGCTCCGGTGGTCCCACGTCGATCTTGCGTGGAGAATAGCAGCATCAGCTGATGCTACCGTTCTCTACCAGCTCCAGGAATACAATGACGGAAGGTAGGTATCCTTCCGCACTGTATTCCTCCACCAATTTAAAAAAAAAAAAAAGTCCCTAGTCTCACTTTATGCCATTGCTGCGTGGGAAATTCCCACGCAGCAATGGCATAAAGTGAGACTAGGGACTTTTTTTTTACAGTGGTGGAGGAATACAGTGCGGAAGGATACCTACCTTCCGTCATTGTATTCCTGGAGCTGGTAGAGAACGGTAGCATCAGCTGATGCTGCTGTTCTCCACGCAAGATCGACGTGGGACCCTCGTGGACTTCTGCAGATCGGGGTAAGTATATTGGTGTTTTTTTATTTTGATATTTATTCCTCAAGGGGACAATGGCTTCGGGGATCAAAGTGACAAGTGACGGTGAGTATGTACTCTATGTTATATGTACTGTATGTCTATATGTATGTATTGTATGTAGTATATATGTATGTTGCATGCATGTAGTATATATGCAGTATATATGTAGTATGCATGTTGCATGCATGTGGTATGTAGCATGTATGTAGTATGTATGTAGCATGTAGTATATATGTAGTATGTATGTTACATGTAGTATATATAGTATATATGTAGTATGCATGTTGCATGTATGTAGTATATATGTTGTATGTATGTTGCATGCATGTAGTATATATGTATTATGTATGTAGTATGTATGTAGCATGTAGTATATATGTAGTATGTATGTTACATGTAGTATATATAGTATATATGTAGTATGCATGTAGTATATATGTTGTATGTATGTTGCATGCATGTAGTATATGTATTATGTATGTAGTATGTAGCATGTATGTAGTATGTATGTTGCATGTATGTAGCATGTAGTATATATGTAGTATGTATGTTACAAGTAGTATATATAGTATATATGTCGTATGCATGCAGTATATATGTTGTATGTATGTTGCATGCATGTAGTATATATGTATTATGTATGTAGTATGTAGCATGTATGTAGTATGTATGTTGCATGTATGTAGCATGTAGTATATATGTAGTATGTATGTTACATGTAGTATATATAGTATATATGTAGTATGCATGTAGTATATATGTTGTATGTATGTTGCATGCATGTAGTATATATGTATTATGTATGTAATATGTAGCATGTATGTAGTATGTATGTAGGATGTATGTAGCATGTAGTATATATGTAGTATGTATGTTACATGTAGTATATATAGTATATATGTAGTATGCATGTTGCATGCATGTAGTATATATGTTGTATGTATGTTGCATGCATGTAGTATATATGTATTATGTATGTAGTATGCATGTAGTATGTAGCATGTATGTAGTATGCATGTTGCATGTAGTATGTATGTTACATGTATGTTACATGTATGTATGTATGTAGTATGTATGTAGCATGTATGTAGCATGTATGTAGCATGTAAATTTTTTTTTTTTTTTTAACATTCAACACATTAGCCGGATGATGGGACTACTACTGTCCCATCATTGGCTAATGTGTCAATCACTGTCATGGTAGCAGGCATCGCCCGATGGGACTTGCAGTCCCATTGGACGATGCCTGCACAGGCCCCCGGAGCCTGCACAGCCCACCGGCAGGCTGGCACAGCCCCCCGGCAGGCCGACACAGACCACCGGAGCCTGCACAGACCACCGGCAGGCCAGCACAGCCCCCCCGGCAGGCCGGCACAGACCCCCGGAGCCTGCACAGACCACCGGCAGGCCGGCACACCCCCCCGGCAGGCCTGCACAGACCACCGGAGCCTGCACAGACCACCGGCAGGCCTGCACAGACCACCGGAGCCTGCACAGACCCCCCGGCAGGCCAGCACAGCCCCCCGAAAGGCCCGTACAGACCCCAGAGAGGCTGTACAAGGCAAAAATAGGGTTTTTCTTATTCCGATACCGGAAGTCCCATAGACTTGAATGGGACTTCCAGTATCGGAATCGGCGATACCCGATATTTTTTTTAGATCGGCCGATACCATCCGATACGATACTTTTAAGTATCGGACGGTATCGCTCAACACTAGTTATAGCTCATTTCTTTCATTTTGCTTTAGTTTTTTGTTTTTTGTACATACAGGGACGTGGCTCCCCCTTTTTGGGATATGCATCTTGCCTATATAGCTTTCCTAGGCAGGTGCAAAACAGTCAGGTCTGAGTCCTGTTTTGCCCGTCTATTTTGAGGCTTGCTAGGACATAGCGAGGCGATCTACACGAGTTAGGGACCATCCTAATTGGGTACACCTTGTTATGGTGAGATAAGCTTTACCCTCTCTTGATCAAACTAGTGCAACTAAATACCTTATGTTATTTACTTGTACTACTATTTAATTACTTAGCACAGTTTAATGGCTCATTTTCTTTTTATCCTAGGTTCTCACAGATGGAGTAGTAAAAATGATGAAACATTCCCTTTGAAGGGATATTACTATCTCCAAGATCCTATAACAATATGTAGTAGGTGTAATAATATTAATAATAATGGTAAATACCTTCAATTAAAAATGTTGTATAGTTTTTCTGATTTGCTATGTCTCTTTCCTCATGTGCAAACAATGCAGGATGTTAGATATCCACGGTTACGACCACTGATATAGTGACAGTTAGCTATTTGGTGGTGGTCGTAATCAAGGTCCTGCAATGCCTGCACATAAGGAAAGAGATATAAAGAATCAGGAAAACCATACTACATTTCTACTTGGAGGTATTTGCTAATATTATTATTACACCTGCTACATATTGGGATAGGACCTGGAGATGGGAATACCCAATTAAGGCAGGTATAACCTGTCCATGTACCATAGTACAGTATAAACACAAAAGCAAGGACCACTGTAATCAAAGTTTATTAATTTGGAATTATGAAACCAAGATCACGTTTTGTTCATACACTGTTTTAGGACAATAAATAAATTGTTATTTCTTATAAGCACACACAAGGGATAATGTATGAATATTAAAGGGTTTGTCCACAACTAGGACAACCTTTTAATGATCTAAATGTCTGGCCCCGTTAAAATAAAAAAGCTTATACTAACCTCCCTTGCTGTAACAGCAGACATGATAATTCAGAAGAATTATACTAAATTTCTATTTGGAGGTATTTTCTAATATTATTATTATTGTACCTATTACAAACTGGGATTGTATCTTGGAGATGAGAATACCACTTTAATTCCAAGTGGATGTTATCAATGAGGGGGGGGTCTACTTCTTCTCCCTGTAAAACTTGCTATAGTTTGACTTAACAAAAGTTATCCCATTAGGTGCCAAATACTTTGATTGCTAATATCTCCACAATGGAGAGGTGAAATTTAAAAAAGCAAACAAAACATTTTTTATTCCCCTCTGCAGCCACTATTACATCGTCTATCCAAATCAACATGAAAATTTGGTGAAACAGTGGAGGGCTAATTCCCAGGAGAACAGCAATCCTGAACATAAAAGGGCAGCTATACAGCCACTTCCAGGCATTTCCTCTACAATGGTCTCCTGGCCATACACTGTGCAAGGAGGGAACTGCAATACAGTTCCTTTCAAGTGAATGGGGCTGACTGCAGTATCCTCCATGACCTGGTGGGAGCGCCGCTGTGCAGGGAAAAAACTTCCATGGCCACAGTGCAGAGTCAGGGTTGCATAAGGTTTAAGCCCCATCACACACAGCGAGATCGCTGCTGAGTGACAAGTTTTGTGATACAACAGCGATCTCACCAGCGAGATCGCTTTGTGTGACACCTATCAGCGACCGGCCCCCCTGCCGGGTATCGCTAATATTGCTGGAATAGCCAGGACATTTTTTTGGTAGCTGGTCTCCCGCTGGCCAGCATGCATCGTTGCATGTGGCAGGTGGGAGACCAGTGATCAGCGAGCAGGAGCTTGTAACCAAGGTAAACAGAGGGTTTCTAAGCGCCCCGTGGCACTTAGAAACCCTCTGTGGACCTTAGTTACCAGTGCGCTGATGCAGGGAGCTGGTAACCAAGCTAAACAGCGGGTTTCTAAGCGCTGCGCTGCACTTAGAAACCTGCTGTTACCAGCTCCCTGCATCAGCGCACTGGTAACTAAGGTACACAGTGACGCCAGTGCTCGTCGTCGCTGGTGCTGATCGCTGGTGAAGCTGTCTGTTTGGAAGCTCACCAGCGATCATGTAGTGACACACCAGTGATACTGGCAAGTTGATATCGTTGTCGGGATCGCTGGTGAGTCGCTATGTGTGATGGAGCCCTTAGTCCCAGAATTGAATCCCAAAGTGTTACTGTATGTTATCTTCTTATGAGGTAATTTGTTTTATTATTTTACTGGACTTTCAGAAATGTCCACACATTCATCATTTTTGCGAAATCTGAAATACTGTGTCCAGTTAAATATGTACAGCTTCAGTTCTTGGGAAAATATGTAGTTTTCCAGGTTCCCTTTTTCTACTAAAAAGCCAAGAAACCCTAACAATTATCTGAACTGAACATTACAGACTATGTTTTTATTTCTACAAAAATCCAATGAATATAAATAATCTTTATGTGGTCTCAAAGGTGTGTTTTGCTTTCATTGTATTGTTCATAAGTTTCTTTACATCTTCTGAAATAACAGATTTGCTGTCAGGAGTTACAGCACTTCAATGTAGTTGTGCAATCAGGGATTGAGGATTCGGTTGAGCATATTCTCAAAATCACAACTGCTTTAAAAGTGTTCTTGTGGCACGAGTTGAGTGAAAATGTACTTCATAGTTGCAGGGCATATATTCTCAAAAACATGCCGACTGAATCATTGACAGGTCTTTTGTGCTGCTCTGATATAAAGAATCTCTTATTTACTCTCAAGGGGCTTCCAAGATCTCATCTTCTGTAGCGAAGAAAGCACCAAACAACAAAAAAGAAAAATGTGTGGAAAAAAATAATAAAAAAATGCTATATGCCACTGTACTGATGTAATGTGTAGTATAGCACAAAAAGAAACAATAGTCCATTTATGTTTTTTCTTTCATGTGTAACTAATAGAAACAAATCTTTTAATTTAAGTTCACCAGATTTAGCAACTTTTTCCCAAAATTTGAATTTGTGGTGAATACATTTCTTGTAAATTGTAGGTTATCCAATTGCTCTAAATAGATGTGTAAAACTCTCTGAGATCTCCAAGGACTGCATCCAACTCCTTTCAAACTCCTTAAGGTCATGTTCACACCTTCAGTATTTGATCAGTATTTTACCTCATTATTTGTAAGCCAAAACCAGGAGTGGGTGATAAATACAGAAGTGGTGATAAGTTTCTATTATACTTTTCCTCTGATTGTTCCACTCCTGATTTTAGCTTACAAATACTGATGTAAAATACTGACCAAATACTGAATGTGTCAACGTGGCCTCATGAAAACATAGCCTTATGACTCACTCAGGTGTCTGTGAATTGTGTACAAGTTCTATCTGTGATTTTCATGTCATGGTTGAAAATAAGCCATACAAATCTATGGATCTATGAAAATCATGAACAGTACGCAGATGGCATAAAGTATGCTATCTGTGTTCTGTCCATGATTTACATTATAATAGGAGAAACTGTAATCTATTTATCTTATACATGACCATCACTGATGAAACACTGATGGTAAAAACTGAAACACTGACCAAACACTAGTTGGGCACATGCAAGTATAATGTCTAAATAGTGCTAAAGGTGACACCTAATGATAAATCCAGGGCAGGATTTTGTATTGTGTTGACAGCTGCTCTGCTAATTTGAACTTTGATGCAGATCTGGAGTGTGCTGTCAGTGTGAGCTGATCTGTGCCAGAATCACCCAATTTGCATCAGTGTTCAAGTTGCTGCAGGGGCCCCAGACAGAGCAACCACAGATATCATTATATAGGCTTGTGCAGTATTCATTTATATTAATCGTCCTAAGTGAGATAACCTACTGTGACAAGTTTTCAAGCTGATGCATTAATTGTAAAGTTAAGCTTTCTCACATCTGTAGCTATGGGAAAATAAATTACTGGCATAATCATATCATTATTATTTAACTGCCTTTGGCTCGATTTCGAGCCATGGCAACTTCATGAATGAATGATCTGTTGGAAGATCTATCTTGTGCAAGCCTAGATAGGTCCACCAGGGTCTTCTCTACAGTTATCTTGATAGTATCAAGCAATCGGGTTGCTGATCTTTCTCTTTACCTTGTTCCTTTCATTCTTCTGACAAGCATGTCCTTCTTCAGTGATTGCTCTCTTCCTGTGATGGGTCCAAAGTAGGCAAGTAGTAGTTTTGGGATCCTTGCTTCAAATTACATGTCTGACTTGATTTATTCCAAAATTGATTTGTTTGTTTTTCTTGCCATCCTTCCTCAGCACCATATTTCTGATGCGTTGACTCTTTTTCTGTCTTGATTCTTTATTATCAAGGTTTCAAATTCATATGTTACCATAGTAAAGACCACAGTATGTACGAGCCTTGTCATCATCTCCAGTGAAATGTTTCTTGATTTAAAGACCTTGTCCAGTGACTTCATTGTTGATTTGCCCATAGCTCTTTTCCCATTGCTTCCGGTGTTATCGATGTGTTGTGATTTATCATTGATCCGAGTAGGATGAAGAAATTTACAACTTCCAGTTCGTCACCATCCATCTCAAATGCTTCCTGGTTGTACATAGTAGTAATTAATAGCTTTGTCTTCTTTGTGCTGAGTAGCAGTCCCATGTTCGAGCTTTTCATCTAGACTCTCCATAATAACTCCCTCATTACGTCTAGCCCTGCTGTTATGTTCAGGTCATAGTGACCCGTAAGAGAATTTGTGTGGCCCTGTAGATATTTTTCTATAAGTTTCTAAAACTTGAGAGGTTGGGTCTATTTTTTGCATCTACTATTGTATATCAATTTATTTATTTCCTAAATTATTTCAATGGGGTCGTACACGCGCTCTGCCGGGTGTATGCATTGAGATCTGCGCACCATAAAAATGGCTTTATATTGATCATTTTTGGTGCGCCGTCTATACTAAAATGTAAAGCGCATCCAGAGAGATCACTAGGTGTGCACTACATGTGTATAAAGAACGCGCTGTGTAAGAGGGCCTTATTTTGTAAAGTTGAGCTCTAAAGGCCTCCAAATGAATTTTTTTGCTAAGTAAGTCTGTCTTCCTGACTTAACTCCTTGTTTTCAGAAGGGTTCTTATCTTCTCTGATCTTATCAGTACACATATCCTAGCACACTTAGCCATTTGACCTTTCAGTTTCTTTGGACAGCAGCTCTGTATACATCTCTGTTCCAGGCTTTTTACAGTTATCTAGCTTGTTATGCTTTTCTTATTCAATTCTGTTGGTAGATTGTATATTGTAAAGGAATACTTTTACTTTATTTTTTTACATGTACTTAGTGTTATTACTGTATGATTCTGTAAGCTATAGGTCACTGCATACTGTCTGCAAAGCTGACAAACTTTTTTCAGCTAAGAGCTGTCTTTTTTTGGTTGGCTCCTCCTTTTTTTTGAAGCAGGGGGTTACTTACATTTGAAAGACTCAATATTTTAACAAGTGGTGTCGTATTCTCACAGCTCTGACTGAACGATTAGCATGTTAGATGGCTGGACATTGAGCACTGATATGTTTTGATGTAGTATAGAAGCTCTTATTGTTTTTGAAGCTGCTTGTTTTGGTTTGTTTTTTTACTACATATGTTTAGTTTGCTATTTTTCGTTCTGCTTATTACTAAGTTTTTTCTGAATAAAAAAAAATAAGGATTTCAATTTCATTTTTCTTTGTTTATTTCCAAACATGTTCCCATACAGTCTAGTAAGCTAAAGGTATAAAAATAATTGATTTAGAGTATCTAAAATCAAGATTTAATAAACCTGGTCATAGTGACCCAGGAGCAATACAAGTGTATAGTACATGGGAACAGAACAGCAGGGCTAGACTTGTTGCTATCAATGTTTTATTTTCTGCGTATTTAAGATGCTATGACCTTTTTACATGTTGTGGTGTTCACGTGTACAAAGGAATCTTGGTTGAGGAGTAAATATAAAAAAAAACAAACAAGGTATCCACGAGCACAATTTTGCAGAGCCATAGATTTTAATAGATGTAGAACAAGTATGCTTATGTTTGATCAGCTTTACACTGGGTGTACATTGTTTTAGGACTGTATTAAAGCATAGTGTAACATGCTTTTTTACATTTTGAAAAACATATACAGTACATGCCTTAAAGGGAATCTATCACCCCCCAAAATTAAAATACTAATACAATCATGTAGAGGATTTAGTCCATATAAAATGTATACCTGTAAAATCAATTTCTCCTACTTTTGTAGACAAAAAAAAAAGTTTTATTTCATATACAGATGAGGGCTCCTCAGTGTATCCTTGGTATTGTAAAGGGCTCAGTGCACTTTTCCACCCCCTCAATCTCTGTGGAATGCACCTTCCCATAGATTGACAGTGCTTCCTTGCCCAGAGTGAGCACTGCCTGAATTAAATCTAAAGCAGTGCACATCACTGACACTGCAAGAGCACACACTGTGTAAGAGCAGGCACACTATAATTCCTTTCTCCTGCCTGCATTGGCCATCCACTTCTGTGTAATCCCATGTGCAAGGTGCAGTCACTGCAAATAGGAGAGGGATTGAGAGTGCTCATGCTGACATTGTGTGCATTATGTGCGCAATCGCTGGGTTCTTGCAGTGTGCATACAGAGCTGGGAGTCAATTCAGGCAGAACTCTCTCTGGGCAAATGAGTGCTGTCAATTAACCTAAGGGGATTTACAAGACATGCTAATTAAAGAGACAGAATGGTGCCTGTCAATGAGACAACGAGTAGCTCTCATTTCCAAATGAAATGATATGGGTTTTATTCTGAAAAACTAAAGACGCGGAATCTTTACTGCAGGTATGATTTTCACGAGGGCTAAATACTTTTAACATTGAATAAGTAATTTACATCGAGTTTTGAGGGTGACAGACTCCCTTAAAATACACGCTAACGTAGATTTAATTGTACTTCATCTGACCATTGCAATCTATGGCTCTGCAAAGCTTCATCTTTGAATATCTTCTTTTTTGTGTTTCTTTTATCACTACTCACGTGAACACCCCTAAAGGTCCATTTACATTGGCAGATTATTGTGACCTTTCCTTGGAATTCTTGCGTCCCAAAAATCATGCAGTCTAAACAAGCTTACAATCACATGATGAGCAAGCATTACGCTCTTTTGTTGGGGGAAATGACTTTGAGGTTTGCTTACAAATAAGCCTACTTGAAAGCACATCATTCTGGGTAAACAGGAGATGTGCTGTCAACAATGATATTCTGTATACAGAATAATCTTTTACTCATCATTTTTTGTGCATGGAAGTGCATTCTGCCTATCTAAACCGCAAGTATAAATTTGCTCTAAAATATATTAGTACCCCTAAATGTAGCTATAGGTAGGTTGACTACAAAGAAAAGGATGCATATCTCTTATATTATGCTTATATTATGCTTATGATCATCATGAGGTTTGGTCCTGATGAAAAGGTTTGAAAACCTTGAAACACGTTGACTAGAGATGAGCGACGTTTCCTTTTTTGGGTCGAGTCGGGTTTCATGAAACCCGACTTTCTAAAAAGTCGGGTCGAACAAAATCGGCCAACTATAGGAAAAAGTCGAGGTCCGACTGAAACACGAAACCCAATGCAAGTCAATGGGGAAGCAAAGTTGGCAGGGAGTGGAGGACAGTAAATACACCTACAGTGCCCATTTCAATGCCAACTACATCAATTCTTATTACTTAAGCTTGTCAACCTTAATTTACTTCATAACAATAGTTACGCATTGAAAACTGGGGGTTATTTGGCGAAAGTTGTTGGGGGTAGGGCTGGTGCCAAGTTTTCATCTGCCCTGGGCCAAAGAGTGTCAGTGCGCCCTTTTAACACATACCACAATTCATAATGCTCCAATACGGCACAGAAATATAGGTATAGTACAATGAAAAATACTTCACTGCTTGCATGACATGACTGATATCTATTTTAAATTCTACAATAGCTCAAAAAACGGACAGTATATTACTCCGTACAGTATTATGGCCACCACCTAGTGCGCCATACAGAATAATGAGCCCCATATATTTCTCCATACAGAATAATTGGTCCCATATAAGGTTCCATACAGTATATGATGAGCTCCACATAACACTACAGTACAGTGCCTACAAGTAGTATTCAACCCCCTGCAGATTTAGCAGGTTTGATAAGATGCAAATAAGTTAGAGCCTTCAAACTTCACACAAGAGCAGGATTTATTAACAGATGCATAAATCTTACAAACCAAAAAGTTATGTTGCTCAGTTAAATTTTAATAAATTTTAAACATACAAGTGTGGGTCAATTATTATTCAACCCCTAGGTTTAATATTTTGTGGAATAACCCTTGTTTGCAATTACAGCTAATAATCATCTTTTATAAGACCTGATCAGGCAGGCACAGGTCTCTGGAGTTATCTTGGCCCACTCCTCCATGCAGATCTTCTCCAAGTTATCTAGGTTCTTTGGGTGTCTCATGTGGACTTTAATCTTGAGCTCCTTCCACAAGTTTTCAATTGGGTTAAGGTCAGGAGACTGACTAGGCCACTCCAACACCTTGATTTTTTGCCTCTTGAACCAGGTCTTGGTTTTCTTGGCTGTGTGCTTTGGGTCGTTGTCTTGTTGGAAGATGAAATGACGACCCATCTTAAGATCCTTGATGGAGGAGCGGAGGTTCTTGGCCAAAATCTCCAGGTAGGCCGTGCTATCCATCTTCCCATGGATGCGGACCAGATGGCCAGGCCCCTTGGCTGAGAAACAGCCCCACAGCATGATGCTGCCACCACCATGCTTGACTGTAGGGATGGTATTCTTTGGGTCGTATGCAGTGCCATCCAGTCTCCAAACGTCACGTGTGTGGTTGGCACCAAAGATCTCGATCTTGGTCTCATCAGACCAGAGAACCTTGAACCAGTCTGTCTCAGAGTCCTCCAAGTGATCATGAGCAAACTGTAGACGAGCCTTGACATGACGCTTTGAAAGTAAAGGTACCTTACGGGCTCGTCTGGAACGGAGACCATTGCGGTGGAGTACGTTACTTATGGTATTGACTGAAACCAATGTCCCCACTGCCATGAGATCTTCCCGGAGCTCCTTCCTTGTTGTCCTTGGGTTAGCCTTGACTCTTCGGACAAGCCTGGCCTCGGCACGGGAGGGAACTTTCAAAGGCTGTCCAGGCCGTGGAAGGCTAACAGTAGTTCCATAAGCCTTCCACTTCCGGATGATGCTCCCAACAGTGGAGACAGGTAGGCCCAACTCCTTGGAAAGGGTTTTGTACCCCTTGCCAGCCTTGTGACCCTCCACGATCTTGTCTCTGATGGCCTTGGAATGCTCCTTTGTCTTTCCCATGTTGACCATGTATGAGTGCTGTTCACAAGTTTGGGGACGGTCTTAAATAGTCAGAAAAGGCTGGAAAAAGAGATAATTAATCCAAACATGTGAAGCTCATTGTTCTTTGTGCCTGAAATACTTCTTAATACTTTAGGGGAACCAAACAGAATTCTGGTGGTTTGAGGGGTTGAATAATAAATGACCCTCTGAATAAACTTTTCACAATTTAAAAAAAAATTAAACAGAGAAATAACATTCTTTTTTGCTGCAGTGCATTTCACACTTCCAGGCTGATCTACAGTCCAAATGTCACAATGCCAAGTTAATTCCGAATGTGTAAACCTGCTAAATCTGCAGGGGGTTGAATACTACTTGTAGGCACTGTATATGTTGGTCCCCATGGACGATGCTCCAGTGTGTTATGGGCCCAAATAATGCTCCATATATAATGGGCCCCATTTCTAATGCTCCAGTGTATAATGGGCCCCGTAAATGCTGCTCCAGTGTCTGATGTCCCCCATTTGGAATGCTCCAGTATATGTTGGTCCCATGGACGATGCTCCAGTGTGTTATGGGCCCAAGTAATGCTCCATATATAATTAGCCCCATTTCTAATGCTCCAGTGTATAATGGGCCCCGTAAATGCTGCTCCTGTGTCTGATGTGCCCCATTTGGAATGCTCCAGTACATGATGGGCCAAATGGATGATGCTCCAGTGTATGATGGGCCCCATATATTATTCTCCAGTGTATATTGCTCCCCAAAAATGCTCCCAACATTTAAAAAAATAAATACCTCTCCTCGCTGGGCACTGCTCTACTCTGGACTCCTCTGCTTTGCCATTTTAAATCTCTCTGCACTTGTACTGTTTCGGTAGAGGGCATACAGACGTGATATCATCGCGCTCTCTAACCTGAATGTCACTGTCAGGAAAGGCGGAAGATGTTACGGCGGTGGAGCAGGGAGAGGTAAGTATTGCAAGTGCTGTGGCCCTGAGCAAGTATGGGGGGCCCACTCATGGGCGACGGCACTGGCACAGGGCCCCTCATAATACGACGGTGTGTCTGATGGCGAGTGGGCCCTCCCACCGGCAGAGACCCTTTTGCTTACTATGAGGGGCCCTGTGCCACTGTCATCGCCCACGAGTAGGACCCCCCCACCTGCTCAGGGAATCGGCACTTTCATCTGCACCTTCCTCTGTGTCACCGTGTAAGGTGGTATAGTATGCGGGAAGGGGCACCTGAGTTTCATCAGTGGCACATTCTGGCTCTGTAGAGTGCGAGGGGAATGTAGTGCTGTGGGTCAATGTACCAGCAGAATCATCTAGAATCATAGAATCATAGAATCATAGAATATTAGAGTTGGAAGGGACCTCCTGGGCCATCTGGTCCAACCCCCTGCTCAAAGCAGGATTCGCTAAATCATCCCAGTCAGATGTCTGTCCAGCCTCTGTTTGAAGACTTCCATTGAAGGAGAACTCACCACTTCTCGTGGCAGCCTGTTCCACTCATTGATCACTCTAACTGTCAAAAAGTTTTTTCTAATATCTAATCTGTGTCTCCTCCCATTCAGTTTCATCCCATTGCTTCTAGTCTTTCCTTGTGCAAATGAGAATAAAGTTGATCCTTCTACAATGTGACAGCCCTTTAGATATTTGTAGACAGCTATTAAGTCTCCTCTCAGTCTTCTCTTTTGCAAACTAAACATTCCCAAATCCTGCAATCTAGCAGTGGCTGTGCATCAGAGCACTCCATCTCCAATTCATGTTGGACTGGGGAATTCAGATTTTCACTTGATAACACAGGCATAGCCTGTGAAAAGAGCTCCATGGAGTAATCTGAAGTGTGGGCAGCCGCATCCTTCACTTTTAGTGGGGGTGAAGGAGACAAGGAAAGAGGTGGTTCCTGACCAGAAGCCTGCACTGACGACTCAGTGCTTGCATTTTTTTAAACTTCAGAAGAGGAGGCGATAGAGCTGAAGGCTTTTTCAGCAATGTAAGGCAAAACCAGTTCCTGATGCTCTGGCTTTAAAAGCAGTTTACCTATTCCCAGAAAAGGGAGCCTTAAAGGCCTTCTTGTGCCAGCTGATGACGCAGGCTCAACACCTCCTGCCTTAGCTGCTGTTGTGCTTTTGGCAATACCAGCAGAGGCACCACCACCACATCAGTACCAGCTGCCCCCCCCCCACATCCGTGGCCTCTTCCACCATATGTAATATTTTTTGTGAAAATGGACTAAAAATACCAGCAGATATATGGTACTGTTTCAGAAGCGGACAGCTCTATACAGTCTAGGGATAATTGTAAATATCTGTATATATTTCATGAGTCAGACACAGATGGTCATAGGCTCAGTATGGATTAGACAATAATATAAATTGTGCAAAAGGGTACAGTATCACTAGATGCAAGGTATATATAGTATAGTTTAAACATACTGAATCTCCGTATACATTTCAGGAGGCAAACACAGACGCTCTCAGGCCCAGTATGGATCCGACAACACTATAGAAAGTTGAGAAAGGGTACTATGGCGCCCCTGAGGGTACGGTCGCCACAGAGGTACTGCACCTCATCCTCAGGTAAGGAGGGATCACCACTCAGGACTCCTAACCCTGCACTCAACACACACACATGTTTGTCAGTGCTTTCTGGGTGTACCAGGCGGGAGGATGGCCTCATCCCAGACTGACTAGGAAAGGGTGTTGGGGGTTAGTGTGGAAAGTAGGTACAGTGGAAGGAGCTTAGGTAATGGAGTGTTTGTGGGCATCCAATCAGAGAGAGCAAGCTGACAGTTGATGGGTGGAGCTAGTCTGAGGTAAATGGATCTTTCTAGAGAGTTGTCAGTCGGTGACAGGACAGAGTAAGAGCAGGATTGCTGTGAGAGGGCTGAGAGTCAGAGAAGAGAGAAAAATCTTGTCCAAGCTCCTAGACTGGAAGGAAGGGGTCCTTGGGGCACGGGAAGTGCAATAAGCCACCTGTGAAGCCCGTTTCTGGAGAAGGAAGGACCAGGCCTCGTTGGGGAAGGTGGCTCATTAAGGTAGTGGAGAAATACAGGGCTCAGCTAGAAAGATGGAGGCTGAGGTAACTTTAAGTGCCTCAGTTGCAGCCGCATTCAATACTCAAAAAGGCAGCAGTTGGAATAAAGGACCCCGGAGCATGACCCACGTCGCCCGGAGTGATCCGTGACTGCCGGCTTGGGACACTGTTTAGGAAGGCCCACAGCATGAAGGAAGGGAGAGATCAGCGCAGAGACACAGCCTAGAAAGGATACAGAAGGAGGAGTGTTGAACAGGTGTTCCTGATCTACCTTTGAGTTTGCCGGACCCCTCCCTCGGATGACACAGTACCAATTGGGTCATCTTGTGAACAAAACTTTTGAGGAAAAACTCAGAAACTGCACCCAACTGTGTCCTTGGTGGCTTTTACAACTCGCGTGCTACACACGCTACACTCACCATCACCGTCAACGGCTCACAAACACCATCTCAACTGCCCTCGGATACAGCTCTGCTCGTGGAGAGCTTCATCATCTTGTCTGCTTTTACACCGGCACAGAGGATCTGCATTGCAGCATCGGCTACCCTAGCTGAGTACCACGGGTGGTGTCATGATCCCCCTTTTCCAAATGAATTATCATACCATCTTCCCCCTCATCTGAACTGTCATCTTCTTTATTGGACACCCAGGGCCACGGACCGGGTCCCAATCACCACCGTGACATACTTCCCCCTTAAAAGAGCCTGAATGGCCCAGTACTGAGTAACCCCCGGCCCTGCGTGGCGTTTCATTTTAACACCAGACAACAGGGATATATTGTATAGTTTCAACATTATAAATCTACGTATATATTTGAGGCGGCAGACACAGACGCTGTCATGGCCAGTATGGATTCGACAACAAGCTAAAAAGTAGAAAAAGGGTACAGTATCACCAGATCCAAGGTATATATAGTATAGTTTCAACATTCAAAATCTCCGTATTTATTTCAGGAGGCAGACACAGACGCTCTGAGGCCCAGTATGGATTACACAACAATATAAAAAGCAGTAAAAGGGGAATGGATCCCAAGCGTACTGCTGTATACAGTGTTGGGGTCATTTGGCGATCTACATATATATTTCAAGAGTAACACACAGCCTCTCACAGGCTCAGTATGGATCACACCATAATATAAAAAGAAGATCCGCAAGAAATAATCACACATGTGTG
This sequence comes from Dendrobates tinctorius, assembly GCF_039654945.1. Taxonomy (NCBI): domain Eukaryota; kingdom Metazoa; phylum Chordata; class Amphibia; order Anura; family Dendrobatidae; genus Dendrobates; species Dendrobates tinctorius. The sequence goes on from NW_027361692.1 coordinate 18,217,377, forward strand.
CCAATGTTCCAGGTGTCAACGATGCACTTTGAGTGGTGGGTGGAGGATGAATTTCAGGCACAAAGGGTACTGGATCAACAGATACAAGGTATATATAGTCTACTTAAAGTACAAAAAAGTTTCCGTATGTATTTCAGGAGGCAGACACATATGCTCACACGCTCAGTATGGATTTGACAATAATGTGACAAGTTGAAAAAGGGTACAGTATGACCAGATACAAGGTATATATAGTATAGTTTAAACATTCTAAATCTCCGTAGACATTTCATGAGGCAGACACAGATGCTCTCAGTCCCAGTATGCATTAGCCAAGAATATAAAAAGAATAAAAAGGTTACTGTATCACCCGATACAAGGTACATATAGTATTATTTAAATATTATAAATCTTATTTTTTTCAGGAGGCAGACACAGACGCTCTCAGGGTCAGTATGGATTACACAATATAAAAAGCAGCAAAAGGGTAATGAATCAGAAGCGTACAGCTGCATACAGTGTTGGGGTAGTTGTAAATCTCAGTAGATACAGTCATATGTTAAAGTTTGTGCACCCCTATTAATGTTAACCTTTTTTCTTTATAACAATTTTGGTTTTTGCAACAGCTATTTCAGTTTCATATATCTAATAACTGATGGACTCAGTTATATTTTTGGATTCAAGTGAGGTTTATTGTACTAACAGAAAATGTGCAATCTGCATTTTAACAAAATTTGACCGGTGCAAAAGTATGGGCACCTCAACATAAAAGTGACATTAATATTTCGTAGATCCTCCTTTTGCAAAAATAACAGCCTCTAGTCACTTCCTGTAGCTATTAATGAGTTCCTTGATCCTGGATGAAGGTATTTGTGACCATTCCTGTTTACAAAACAATTCCAGTTCAGTTAAGTTTGATGGTCGCCGAGCATGGACAGCCCGCTTCAAATCATCCCACAGATGTTCAATGATACTCAGGTCTGGGGACTGGGATGGCCATTCCAGAACATTGTAATTGTTCCTCTGCATGAATGCCTGAGTAGATTTGGAGCGGTGTTTTGGATCATTGTCTTGCTGAAATATCCATCCCCTGCGTAACTTCAACTTCGTCACTGATTCTTGCACATTATTGTCAAGAATCTGCTGATACTGAGTTGAATCCATGCGACTCTCAACTTTAACAAGATTCCCGGTGCCGGCATTGGCCACACAGCCCCAAAGCATGATGGAACCTTCACCAAATTTTACTGTGGGTAGCAAGTGTTTTTCTTGGAATGCTGTGTTTTTTAGCCTCCATGCATAACGCCTTTTTGTATGACCAAACAACTCAATCTTTGTTTCATCAGTCCACAGGACCTTCTTCCAAAATGTAACTGGCTTGTCCAAATGTGCTTTTGCATACCTCAGGAGACTCTGTTTGTGGCGTGCTTGCAGAAATGGCTTCTTTCGCATCACTCTCCCATACAGCTTCTCCATGTGCAAAGTGCGCTGTATTGTTGACCGATGCACAGTGACACCATCTGCAGCAAGATGAGGCTGCAGGTCTTTGGAGGTGGTCTGTGGATTGTCCTTGACTGTTCTCACCATTCTTCTCTGCCTTTCTGATATTTTTCTTGGCCTGCCACTTCTAGGCTTAACAAGAACTGAACCTGTGTTCTTCCATTTCCTAACTATGTTCCTCACAGTAGAAACTGACAGGTTAAATCTCTGAGACAACTTTTTGTATCCTTTCCCTGAAAAGCTATGTTGAATAATCTTTGTTTTCAGATCATTTGAGAGTTGTTTTGAGGAGCCCATGATGCCACTCTTCATAGGAGAATCAAATAGGAGAACTACTTGCAAGTGGCCACCTTAAATACCTTTTCTCATGATTTGATACACCTGGCTAAGAAGTTCAAAGCTCAATGAGGTTACAAAACCAATTTAATGCTTCAGGAAGTCAGTAAAAAGTAGTTAGGAGTGTTCAAATCAAGAAAATCATAAGGGTGCCCATACTTTTGCACCCGTCAAATTTTGTTTAAAAGCAGATTGCACATTTTCTGTTAATACAATAAACCTCATTTGAATCCAGAAATATAACTGAGTCCATCAGTTATTAGATATATGAAACTGAAATAGCTGTTGCAAAAACCAAAATTGTTATAAAGAAAAAAGGTTAACATTAGTAGGGGTGCCCAAACTTTAACATATGTCTGTATTTCCAGAGTTAGAAACAGACTCTCACTGGCCCAGTATGGATTAGACCACTATATAAAAAGCAGTAAATGGGTAAGGTATCACAAGCGTACAGCTGTATACAGTGTTGGGTTAATCTTAAATCTACAAATATATTCCTGGAGTTACAGACAGACGTTCACAGGCTCAGTATGGATTACACAAGAATATAAAAACTTGAAAAAGGGTAATGTTTTACAATCGGTCAGCTGCATACAGTGTTGGTGTCATTTTAAATCTCCTTATATTTTACCAGAGTAAGACACAAACTCTCACAGGCTCAGTATGGATTACACCCGAATATAAAAATGAGAAAAAGGGAAATATATTCGAAACCTACACCAGTGTACAGTGTTGGAGTACTTTGAAATCTTCGTTTATACTTCAGTGTCAGTCAGCCAGTCCAGACTCCGCTAGAGGAAGGTAGATGGATAAAAGTACAGACGTAAGGTCGAGTGATTTTAGATGTTTTGGAATTAGTAATCACGGGAAAACCTCCAGGGAGAATTCGCAGAGACTATGCTGACTCTCAATAACTTTAATAGTGGATACAGCTAAAACGCAAATTAGTGAAGAAAGGGTTGCTGTATCGCAGTAGCGTCGATCCCATCACCATAACTCGTCTCCATCAAATTGTGATCACAGGGAGAGCTGTAGTCATGGTCCTCACTGCCTATCATGATCTGTCTGGTCACTTTGGAGTGCAAAACACACAAGCCACAGGCCGTAGGGGATTCGATTGAATTGCCATGAGAGGAGACATTGAAAAATAGTGGCAGGAATGTCACACGTCTGTGACTATGAAAAATGTGAGAGGTGATCATAAAGCACCACTGTGTTGTGAGTTCATTTTCCCCTTCACTACTGAGGCCCGAGGAACTCCCTCTTCTGGTGAAGAAAGGTAGTGAGCCTGATTATCAAACACCTGAGCCTGATGATGATGACTGGCTGAGTGGAGTTACTGACTGGATATAAGGCTGCCGACGCCCTTCTGCCCTGCGGGTGATTTCTCTGTGGGATCCTTGGAGACCAGTCAGAATTCCTGCTCCTCTAAAGCTAAGTTTTCTGCTCGGCTTTTTGCATTTGTGCTTAGACTTTGTTTTGCTTTGTTTTTCTGGATTTCTGCCATTCCCTGCTGGGGTGTGCTGAATTCCTTTAGCTCTGTCTTCTGAAAATACCTGAGTGCTGATTTAGTTTTTGAAGCCTAGCTGCTTCAGGGTCTTTTTCATATCAGCTTGTTGGCTTATGTCTTTGATAGGGTTTTGGCAGATTGCAGACAGCAACCTTCCTTTCCTGTTCTGTTTAGCTAGCTTGGGCCCCATCGTTTGCTCAGCCTATCTTTCTATCTGTGTGAGTGTTTTTTCATCTTGCTTCACCGTCATTATATGTTGGGGGCTGCATTTTACTTTGGGGTCTGCTCTGGGGCAGTTTAGATTTCCTTTTCTGTCTTTAGGCTATTTAGCGCTCCGGCTGTGATCGAGGGGTCTAGGGCATCGTAGGAACCCCCCACGGCTACTGCTAGTTGTGTTGATAGGTTCAGGGGTCTGCAATCTGATAGTTGCCTACTTCTCTGGTTTTCTGGACGTAGCTTCTATTTTTGTGTTTGCCTCCTACGGTGACTCATTCATAACAGAATCACCCGCCATACCGCAGATCCTAGGGTACTCATTAGCAGGAAAGAATTGAAAAAAAAAAAGTGTATATTCTTGCCTCTATATCTCTGAGGCCGTAGGGGGAATTTTTTTTTTCCTCTCAATGGAGATAAAGCAATTGTCTGATCGTGTGGAGCAGCTCGCTGCGGAAGTGCGGGGAATTTCCGCCTACCTTGCTCATTCACATGCTGCTGAACCAAAGATTCCTACACCTGATGTATTTTTTGGGGATCGGTCTAAATTTTTGAATTTCAAAATTAATTGTAAATTATTTTTTGCCTTGAAGCCTAACTCATCAGGGAGCTCCGCGCAGCAAGTTAAAATTGTCATCTCTTTGCTGCGTGGCGATCCCCAGGATTGGGCGTTTTCTTTGAAACCAGATGATCCTATTCTGACTAATGTGAATGCATTTTTTCAGGCCTTGGGGTTGTTGTAGGACGAACCTAATGCCATTGATCAGGCTGAAAAGACCCTGCTGGCATTGAACCAGGGTCGTGATTCTGCAGAATTGTACTGTCAAAAATTCCGAAAGTGGGCAGTACTTACTACCTGGAATGATAATGCCTTGGCTGCTCTCTTTCGGAAGGGGTTGTCAGAAGCCGTAAAAGATACTATGGTGGGATTTCCTGTTCCCTCTGGTCTTGACAATTCTATGTCATTAGCCATTCAGGTTGATTGGCGTTTGCGCGAACGCAAAGCTGCACGAGAGGTGTTGCCACCTGTTGAACAAATGTCTGAACCTATGCAATGTGATAGAGTTTTTTCCAGAGAGCAGCGTCAGGAGTTCAGAAGGCGTAATAAGTTGTGTTTTTTCTGTGGAGATGCCTCGCATATTATTTCTGTCTGTCCTAAACGAGAGAAACTCTTTGTACACACGTTTTCTGTTGGTAGTGTTCAACCTAAGTTTCTTCTGGCTATTACTCTGATCTGCTCCCTGTCCACATTTTCCGCCAAGGCTTTTGTGGATTCGGGAGCAGCCCTAAACCTAATGGACTTGGATTTTGGTAAACGTTGTGGATTTCCGATGACACCTCTGCAGACGCCTATCCCTTTGAGGGGGATTGATGCTACTCCTTTGGCTAAAAATAAACCTTAGTTTTGGACCCAGGTGGTAATGCGGGTCGCCCCAGACCATCAAGAAAATTGCAGATTTTTGGTGTTGCATAATCTACATGATACTATTGTTCTGGGGTTTCCCTGGTTACAAATTCATAATCCAGTTTTGGATTGGAAATCTGTGTCTGTGGTGAGTTGGGGTTGTCGGTGTGCCTTTAGTGAGGCTCCGGTGTTTTCCACCTCTCCTCAGTCGCATGATGTTCCTGATTATTTGGCGGACTTTTATGATGTATTTAGTGAGAATGAGTCTGCGTCTCTGCCTCCTCATAGGAGTTATGGCTGTGCAATTGAACTGAGCCCGGGGTGTAAATTTCCCAAGGGTCGGCTCTTCAATTTATCTGTACCCGAGCATGAGGCTATGCGATCCTATATTAAGGAGGCGTTGGAGAAGGGTCATATTAGACCATCCTCGTCACCCTTAGGTGCCGGGTTTTTTTTTGTAGCCAAAAATGATGGATCATTAAGACCTTGTATTGATTATCGTGCCCTCAACAAAATTACTGTTAAATATCAGTATCCGTTATCCCTGATTTCTGATCTATTCTTCAGAGTTAAAGGTGCTTGCTGGTTTACCAAGCTTGACCTCAGGAGGGCGTATAATCTTATTCGCATTAAGCATGGGGATGAATGGAAGACGGCGTTTAATACTCCGGAGGGACATTTTGAGTACCTGGTGATGCCTTTTGGGCTCACTAATGCCCCTTCTGTCTTCCAGTGCTTCATGAACGATATTTTCCGAGATTTTGTCGATAAATTTTTGATTATCTATCTGGATGATATTTTGATCTTCTCCAAGGATTGGGATTCTCATGTGGAACATATTCGGACTGTGTTCCGGATCTTGAGGGAGAATTCCCTGTATGTCAAAGGATCTAAATGCCTTTTTGGAGTACAGAGGATTTCTTTTTTGGGATTTATTTTGTCCCCGTCAACTATTGAAATGGACCCGGCCAAGGTACAGGCCATTTACGATTGGTCGGTCTTTTTGGTGGCCCTCCTTGTCTCGTGATGTCAGGAATTTTGTGCAGTCCTGTGGGACGTGCTCCCGGTCTAAATCGTGTTCTCGCTCTAGTGGGTTGTTGATGCCTTTGCCTGTCCCCAAGAGGCCATGGACCCATATTTCAATGGATTTCATCTCTGATATGCCTGTCTCTCAAAGGATGACTGTTATTTGGGTGATTTGTGATAGGTTCTCTAAGATGGTTCATCTTGTACCACTCCCTAAGTTGCCGTCTTCCTCTGAGTTGGTGCCCCTGTTTTTACAACAGGTGGTTCGCTTGCACGGGATTCCTGAGAACATTGTATCTGACAGAGGAGTCCAGTTTGTGTCTAGATTTTGGAGAACTTTCTGTTTCAAGCTGGGAATTCAGTTGTCCTTCTCCTCTGCTTTTCACCCTCAGACCAATGGGCAGACAGAGAGAACAAACTAGACCTTGGAGACATATTTGAGATGTTTTATTTCTGCCGATCAGGATGATTGGGTTTCATTTTTGCCCTTGGCCGAATTTGCTTTAGATAATAGAGCTAGTTCTGCCACTTTGATGTCACCTTTTTTTTGTAACTTTGGGTTTCATCCTCGATTTTCTTCAGGGCAGGTGGAGCCCTCTGCCTGCCCAGGTGTTGACACTGTGGTGGAGAGAATGCACCAGATCTGGGACCAAGTGGTGGATAAGTTATCTCTCTCAGGAAAAGGCCCAGCGGTTTTCCAACCGACATAGGACCATTGGTCCCCAGTTTAAGGTTGGTGATATGGTGTGGTTATCATAAAAAAATATTGCTATGAAAGTGGCTTCTCCTAAGTTTAAGCCTAGATTTATTGGACCTTACATGATTTTGGAGATTATTAATCCGGTCTCTTTTCGTTTGGCTCTTCCTGTCACATTTAAAATCCATAATGTGTTCCATAAATCTTTGTTGAAGAGGTTTGTTGAACCTGTTGTTCCGGGGGTGGCACCTCCAGACCCTGTATTGGTTGAAGGTAACATGGAATATGAGGTAGAGAAAGTACTGGATTCCCGTCTGGCTAGACGGAGTCTCCAGTATTTGGTTAAGTGGAAGGGTTATGGTCAGGAGGATAATTCCTGGGTCTCTGCCTCTGATATTCATGCCAAAAGATTGGTGCGTGCCTTTCATCGGGCTCACCCTGATCGCCCTGGTGGCGTGGTTGAGGGTTCGGTGACCCCTCCTCAAGGGGGAGGTACTGTTGTGAGCTCATTTTCCCCTTCACTACTGAGGCCCGAGGAACTCCCTCTTCTGGTGAAGAAAGGTAGTGAGCCTGATTATCAAACACCTGAGCCTGATGATGATGACTGGCTGAGTGGAGTTACTGACTGGATATAAGGCTGCCGATGCCCTTCTGCCCTGCGGGTGATTTCTCTGTGGGATCCTTGGAGACCAGTCAGAATTCCTGCTCCTCTAAAGCTAAGTTTTCTGCTCGGCTTTTTGCATTTGTGCTTAGACTTTGTTTTGCTTTGTTTTTCTGGATTTCTGCCATTCCCTGCTGGGGTGTGCTGAATTCCTTTAGCTCTGTCTTCTGAAAATACCTGAGTGCTGATTTAGTTTTTGAAGCCTAGCTGCTTCAGGGTCTTTTTCATATCAGCTTGTTGGCTTATGTCTTTGATAGGGTTTTGGCAGATTGCAGACAGCAACCTTCCTTTCCTGTTCTGTTTAGCTAGCTTGGGCCCCATCATTTGCTCAGCCTATCTTTCTATCTGTGTGAGTGTTTTTTCATCTTGCTTCACCGTCATTATATGTTGGGGGCTGCCTTTTACTTTGGGGTCTGCTCTGGGGCGGTTTAGATTTCCTTTTCTGTCTTTAGGCTATTTAGCGCTCCGGCTGTGATCGAGGGGTCTAGGGCATCGTAGGAACCCCCCACGGCTACTGCTAGTTGTGTTGATAGGTTCAGGGGTCTGCAATCTGATAGTTGCCAACTTCTCTGGTTTTCTGGACGTAGCTTCTATTTTTGTGTCTGCCTCCTACGGTGACTCAATCGTAACACCACTGTATCCGATTGGGAGTTGACGTCCATTACAAATGGTAGCCATTGGTAATCTCAAGGTAGAGGCCAGCAGGACAGGACATAGCTACATTTTAACCATCATCGATCAGTACACCAAATTTGTAGTAGCCGTCTCTGTGACGGATTTAACTGGCCAGACTACACAGCGGTGGAGCAGGGAGAGGTAAGTATTGCAAGTGCTGTGTCCCTGAGCAAGCAGGGGGGACCAACTCGTGGGTGCCGGTACTGGCACAGGGCCCCTCATAGTACGCCAGTGTGTCTGACGGCGAGTGGGCCCCCCACCATCAGAGACACTTTATTGTACTTTGATGAGAGGCCCTGTGCCAGTGCCGTCACCCAAGGGCTGGGCCACACACCTGCTTAGGGCAACAGCACTTGCCCGGGTGCCGCAGGTGTTGACCCCTGGCCTGGGGTGGGGGGGTAGCCCATTTCGGGTGGTTTAAAAAGTAGCATATGTTGATGTGTAGGCTGGACTTTCAGCTGCTGCAATGGAGGATTTGGAGAAGTCAGAGGAAGAGGAGGACAAAAGTGAGCCTTTTTTCTGGCAACCTATGTGTTATCACGTGAGGGTGGGCCAAAATCTTTTGAAACCCATGCATGGTTCATTTTAATGAAGGTTAGATCATCAACATTTTGGGTCATCAGACGGGTCCTTTTTTTTTGCCAGGATTGATCCAGCATCACTGAAGACTCTTTCAGATAGCACACTTCCAGCATGGCAAGCGAGCTCCTGTAAGGCATAATGTGCCAATTCAGGCCATGAGTCCAGTTTTGAGGCCCAATAATCAAAGGGAAATGACCTGTGAGGGAGAACCTCGATATGGGAGGAGAAGTAGTTTGCCACCATAGTTGACAACTGATGTCTCCTGTCACTTGCAATCGATTCTGTATTAGCTGTCGTGTGCGTGGGACTTGAGAAATCAGACCACAACATGGTCAGGAAACCCCTGTCTCCAATGCCAGTTCGACTGTGTGCACCACGAACACCTCTTCCATTTTGCCCACTACGGCTCGTGGGAGAACCAGCTACACTGCTGTGTGCTGGGAATGCCTCAAACAACCTGTTTACCAGAGTTGCTTGTTTGTTAGCCAATATTAGCTCTAGGTTCTCCTGTGGCATGATGTTGTGTAATTTGCCTTTATAGCATGGATCGAGGATGCTGGCCAACCAGTAGTCATCATCCCTCATCATTTTGGCAATGCGGGGGTCCCTTTTTAGCATCCACAAGGCATAGTCACACATGTGGGCCAATGTTCCAGGTGTCAATGCTGCACTGCCAGTGGTGGGTGGAGGAGCACTTTCTGGCAAATCCACATCCCTCCAGTCATGCACAAACCCTGTACCTGACCTTGGCACGCCCACATGTTCTCTTGCCCCCTGAGAAGCATCCTCCTCCCCAAAATAATCATCCCCCTCATCCTCCTCCTCATCTTCCTCTTCTTCCTCCACCTTGTCCACACCATTTCCCTGACCGGACAATGGCTGACTGTCATCAAGGCTTCCCTCCTCTTCCTCCTCCTGTTGCTCCTCAGCTGCAGACGCCTGATCCTTGATGTGCGTCAAAGTTTGCATGAGCAGACGCATAAGTGGTATGCTCATGCTTATGATGGCATCATCTGCACTTACCAGCCGTGTGCATTCGTCAAAACACTGAAGGACTTTACAGAGGTCTTTCAGCTTTGACCACTGCACACCTGACAATTTCATGTATGCCCTCAAACTGCCTGCCCCTGTATCCTCCCACAAATGCATTACAGCCTGCCTCTGTTCTCACAGCCTCTCAACCAAGTGCATGGTGGAGTTCCATCTTGCAGCAACGTCTATGATTAGGCGGTGCTTGGGGAGGTTGAGTGATCGCTGCAGCTTCTGCATACGACTGGAGTGGATGTTTGAGCGATGGATGTGCGAGCACAGTCTTCGCACCTTATAGAGCAGGGCTGTTAAATCCAGATAACTATTTAGGAAGCACTGCACCACCAGGTTCAAGGTGTGAGCCAGGTAAGGTATGTGTGTGAGTTTTGAAAGGGCTATGTTTGCCACAAAATTCCACCCATTATCACTGACTACCTTGCCTGGCTCAAGATGTAGACTGCCCAGCCATGACTCAGTTTGTCGATGCAAGTACTCGGCAAGTACCTCCGTGGTGTGTCTACTGTCTCCCAAACACATCATTTTTAAAACAGCCTGCTGCCGCTTACCACTAGCTGTTCGATAGTGGGACACCTTGTGTGCAACACTGACAGATGTGGATGGAGAGCTCGTGCGACTGCACTCTGCCGACGAGCTTTTGCTTCTGGAAGAGAAGGAGGGTTGAACGCCTACACCCAACTGTTTCCTATACCGTGGACTAGGCAGCATTGTTCCACCACCACTGTCCCCTGTGGAGCCTGCATCCACCACATTAACCCAGTGCGCAGTGATGGACACGTAACTGTCCTGGCCATGCCTACTGGTCCATGCATCTGTTGTGAGGTGCACCTTTCCACTCATTGATTGTCCATGCACTAAAACAATGCGGTCTTTCACATGCCGGTGGAGGGCAGGGATGGCTTTTTGAGAAAAGAAGTGCCAACTGGGTAGGTCATAGCGTGGGACAGCGTAGGCCATGAGCTCTCAGAAAGCTTCGCTTTCTACCAAACTGAAGGGCATTATCTCTAATGAAATCAGTTTGGCAATGTAGGTGTTCAAAGCCAGTGTACGTGGATGAGAGGATGAGTACTTTCTTATCCTACTCAGAGTGTCTGGTAGGGTGAGCTGGACTTGAGAGCTGCATATGGGGGAACTAGCATTGGACATGACGGACTGAGTAGGGGTTGATGATGGTGAGGGTGTTAATGGCCTAGATTCAGTGTTTCCTCGCAAAAATATTGTGTTTACGTGACTGGTTTACTGGTTTGGCCTAGCAACGACACCTCAACATTTCTTGATGGTGTTGTGCTTAGCGGTAGACTTACAGTGGGGGAAGCCATGGACCATTGCCGGATAACTTGAGTCGGAGCAGGTGCACATGTGCTACCTGAGCTTTTGTAGTCCTTCCATGCTTGCAAGTGCATGTTGGTTAAACGTCTAAGCATGCAACTGGTATTCAAATTTCTTAGATTTTTCCCTCTGCTAAAGGTCCTTCGGCACTTCTTACAGATAACATTTGCGTCATCAGTAGGATTTTGTTCAAAAAAGTGCCACACTGCATTCTTCCTACTATGGTACAAATTTTCAGGGCTTGCACGTTGTGCTAATTTTACCATCTGGCCAAGCTGTCCTGCAAGTCTTTTAGTTTTCTTGCCAAGTTTTTTGACAGCTACGGGCCTGCCAGATAACCGCTGCTGCGATCACGATGCCTGCTGTGGATCCTTCTCCTGTTCTGACCTATTGTCAACAGCACCCTCTTCCCCCATTGGATGCCAATCCGGGTCAACAACTGGGTCATCCATGACCTCATCTTCTTCATCTGCACCTTCCTCTGTACCTTCCTCTGTGTCACTGTGTAAGGTGGTATAGTATGCGGGAAGGGGCACCTAAGATTCATCAGGGCCTGATTTGGGCTCAGTAGACTGCGAGGGCAATGTAGTGCTGTGGGTGAATGTACCAGCAGATTTGTCTAGCAGTGGCTGTGCATCAGTGCACTCCATGTCAGATTCATCTTGGACTGGGCAATTCAGGATTTGACTTGATAACCCTGGAATGGTATGTGAAAAGAGCTCCATGGAGTAATCTGAAGTGTGTGCTGCCCCAACCTTCACTTTTGGTGTGGGTGAAGGACACAATGAAAGGTGTTGTTCCTGACCAGAGGTCTGCACTGACAACTCTGTGCTTGCAGTTTTTGTAACTTCAGAAGAGGAGGCAATAGAGCTGGAGGCTGTTTCGGCAATGTAAGCCAAAACCTTTTCCTGATGCTCCGGCTTTAAAAGCGGTTTACCTACTCCCAGAAAAGGGAACCTTAAAGGCCTTCTTGTGCCAGACGATGACACAGGCTCAACACCTCCTGCCTTAGCTGCTATTGTGCTTTTGCCAGAACCAGCCGATGCACCACCACCACCACCATCAGTACCAGCTGCACCCCCCCGCCCACGTCTGTGGCCTCTTCCACCAGACTTCCACATGTTTGGGAAAATGTACCAAAAATACCAGCAGAGAAATGGTACTTTATGAGTAGCGTACAGCTGTGTAAGGTGTATGTAAGAAGTGAAATCTCCGTATATATTTTGTGGGTCACAGACGCTCACCCAGTATGTATTTCACCATAATCCAACAAGCAGATATACGGTACTGTATCAGAGGTGTACAGCTGTATACTTTGTTGGTGAAACTGTCAATCTCCATATATGTATTTACGGAATGTCGCACACACACGCTGACTCTGTTTTGATGTGACTGTAATAAGATCACCAGATATCCGATACTGTTTGACAATCGGACTGCTTAATACGGTGTATAGAGAAATGGAAATGTCCGTATATGTATTTATGGAGTGTCACACACACACACTGACTCTGTGTAGATGTGACCGTATTAAGAACATCAGATATACAATACTGTTTGAGAATTGGACAGCTCAATGCGGTGTATGGAGAAATGGAAATGTCCATATATGTATTTGCGGCGTCTCACAGACACACGCTGACTCTGTGTAGATGTGACCGTAATAAGAACACCAGATATCCAATACTGTTTGACAATCGGACTGCTCAATACGGTGTATAAAGAATTGGAAATGTCCGTATATGTATTTATGGAGTGTCACACACACATGCTGACTCTTTGTAGATGTGACAGTAATAAGAACACCAGATATCTAATACTGTTTGACAATCGGACTGCTCAATACGGTGTAAAAAGAAATGGAAATGTCCGTATATGTATTTATGGAGTGTCACACACACACGCTGACTCTGTGTACATGTGACAGTAATAAGAACACCAGATATCGAATACTGTTTGACAATCTGACTGCTCAATACGGTGTATAAAGAAATGGAAATGTCCATATATGTATTTATGGAGTGTCACACACAAACGCTGACTCTGTGTAGATGTGACAGTAATAAGAACATCAGATATCCAATACTGTTTGACAATCGGACTGCTCAATACGGTGTATAAAGAATTGTAAATGTCCGCATATGTATTTATGGAGTGTCACACACACACGCTGACTCTTTGTAGATGTGACAGTAATAAGAACACCAGATATCTAATACTGTTTGACAATCGGACTGCTCAATACGGTGTATAAAGAAATAGAAATGTCCGTATATGTATTTATGGAGTGTCACACACACACACACGCTGACTATTTGTAGATGTGACAGTAATAAGAACACCAGATATCAGATACTGTTTGACAATTGGACTGCTCAATACGGTGTATAGAGAAATGGAAATGTCCGTATATGTATTTATGGAGTGTCACACACACGCGCTGACTCTGTGTAGATGTGACAGTAATAAGAATACCAGATATCCGATACTGTTTGACAATCGGACTGCTCAGTACTGTGTTTAAAGAAATGGATACTGTTTGATAATCGCACACCTCTATATGGTGTATGTATGGAAAAATGTTAATCTCCATATATTTTTTTAAGGAGTCACACACATATAGTATGTATTTGTCCATGATACCAGCCGATACACGGTAGTGTGTGAGGAGCATACACCTCTATACGGTGTGTGAAAAAATGTATGCTCAGTATCTACTGTGCAGAAAAAAAGGAATAAAAGGATTTTTGCTTTTAAAAAAGCAGTCTGCACAGCAGTGTGCAAACAGCAATACAGCTATCAGGGAGCCTATAAGGCAGCCTAATAACCAACAGAGCTGCTGCACAAAAAATTGTGAAAAAATGAAGGATTGGTAACTGTGCAGAAAAAAGGAATAAAAATATTTTTGCTTTTAAAAAAGCACTCTGCACAGCAGTGTGCAAACCGCAATGCAGCTATCAGGGAGCCTTATAAGGCAGCCTAATAACCAACAGAGCTGCTGCACAAAAATATATCCTCCCCTGTCACTGCACACTATACAGTTGTGTTTTACAGTGACATTCGCTATCAGCATAAGAAATTTTCTTTTCTTTTTCCCTGCCTCAACACTCTTCCTATTGAGAACAATCAGCAGCAACCTCTCCCTATACTAAGATCGGCAGAAGTAAGATGGCGGTCAGTGGTTACGGCCTTTTATAGGCACTGTGACACCACACAAAGCCAGCCAATCACTTGCATGCCCTTCTCTAACATGGTGGGGGCCGCTGCCGATGTAATCGCGTTGCCAACAGTGTGCGTCCTTCATGATTGGCTGAAAATAGGCGCTGGAAGGATTGTGGGAAACATGACTTTGGCGCTCAAGTCGACGACCTCATGGCCGACCTCACGCTATGGTTGGGTTTCTGAATTTGGCCGACCCGCTTCGCTCAACTCTAACGTTGACATAAACTGCATTCTTTCTTCACCTTTGTGTGTGATTGTACCTTTGGATTTTGGACAGTGTGGACTCTGAACCACCATATTACTCATTTATTGCAATATTTTGAATACTAGGCAGCCACCCCATGGCTATTTGGTGGATTAATCTGGAAAATCTGGAAAATCTGGACGACAGCTGTTTTGCATGAGTGTGTGCTTCTACAGCTGTAGAAGACCTGTAGAAGCACACACTCATGTCAAACAGCTGTCATCCTGATTTTGTATCCAGCAAAAAAACTATCCTGCCTCTGCTATTTTAAGATGTCCAAATAAAGCATTGGAATGTTAAGATGTTGAGTGCCATCTACTATCTTTTCTTCACATATTTATATTAGCAATTTGCACCTGTGCTGTCCTCACCTTTATGATAGAGAACCTACAGCATCCTGTTGTGCATTTATGTCTGGACATGGTATTGCAAGTATGGCTTTTTTTCTCAATGATATTTTACAATGGAGGTGAACCTTTAATTTCTAGAGTGGGAGAAGAGGGTTGCATTGACAATCCAACACATTGAGCAACACTTTGAACACATTTTATAAGTGGTCATAAACTTGTAAATAACTCATCAAAGAATAAAGTTATGTTAAAACCAAGCACATCCTTGTTTTTCTTGTGAAATTCTCAATAAATTTGATGTGTCACATGACCCTCTTCTCATTGAAAAAAATAAAGTTGGATCCAAAATGACCAACTTCAAAATGGCCGCCATGGTCACCACCCATCTTGAAATGTTCCCCCCCTCCCATATACTAATGTGCCTCAAGCACGAAGTTGATATCACCAACTAATCCCATTTTATTTAGGTGTATCCATATAAATGGCCCACCCTGTGTATAGTAAGCTTGCTTATCAAATCTGTGGCTCTTTTATTGCATCCACACAGTAAACTTGTTTCTGTTATTGAATCTATGTAATAAGCCAAGTTCTGTTATTATATCTACAGTATGTTGTAAGCTTGGTTCTGTTACTATACGGTATATATTTAATGAGTTTGGTTTTAGTAACATATATATGCAGTAAAACTGGCAATCTATGCATTAAGCTTAGTATTGTTACCTTATCTGTGTACTGTCATATTTTTGGTTAAGATGTTTGTATAGAATTAGTTTGATGTGTTGAGTCCCTGTATGTTAAATTTCAAATGGATTTTTCATGGTTCATGTCTAAGACAACTAGTAATAAACTAGATGTGTATTTCCTGAAGGAAATACAGATAGTGCTTTGAAATGGTGCCCAGGCTGCCCCTTTAAGATAAACTTGCCGGCTGCCCCTGCAAGACTTTCAACTCAGGATCCGTTTTAACTGTGGGTGCCTCTCAGGGGCCACTTTGGCCTGTGGGGCCCCTCAGGGTCTGATTTTGAGGGTGGGGCCCATCAGGGTCCAATTTTGTGGGTGGGGCCCCTCAGGGTCCGATTTTGTGGGTGGGGCCCCTCAGGGTCCAATTTTGTGGCTGGGGCCCCTCAGGGTTTGATTTTGTGGCCGGGGCACCTCAGGGTCTGATTTTGTGGGTGGGGCCTCTCAGGGTCCGATTTTGTGGCCGGGGCCCCTCAGGGTCCAATTTTGTGGGTGGGGCCCCTCAGGGTCTGTTTTTGCGGGTCAGGCCCCTCAGGGTCTGATTTTGTGGGTGGGGCCCCTCAGGGTCTGATTTTGTGGGTGGGGCCCCTCAGGGTCTGATTTTGTGGCCGGGGCCCCTCAGCGTCCAATTTTGTGGGTGGGGCCCCTCAGGGTCCGATTTTGTGCCAGGGCCCCTCAGGGTCTGATTTTGTGGCCGGGGCCCCCCAGGGTCCGATTTTGTGGGTGGGGCCCCTCAGGGTCCGATTTTGTGGCCGGAGCCCCTCAAAATCTGATTTTGTGGGTGGGGCCTCTCAGGGTCCGATTTTGTGGCGGGCCCCTCAGGGTCTGATTTTGTGGGTGGGGCCCCTCAGGATCCGATTCGGTGGCCTGGGCTCCTCAGGGCTTGAATTGGTGGACGGGATCCCTCAGGGTCCGATTTTGTGGCCGAGGCCCCTCAGGGTCCGATTTTGTGGGTGGTGCCCCTCAGGGTCCTATTTGGTGGGTGGGGCCACTGTAGGTCCGATTTGTATGCTGGGGTCAATCAGCCTCCGATTTGGAGCCTGGGGTCACTCAGCTTTCAATTTAGCGCGCCGGCCCTTTAAGACTCATTTTGGTGCGCCGGCCCTGTGGGGTCATGTAAAGTTCGTAGGCGTTGGCATAGTAACTGGGTGTGCCTGCGCTTATCAATCAGCTGAACTGCCATTTGAATCGCCTCACGACTGCCCCATTACTCCTATGGCAACATTTTCCCATTGAAATGCATTGAGACAGTGCATTCCAATGACGGGAAAAAAAATTTCAAACGCAAATTGCACAAAAACTACAAATCCGATCGACACAAAAAATACTTAGCACACCACTCGTGGACGCTCGCTTCGAAACGACACCTCAACGGAGTCTGTGCATGTAGCGGTTCGGGCCGCATTATAATAATAATAAGAAGAATAAGTTAGCAGCGTTCGGATTACAAGATAGTGCTTTTTTCAAAGCACTATAATTATTATTATTATTATTATTTCTTTAGCACCAACATATTCGGCTAGCTCTTTAGATTTTGGAGGGGACATGTACAGATAATAAAAACATTATAGAAAAACCCATAAATTAACAGATTCCAAGAGGAATGAGGGCCTTGCTCGCAATCATACGTACAATCTATGAGGAAACAGGAGAGACACGAAAGGAGAATGGTAAAAAATGCTGGTATTGTATGATCTAGTCATAAATAAAATACTGTATTAGTTAACATTTTTTTCTGTACCTTTAACCCTTTCACCCCCTAGGGTGGCTTGCACGTTCGTGACCGGGCCAATTTTTACAATTCTGACCACTGTACATTTATGAGGTCATAACTCTGGAACGCTTCCATGGATCCCGGTGATTCTGACACTGCTTTCTCGTGACATATTGTACTTCATGTTAGTGGTAAAATTTCATTCAAATAACTTGCGTTTATTTGTGAGAAAAATGGAAATTTGGCAAAAATTTTGAAAATTTCGCAATTTTCCAACTTTGAATTTTTATGCCCTTAAATCACAGAGATACGGCCCACAAAAAACTTGATAACTAACATTTCCCACATGTTTACTTTACATCAGCACAATTTTGGAACCAAAATTTTTTTTTGTTAGGAAGTTATAAGGGTTAAAAGTTGACCAGCGATTTCTCATTTTTACAACACCATTTTATTTTTAGGACCACATCACATTTGAAGCCACTTTGAGGGGTCTATATGATAGAAAATACCCAAAAGTGACACCATTCTAAAAACTGCACCCCTTAAGGTGCTCAAAACCACATTCAAGAAGTTTATTAACCCTTTAGGTGCGTCACAGGAATTTTTTTGAATAGTTAAAAAAAAATGAACATCTAACTTTTTTTCATAAAAAAAATAATTCAGGTTCAATTTTTTTTATTTTACCAAAGGTAACAGGAGAAATTGGACTGCAAAAGTTATTGTGCAATTTGTCCTGAGTATGCTGATACCTGATATGTGGGGGGGAATGACTGTTTCGGCGCATGGCAGAGCACAGAATGGAAGGAGCGCCGTTTGACTTTTTCAATGCAAAATTGGCTGGAATTCAGATTGGACGCCATATCACGTTTGGAGAGTCCCTGATGTACCTAATCAGTGGAAACCCCCAACAAGTGACCCCATTTTGGAAACTAGACCCCCCAAGGAACTTATCTAGATATGTGGTGAGAACTTTGAACCCACAAGGGCTTTACAGAAGTTTATAACATACAGCGATACAATTAAAAAATCATATTTTTTCCACAAAAATGATCTTTTCACCCCAATTTTTATTTTCCCAAGGGTAACAGGACCCTAAAAGTTATTGTGCAATTTGTCCTGAGTACGCTGATACCCCATATGTGGGTGTAAATGACTATTTGGGCGCATGGCAGAGCTCGGAAGGGAAGCAGCGCCATTTGACGTTTTTGGCTGGAATTGAGATCGGACATCATGTCGCGATTGGAAAACCCCTGATGTACCAAAACAGTGGAAACCCCCACAAATGACACCATTTTGGAAACTAGACCCCCTAAGGAACTTATCTAGATGTGTGGTGAGCACTTTGAACCCCCCAGTGCTTCACAGAAGTTTATAACGCCCGGGCGTGAAAATAAAAAAATTGTATTTTTTCCACAAACATGATCTTTTAGTCACCATTTTTTATTTTCCCAAGGGTACCAGGAGAAATTGGACCCCAAAAGTTGTTGTCCAATTTGTCCTGAGTATGCTGATACCCCATATATGGGAGAAAACTACTGTATGGGCACACGTCAGGGCTCGGAAGGGAAGTAGTGACGTTTTGGAATGCAGACTTTGATGGAATGGTCTGCGGGTGTCATGTTGCCTTTGGAGAGCCCCTAATGTACCTAAACAGTGGAAACCCCCCACAAAAGACCCCATTTTGAAAACTAGACCCCCTAAGGAACTTATCTAGATGTGAGGTGAGCACTTTGAACCCCCAAGGGCTTCACAGAAGTTTATAATGCCAGGGCATAAAAATAAAAAAATCGTATTTTTTCCACAAACATGATCAATTAGTCCCCAATTTTTTTATTTTCCCAAGGGTAACAGGAGAAATTGGACCCCAAAAGTTGTTGTCCAATTTGTCCTGAGTACGCTGACACCCCATATGTGGGATAAAACTACTGTATGGACACACGTCAGGGCTCGGAAGGGAAGTAGTGACGTTTTGGAATGCAGACTTTGATGGAATGGTCTGCGGGTGTCATGTTGCAGAAACCCCCACAAATGACCCCATTTTGGAAACGAGACCCCCTAAGGAACTTATCTAGATGTGTGGTGAGCACTTTGAACCCCCAAGGGCTTCACAGAAGTTTATAATGCCCGGGCATGAAAATAAAAAAATCATATTTTTTCCACAAACATGGTCAATTAGTCCCCAATTTTTTCATTTTCCCAAGGGTAACAGGAGAAATTGGACCCCAAAAGTTGTTGTCCAATTTGTCCTGAGTACGCTGACACCCCATATGTGGGAGAAAACTACTGTATGGACACACGTCGGGGCTCGGAAGGGAAGCAGTGACGTTTTAGAATGCAGACTTTGATGGAATGGTCTGCGGGTGTCATGTGCGTTTGGAGAGCCCCTGATGTACCTAAACTATTGAAACTCCCAGAAGTGACCCCATTTTGGACACTAGACCCCCCCACGGAACTTATCTAGATGTGTGGTGAGCACTTTGAACCCCCAAGTGCTTCACAGAAGTTTATAACACTCGGACGTGAAAATAAAAAAATCATTTTTTTCCACAAAAATGATATTTTTGCCCCCAATTTTTTATTTTCCTAAGGGTAACAGGAGAAATTGGACCCCAAAAATTGTTTTGCAATTTGTCCTGAGTAGGCTGATACCCTACATGTGGGGGTAAAACACTGTTTGGGCGCATGGCAGAGCTTGGAAGGGAAGGAGCACCATTTGATTTTTTCAACTCAGAATTGGCTGGAATTGAGATCAGACGCCATGTTGCATTTGGAGAGCCCCTGATGTGCCCAAACAGTGGAAACCCCCAATTCTAACTCCAACCCGAACCCCAACACACCCCTAGCCCTAATCTCAGCCCTAACCCTAACCCTAGCCCTAACCCTAACCCTAGCCCTAGCCCTAACCATAACCCTAACCCTAGCCCTAACCCTACCCTAACCCTAACCCTAGCCCTAACCCTAGCCCTAACACTAATGGAAAAATGGAAATAAATACATTTTTTTTATTTTATTATTTTTCCCTAACTAAGGGGGTGATAACGGGGGGTTTGATTTACTATTTATGGCGGTTTTTATGTTTGGCAGCTGTCGCACGCTAAAAGACGCTTTTTATTGCAAAAATAGTTCTTGCATCACCACATATTGAGAGCTATAATTTTTCCGTATTTTGACCCACCGAGTCATGTGAGGTCTTATTTTTTGCGGGACGAGTTGACGTTTTTATTGGTACCATATTTGGGCACGTGACATTTTTTGATCGCTTTTTATTCCGATTTTTGGGATGCAGAATGAACAAAAACCAGCGTTTCATGAATTTCTTTTGGGGGGGTGCGTTTACACCGTTCCGCGTGCGGTAAAATTGATAAAGTGGTTTTATTCTTCGGGTCAGTACGGTTACAGCGATACCTCATTTAGGTCGTTTTTTTATGTTTTGTCGGTTTTATGCAATGAAAACTATTTTATAGAAAAAATAATTATTTTTGCATCGCTTTATTCTGCGAGCTATAACTTTTTTATTTTTTCGCTGATGATGCTGTATGGCAGCTCGTTTTTTGCGGGACAAGTTGACGTTTTCAGCGGTACCATGAATATTTATATGCGTCTTTTTGATCGCGCGTTATTACACTTTTTGTTTGGCGGTATGATAATAAATCATTATTTTTTGCTTCGTTTTTTATTTTTATTTTTTAAGGGGTTCGCTAAATGGGTTAACTAATAGGACAGTTTTATAGGGCGGGTCGTTACGGACGCGGCGATACCTAATATGTGTACTTTTATTGTTTTGGGTTTTTTTTATTTCCAAAAAATGGATTTATTTTGGGAATATTTTTTTTTTTTCTAATTTATTTGGCGATTTTTTTAAAAATTATTTTAACACTTTTTTTTACTTTTTTTTTTAACTTTATTAAATAGTCCCAGGTGGGACATCACTGTCCTGTGACAGATCGCTGATCTGTCACATCACAGATCACTGTGACAGATCAGCGATCTGTCACAGGCAGTGCAGAAGGCTTCCTCATGCCTGCGCTTTGCAGGCACTGAGGAAGCCAGCTTCCTGCAGGCCCCCGAAGGCCCCCGTCGCCATCTTGGATTCGGGGGCCTGCAGGAAAGGAGCCCCTCCGCAGCAGCGCTGCACATTGCGCTGCTGTGGGGGGCTCAGGGAAGCACGGAGGGAGCCCCCTCCCTGCCGATGCTTCCCTTTAACCCCCGGTACACCGCGATCATGTTTGATCGTAGTGTGCAAGGAGTTAACGTGTCGGGGCAGTCCGTGACCGCCCCTGACACATTGTGCCGGGTGTCAGCTGTGATAATCAGCTGACACCCGGCCGCGATCAGCGGCGCTCAGCACGTGGGCGCCGCTGATCGCAGTAGACGTACTATCCCGTCCATGGGCATAGGGGCCCGGGTCCCATGGACGGGATAGTACGTCGGATGGCAGGAAGGGGTTAATATTACAGTATACTCTGTTGCATCTCAAGAGTGTGGTGCAAATAGTGGCAAATAAGAATAAGTGTAAGTGATTTCTGGATCCCAAGTATTATTGCATGTTATAATAAACTTTCCAAATTTCCCTAACTTCAAGACTAAGTTACATTGCTTATTGCCATGTCAGCGCTGCTTGGCAGTTTTCGAAAAACAGTCTGTTAAAGAAGTAATGACAGTGTCAGAGCATAATTAATGGCCCATGTCTTCTTCTAAAAACCATATCTAAACACTGGCAAAGTTGATGAAGTCTGAAAAAAGAACTGCTACAAAAAGGGAAAGTTAATGAAATATTTATACTATTTATATTTAAATATGTTGTGGTTTATAAAATGTTTGGGTGAATTGTAGTTAATATACAACCATGGGAAAAACTAACTAAACCCATTTAATTCAAAGAGGTTATATCAGCATATCATATAAAAAAAATTCGTTCCTTAGAAGTTACACTGTGTCATTATTTATTTACCAAACAACAACGTAAAATAATTGTTCTCTGTATGACTATATCAGCCTCTCCCATCATTCTGGAGGAATTTTGGTCAACTCTTCTTTTCAATATTCACTAAGATCTTTCAACTAAGATCTTTCAGGTTTGTGGGTTCTCTTTAATGTACAGGTCCCAACTTTGACAGAGCCATTGCAACATCTTGATTCTTTTCTACTTCAGTCATTGTGTGATGTAGATTTCTCGGTGTGTTTAGGATCATTGCACTGTTGTGTGACTCAGTTTTGGGAAAGCTTTAGGGTCCTGTTACATTTAGCGATGCACCAGCGATCCTGACAATGATACGACCTGATCAGGATCACTGGTGCATCACAGGCAGATCTCACCAGCGACGTAGCAGCTGTCCAGTGATGATCGGCGGTCATTCTTATCTGTCACACGGCAGCGATGATGACGACTTCCGCCTGCGTCCATGCGTCGCTAGTCAGTGTCAGCAGGACGCCAACAAGGAGAAAATGGACCTGGACGTTCGCGCGATCAGCAATATCCAGCGGGGGGCGGTCGGAGGTAAGTGTCACATGTAGCGAGATCGCTAGCGATGTCGCTGTTGCGTCACAAAATCAGTGACGCTTTAGAGATATCGCTAGCGATCTCACTATGTGTAAAGCCCCCTTTAGTTTACAAAAGATGGCTGCACATTTGGTTCTAGATAACTTTGGAATTGCAGAAGAGGTTACGGTCAACACAATGACTACAATGTGCACAGGTTCCGTGACTTAAAAACAAAGCAAAATTATCCCCTCGCCACCACTATACTTGGCAGAAAGATGTGTTTGTGCTGATATGCTGTGTTTGGTTTTCATCAAACAATGCAGGAAATCATAATCAAATGTGACCACTTTGGTTTCATCTGTCAGAAGGATATTGTTACAGAAGTCTTGTGCTATGTTCAGATGCAACATTGCAAACTTTAGTTGAGTGCTATCATGTCACTTTGCACAAGGAGAAAAGTTACCCCTTAGACCTCAGACAGAACCTCTCACCTAGCCAAATCTAGCTGATTGGGGTCACATTTCAAGGCTTGTTAAAGGGTCAATAGTGAATTGTAGGATTGCATTTTCCAATAGGTGGCACTAAAGCGTTCAAGTCCTCTTCCATATTGCATGTCCTTTTTAGAAAGAAGAATCTTTCTCCTGGCAACCTAGTGGAAGCAATGATAGCTTTGCCATAAAGAACATTCCTAAGTTATCTATGGGTATAGAAAAGGCCTTGAGATCTGGGGGCAGGTGCTGGTGGACTACTGCTGGCTCAGACACCATGGCCTACCAGGAATCTGCCCGGATGAGCCATTAATCTAGGCTTTGATTATCAGCAGCTCCCGATTTTATCTTATGGAAGTAGTAAAGGGATATTACATCTGCATTTTGACCTAGTATTTGTATTACATTAATAATGGCATGGCGTAATTTACGTGTTGTTGTTCATCTGAGATTATACTCACTTAACTTTCAGACGCTTTAAGAACCAATTTTTTTAATATACTCTCTACAAATATTTACAATAACCTTGAAAACTTATGCATTATCATAGTACAGTTAAGCATTCAATTGGCTCTTGTGTGTTGACATTTCGTGCATGCACTTTTTCCTGGTTTGGGGTAAATTTATGTTTCATGGTTGCTAGTTCCAGAAAACTATGCTTTAAGAACTATATTTTAAGTCATTTCTAGACTAATTTAGCATTGACAGAGTATCAGTGCTGACAGAGTCTCGTTCATTCATTTTTATAATCTTTTTTTCTCGTTTCATTTTATTTTTTTATCACGGACTTATTAAGCGGAAATATTATTGGGCCCATTACAATGGCCTCTTACATTGAAAAGAATTGGGAGCTGTGGTCTTATTCCACTATGAAGTTTTCCATATATGAATATCTATCCGTGCATGAGGAGGATGAGCATGAACCCATTCAGAAGATAGAAGTTGAATTTGTAAATTAAACATCAAACAGGCAAAACTTGTTTTCATTTTAGATGCCCCCTAGTCTGATATTGATGACCATCCCGGAGAAAGAGAATGAATATATACAGTATGTCCTTGTTAAGGGTAGCAAAATCCCAAGTAGAAATTTACATTCTATTAATGTGCACCAATCCTTTATTTTCTGCTCAAATGTAGCATTATGTAACTGTTTAAAGACATTTTTGCCAGCTTTTTCTGACTTATTTGTCTAAGGCTGGTTTCACATTAGCGCTTTTTAAGCGCACGCACGGCCGGGGGTAGCTCCGCCCCCGAGCCGGCTCTGCCCGGCGTGCCCGCCCCTTGCTTGTAGCGCCGCCTCCTAGCGCACAGCGGCGCCTGCGATCGGCGCACCCTATCTTTAGCATAGGGTGCGCAGATCGTGCGCAGGCCGTGCGCTAGTTGCGCTTTGACCTGCGCTGCGCACTTTTGACGGTGCTCCGTGCGCGCCAAAATCAAACTTTTCAGATTTTGGCGCGCACGGCGCACCGTCAAAAGTGCGCAGCGCAGGTCAAAGCGCAACTAGCGCACGGCCTGCGCACGATCTGCGCACCCTATGCTAAAGATAGGGTGCGCTGATCGCAGGCGCCGCTGTGCGCTAGGAGGCGGCGCTACAAGCAAGGGGCGGGCACGCCGGGCAGAGAGCCGGCTCGGGGGCGGAGCTACCCCTGGCCGTGCGTGCGCTTAAAAAGCGCTAATGTGAAACCAGCCGTCGACATATTATATATATAGATACTAATGCAGAATGAAAATGTTCAGTGATACATTAATTTACTAGCATTTTCTTTCCTTAAACTCTTATTACTTGTGACTGCAAAAAAACATCAAAATACTCATAAGAATTTATTATTCCAAAATGAATGGTTACTATGGTTACTTAAGGAAGGAGATAGAAGTCAATGTTTCACCTTTGGGAAAGTGTTACTATTTGTGCAACCCATATGTTTTTATCTTTATTTTTTTCACGCTTGTTAAAATAAGACCTCCTCGGTGTAACATATAAGGTCTGTGAAGGTGAGGAAAATAGGAAAATATACAGTACTTCAGCCATTGAAAAGCATTCTTATTAAAACTCACTAATTATTTTCTAATTAATTCTACTATTAACACATGCAGTTAACAAACAAAAAGCTCTCCTCTAAATTAGGATTTCTCAATGTTTCCAAGCAGGGCTGAAAACATGAATATCAGGGCCCCATACTGCCTAATCATAAGGGCCCCACACCAACCTCTCTGCCTATATTGGCTCCTAATTTGCACCATGAAGCTGTAGCTAGAAAGCCCGATCAGTGCAGTGAAGCAACTGTCTATTGGTTATTGGGAAGTCAGTCTGCAGTCATTTAAGAAACTTTTTTGACCAACTGCCTGCACTTTCATGCACACAGAACAATAGTTAATACAAACATTCTAATTGTACAGAGCATCATGTTATCAGCATCACGTGCTGTGTACACGGGAAAATGTGCTGCCGAGAACAATGATTTTAAGCAAGCTTAAAAATAATTTTATCCATTTATTTACTTTATGGGGTGATTATCAGTTTCCTAAAACAAGCTGGTTATAGAGAATCAAGTGTCCCTTGGAACACTCATTCAAGGATGGTTTTATCAAAATTTTAACTCTATCATTTGTGCTTCTTAAGTGCATATAAAAACATGTCAAAAGCCAAAAGCATCTTTTACGGTTTTGTGATACAGTTTTTGGCAATGCAATTTTACTGGTGATACATATTTCAAAATGTTTTCTACCAGTAAAAATGATGTTGGTGAAAGCATCATTGAAAATTGCAAAAATTTGCAGTAAAACTGTGTATGTTCTTTGATAAATTTATTATGTATTTAACAATAAAAAAAGGGGTTAAATTGTTATAAGATCCCTGTAATGACCCAGTCTAAAGGCCCTTTTACATTTAGCAATGCACCAGCGATCCGACCAGCGATGCGACCCGGTCAGGATCGCTGGTGCATCGCTAAATGATCGCTAGTGAGCTTTCACACAGAAAGATCTCACAGCGACGCAGCGCACGATACTCACCTTTCACACACAGCGATCCTGGCGTCCTCCCGCCCTCATCCAGCGTCACTCGTCTCACACAGCAGGAAGCCCAGCAGGAAGCAGACGACGAGAAATGGAGCCGCCCGATCTCGCGCGATCAGCGATGGACAGCGGGGGAGCCGGTCGGAGGTAAGTATCACACATAACGATATCGCTAGCGATATCGCTATAACGTCACAAAATCAGTGACGTTTTAGCGATATTGCTAGCGATATCGCTATGTGTAAAACCCCCTTAACAGTCGTGCAGGAGGAGGATCACACAAAGATTCTCTTCCAGTTTCTGCAGTCCATCAGTACCCCCTCTCCTCCTTCACACTGGCTCATGACAAAAGTAGATGGAGGATCACTGAGACTGGTTGAATTTTACATCTAGAATAACTTTCATCATCTTATTTTAAATCCCAAGATCCTAGGCACCATTCAGGAATTATAGAGCTTGATTGTAGCTAGAGATTGCTCCTGCTGCATGAGGATTGTGCTGCCATAACAGAACATTATGATGTTGTGACTGGCTGGCTAGAATAAGAAGTAGGAGGATTGTGCATCCCTTGTGCATGTGCAGAAGACGGGATTGCAGCTCAAATGGCTGTGATCAGAAGATGCGGCAATATCTTGACAGGTGATGGTGAGGAGCTACAAAGGTGAGCGGTAAGGGGAGTATAAGGATCTCGTCTTATCTTTTATTCTATTGATGGCCCTCTACACTTCAGAAAAATGGTGCCACTGTGCTGAATCTGTGGGAAACAAATTTGGATGAAAGCAGATTTTTAAAAAATTTGAGTACAATTCAATTGCACTCAAATGTATTCACTCATCTATAGCTATTACTTCAGTATATCACGGATTAATTAATTCACAGTCACACTGACTATGCAGGTACAGCACTTGAATCTTTGGATTAATATTATCAGACTAAATCTAGCATGTCCATTTTCAATGTGCTCCAGCGCTGCAGCAGTACACCACAATGTGTCTTAGGCAACATTGACACGTTCAGTATTTAGTCAGTATTTTACATCAGTATTTGTAAGCCAAAATCAGGAATGGAACAAACAGATCAAAAGTATAATAAAAACACGTCCCCACTTCTGTATTTATCACCCACTCCTGGTTTTGGCTTAGAAATACTGATGTCAAATACTGACCAAATAGTTAACTTGTGAAAGTGGCCTTACACCTTTTTCTATCGCTATGGGTAGTGAGCGCTCTTACCTCCTATCCCTAGGCAGTAAAAATCTAAAATGGTGCTGCTTAGCTGGCCCTCATCTTTTATAGCGGTTGTAATAGTTGCCTCTGATTGGTTGCTATTGACAATATGATATTACAGCTGGAAGGCATTATGGTCCTGGTGGCCATTCCAGATGTCATGTACTGTACCTGCTGTCTGGCTGCTGCTATCTTCAGCAGTATGTGAAAATGCAACAAGAATTTTTCTTGTAATTCTCGCAAATCGAATTGCAGACAGTTCAAGTTCACATAGACCTGCAATTTTTAGGAAATTTGACTCACAGTCATTCCATAGTGGATCAATCATTTCACCTATAATTAGAAGCATACAATAAGCAACCTGTCTCCTCCATATATCTCTGAACTAATCTCCCAATATCTTCCCTCACATGACCTCCGATCCCCTCCCAAGATCTCCTTCTCTCCTCCACACTTATTCGCTCTTCACCTAATCGCCTATGAGACTTCTCCCGAATATCACCCATCCTCTGGAATTCTGTGCCCCAACATGTCCGACTATCAACCACATTCAGATCCTTCAGACGGAACCTGAAAGCCCTCCTCTTCAAGAAAGCTTACAGCTTGCAATGACCCTGCTGCCTCCTCAACCCTACTAAAGCTACCACCTCACCAACACCAGAGCTGCTGCAACCCCCCAATGTACTGTCTCCATCTTCATCATCTTGTAGAATGTAAGCCAGCAAGGGCAGGGTCCTTTCCCCTCTGTATCCGTCTGTCATTGTCAGTTTGCTTACTCTAAGTGATAACTGTAATTTGTAGCTAACCCCTTCTCATGTACAGCACCATGGAATCAATGGTGCTATATAAATAAATAACAATAATAATAATAATATAGTAATAATAATAAACATGGCTTTGCACACTAGATACAAGCAGCACATACCACTCAAATATTAGATGTATACAGTTCACACGTTCTTTACAGCACACAAAATTCATATACAGTGCCTTGAAAAAAAATTCATACCCCATGAACTTTTCCATATTTTTACATATTACACCCACTTAAACCTCAATGTATTTCAATGGGATTTTATGAGATATACCAACACAAAGTAGCAAGTTTTTGTAAAGTGTAAAGGAAGTGATACATGGTTTTCCACTTATTTTAAAAATTAAAACTTGAAAATTGTGGCGGGCATTTGTATTCAGCTCTCTGTAGTCTGATAACTCTAAATAAAATCCTGGGTGACCACTTGCCTCTAGAAATAACATTATTTGTAAATTAGATCACTTGTGTGTAATTTATTCTTAGTATAACTACAGCTGTTCATTGAAGGCTTCAGATGTTGGTTTAAGAAAATTAGGGATCAAACAGCATCATCAAAACTAAGGAACACACCAGACAGGTCAGGGATAAAGTTGTAGAGAAGAATAAAATAGGGTTCAGTTATGAAACAAATAACCAGAGTTCTGAACATCTCACGGAGGACTGTTCCATCCATCATCCAAAAAGGGAAGGAGTAAAACTGCAAAGCTAGCAAGACATGCGCATCCACTTAAACTGTCGTCCCAAGCAAGGAGAGCACTAACTAGAGAAGCAGCCAAGATGCCCAAGGATTTATACCTGCACATTTTGGACATGTTTGCAATTGATCTTTAATAAAATATGTCCCTGTGCATTTTGCAGCACCTTGCATTTATTTATGATGTGCTAGTATGATTTTCAATATGCAATAAACAATTTTTGAGCATAATATACTCATTTGCTTGGGATTTTCTTTGTGCTCTATTGTCTTTTTTTGATATGCAAAAAATATTGAAAAAGAAGAAAATGGCAGGGCTGGTAAGTAGAGATGAGTGAATTTGTTCGGATTTTGGGCCCGAATCTGATTTTAGCACATTCGTGCCATATTCGAACACTATTTATGCCAAATGTATGTCTTATGATCGGTTCCGAACATATTACGTAATTTCTACTCCCATTGACTCTAATGACGTTTGGCTGTATTCAACAAATATTGCAAGAACAATATTAGAATCCGATTGCATTCGGAACCGAATCCGAACAAATTTGCTCATCTCTACTGGTAAGTGGCATCAACATCTGACAACACAGAAATAGACAATACTCCAATTGCAGAAATAGCCAGTATAAACAGTATGAAACTAATGATAAGGCTCAAGTTGACCCTGTATAAAAAATATTGCTTCTGAAAATTTGTCACAAATCCCATATGTTGCTATACAGGATAACGAAGAGATCCCAATTGTTGTAAAACCAATTTTTATATCAAAAATTTTTTTTAAAAATACACCTAAAAAAGCAAAATGATGATTTTAGGGAATGCTGGAGCACATAATTACAATAATACAGAAATAAGACACATATGATATCACTCCATAAGATATCACACAATTTTCAGAGGGATTTCATGTAACCTTACAATATGAGAAATAAACAACCTGGAGAGTGTCTCCGCATTAGGTAATTCTGATAAAGGAACAAAATGAGCTTGTTTGCTGAGTCGATCAACCACCATCCAAATAGCAATCTTCCCATCAGACAGAGGTAAATCTGTAACGAAATCCATGGAGAAATGAGTCCATGGTCTTTCAGGAATAGGCAATGGAGC
Source organism: Dendrobates tinctorius (assembly GCF_039654945.1). Lineage (NCBI taxonomy): Eukaryota > Metazoa > Chordata > Amphibia > Anura > Dendrobatidae > Dendrobates > Dendrobates tinctorius. Next base: position 18,247,437 of record NW_027361692.1, read on the forward strand.
CAATTTCCCAGCCGACTGGCTATTACTGACTTTGGCGCGTGCGCAGACTTCACAAGCAGATACAAAATCTTTAATACCATTATGCATGGATGGCCACCAAAAAAGTCTAGCAATGGCTTTCCTTGTGGCAGTAACCCCAGGCTGACCACTTAAAACAGAATCATGAAATTTCTGTAACACCCGCAATCTTAGGTACACAGGCACAAATAATTTAGACCCTGGGGAAGTGGAAGGAGCCAATGACTGGACATTACAAATCTCCTCTTCCAATTCTGAGGTTACCATAGACACCACAATACCTTGAGGATGAGGTTCTGGAGGAGAAATGGAATCTAGACTATGAGATAAAGCATCAGCTTTCACATTCTTAGATCCTGGCCTGAAAGTAGTAGAAAAATTAAACCGACAGAAAAACAAGGACCATCTGGCCTGTCTAGAAGTTAACCTTTTAGCTGATTCAATGTAAGCTACATTCTTGTGATCCGTGATCACCGTAACTGGATGAACCGCCCCCTCCAAAAAATGCCTCCATTCCTCGAAGCAAGCAACTCCCAATTCCCAACATCATAATTTCTCTCCACTGGAGAAAATTTTTTAGAAAGAAAAGCAATGGATGCAGGTTAGTCAGAGTTTTGGGCCCCTGCGATAAGACTGCCCCCACTCCAATCTCTGAAGCATCCACCTCTACATTAAACGGTTCTTGGAGATCAGGTTGGATCAGAATGGGTGTGGACATAAAACACTCTCTTAATCGTTCAAAAGCCCTGATTGCAACCTTGAGTAAGATCAGTAAGTGGTTTAGCAATCTGTGAAAACCCCTTGATAAATTTTCTATAATAGTTGGTGAATCCCAGAAAACGCAACAAAGACTTAAGATAGCGAGATTGAACCAAATCAATTATGGCATGCACTTCCCCAGCTGACAAGATAGACCCAAAGAAAGAGATTTTCTGAACAAAAAATATATATTTCTCTAATTTAGCAAACAGAAAGTTCTCCCTCGGTCTCTGTAACACAACATGGACATGTTCCTGGTGAGTATCCAAGTCTGGCGAGAAAATTAGAATGTCATCAAGGTACAGTAAATCACAACATATCTTCCAATGCAATCAGAGAAAATATCTTTCATAAAATCTTGAAACACAGCACGTGCTTTAGATAATCCGAAAGGCATGACAAGGTTTTCAAACAGACCCTCAGATGTTAGAAACGCCGTTTTCCACTCATCACCCTTCCGGATGCGTATCAAATTGCAAGCACCTCTAAGATCAAGTGTGGAAAGCACCCTGGCCCCCAGAAGATCACTATATAGGTCGGGGATGAGTGGAAGTGGGTATTTTTAACTGTGATCTTCTTTAGTTTTCAGAAATCAAGGCCAGGATGGAGACCCCTATCTTTTTCTTTTAAACAAAGAAAAATCCAGCAGCTTATAGGGGAGGAGCATGGACGGATATGTCCCTTCCGTAAACTTTCGTTATCATATTATTTCATGGCGGTCCGTTCAGGCCGCAACAAATTGTAAAGGAGAGCTTTAGGCAATTTGGAGCTAGGAATAAGATCAATGGCACAATCATAGGGATGAAGGGGAGGTAATATCTCCACCTCTTTTTCCGAGAACACATCTCCAAAGTCCTTCAGGCAACCCCAGACTAGAGGAGCATATTTGTAAATTTCTTAGACATTTCTTGGAACAGTTGGGGCTTCATTTCACAATCTCCTTCTGACACCAATCAATACCTGGATTGTGAAGCTGCAACCTTGGAAACCCCAGTACCAATTCAGCAGGTAAATTATGCAACACAAAACAGGAGATGGATTCAGAGTGGAGTGAAATCCACTGTTGCTCTCTTAACCAAATTGTAAGCTAATGGTGTCTTGTCAAGGGCGATGATTTGAATGGGTCTTTCTAAACTAACTGTCCCTAACCCTAACTTCAGAACTGATCCCGAATCAATAAATTTAGCAGCTGACCCACAGTCACTGAAGGCCAATGTTGATAACACCTGGTTCTTGAAGAAAATCATTGTATTTGTCAGAATTTTATCAGAGGAAGAAAAAGGTACCTGGGAGTCTGGGTGACCTCTTTGATCATCACCCAGACTCAGACGTTCTCCAGATAGTTTGGTAGATTGAGGACGAGTTGGACAATTGTTAAGAAAATGTCCACTGAGACCACAGTATAGACAGAGTCGGAGATCTTGTCTCTGTCTTCTCTCCGCAACCCGAAGACTGTCAACTCTAACCTTGGGTAAATGGACGTGCTCCGGGGAAGTATAACATGCAGCCTGCTGTTCACCATATCTCTCACGGATTCTGCGGTCCATTCATATGGCCTGAGTCATGACCTCCATCAGAGAACAAGAGGTGTCATGAAGGACCAGAGCATCCTTGAGTGTCTCCAAAAGACTGAGAGCAGCATCGTTCTTTATAATTTTGGTGGACTACTGCCGGAACTTATTACAGTAGTCCTCAGCTGTGCGATCCCCATATGCCAGGTTTATGATCTTAGACTCTTCAACCTGGATTCTGTCTGATTCATCATATATCAGACCTAAACTGTCAAAAAAGGCATCAACAGAAAAACTTTCTTGGGCTTGTGGGGACAAATAAAATGCCCAGGTCTGAGGACCCCCTTGTAAGACCCCCGCTGGAACACCTCTCCTGACTATCAGGAGGTTAACGAATCAGAGCTAAAGGGGTTAAACAGGCAGATGGTCAGATTAAAGTTCAAGATCAGGCAACAGATCAAGCATACAGAACTCTAGGCACAGGGAGCAAAAACCTCACATGCTGAATGTACGCCTGGCAGTGTTCTGAGATAAATGGATTATGGCGTGGGACAAACCGACTGACAGGTATGGCATATTGTTATTTTTTTATTTCATTTTTGTTACAGGAGATCAAGGGCATCGGTGGAATTAGGCGAGATCATAAGTATGGTTTAATGATGATTATTAAAGGAGTCTGAGTCTTTCTTTCAATTAAAGGACTTTTGTCTGGGTGTCTGTTTTCTTACAATGTGATTATGGGGTTAGTAATGGGGTGACTTATTGACGCCTCTCCATTACTATCCTTGGGGCTTGATGTCACCAGACAATACAAAGGTGACATCAACCCCCCAACTATTATCCCACTTGCCACTGCTACAGGGCAAGTGGGAAGAGCAAGGCTAAGTGCCAGAATTGGTGCATCCTAGAGATGTGCCTTTTCTGGGGCCGCTGAGAGCTGATGTTTAAGCCTGGGGAGCCAGTATCCATGCCCACAGCTGTCTGCATAGCCTTTGCTGGTTATTAATTATAGGGAACCCCACCTCAATTTTTTAGGGTCTTCCATTTTAATAGCCAGTAAAGGCTAAGTATAGAGCTGTGAGCTGATATTAATAGCCTGGAAAGCTCCATGGGTATTACCCCCTTCCCAGGCTATAAACATGGGCCCCCAGTCAACGGCTTTCTCTCTGCTGGTTGCAAAAATTGTGCAGGAGCCCAAGCCATTTTTTTTTCCATAAAATAATCTTTTTTTAATTTCAATACATGTACAGTAATTTGGACACACCCTGTACTAATTGTATTTGTCCCAGACATCTATATATTTATCTATTCTATATGTATTCACTGTATGTAATCCATGGATGGATGGAGGGAGGGATGGATGGATGGAAATATACCTGAACGGATGGATGGATGGCGGGATTGATGAATGAGGGATGGATGGAGATATAGCTGGACGAATGGAGGGATGGATGTGTGGATGAGAGATGTATGGATGATGGATGGAGGGAGGAATGGATGAATTTAAATATACTGTAGCTGAATGGATGGAGGGATGGATGTTTGGATGAGGGATGGATGGCTGGAGGGATGGATGAATGAGGGATGAATGGATATGTGGATGAGGGATGTGTGGATGATGGATGTATTGAGATATAGCTAGTCAGATGGAGTTATGGATGAGGGATGGATTGAGATATAGCTGGATGGATAGATGGCTGAATGGATGAATGTGTGGATAAGAGGTGTCTGGATGAGGGATGGAGGGATGAATAGATGAAAATCTAGCTGAACGGATGGAGGGATGGATGTGTGGAGAGGGATGGATGGCTGGAGGGATGGATGAATGAGGGATGGATGGAGATACTTCTGAAGAGATGGATGTGTGGGTGAGGGATGTGTGGATGAGGGATGGATGAATGAGGGATGGATGGATGGATGGATGGAGATATAGCTGTATGGATAAATGGATGGATGTGCTGATGAAAGATGTGTGGATGAGGGATGGATGGATGAAGGATGGATGGAGGGATGGAAATATAGCTGGATGGATGGGGGATGGGTGTGTGGATGAGGGATGGATGATGAGGGATAGATGGAGGGATGGATGGATGGAGGGAGGGCTGGGTGAGGAATGGATGGCTGTATGGATGAATGAGGGATGGATGGAGATATAGTTGGATAGATGGATGATGACTAGAATCCATAATGCCTAATGCAGTAGTCCAATCTGCTTAAATCTGTGTTACATGGGCTCTTCAGCATGAATTATTGCATCATGCAACTATTCGTGCTGAGAAGCAGTGAAGAATGAGCTGCAGTGAGCAGGCCCCTGAACTGTGGTGCTCACCGCCAGCACAATGAGAAAAAGTCTCACTGTGCAGAGGTGAGTTCACCATGAGAAATTTCTCCTGGTGAACTGAGATGAACTTGCCTCTGCACCGGGAGAGGCAAGTTCATCTCAGTTTACCAGGAGAAATTTCACCGAGGTCACCGCAGTTCAGCATGGCAGGGAACGGAGTCTGAGTGACTGGAGGTTACCTCTATGATGTCACCACCGGTCACTGAGGCTGCGCTCACAGCCGATCAGTCACCAGTGGTTTTCAGCCGGGACGGTCGCATCTTGGCACCATCCAGGTTGAAAATATACATGGCCTCTTACCAGCCTGACAATACCAGCCCCCAGCTGTCTGCTTTAGCAAGGTTAGTTGTTAAAAATGGGGGGACCCCACGCTGTATTTTTAATAATTTATTTAAATAATTTTAAAAAATCAGCGTGGGGACCTCTTTATTCTTGATAACAAGCCTTGCTGATGCTGACAGCTGAGGGATGCAGCCTCCAGCTGTGAGTTTTGTCTGGCTGGTTAGCAAAAGTACAGGGGAACCCATTCCGTTTTAATTATTTATTTACAGCACAGGTGCGGCTAATGAAATCTCCCATCCGCCGCTCCTGCTCCCACTGTAATTAGCGGTAGCAGGTGTCAGATGATGAGAGCTGTAGTCCCATCAGCTGACACCAGTGACTGAAGGTAAATTTTATACCTCCGATCACAGCTGAGCGCTCCCGCTGGCTTTTGACAGCGTGGGAACTGCGGCGCTCTGACTATCGGGGATAATTTCCCACCAATCAGAAGCGGTGCTTGCCGTGCTGCCGCACAACAAACACCCGGGCAGTCGAACCTGAACAGTAACACTGACTTCCTGGTGAAGTCATTGTTCAATGTCCATTCCCGAACAGTAGGTGTTCGCTACGGACGCCAAATTTTACTGTTCAGGTTTGCCCATCGCTACTTAGGAAGTCTTTGCAGATGTTTTTGTTAATTATTCTAATTCACTGATATAATGACTTGGGTTTTCATTGGCTGTAAGCCATAGTCATCAACATTAACAGAAATAAGCATTTGAAATACATCACTCTGTTTGTAATGACTCTATATAGTACAGTATATGAGTTTCACTAATTTGTATTGAAGAACTGAAATAAATTAACTTTTTGATGATATTCTAATTTTGTGAGAAGCACCTGTACTTTATATGTAAGTCTTGTACTAGATGTAGTGGTCAGTATGAAAATTATATAATTTTAGTTTTTTTATTGTAATACAGATAAATCATAAGGAAAATATAAAGGTATGTAAATATATATATATATATATATATATATTTTAATCCAAATAACATATTCAAAGCTACAGGTAGTTGTGCGATGTCATTTATCATGTTAGCTATGAATCTCTAGCCCTCCGTCAGGCGCAATAGATCTGACAGGCACACAGTAATTAGTTTCACTTCTCTCTCCTTGCCCACTTATCAGAAAACCCCACCCCTCCTAGTTATCTCCTGACTCTACAGGCTCTGTGAAACCTGATATCACAGTGACTCAGCAGACCTTCTAGTGAGCAGATATCAACACTTTGGCTTCTCAGGCACATTGCGCCTGATTTCAACACAAATTGAAAGGTTAGTATTTTCTTTTTTTATTCATCACGATTGTGTATTTAGCTTGTTTTATGAAGGATTAATGCTAAGTTAGTGTACATAAGTACTGTTTTCTTAGACAAAAGGAGGGTGGCTTCTAAGGCACATTGCGCCCTAACACATACTCTTTCTCTCTTGCTTCAGATTTTCTGCTGCAATGGCCAGAAAACAGTATGATTCATCTAAACCCCTTCATTTAGAAGAAATGAAGATTTTTTTGTTAGACGATGATGAGGAAGAACCAGCAGTAACTGAGGATTTAGAGGAATCTAGTGACATTTCATCTGAAGATGAGGTAGCAGAATGTAACACTGATTCTGGAACAGAGCAGGATGGTGATGACACTGATACAGAGGAAACAGACACAGATCTAGCTTATTATTTGGGCAAAGATAAAAATACAAAGTGGAACAAAAAGGCACCCAAGAACAAACCGCAGAGAATCCCACAATATTATTACACACCTTCCTGGAGTTATTGGAAGTGCTAGAAAAGCTAAAACTGCAGTGGAATGTTGGAGTAATCTAATTACAGATAGCATGTTGGAAACTATTGTTCGGTTCACTAACCAGTATATTGACACAATCAAAGAGCAATTCTCCAGAGAGAGGGACATCAAAAACACTGATGTGATTGAACTCAAGGCATTTATTGGCTTGTTATACCTAGCTGGTGCTTTCAGAGCAAATAGGCAAAGTTTGGAGGAGCTGTGGGGGACAGACGGTGATGGCATCGAAAAATTCAGCCTTGTGATGAATCTGAAACGATTCAAAGTCCTGATCCGTTGCCTCCGTTTCGATGATCGAAGTACCCGGACAGAACGAAAAGGTTATGACCGGCTTCTTTACAATGCTGAATGTGGGTGGCATCAACTCACAAGTAATTTACCTCGGTAATGAACTTAAACAAATGCGCAGGAGAATGTACCTAAAACATTTGGCTAATGAACTGGTGAGTGGAGAGCTAAGCCTAAGAAGTACAAAGACGGTTGGAATGCCCCTTGCCCTGCAACACCGGTTGAAGAGATATCGTCCCAAGGACGTTCCAAAACAAACACCGACTCTACCACCTTCTAAAAGACGCAGTTGTACTACCTGCTCATTTGTATCTGGTTTCAGAAGGCTTTCTAAATATGACTGCAAAATATGTAAAGAATCAATCTGCCTTTCCCATGCAACTTTCGTCTGCCAGCCTTGCTTTTCCAAGTGTACCTGTGCTGCTTCTGCTGCAATTGAAACCACTGAAGATGAGTAGAAAATAATTAAGTAACATCTAAGTGCAATATCCTTTAAGTTTTTTTCCATAATTTTATATTTAAGCAATAGTTAAGTAAAGATAACTGGAGCCTATTTGGTGGTACTACCGAAAAGTGGTACTTTTAGTTTTAATAAGTTTATGGTTAATAAATGTTTTTTTTTGCATCTGATTTGGTGTAATCTCTTTTAATACATTCCTATGAAGGTCACTGACTACTTCTATAGTCCTGAAATTGAAATATGTAGCTAATATAGGTGGTTTTCTGACCTGTGCTTGTCAGGCACATTGCGCATGAACTGAGGAGAATCTATATTGCGCCTGACGGAGGGCTAGGTAAGGAGACAAATGTTATATAAAAAGGATTTAGTCATAAGGTTAGCATTTTTAGAGGTTATTTGGTGATCTCAATTACAACCCTGTAGTTTACAATTATTAAAGGGAATTTGTCAGCAGGATTTCACACCTCCAACTATTTATATGCTCATGTTGATATTTCAAGGAGAAGTCCAGCAATATCTTAACATGGCCAGCCATTACCTCCATTACTGAGAAATCAGCATTTGACTTGATAGCTGAAGAGCTATTGTGGATCTGTATCTCCATTTCTATTCCTTGCCCTGAGCCACCTCCTCCAGTTTTACTGATGGCTTCTGTGTCTGAAATCACACAGCTAATTGGCCATCAGTCAAGCAGAAGAAGGCAGCTTTTGGCTCAGGATAGCTATTGCTGGACTTGTCTCTGAAAGAACGACAGGTGCATACAAATATCGACTTGTCTCGGAAAGAGGTACATGCACGTACAAATAATTTCCAGAGTAAAATCCTGCTAACAAATTCCCTTTAAGAAAGTTGTAAGGCTATTTTCAGACAGTTTCTTTCTCTAGCTTTACTTTGAGCAGATGCTCCAAAAACTGCCTCACACATCGCTTTCAAGATGCTTAACCCCTTTACCCTCAAGAGTGTTTTGCATGTTAATGACCAGGCCAATTTTTACAATTCTGACCACTGTCCATTTGTGAGGTAATAACTCTGGAACTCTTTCGTGGATTCCAGTGATTCTGACAATGTTTTCTCATGACGTATTGTAATTCATGATAGTGGTAAACTTTCTTTGATATGGCACATTTATTTGTGAAAAAAACAGAAATTTGGTGAAAATTTTTCAATTTTCCAACTTTGAATTTTCATGCACTTAAATCACAGAGATATGGCACACAAAATACTAAATAAGTAACATTTCCCCACATGTTTACTTTACATCAGCACAATTTTGGAACCAAAATTTTTTTGTTAGGAAGTTATAAGGGTTAAAATTTAAACAGCATTTTCTCATTTTTACACCATTTGTTTCAGGGACCACATCACATTTGATGTCACTTTGAGGGGTCTATATGATAGAAAATACCCAAAAGTAACACTATTCTAAAAAATAACACCCCAGCATGTGCTCAAAAACACATTCAAGAAGTTTATTAGCCCTTCAGGGGCTTGGTAAACCACTGTTTGGGCGCATGGAAGAGCTTGGAAGGGAAGGAGCGCCGTATGACTTTTCAATGCAAAATTGGCTGGAATTGAGATCAGATGCTATGTTGCGCTTGGAGAGGGCCTGATGGGCCTAAACAATGGCAACCCCCCCACAAGTGACAACAATTCAGAAAGTAAACCCCCTAAGTGACTTATCTAGATTTGTGGTGAGCACTTTGAACCCCCAAGTGCTTCACAGAAGTTTATAACATAGAGAAGTAGATAACATAAAGAAGAAGAAGAAGCCCGCGGCCTCGGAGACTTCAGGGGGCCTGCAGGGACAACGGAGGTACCAAGGGGGTGATCAGGGGACAAGGGGATGCTATTTCTCTCTCCTCTGATGTTCAGTCAGATCAGAGAAGAAAGAAATTAAATGGAAAATTTGACTTTTTTTTCTTGCATTCACCATTATACCATTAATAACAGCGATCGCAACAGTGGGGTCGGTAAAAAACGACCCAAATCATGTTTCTGGGGTCTTGGCAACCCCCGGCAGCTGAGACCCCAGAGAAATTCTGATGCTGGGGGTACTATAACCTTAAACCTCAGCGCCGTAAAAAAGCGGCGCAGTGGTTTAAGTACCCTTAACTGCTGGCGTAAAAGGCGTATCGGCAGTCATCAAGAGGTTAAATGTAACTCTCATCATTCTACCCTGCTTGGCGCCGATTGCCAGCAGAGCAGGGGAGAATGATGAGAGATGTGTTCAGCACCCAGTGCCAGGGAACAGTGCTTGCTGCAATGCTTCTTTCTGGCACCTGTCCGTATGGTACTGATGTGGCACACACATGCCACACATGTGCCGCAAGTATTACACACATGGACACTGACATCTCCAGTACCAGAAATATCATGACGTGTGAAAGAGGCCTTATAGCGGTTTTTGTTTGGCAGCTGTCACACGCTAAAAGACACTTTTTATTGCAAAAAATAGTTTTTGCATCACCACATTTTGAGAGCTATAATTTTTTCATATTTTAGCCCACAGAGTCATGTGAGGTCTTGCTTTTTGCAGGACGAGCTGATGTTTTTATTGGTATGATTTTTGGGCATATGACTTTTTTGATCACTTTATATTCCGATTTTTGGGAGACAGAATGAGCAAAAACCAGCAGTTCATGAATTTCATTTATACCGTTTTGTGTGTGGTAAAATTGATAAGGCAGTTTTATTCTTTGGGTCAGTACGATTACAGCAATATCTCATTTATATCTTTTTTCATGTTTTAGCACTTTTATGTAATAAAAACTGTTTTATAGAAAAAATTATTGTTTTTGCATCTCTTTATTCTGACAGCTATAACTTTTAATTTTTTGCTGAGACAAGATGACGTTGTCAGCGGTACCATGTTTATTTATATCCATCTTTTTGATCTCGTGCTATTGCACTTTTTGTTTGGCGGTATGATGATAAAGCATGGTTTTTGCCCTGTTTGTTTATGGCGTTCACTAAAGGGGTTAACTAGTGGGACAGTTTTATAGGTTGGGTCATTAGGGATTCTGTAATACCAAATATGTGTACTTTTATGTTTAAATTTTTTTTTTTCATTCAAATATTTATTCAGTGATAGAATAAATATTAATATTTTTATCATTTTTATTTAACAAAATATTTTTACAATTATTTAAATTTATTTTTTACTTTATTTTAAATGTTACACTTTGTCCAACTATTGAACACTCATTTTTTGCAGGCTGATTGCTTCTATAGAAGCTGTCAGAGCTGCACTTACTGCCCACTGACCTGAGAGACTTCCTGATCATGCACTATGCATGACCGGTAAGTTTCTCAGCTCTGGTTACCTGTGTGTCATCATGACGACATCGGGTTACCATGGCAGTGATTGGGACCCCACATCATGCCACGGCGTCTCCGATCCAAAGGCAGAGGGGCTGTCAGCCCTCTGCCTGCTCACAGAATGCTACGATATTGTTCGATCACAGAATTTTGAGGGTTAAAGTACCGGGAGCGGTCTGTGACCACTCCTGACACTTAATGGCCGGTGTCAGCTGTGAGAATCAGCTAACACCCAGCCGCGATCGGCCGCACACCACCTGTGTGCGCGGCCGATCGCTATGACGTACTATACCATCCATGGTCAAAATGTGCCAGGTCACATGGACGGTATAGTACGTCAGATGGCAGAAAGGGGTTAAAGACTCTTCTTAGACATTTTAACCCCTTTCCTACATTGGACATAATATTCCGTCCATGTGACCTGGGCCCTAAGTCCCATGGACGGAGTATTACGTCATAGCGATCAGCGGCGCCCACGTGGTGAGCGCCGCTGATCGCGGCCGGGTGTCAGCTGATTATCACAGCTGAAATCCGGCACAATGTGTCAGGGGCGGTCACGGACCGCCCCCAACACATTAACTCCTTGCACACCGTGATCAAACACAATCGCGGTGTACCGGGGGTTAAAGGGAAGCATCGGCAGGGAGGGGGCTCCCTCTGTGTTTCCCTGAGCCCCCCACAGCAGTGCAATGCGCAGCGCTGCTGCGGGGGGCTCTTTCCCTGCAGGTCCCCAGATCCAAGATGGCGACGGGACCTTCGGGGGCCTGCAGGGAGCTGACTTCCTCAGTGCCTGCAAAGCACAGGCATGAGGAAGTCTATGTCTATGCCTGTGACAGATCACTGATCTGTCACAGTGATCTGTGATGTGACAGATCAGCGATCTGTCACAGGACAGTTATGTCCCCCCTGGGACAATGTTAAAAAAAAAGTGTAAAAACAATTTTAAAAAAATCGCTTAATAAATTTAAAAAAAAAAAAATATTCCCTAATAAATTCATTTTTTGGAAATAATAAAAAAAACAATGAAAGAACACATATTTGGTATCACCACATCCATAACGACCCGCCCTATAAAACTGTCCCATTAGTTAACCCCTTTAGCGAACCCCTTAAAAAATAAAAATAAAAAACTAAGCAAAAAAAATAAGGATTTATTATTATACCGCCGAACAAAAAGTGAAATAATGCGCGATCAAAAAGACGAATATAAATATCCATGGTACCGCTGAAAACGTCAGCCTGTCCCGCAAAAAACGAGCCGCCATACAGCATCATAAGCAAAAAAATAAAAAAGTTATAGCTCGCAGAATAAAGCAATGCAAAAATAATTATTTTTTATATAAAATTGTTCTCATTGCATAAAAGCGCCAAAACATAAATAAATGACATAAATGAGGTATCAATGTAACTGTACTAACCTGAAGAATAAAACTGCTTTATCAATTTTACCACACGTGGAACAGTGTAAACTCACCCCCCAAAAGAAATTCATGAAACGCTGGTTTTTGTTCATTCTGCGTCCCAAAAATCGGAATAAAAAGCGATCAAAAGATGTCACGTGCCCGAAAATGATACCAATAAAAACATCAACTCGTCCCGCAAAAAATAAGACCTCACATGACTCGTTGGGTCAAAATATGGAAAAATTATAGCTCTCAATATGTGGTGATGTAAAAACTATTTTTACAATAAAAAGCGTCTTTTAGATTGTGACAGCTGCCAAAAATAAAAACCGCCATAAATAGTAAATCAAACCCCCCGTTATCACCCCCTTAGTTAAGGAAAAATAATAAAATTAAAAGAAAATGTATTTATTTCCATTTTCCCATTAGGGTTAGGGCTAGGGTTAGGGTTAGGGTTAGGGCTAGGGTTAGGGTTAGGGCTAGAGTAAGGGCTGAGATTAGGGTTAGGGGCGTGTTGGGGTTAGGGTTGGAGTTATAATTGGGGGGGTTTCCACTGTTTGGGCACATCAGGTGCTCTCCAAATGCAACATGGCATCTGATCTCAATTCCAGCCAATTCTGCGTTGAAAAAGTCAAATGGTGCTCCTTCCCTTCCAAGCTCTGCCATGCGCCCAAACAGTCTTTTACCCCCACATATAGGGTATCAGCCTACTCAGGACAAATTGCAAAACAACTTTTGGGGTCCAATTTCTCCTGTTACCCTTAGGAAAATAAAAAATTGGGGGCAAAAATATCATTTTTGTGGAAAAAAATGATTTTTTTTATTTTCACGCCCGGGCGTTATAAACTTCTGTGAAGCACTTGGGGGTTCAAAGTGCTCACCAGACATCTAGATAAGTTCCGTGGGGGGTCTAGTTTCCAAAATGGGGTCACTTGTGGGGAGTTTCAATAGTTTAGGTGCATCAGGGGCTCTCCAAACGCACATGACACCTGCAGACCATTCCATCAAAGTCTGCATTCCAAAACGTCACGTCTTCCCTTCCGAGCCCCGAAGTGTGCCCATACAGTAGTTTTCTCCCACATATGGGGTATCAGCGTACTCAAGACAAATTGGACAACTTTTGGTGTTCAATTTCTCCTGTTACCCTTCGGAAAGTAAAAAAATGGGGACTAAAAGTTCATGTTTGTTGAAAAAATACGATTTTTTTTATTTTCACACCCGGTCGTTATAAACTTCTGTGAAGCACTGGGGGGTTCAAAGTGCTTGCCACACATTTAGATAAGTTCCTTATGGGGTCTAGTTTCCAAAATGGCATCACTTGTGGGGGGTTTCCACTGTTTAGGTACATCAGGGGCTCTCCAAAAGCAATATGACACCCGCAGACCATTCCATCAAAGTCTGCATTCCAAAATGTCACTATTTCCCCTCTGAGCCCCGACGTGTGCCCATACAGTAGTTTTCTCCCACATATGGGGTATCAGCATACTCAGGACAAATGGAAAACAACTTTTGGGGTCCAATTTCTCCTGGTACCTTTGGGAAAATAAAAAAATTGGTGACTAAAAGATCATGTTTGTGGAAAAAATATGATTTTTTTATTTTCACGCCCGAGTGTTATAAACTTCTGTGAAGCACTGGGGGGTTCAAAGTGCTCACCACACATCTAGATAAGTTCCTTGGGGGGGTCTAGTTTCCAATATGGTGTCATTTGTGGGGGGTTTTCACTGTTTTGGTACATCAGGGGCTTTCCAAACGCGACATGGTGTCCGATCTCAATTCCAGCCAAAAACGTCAAATGGTGCTGCTTCCCTTCTGAGCTCTGCCATGGGCCCAAATAGTCATTTACACCCACATATCAGGTATCAGCATACTCAGGACAAATTGCACAATAACTTTTAGGGTCCTGTTACCCTTGGGAAAATAAAAATTGGGGGTGAAGAGATCATTTTTGTGGAAAAAATATGATTTTTTAATTGTACCGCTGTACATTATAAACTTCTGTGAAGCCCTTGTGGGTTCAAAGTTCTCACCACATATCTAGATAAGTTCCTTGGGGGGTCTAGTTTCCAAAATGGGGTCACTTGTGGGGGGTTTCCACTGTTTAGGTACATCAGGGGCTCTCCAAACGTGACAAGGTGTCCCATCTGAATTCCAGCCAATTTTGCATTGAAAAAGTCAAACGGCGCTCCTTCCATTCTGAGCTCTGCCATGCGCCGAAACAGTGGTTCCCCCCACATATCAGGTATCAGCGTACTCAGGACAAATTGCACAATAACTTTTCCAGTCCAATTTCTCCTGTTACCCTTGGTAAAATAAAAAAATTGAACCTGAAGTATTTTCTTTGTGAAAAAAAGTTAAATCTTCATTATTTTTAAATATTCAAAAAAATTCCTGTGACGCACCTGAAGGGTTAATAAGCTTCTTGAATGTGGTTTTGAGCACCTTAAGGGGTGCAGTTTTTAGAATGGTGTCACTTTTGGGTATTTTCTATCATATAGACCCCTCAAAGTGGCTTCAAATGTGATGTGGTCCGTAAAAATAAAATGGTGTTGCAAAAATGAGAAATCGCTGGTCAATTTTAACCCTTATAACTTCCTAGCAAAAAAAAATTTTGGTTCCAAAATTGTGCTGATGTAAAGTAAACATGTGGGAAATGTTATTTATTAAGTTTTTTGTGTGCCGTATCTCTGTGATTTAAGGGCATAAAAATTCAAAGTTGGAAAATTGCGAAATTTTAAAAACTTTCGCCAAATTTCCATTTTTTTCACAAATAAACGCAAGTTATTTGATTAAAATTTTACCACTAACATGAAGTACAATATGTCACGAGAAAGCAATGTCAGAATCACCGGGATCCATGGAAGCGTTTCAGAGTTATTACCTCATAAAGGGACAGTGGTCAGAATTGTAAAAATTGGCCCGGGAGTTAACGTGCAAACCACCCTTGGTGGTGAAGGGGTTAATGTTAATTCACATGTTGAATTTTTTTAAGCAATTTTTTTTCTCTTCAGTTTTTAAAAATTGCCTTGTGGAAAAAAGTAGTGTATGTTACTTATTTGAATCAAATTCCTCCTAGATTCCACTCCAAACTCAAGTTAAAAGACTGCAAAGAAAATTTCAGCAGTAATAACACTGCAAGAATAAAATCATCAAAAAATTGAATACAGCTTAAGATGTACAGTAGGTACGGAAAGTATTCAGACCCCTTTACATTTTTCACTGTTTGTTTCATTGCAGCCATTTAGTAAATTCAAAAAAGTTCATTTTTTCTCATTATTGTACACTCTGTACCCCATCTTGATTGAAAAAAAGAGATTTAGAAATTTTTGCAAATTTATTAAAAAGAAAAACTGAAATATCACTTGGTCATAAGTATTGAGACCCTTTGCTCAGTATTGAGTAGAAACACCCTTTTGAGCTAGTACAGCCATGAGTCTTCTTGGGAAAGATGCAACAAGTTTTTCACACCTGGATTTGGGGATCCTCTGTCATTCTTCCTTGCATATCCTCTCCAGTTCTGTCAGGTTGGATGGTGAACGTTGTTGGACAGCCATTTTCAGGTGTCTCCAGAGATGCTCAATTGGGTTTAGGTCAGGGATCTGGCTGGGCCTGTCAAGAATGGTCACAGAGTTTTTCTGACGCCACTCCTTTGCTATTTTAGCTGTGTGCTTATGCTCCATGTCTTGTTGGAAGGTGAACTTTTGGCCAAGTCTGAGGTCCAGAGCACTCTGGAATAGGTTTTCATCCAGGATATCTCTGTACTTGGCCACATTCATGTTTCCTTCAATTGCAACCAATCGTCCTGTCCCTGCAACAGAAAAACACCCCCATAGCATGATGCTGCCACCACCCTGTTTCACTGTTGGGAATGTATTGGGCAGGTGATGAGCAGTGCCTGGTTTTCTCCACACATAACTCTTAGTATTATCACCAAAAATTTCTATCTTCGTCTCATCAGATCAGAGAATCTTATTTCTCATAGTCTGGGAGTCCTTCCTGTGTTTTTAGCAAATTTTATGCGGGCTTTCATGTGTCTGGCACTGAGCAGAGGCTTCTGTCATGCCTCTCTGCCATAAAGGCCTGACTGGTGGAGGGCTGCAGTGATAGTTGACATTGTGGAACTTTCTCCCATCTCCCTACTGCATATGTGGAGCTCAGCCACAGTTATCTTGGGGTTCTTCATTGCCTCTCTCACCAAGGCTCTTCTCCCATGATTGCTCAGTTTGGTTGGACGGCCAGGTCTAGGAAGACTTCTGGTCATCACAAACTTCTTCCATTTAAGGATTATGGAGGCCACTGTGCTCTTTGGAACCTTGAATACTGCAGAAATTCTTCTGTAACCTTGGCCAGATCTGTGCCTTTCCACAATTCTGTCTCTGAACTCCTTGGCCAGTTCCTTTGACCTCATGATTCTCATTTGGTCTGGCATGCACTGTGAGCTATGAGGTCTTACATAGACAGGTGTGTGCCTTTACAAATCAAGTCCTATCAGTTTAATTAAATGCAGCTGGACTCCAGTGATGGAGTAGAACCATCTCAAGGAAGATCACAAGGAAATGGACAGCATGTAACTTAAATATGTGTGTATGAGCAAAGGGTCTGAATACTTATGACCATGTGATATTTCGGTGTTTCTTTTTTAATAAATTTGCAAAAATGTCTATGTCTCTGTTTTTTTTTCTGTCAAGATGGTGTGCAGAGTATACATTTACCAAATGGCTGCAATGAAACAAAGAGTGAAAAATTTAAAGGGGTCTGAATAATTTTCATACCCACTGTATATACTGCAAAACGACATGTCCTACCATGGGTTCCTTTTATAATAGTAAAGTAAGGTTTGATTTACTATATACATTTTTACTGATGTCATCTTAATTTTGAGAAATTATTTCAACTAAATGCTGCAAAATTGTCATATATAATTGGCAGAACACGCTATGGTGTGATTGCTTGATTTATATTTATTTAGTTGAAATGATTATTAATCAGCTATTAGCATCACAGTGCCTCATGTGAATAATTGACCTACAGGAATAATGTAAAATATTGCATCACAGTGTTGTCCTCTATTAGCATAATAGATTACCATTAATCATCCTAAATGACATAATGCATATGTGAGAACATCATTTACATATTATAATGAAACTACAGTGAGTTTTGACACAAAGTCCTATTAACTATTACATTTTGAAGTAACTTGGCTAAAGTTGATGAATAGACTTTACATTTCCTGGAATAGAAACTAGAGAACTGGTCTATAATGATAGGTTGGAAAAGTTGGGCTTGTTTAGCTGAGAAAGAAAACATGCCTCACAGGAGATCTCACATGTATAAATACAGGTGTGGTCAATACAAAAGATTAGGACATGATTTATTTCTTCTAAAGACCTTAAAAAGAACAAGAGACATTCATTACTTGTGGAAGAAAGCAAAGAGTCTCTTCAGAGAGGAAGAGAACTAGAACTCTAATGCCACCTCTAGGAAGTAGCAATCCTAAAAGTCAATGAGGACCCTTTAATGAGCCTTGTCATATGACAGGATAAAAGCCAAAACCAGAATCTCAATTTGCAGGCACTGTGATTCAGAGTAATGCCCCTCATCAGTGCAAAGTGTGAGACCTGGTTTGGCTGTGTGAGAGGTGTCTGACCAGGATCAAAGGGGTAACATTTCTCCTTGCGGAGAGTGACAAGTTAAGTATACGGAGATGAGACTTTAAGCTGCAATGCTCCTCTGGGAAATATGCAAATTGTCTCTTCAGAGAGGAAGAGTTCTGTATTTGCAAATTGAGAATCTGGTTTTGGCTTTTATCCTAAATCATGTGACAAGGCTCATTAAAGGGTTGACATTGACTTTTAGGATTGCTACTTCCAACAGGTGGCACTAGAGTTCTAGTCCTCTTCCTCTCTGAAGAGACAATTTGCATATTTTGCAGAGCAGCATTGCAGCTTAAAGTCTCCTCATCTCGGCATGTTTAACGTGTTACTCTTCGCAAGGAGAAACGTTACACCTTGGATTGTGGAAGAAAGCC
Source organism: Dendrobates tinctorius (assembly GCF_039654945.1). Lineage (NCBI taxonomy): Eukaryota > Metazoa > Chordata > Amphibia > Anura > Dendrobatidae > Dendrobates > Dendrobates tinctorius. Next base: position 18,265,690 of record NW_027361692.1, read on the forward strand.
GATTCTGACAGCTTTATGGGAAAGAGTTCTTTACAGTTAGAACAATCAGACTGTGAAATGCCTGACCACAAGCCATAATGGGAAATAGTATGATATCATTTAGTAAAGGACTAGATACTTTTCTCACAACAACTGGCATAGTGTCTTATAAACAATGTGACTTAGAAAATGCATACTGTAACTGGTGGAGAAAGATTAAACGATTCCTTCAAATTATATTTGTAAAATAATTCTAAGGCAATGTAAAATACTTTAACTAATTAAAGCTGCCAAAAAGGAAGCAGAGAAGCACATTGCTAAGGAGAGTAAACCTAATCCCAAACTGTTCTTCAACTATATCAATAGTAAAATCAATAAGTGAAAGTCTAGGCCCCTTAAAAAATTGTGAGGAATGAATGGTTGTAGATGATGAGGAAAAAGCTAATATAACACCTTCTTGTCCACGGTATTCACAGTGGAAAATGAAATGTTAGGTGAAATGCCGAGAGACAAAGAAAACCCTATATTAAGGGTCACTAATCTAACCCAAGAAGAGGTGCTAAACCGGCTAAATAAGAATAAAATAGATAAATCTCTGGGTCCAGATGGCATACACCCATGAGTGCTAAGAGAACTAATTAATGTAATAGATAAACCATTATTTCTTATATTTAGGGACTCCATAGCGACGGGGTCTGTTCCACAGGACTGGCGCATAGCAAATATGGCACCAATATTCAAAAAGGGCTCTAAATGTGAACCTGGAGATTATAGGCCAGTAAGTCTAGCCTCTATTGTTGGGAAAATATTTGAAGGGTTTCTGAGGGATGCTATTCTGGATAATCTCAATTAGGATAACTGTTTAACTCCATATCAGCATGGGTTTATGAGGAATCACTCCTGTCAAACCAATCTAATCAGTTTTTAGGAAGAAGTAAGCTATAGACTGGACCAAGGTGAGACATTGGACGAGGTATATCTTGATTTTTCCAAAGCGTTTGATACCGTGCCATACAAGAGGTCGCTAGACAAAATGAGAATGCTGGGTCTGGGGGAAAATGTGTGTAAATGGGTAAGTAACTGGCTTAGTGATAAAAAGCAGAGGGTGGTTATAAATGGTATATTCTCTTTCAAATAATTTTATTGTTTTTTAGTAATTAAACAGGGTAAGGGAAGGAAGGGAGGAAGGGAGGAAGGGGAATGGGAAGTAAAGAACCTTGTACAGGTACGGAAAAAAATTAAAACTAGAGAACCTACAAATAGGCATTAAATAGCATATAGCAAATAACAACATAAAAGGAAAAAATATCATCAATCCTTATTATGGGGTTACATTCTTGGAAGGAGATACAACATCTCGGTACTGCAACGGCCATGTTTAGTCCTCAAAATATAATACCTCTTAATAGGTCTATTTGATATGGAACTTGTTGTTCCAAGTCTTCCATTTTTTTGTATATTTGTGGATGTGATTGTTGTTAATTGCAAATCTGCAATCTAAATCGCTATGTTTGCCTATCTTATCAAGTATGTCCGAAAACTTAGGAACCTCGACTTTCTTCCACCATTGTGCTAACATGGTCTTAGTCACTAAGATGATGTGTATAATAATGTATCTTACCGAATCATCAAATTGTTCCATGTCTAATGAAAGAAGTGCACTTTCAGGTGTAATTGTGAAGTCCTTAGCAATGAGGTTAATGTGCTGTGTGACCTGGAACCAGAAGTTTTTTGATTTTTGAACAACCCCAAAATATATGGTAGAGATTCCCTTGATGTCCACAGCCTCTCCAGCACAAGGAAGATAGTTCTGTGTTAAAATGCGATAACCTTGTCGGGGTATAGTACCACCTATTTAACAGTTTAAAATAACCCTCGTGAAGACCCATTGATATGTTGGAATGGTAGGTGTTTTTGATGGCATTGTTCCAATTCTCGAGACGGATATCAGCACATAAATCAGACTCCCATCTCTTCATATATGTTTTTGTGGCTCGTTAGGTCCTTGACTACAGATCTATACAAATTACGCAGACTCAAGAGGTTTTTATTTTTAAGGTTGCACAATAGTGAAGATAGCATTTCATAATTTAAAGTCTTCCCTTTTATGATTTTCCAAATTCTGTCTTTCAACATGGTGTAAAAGACCAGCTCAGATGACAGTAGATTACATTTAGCCCTGATCTCACTGAATTTCAAGAACTCCACTCCACTAAAAACATCCCCCACCATTTTGATTCCAGATTTCCCCCATACCTCCGGTATCGGGAGATCATCCATCAGTGCCAATGAAGATAGGGGTAGTTTTAAGATTTGCTCTGCTTTTTTGATATTTTAAGTCAGCGTAATGAGTTCCCTCCAGGCTGAGACTATTGACCGAACTATAGGATGCTATGAGTTCGCACTGTGCTTTTGCAGAAGGAAGTAAAAGAAAAGCTTTTGCGTGGAACCTCTATCACTAGCATCTCTCTCCAAGCCATACCAAGCTGGATGTGTCATGTTTTCCATAAACCAATGCCAGCTCTGTTTAATAGGTGAAGCCTGATAATAAGCGTATATGTTAGGCAGTCCTGCGCCCCCCATGTTTTTTATTTTTATAAAGTAAGTCTGCAGATGTTCTTGCTTTCTTACCTTTCCAAATAAATAGTTGGATGAGCTCTTGAATTTTATCAATGGTTTGGCGCGGAAAGCTAACCGGCAAAGTCCTAAATATGTATAACATTTTGGGAAGGATAAAGGCTTTGACTGCCAGTATCTTCCCAAAAATGGAAGTCTCTAGCTGAGCCAAAAAGGATACTGTAGATTTCCTGTAATAGTCTTTATGATGCTGTCTAAATTGGCCCTAACTATGGCTTGGATTGATCCTGCTATTCTAATCCATAGATAGACAATCTCTTTCTCCTCCCAAATGAACTGGGTTTGAGTCTTTATTTTGTTAATTTGGTACTTGTTTCATGTTTAGAATTAAAATTTGGATTTGTGTGGGTTTATCTTAAAATAGGATGCTCTAGAAAATTTTTCTAGTTCATCTGAAAGGGCTTTAATGGAATTTGGGGGATCAAGTAGTGTGAGGAAGAGATCATCTGCGAATAACCCAATTTTAAAATTTCGTGATGGCAGTTCAAAGCCTTTAATATCATTATTTAATCTAATTTTTTCGGCTAGGGGCTCTATGGCAAGCACAAATAGGAGGGGAGACAGGGGCACCTGAGTATAGGGCAAAGACTGATGCTAGAAACTTCTTGTCAAAGCCAAATCTAGCGAGAGTTGCTTTTAAATAAAGGTAGTTTAGTCTATCGACTGCCTTCTCGACGTCCAGTGCCAGAAAAGCAGTTTGGGTTCTCGAGTTGTTAGCTAAATTTATCAAGTTCAACACCCTTCTAGTCCCATCTGAGGCCTGGCGGTCCTCTGTGAACTCAATTTGATAATCCACCAACAGACATGGAAGGATGTTTTTTAGTCAGTTTGCGATGATCTTTGAGTAGATTTTAATATCGCTGTTTATGAGCGAGATTGGCCTATAGTTCTGTATCGTCTTGGGGTCTCCCCCCTCCTTTGGAATCATGACAATTGTTGCCTCTAACATCTCCTTTGGGAAGGAGCCCCGAGAGGATGCCAGATCAAAGATGCAAGCTAACTGTGGAGCCAGAATTTTTGAAAAGGATTTATAGTATTCCCCAGAGAAGCCATCCGGCCCTGTTGATTTTTGGGACTGCAGTTTCTTGATAACGTCAACTATTTCACTCTCTTTAAAGGTGCTATTGACATAATTCAAGTCCAGCTCATCAGCTCTTGGTAAACCGATACTCTGTAGAAAAGAATCCACAAAATTTGAGTTAACCACCGGTGTTTGGGGGTCATCTTTCAGGTTATAAAGATTTTTAAAGAAATATGCAAACGAGTTGACAATGTCCTTAGGGTGAATTTTGGGGTCTCCCAAGGGAGATACAATCTTAATTATCCTTTTTTGATTCTTTCTCTTTTTAATTTCCTCATCATAAATGTGGTAGGCTTGTTGAGAGATGTATATGATTTATACCTAGAGCTTTGTAATTTTTTCCCTAATTCTCTTCTTATGTTTAGAGAGGATCTGCATAAGGCATCCCCTCAGGACCGCCTTATGGGCGTTCCAGACCGTAAACTGATCTACTTCACCAGATACATTTTCCTTGAAGTAGTTTAAGAGAAAGTTTTCTATCTCTTGCTTGTACTCTGGTATATAACAAGGCTGGGTTAAGTTTCCAGCGGAATGGCTTGTCAGAGGGAGGACTCACGAGGAACTCAGCAAGAACCGGGGTATGATCCGAGATGGTCTTTTGCATGAACCGTATATCCTTTATTTTGGTTATAGTAAATATATTAGTAAGTAGTAGATCAATTCTAGATGCTGTGTTATGTACATCTGAAAAGTGAGAATACTCACAAGACGATGTGTTCAAGCAACGAAAAGCATCATAAAGCTCATTTTGAATTAACCAGTTTTTTAAAGCTGGAACCTTGTGGCGAACTAATGAGGATGAATCAATGCTACTATCTGGGACAATATTAAAATCGCCTAGTAAGATGAGATCACCTGTTTTGACTTTGTCTATTTTTTTGATTAGCTTGTTCAAGAATCGAAACTGTCCCTTGTTAGGTGCATATACATTCACTATTGTGCATGGCCTTTCATGGAGTAAGCATATGAATATATGAAACCTGCCCAACGAGCCTGGTACCTCTTTGATGAGCTAAAAAGGAACGGTGCCACCTACCAGTGTAATGACCCCAGCCTTTTTCTTTGTGGACAGTGACTTGTACATGTGTGGGAAGCTCTTGTGCTGGAAGACCGGGTGTTGATCGGAGGCCAGTTTAACCTCCTGGAGGCATACCAATTCGGCACGGGTTCGGTTGATCTCCTTCCATACTGCATACCTCTTCTTCGAACTGTTGAGCCCCCTAACATTGTATGATAAGATTTTCATCATTAGAGTGCAATATCAAAACAGAAAACTGGAAACAAGCAAAACAGTGAAATACAGAAAAAAAAAATAGGAACTTGAGAGTTCTCCTGGAGGACTCCAAACCGGTTGGTGTCTCACCTTAATGTGGGGGAAAAAGTGAGAAAACATTAAGTGGCAAATTCCCACAGTGACATCAATAAACTGTAAATATGGGTCATAAGATATTCATAATCAGGAAAAGGAAATTAATAGCGAACACCATGTAAATTCGAACATTAGATAATAATCAGTCCTAATCCCTATCCCTAAATGCTGGTTCATCCATCAGAAATTTAAGGAACTTCTGACCCTCGTGTGGAGTGTAGATGGGGTAGTTTTTGTCATTATACAAGACTAATAGCTTGGTAGGGAAACCCCATCTATATGACACTCTGGGCTCTCTATGTTTAGAGGTCAAATCTCTGAAGGACCTTCTTGCGTCCATTGTCTCTGTGGAGAAGTCTTGGAAAATCTTTAAATCTTTATATGGCTCTGGAGGTGAACCTCTCTCTCTCAAAGATTTTAGAACCTTCTCCTTGGTTTCAAAAAAATGGACTCTGAAGATAGTGTCCCTAGACTTTTCCTGTGGGACCCCTTTTGGACATGGGAGGCGGTGTATACGATCAATATTTACTTCTAATTCTGTCAATTTTGGCGATAATTTTTTAAATAAATTTTTAGTGTAATCTGAAAGATCTGCCTTGGAGACCGACTCAGGAATACCTCGTATTTTTAAATTATTTCTCCTGCTTCGGTCTTCCAGATCCGTTAATTTGTTTTTAAGGGAAATAACCTCCATTTTGAGGAAATAATTTTCCTTTGAGAGGTAGACTATGTCCCTCTCCGCCTGTATCATCTTTACCTCATATTTCTCAACCTTTTGGCTAATATTCCTGCAAGTTTCCTGTAGGGCCTTAGCCTGAGTCTCAAACCCTATTTTTAGGGCATCACTGAAGGACTGGAATAGATCCACCATGAATCCTTCGGTGGCTTGTTTATTGGACCCCTTGTATTTCCCCAGGTTAATGGATGGAGGAGGAACCTCAAATGAAGAAATTGGACCTCCAGCGTCCCTTCTAGGCCTCTGCTTTTCAGGGCTTGTGTTTGGGGTATAGTCAGCTGAGACACTGTCTTAGTCCTCAGAAGAAAGACTCCCGGTGTTTTCCTGATCGTCTGGACCCTTCCTTTTGTTTGATTTGGAAGTGTCCTTTTCCTCCGTGAGGGGCTGATTTGGAGGGGGAGTTTTTATGTGTCCCCCTAAATTTTTCTTTTTTTGAAGTGTTTCAGGTTGTGTTTTAGGCAGTGGTTTGGTCAATGGGTTATTGATACCTGATCCCCCTTTTGCATCTTTGACAGATGCAGGGTTATAGGATTGTTTTATATAAGGCGTTTTTAGCTCACCTCTTTTCAGAGGTGACCTGGATTTTGTGGGGCTTAATACATTAGGGATATCCTCATAGGATTTTGAATATGCCCCCAAATTTTGCCTTGTCACCCTGTGTGAGCTATTATTAATTCAACCCCTTCCTGACTGCATCTTAATTTGCCACGCAGCCTTCCCTGGCCTCAGATCTATGACCCTTTTAGCTTGATCAGTCAGACAAGTTAAGTAAAATGGTCTAAAAACAAGTTTCAGAAAAGGAGTCAACTGAGAAACCCTCAGTAAGAGCACCAAAAGTCACACAATTCCTCAATAATAATGCAAGCAGTCCACTGTAGCTCTGATCCTTGCTTGAAAAGTGGATAATCCTCTATTATGGTGCACTGCACGAATGAGTATAGGGCACCGGGGACACCATCCAGAAACTGCGGTCAGTATTGTGTTATAAGTCTGTGCCACTGGTAAGTGCAGAATAGTCAGTATTCCTTTATCGTGTGGGGATAGTGAGGGCCCTCCCTGCAGTCTATATCCTTCTCCACAGTACACGTGGGGTTAACTGCCTGCTGCGCCGCACAGTTCGGGAGTATAGCTGAGCCTGTAATATCAGGGGCCACTTGCTGTGTGCTGCAGGGCCTGTGACATCAGATTCTGGAAATGCTGACAGGCTGGACACAGCCGGAACTACATCCCATTGAGTTATATTGCGGCTGTGATCAGTGTGCAGCGTCCAGTTCTAGTGACCGGATTTCAGTTGTGCCTCACCTCAGCAGTCTTTAGTGGCTCCCCCGGTGCTAGTCACCTCTGATCCGGTCCTTTATGAGGCTGTATAGTGCTGTTCTTGGCTGATTCTGGGGTCTGATCCTAGAGGTCTGGTGGTATCCCTTCGCCCTTCAGCTCCGTGGCAAAGAAAGAGTCCCCACCGGTGTCTTTGCTTTCCTCTTCAGCGTGCTATGCTAGAATATGTCCAGGGAAGCTCCTCTGTCCCCGCTACCCTCAGCCCGATATTACAGCAGTCAGAATTCAGCGGCACTCAGGCGTAAATCAGCAGGGATTAACATGCAGGAGTCTGTATCCCTCCACCACAGCCGCGCCTTTATCCTCCACACACCACAGGCAGGAGGCTGCGCAGACAGCTGGATTTACGTTGTGCCTTACTGGGGGGATCCAAATAAAGTCCTCAGTACCAATAATGACCCTCCAGATCAATCCTGGCTTCAGTAAAGCCCGCGCTGGCACTCTGGTCTCTTCACAGGAGGGCAGATAATGTGGGGTGATGTCCCTCAGCTTCTGCAGCACCGCAGCTGTCTAGACTTGTAAAAGCTTATTTCTTTGGTCCTCTTTGGACCAGAGTCCTGCATTTTGTCTCAAAATGGGCACCCAAAGTTCATAGATAAAATAGGGTCCAGCAAGGTTATTAAGGTTAACCCTATGCACGCTTATTTTGTAGCTTTAGAATGTGACTGTGAGAGCTTAGAGCTCTTGCTGCCTACATGCTCAGAGCCCAGGCCACGCCCCCTATAAATGGTATATTCTTTAACTGGGTTGCTGTGACCAATGGGGTACTGCAGGGGTCGGTGTTGGGACATATTCTCTTCAGCATATTTATTAACAATCTGGTGGAAGGTTTACACAGTAAAATATTGATATTTGCAGATGATACAAAACTATGTAAAGCAGTCAATACAAGAGAAGATAGTATTCTTCTACAGATGGATCTGGATAAGTTGGAAACTTGGGCCGAAAGGTGGCAGATGCGGTTTAACATTGATAAATGTAAGGTTATACACATGGGAAGAAGGAATCAATATCACAATTACACACTGAACGGGAAACCACTGGGCAAATTTGACATAGAGAAGGACTTGGGGATCCTAATGATAAACTTACCTGGAGTAACCAGTGCCAGGCAGTGGCTGTCAAGGTAAACAGGATCATGGGGTGCATTTAAAGAGGCCTGGATACACATGATGAGAGCATTATACTGCCTCTGTACAAATCCCTGGTTAGACCGCACATGGAGTACTGTGTACAGTTTTGGGCACCGGTGCTCAGGAAGGATATAATAGAACTAGAGCGAGTACAAAGGAGGGCAACAAAATTAATAAAGGGGATGGGGAACCTACAATACACAGAGAGATTAGCAAAATTAGGATTATTTAGTCTAGAAAAAAGCCAACTGAGGGGCGCTCTAATAACCATGTATAAGTATATAAGGGGACAAAACAAATATCTCTCCGAGGATCTGTTTATACCAAGAACTGTGACGGTCAAAAGAGGGCATTCTCTGCATCTGGTGGAGAGCAGGTTTCTCCATTGGATTAATGTTTGAGCTTTGACTAGGCCACTCCAACAAATTTATGTTTTCCCTTAAACTGCTTGTGTGTTGCTTTAGCAGTATGCTTTGGGTCATTGTCTTGATGGAAGGTGAACCTCTGTCCCAGTCTCACATCACAGATTGAAACAGGCCTTGCTCAAGAATATCCCAATATTCTGCACTATCTATCTTCTCCTCAATTTGGACCATTTTACCTGTCCCTACTGCCGAAATCATCTTGGGGTGATGAGCTGTGTTGGTTTGTGTGATGAAGGCGCAGCCGCCATCTTAGATATGGGGCCACATGTCTGAGCTTGGCATCCATTTTGGTCTAAGTTCAGGAATTACAGGCAGCTAACGGCTTCTATACCCCCAGGTGCTGTGTACTTAGTAAATACAAGCAGGATTTAGTGTTCCAATGCTAAATAGGCAGGGCCATTGGTGTGATAATGAGGATAGGCCCAAAACAGAGCTTCAAAGCTCAGGTACGGAGCCGTGCCAGCAGGGGGCCGGAAAAAAGCCTAGGGCTTCAATTAGAATGTACCTGCTAGCAGACGCAGGAATATACATCCTTTGTGTGTCCCAGACGCTTTGGCTCCATCCTAGGAGCATGGATTATTAGCCCACCTTCTGACACAGGGGGAGGAACCTAGCGTGTTTAAGGACTACCAGCCCCTGGCAGATATTCATTTTCTTTTCACAAAGAAGATCTAGATGATGACGATCTAAGAAGGACCTGGGGACAGACCTGCCGAGGGGAGCAGCGGCCCATGCTTTGGGGGTCTGTCCGGCAACTAAGATTCTTGTACCTGTGGACTGCAGAGCTCCCCAGCACCCCCATGACCCTACAATCTGGTAAATTGACCTCCAGCTTAATATCTTAAGTCTTGTACCCTTATTGTTATATCTTTTCTCTGACTGCAAATTTACTGTATATTTCTGTAATTATCTAGTGCGCCCTTAAGGCGATTAAACTATAAACTTAATCTTGGGCTGATGCTTTTCCTCTGATCACGAATCTTAGAACCCCCAGCGGGTAACAGGACCTCCTCCCCGGCGACCATTTGCTCTAGGTGCAGTTCCCTTACTGACCTGAGAGACAAAGGGGGCGCAGGAGAGCTGTGCCTGTGTAGTTATGTCACAGTGGTGAAGTGGGAGGAACAGGTCTGTGTGCGTTCCTCCACAGTTTGACACCAGATATAGTGTTTACATTGGTGGAAAAAAGTTAATTTTTCATCTCCACATGTGTTTTGGCAAACTGAATATGAATAGTTTTTGTGTGTAAGTAAAGGCAATTTTCTGCCCACTCTTTCATAAGGACCACATCTATGGTGTGAACAGCTTACTTTGGTTGTATGGACAGATACTCCAGTCTCTGCTTGGGAACTCTGCAGCTCCTTTAGGGTTACCTTTAGACTCAGTGCTGTCTCTCTGATTAATGCTCTATTTGCCCGGGCTGAAAGTTTTGGTGGGCGGCCCTCTCTTGGCATGTTTGTTGTGGTACCGTGTTCTTTACATTTGATGATAATGGATTTGATGATGCTGGGGGATCAGTAGAGTTTGGGATATTTTTTATATAATCTAACCCTGACTTGTACATTTCAACAACTTTTCCCTGGCTTGTTTGGAGAACTCCTTGGTCTTCATGGTGTTTTTGGTTAGTGGTACTTTTTTCTTAATGATGTTGCAGCCTCAGCCTCTTAGACCCTTAGATTGTATACTGGTGGCCTTCCTTTCACTAAGTATGTGAGTTATGAAGGTAATTGCTTTGCACGAGAAATTTTTAGGAGCCTCATAGCAAAAGGGGTAAATACATAAGCACATGTCCATTTTTAGTTATTTGATTCCATAAATTTAATTTATGCCTATATTTTTCTCACTTCACTTGATCAATTTAGATTATTTTGTTCTGATGCATCACACTCAAATTGGATTACAAAACTATTTAAACACAGGTTGCAATGTAACACAATAGGTAAAAAGTCAAGGGGGTGAATACTTGGTAGGCCACAATATATAACATCAAATGTATTAGTGAGTAAAGCTTCTGCTGAGTTATCATAATTAAATTCTGCAACTATTGCAATGACGAGAACCCATAATAGTTGATAAAATGAAAACTCTAGGCCGTTTTATTTTTTTTTCCTTTACAGCATCACTCACTTTCAGACTATAAAATTTCACTCCACACTGTGCAAAGGATATGTCTTTATTAGAGATAAGCAGATCTTTTAAAATTCAAATTCGCTGATTTTGCTGAAGTTTCCAACAATATTTGATATGCAACAAATAAATTTGGAAAAATCCTAATACTGAAAAGCATGTAATTGCTTGGAAAAGGGGGAGAGGAGAGAGAGTACCCGGCTGACCAAAAAAATGGACACTCTTGAGGAGAGAGAGAAATCCTGCTGATTATAAGAGATTACACTCTACTCTCCAGAAGAGAGAGAACCATGTTGATCATGAGAGCTTACACTCTACAGAAGAGAAGACCCTGCTGACCATAAGGTCTAAAGCCCCCGTTACACACTGAAATATCGCTAGCAATATCGCTGTAAAGTCACCGATTTTGTGACGTAGCAGCGATATTGCTAGCGATATCGCTACATGTGATACTTACCTCCGACCGGCTCCCCCGCTGGTTATCGCTGATCGCGCGAGAACGTCCTGGACCTTTTCTCGTCGTCAGCTTCCTGCGGTGCTTCCTGCTGTGACGATAAGCGACGCGTGGACGCGGGCGGGAGGACATCAGGATTGCCGCGTCTGACAGGTAAGTAGCGACCCCCGACCCCTGCGATGTCACTGGTGAGATCTGCCTGTGTGGCAGCTCACTAGCGACCACTTAGCGATGCACCAGCGATCCATATCGTTGTCGGGATCGCTGGTGCATCGCTATGTGTAAAGGTACCCTAACACTCTTCACAGGAGAGAGAAACTCACCTAGTGTCTCTGGACAAGGAAAACTGCTCTTTCATACAAACAGTGCTCTACTGGGAGCTGCTGATCTGTGATGGCCCAGATACTGACCACCACTGTGCAAGGTATGATTATCTGTAAGATGTCATTGCTGCAGGGCTTCATGGGGAGGCAAAGCAAAATGACATTAGCCCACTCACTGATGCTCTGATTCTTAAGCAGTGTGGGAAACAATGCCAGGACATTTTTTTTTCAAACCACAAATCGAATCTGAAATGTTCAAATTTCCATGAAACTGCAAATATTGGGAAATTCTATCTTATTCGAACTTGATCCTCTGCGGATCTATCCGTCAATCTCTTGTCCCTATTTATCGAACAGTGAGGGTTCAACATCTGAAAGCCCAACCAATCATCCAGGGATGACAAAATACTTATGCTGTGCCATTGGTTTTTCTCAGCAATAACAAAAAGTATTGTACCGCTGTTTAAAAATAGGTTATTTTACTAAAAGCTGCTGCTTTACCCCAGAGAGGCAGACAGTTATGGACCAAACTGAGCAGCAGTCTTTGGCTCTTTCCATCACTTTCATAAACAGCAATGGATAGAACATGGCATAATTAACATTAAAACATTTCATTAACATTTATGGAGACTATGGGGGCCATGAATCAGAGAACAAGGTCACCAAACACCCACTTTGATAGATGAGGGTCCCACATCCTATTTGGCATTCATGGCCTATAGTATAGATATGATGTAATTGCTTAGTGTATAATATCCAGAATTAGCTTCTTAATGGCACAGTCAGCAATCAAAAGTAATAAATTCTATTGTATTGAAAGGTATTGCAACAATGACATTCAATATCTTTCTATAGAGAAAACTATGCTCCTTCGTATCAATATCAGGCTTGTGTGTCTTTTCTTTAATCTAAGAAAACATAGAAAGCAAGAACCCAGGAGGTAAAAAAAAAGTTCACTTGAGGTTAATAGGAAAAAGAGTGTGGCAGTTTTTCACTTGTGATAAAATGCCACATCTTTTCAGTACTGCAGAAATGTAATGTACATATTTAGTCTTTGATGGCTGATAAGAAGCTCTTGGGCCATTTGCTGAGGATTTGTTTTATTTGTGTCCAAAATACCAGTTTTTAATTCTGTCTGTAATTCTGTTAATCCTAACCAGAAAAATGGGCTGAACAGTGTTTTATTCCTTGTGTAAATTTCTGTTAAAGGCGTTTGTCGTTGCGTCTTTGAAACTTTGTTGAAACAGTCAAACATTTTATAGGCTATGAAAATATATTGCATAATGTAAATTCTACGAAAATATGTACTTATTGAGGATATTTTGGCCGCGAGAACAGGGAAAAAAAATCTCTTTTAGCATTAATTAACATGAAAAATTTTTTCGCTTTCCAAGAGGTGCTGCACAATGGTTTAGCTTTAGGGTTACAGATGTAGCAATGAAATGCATTAATGCATCTGGTTTTGTAGATTTGTATTATTAGGATCTTTAGAACACGTCAATGCATTTACTAGCGATGAAAAATCTCTTGTGTGGAGGAAAAAGCTAAAAGAAAAAAAATCAGGGTAGACAATATTAGTAAGCAAAAAAAAACCTTAAGAAGAAATGAAGACCTGGAGTAGATCACTGTGGGGGTTATCAGCAAAATAGAAATAGAACTGCTTTATACTCAATACTATCATTTTCACTGCTGCCAGAATGAATCAAGCATCATGCTGCAGCCAGAACCTGCAGAATGCAGAATATACCAGTCATGTGACCAGGAGTGGAGGATCAATAGCATCGCTTAAAGGGAACCTGTCACCCCCCCAGGCGTTTCTAACTAAAAGAGCCACCTTGTGCAGCACTAATGCTGCATTCTGTCAATGTGGCTCTTTTAGTTGGGGTCCCTTCCACCGCTGAAAGAATCGTTTTTATAATTTGTCACTCATCCCTCTAGTTTGTCCGGGGGCAGGTCTTTCCCCCCGGACACAGATGCCTCACAGCCATCAGTCATTTCCTCCATTCTTCTGGGCGCTGCCTCATCAGCGTTCAGTTATTTACCCACCCCGCAGTCTCTTCTGATTTATTCACACTGCGGGGCGGGATCTCGGGCCGCGCGTCCACACAGGCGCGAGAAGGAAGACATCATGTGATGTCAGTGGAAGGGCAGCGCTAACTGCGCATGCCCAAGAAACAAGATTACAGCGCAGGCCTCGGGTAAATGTGACACCCCAGAGTCCGGTTGTCACAGTGACATTGCCTCCCTCTAAGAGGTGAAGTCATGCTTGGAGGCAGAAAAGGGACCCCCATGCCAGGCAGCATAGATTTAATCACAATTTCCTGCTGCAAGTCAGAAAAGGGAGATGCCTTATAAATTCTGGCCAGCAGAGGGGGTTGGTGAGTCAGCTAGAAGTCAGCTGAGGGAGTTGTCATGGAAACAAAACAGCTGTGAGCTGTGAGGAGAAAGGACAGTTAAACGTGAGGTAAAGAGATCTTTCTGGAAGATCCGGTCAGATGAAGACAGGGAGCTGATCTGAGAGGAGCTCAATAGGCAGAGCTGATCTGTGAAGAGGGAAAGGACAAGAGCAGAGACTAAGAGACTGTAGGGAAGCTAAAATACTGCATATAGCAGACCCCTGAGTGAAGCAGTAATAGAAGAAAAAGGACATCAGAGTCCTAGGCTGACAGGAGCTGTACATCCTGATAGCCAGATCTGAAAGTACAGGGAATTGTAAATTCCTGTGCTACATTGATCACCTGAGGGCACGGCAGCGGATAAGGAGCCCGGGGCCGACAGTGAAGAGAATGGTACCCGTGGAATAGGTTCATGCTGACAGCCATACAGGTTAGTGAAGCCATCACGAATAGAGGGTTGCAGCATAGTTATATACAGCAGAGACCCACACACAAAGCGCAGAAAGGAAGGTCCCAAATCACCACCTGGCAAGGTGGATCCCCTGAATGCCTCCAGGCGAGTCGGACTCATTCCATCACCTGTATGTGGTACTCCGGACTGCAAGCTATTACCAGTAAAAGGTAAAGAAACTGAACCTCTCTGAGTCTTTCTCTCATTTATCTGCACCCCAACGTTTACTGCCATTTTTACTATTTATTTAACATCTTTGCCCTGGGACTACAGCCCTACCTGTGGAGGGCTACAACATCATAGCTGCGACCAACATCCATCCCAGAGGAACAACACCGCAGTGCTGGTCACCTCTGACCAGAATACCACAGGTGGCGTCACGTATTTCACCATCTATAAACATTATCTTTATTTTTACCACATAAATACCACACAATTTTCCCCTATTTTTATTACTGGATGCCTCTGGGCCACGGACCGGGTCGACACCGCCGTGACACCATCCCCATTGAAGTCGACTGGCCCGGTACCGAGTACCCCCAGGGCCCGCGGGGCGCTCCATAAATAACTGAATGCTGAGGAGGCGGCACCCAGAAGAATGGAGGAAATGACTGATGGCTGTGAGGTGTCTGTGTCTGCGGGGAAAGACCTGCCCCCCAGACAAACTAGAGGTATGAGTGACAAATTATAAAAACGATTCTTTCAGTGGTGGAAGAGACCCCAACTAAAAGAGCCACCTTGACAGAATGCAGCATTATTGCTGCACAAGGTGACTCTTTTAGTCAAAAACACCTGGGGGGTGACAGGTTCCCTTTAAGGTTGTGCTGCAATGTATTATGTTGCAATGTATGTGACCATAACCTAAGGACGAGTGTAGGAATACTGAGTTAATACTAGGCTAACCAGGCCAGGCCAGGGCACTTGATACTGTGCTAGAAGATGGCCAATGACAGCAGTAAGGATATACAAAGCATGGAGGGAATATCTAGGCTGTGCCATGCAACAAGGTTGTTATTCACAAAAATTACGCTGAAGCTAGTAACCACCAAGTCAGAAACGCTATAGCCAAGTTCAATGTGCCTACTCTCAGCTTTGTACATTGTTCACCAATTGTTCAGTAAAATGAAGTTTATTTTTATGAATTAAACTCATTTTTTCCATGAAGTAAGGGCTCTCAAGTTACAGTATATGTCAGATGAGAATATGCGGTTGCCTTAGGAGATGTCTAAAATATGAAATAGCAAACATAATTAAATGGGAATTATGTTGGGGCCGCTATAACCGACCTGTGCCCACTTTTTATTCCACATGTACATATGAACAGATCACTATAAGTGCATATTATTAGCTCACCATTAAATTTTTTTCTCATTAGTCATGAAAAGATGTGATGATCAACTTACAGTTTCATGTTTTAATCTATTCCTCCTCTGATTCTTTTATTGTCCTTTAGATCAAACTCTAAGGCCGGGGTCACACTTGCAAGTGCAATGCGAGAAACTCACGCGAGTCTCTCGCATCAATATCCGACATTGCCGCCGGCGGTTCGGACGAGAGGGTTCAGCTGCATAGAAAGACACGCAGCCGCTCACTCCGGTCCCGAGTCCCGGCAGCAGTGATGGGTATTGAGGCGAGAGACTCACGCGAGTTTCTTGCATTGGACTCGCCAGTGTGACCCCGACCTAATAATCTATATATAATAAATTAAATATCTTCTTCAATATTCAGTCTGTGTATAATGTAAGTTATTAGAAATAGAATAAATTAATCATGCTTTCAATGGTAATGAAAATTGCTGTGTTTTGCATTCTTTCTCTAAAGAAATTTCTGTAAGACAATCATCTGGAAATGTTGAGAAAAAAAAAGCCTTTTAAAGTTTTTTCTTACTGATTTTTTTAAAGTTTCAATGGATATATTTTTTTAATTCAGTTAAGCAGAAAACCAGAAACTGTGCAATTATAGAAAAGCTTTCATTATTTGATTAGGAAATACCAGTCACGGGAGAATTTTGACCTGTTTTTGAGATGCTCCTGACATCATATTTTTTCCACCGTTTTGCAATGTCAATTTTTAAGTTTTAAGAATTTAATCTTGGCAGTATTAGGAAACATGTTAAACAAAGCTTATAATCTTTCTTCTGAGTTTACCACTCTAGCTGCTCACATAAGAAGGCATTATGGCAACAGATGTTGGAACTGCTGTGGTCTGTATGTGAGATCAATGGTAAGCAGCAGGCCAGGCTGCTTTGCAGTGTACTAATATAAGACCTTTGATTCCTAGTAGAGAGCCTGCGTATACATTTGATTAGTTGTAATACATACAGGAGACATGAATTATATTTAAAATCAGTGTTGGAGTTGTTTTAAATGCTAGAGCAAATCACAAAACTTAAAAGACCTGTCAGCATGTCAAAAGTGGCCAGTTTTTTGTTTTTATTTTATTTCTGCTGCTCTCCTAAGTATTATTTTTTTAGTTTTTCTTTTTTTAATATGGTTCTAAAGATGTGGGTATTTATATTTGGTATAAATGTTCACAAACGATCTCCATCCAACCTCACTGAGTTCGAGCTGTTTGCCAAGGAAGAATGGGCAAGAATTTCAGTCTCTCAATGCACAAAACTGATAGAGACATACCCCAAGTGACTTGCAGCTGTAATCGCAGCAAAAGGTGGCACAACAAAGTATTAAGTTAAAGGGGCCAAATAATATTGCATGCCCCACTTTTAAGTTTTTGAATTTCCACAAAAATTTTAAACAACCAATACATTTCATTCAAGTTCACAATTGTGTCCCACTTGCTGATTCTTCACCAAAAATTTGCATTTGGCATCTTTATGTTTAAAGCATATGTGGGAAAAGGTTGAAACGTTCCAGGTGGAGCGAATACTTTCCAAGGCACTTGTCACGATCTATTTTTGGATCTGTGTCAGATTCTGGATTCTCTTATATAAACTTTTTTCCTTTCAGGCCATCGGGGGTTAATATTAGTTTTCCCCCGGTGGCCACTGGTGTTACTGCATGTTTGGTTAGTCTGAGTCTACTGATGGTGACCACTCCCACCTTCCTATAGAAAGTCACCTGAGGCATCACCTGGTGTTGGTGATACATTTCCTTTTGGATACCAACCATGGTCAATACAAGAGCTGGCTGAGAGAAGTGGTGTTTCTGCTGAATGCTGATCTGGTGCCTTAAGGTACTGTCACACTTAGCGATGTACCAGCGATCCCGACCAGCGATATGACGCGGGCAGGATCGCTGGTACATCGCTAAGTGGTCGCTAGTGAGCTGCAACACAGGCAGATCTCACTAGCGACATCGCTGGAGATGGGGATCGCTACTTACCTGCCACACCAGGCGATCCTGCGTCCTCCCGCCCGGCTCCATGCGTCGCTCGTCTCTCCACAGGAAGCCCAGCAGGAAGCTGACGACGAGAAACAGTCCTGGATGTTCTCGCGCGATCAGCGATAACCAGCGGGGGAGCCGGTCGTAGGTAAGTATCAGACACAGCGATATCGCTAGCAATATCGCTATAACGTCACAAGTTATAGCGATATTGCTAGTGATATCGCTTAGTGTGACATGCCCTTTACTCTGCTGCTCAGTGCTTTGCAGCAGAGAAAGCTAAGTTTTGTCTTTTAGTTGATTTAACCCCAAGGTGTCTGTTTTATCTTTCCTTTGTTTTTGGTGCAGTTCACTTTTTTCCCTGTCTCCTGGGGAGGGGGTTGGGGGTTTAGCTCAGGGTTAAACAGGAGATAGGGACTGGTCGGTGACTTGGGCCTCACTACCATCAAGTGTACCCCCAAGTTAAGAAAGTCAAGGCATCCCCTTAGCCTGAGGTGGAGTTAAACTGCTTTCAAATGCATTTTTCAGTGGATTGTTTTTTTAATTAAACAAATACTAGCAGATATTGCTTTAAGGTGTAGCACCAAATATTCAAACGTTTACAGACATAGCATTTTGTTTTGTAGCTCTTTTTGTAGTTAATAGTTTTCCTTCTCTCTGAACACAACTTTTTTTAATGGTACATCTAAACAACAGGTAAACACATTTGAAATATTACAAAATAAAAAACACCATGAAAATTGAAAACATTTTAAATTGTTAGTTAATTTGGGAAAATTATAAACAATGTTAGCCCCCTTTTAAAAGCAGGCCATTTTAGCCCCTTAGGACACAGTGATTTCTTTTTTTTTTTTCTTAAAAGCCCAAATTTTATTTTTTGTCAATGTAGCTAGATTACGGCTTGTTTTTGTGGCACAATTTGTGTTTTCCATTGCAGTCATTTTGAGTTACAAACAACTTATTGATTGCATTCTATTAACACTTTTTGGGAGTATTTAAAAAAATATTTTTTACTTAAAATTTTGTAGTATGTACAATGCAGTATAAATAATGCAGTATACCGTATTTTTCGGACTATAGGAAGCACTGTACCATAAGACGCACCCCAAATTTTCAGAAGGAAAATAGGGAAAAAAATTATTGTGTCAAATGGGGGTCTGTCTTACAGTCCGAATTCAGCTTACCCACCAGGAGGGGATCTGCAGCACTGGTGGAGCAGGGTCACAGGAAATATTTGGTGGTCCGGCGATATGACTTCCATCACAGGCTGGTGCGGTAGATGCCGTGTCCTCTGGGAAATCCCATCCCAGCCTGGGGTGGCTTGTGAGGCAGTTCAGCGGTGGTGCTCGGAGCTCTGCCAGCATCTTGTGAAAGCCTGGATGCCTCGCATATCCATTTCTGTGATGCGGTGGCCTCCAGGAAATCCCATCCCAGGCTGGTGCGGCAGGTTGCGCCATGGTGCTCTGTGGTGTGGTGGGCTCCACCGCCATCTTGTGAAAGACCGGAGGTCCCGCATAACCATTGCTGCGATGCGGTGGTCTCCAGAAAAGTGGCCGTCGGAGGTGGCGCATGCTCAGATTGAGATCTCGGCATTTTCCCGGAGGCCATCGCATCGCAGCAGATTGTGATCTCAGCAATGAGATCTCGTCCTGAGAAACAGCATCTCGGGATGAGATCTCATTGCCGAGATCTCAATCTGAGCATGCGCCAACCCCAGCAGCCATTTTCCCGGAGGCCCACGCATTGCAGCAATGGATGTGCAAGGCCTCCGGACTTTCACAAAATGCCAGTGGAACCCCCTCGCATCACAGAGCACCATTTTTGAACCTGCCGCACCTGCTGCACCAGCCTGGGAAGGGAGTATGATCATCGCCAGGTAGCATTGGACCAGGATCGCCGAAGAATTGCCCGACTCCTGCTGCCGCCACAGTATTTGTCAGTTTATTCCAACTATAAGATGCACCCCCATTTTCCCAAAAAATTTTTGGGAAAAAGTGCGTCTTATAGTCCAAAAAATATGGTAAGTAATGTAATTATATCATTAGTCTGCCCTCACCCCCTCCTCCTGTGATAAGCAGCTCAATGTTAATAGCTATTATATACTGTATAAAGAGCCTGATGTGGACAGTGTCAGCTTTCTCAGCTTTGCTGCATTCTACATCTAAAGATCTGATTGTATCAAAAAGGCTGCACCAGTAAATTAAGTGAAACATTGTTGGATTCAGAGTCTCTTTTCCTACATCATGGAACTCTTAAGGTACTGTCACACTTAGCGATGCACCAGCGATCCCGACCAGTGATATGACGCGGTCAGGATCTCTGGTACATCGCTAAGTGGTCGCTAGTGAGCTGCCACACAGGCAGATCTCACCAGCGACATCGCAGGGGTTGGGGTCGCTACTTACCTGTCAGACGAGGCGATCCTGACGTCCTCCCGCCCGCGTTCACGCCGGCGCCACAG
Source organism: Dendrobates tinctorius (assembly GCF_039654945.1). Lineage (NCBI taxonomy): Eukaryota > Metazoa > Chordata > Amphibia > Anura > Dendrobatidae > Dendrobates > Dendrobates tinctorius. The sequence continues at coordinate 18,285,935 of NW_027361692.1, forward strand.
GAAGCCCAGCAGGAAGCTGACGGCGAGAAACGGTCCAGGACGTTCTCGCGCAATCAGCGATAACCAGCGGGAGCACGGTTGGAGGTAAGTATCAGACATAGCGATATCGCTAGCAATATCGCTATAACGTCACAAAAAACAGTGACGTTATAGCGATATTGCTAGCGATATCGCTTAGTGTGACAGGCCCTTTAGATGAGGTAGCAGAAACCTGCTGAGTCTTTTAAAGGGACTCTTCTAGGACAGAATGAATGTTGAAAACAAGCACAGGTGCTTGGTGCTTCATGGTGAAGCCAATCATTTACATACACCTTCCCACCTGTTTACTTTTCATCTATCTTCACTAGAGATGAGCAAACCCGAACTGTAATGTTCAAGGTTGGTACCAGACACTGACTATCAGGTGATTAAATCTGAACACAGACTTCTCCTGGAAGTCTGTTTTACAGTTCGGGACTACGGAGAGGAGAGAGAGATTTCAATTGGATGTGGTTTCAGGTTGAGGTTCAACTACAGTTCTGATACCTTTAGACTAAAGTTTGGTTAGGTACTAGAACCCAAACTTACACGGGTCCGCTGTCAATCAAGGAAAAGCAGGTGGTAAAGCTTGAGGAAAAACAAGCTGTGGCAATGAGTATTTACTGTAAATTAATGGCCCCTACATTAAGAATCGAGTGGTGGAACTTAGTTTAAATAGTCACTCTGTGCTGACAGAGTTGCTCTAAGAGCGATAACTTTTTTATTATTATTTTTCAGTTGACAGAGGTGTATGCAGAGATGCTTTATTTTTTTATGCTGGTTAAAATGACAGTTTCAATAATATCATGAGAGTATACATGACTTCTTGGTTACATTTTTTGGGAGAGGGACAGCATTAATAAAAAATAACAATACATTGTTTAGAAGTGTTTAATATGCAGCACAACTGACATGCTTTTTCATCAGTTATATAATACTTTGAACTACTTTAATTAACTTTACTACATCTGTCTGTCTGAATACTACAGTTCTGATAGGCACAGGTCTATTAGGTTCTGATTCTGGCACTTCCTAGTAAGCTTCTGTAGTGGGCAGACCCCAAGACTATTGTTAGGTCTCTGCTTGCCATAGCTAAACATCCACACTCCCAAATTCCTTCCAGGGGGGCTAATTGAGCAAAAGAAGGAGCTACCTCCCTTTGTCAAAACTTCTAATATGCTAAGGATACTTATGATCACAGCATGCAAGAAGTTAATTGAACCACAATGCCTGGCCATAGTGCTAAAGGTACTGTCACACTTAGCGATGTACCAGCGATCCCGACCAGCGATATAACGCGGGCAGGATCGCTGGTACATCGCTAAGTGGTCGCTAGTGAGCTGCCACACAGGCAGATCTCACCAGCGACATCGCTGGGGACGGGGGTCGCTACTTACCTGTCACACCAGGCGATCCTGCATCCTCCCGCCCGGCTCCACTCTCGTTGCTCGTCTCTCCACAGGAAGCGCCGCAGGAAGCTGACGACGAGAAACAGTCCAGCCTGTTCTCGCGCGATCAGCGATAACCAGCGGGGGAGCCGGTCGTAGGTAAGTATTAGACACAGCGATATCGCTAGCAATATCGCTATAACGTCACAAGTTATAGTGATATTGCCAGCGATATCGCTTAGTGTGACAGTACCTTTACTCCCCATTGCTGTTTCCCTCCTTGCAGCTGGGAGTGAGAAGGGTGCTAAAGTGGTCCAGGATCATGATTCCCAAATTAAATCATAACCTTGATAAAGTGTGAAATAAATTGATTTTCAAACATGTAAAAGTAAAACATTTTGGAAAATATGCTTATAAACTATAAAATCAAATGTAGAGACTTAAAACTAATTAAAATGATGAATTGATAAAATCGGCTCCTTATAGATGTAATGAACAAGCCTAAATTGTTTCAAATTGTAAAAAAAATCAGAAATTACATTCTGTAGATAAACTCAGGGAATGAATTGGATGTATTGCATTGAATATTTGCTACACTTGATAGCATGTGCATGTATATACATGATAGTTTTGTTTGTTTGCTGATAACCTAATGACTTCTTTGGCTAATAGGTAGGAAATCATCAATTACAAATGGAGGACTTGGAGTTCAGCATTGCAGTACAGGCATTTTGCTATCTGATACTAAAAACAATTGACCTGCATTAAAAGATAAATAGAAGAGACTCTATACTAATTGATGTAAAGAGCTAAAGTGCCACAGAGTCTAAGAAAAATGAACAAGGCTTCCAAACCATCACTATAATCAGCCCTTTTACAAACACCGTATAAGCAGACCTATTTAGAAACTCGCTAGCCAATATTATTTTAGTGACATTACACATCTCTCCAAACGTACATTGCAACTACTAAATATACTGAGTGCAGATGCAGCAGCTCGAGATCGGCGCAGAATAACAAATATCTCCTGCTGTCATTAACAAAATAACACTGTAAACACTTTACAGCCTTAAAACGATACATTTTCACTGCTTGTGACATAAAATTCAGCATCACTCAACACATTAATACACTCAGATGAACCTTAAGTGTCTTAAATCAGCCAACTACTCTAGTTTACGGGAGGATCTACAGGGAGCAAGAGTTGAGATGCTCATGGTTTTCCAATTGCTTGTCAAATTACCACTTGAAATTTGGTTTTAAATGTTTTTCTCATGACCTTATAAATATAGTACAAGATCTTAGGATGCAAGATGTCCTAATTTCTCCACTGGGATGTTATCATTTGTTATATTTACTATATCCTTTGTATGTACTGCAGCAGAACATCAGGATAGAAAATAGACAGTATTCTGTATATATCTGTATATATGAAAGTCATTTAAGGTCACTGATAGTTAAGAAAAAAATATATCATTTGCTCCTAGATATTGAGATTGAATATGAGCTTTTGAAAATACCTTCTACATCTAAAGAAGGTACCTGCTTTTCTAAATTTCCAAGTTGTCGTATATACACAGGTGTAGACCTTCATAAATTAAGAAAGATATTATGATGTAAAAATGTGTCCCACTGCACAAAAGTGTGAATTGACACATGCTAAGAGTTCAATTTCTGCATTGTGATATCTTTCTTGTGTGGGCCCTATTCATCAAAGCTTTCACCCAAAATTCTGGTGTAAAACCTATGAAAAGTCACAAAATGTAGGTGCAACACTACTTTTGTCATTTTCATGCTAGTTTCTCCTAGCTCAGCCAAAATGGGGCGGGACAGGGGCGTGACTCCACAACTCGTCTAATTAATGAGCTGTTGCGTTCCATACGCCAAAAATCTCATTCCAGTGTCCGTAAGCTCAAGGTGAATACAGTAATATTGACTCTTAGTTGGGTGTATTATTATAATTTCTTCTTCAAGTATTTATGAATACCTTTAAATAAGTTTGTTGTGATGTGCTAAAGCATCATGGAAATCATTATCTTCCAGTAGATTTTGTTAAAGAGATGGTAAAGATACGTACACTTACATTGTTGAGATGAGCGAGTTCAATCTCTACTAAGGAATCTGTATATTTGGGCTCCGGATGAATTGTAACTACTATGATTTTCGAATTCACCACTGTAAAATTCCTGGAAAAAGAAAATGGAAAAAATGATTGCACTATGACAACAAGTGAATAGTAGGACATTCACATAACCCATTTACCATCATGATGCCAACCACAATTAGTTCTATTCATCATGTTTATTCCATAAAGTAATGAATTTCAACCATTTTGTTTGACAAAATATCTTTGATAACCTTTGTTAAATCCAGTCACATCTACATTAAAATATGATGCTTTGTTGTGAAAACTGTCTCAGAGCATCAAGCAGTGCAAAGACTGCAGAATTGCATGCCTCCCTTTGTTTTGAAATAAAAAATAAGATCCTTTTTCAGAACCAAATAAGCAAAGTAAAACATTATTATGCCCCATTCTGGTGCAGTAACATGGATGCTGGAAATCCTTGGAATATTGACAGTAATGAATAACTTTCCATTACTAATGCTAGTAGCCTAAATGGATTTATGTTTATTCCCGATCTTCTTTTATATAAGGAACTAGCTGAAGAGCCCGTCGTTGCCTGGGCATAGTAACCAACTGTGGTTAGTTATAACAAATTATAATGATTATATTGCACATAAACACATTTCACATCATATATTCAACACTACAGATTTACAACACAAATTAACTAAATGATTACCCAAGTATCCTCTCCTGTGTGATACTTTCTGCTGAGCTGTGTATCTAATCCTATCATGTGTGATACTGACTGCTGAGCAGTGTATCTAATCCTATCCTGTGTGATACTGACTACTGAGCCATGTATCTAATCCTCTCCTGTGTGATACTGACTGCTGAGCTGTTTATCTAATCCTATCCTGTGTGATACTGACTGCTGAGCTGTGTATCTTATCCTATCCTGTGTGATACTGACTGCTGAGCCATGTATCTAATCCTATCCTGTGTGATACTGACTGCTGGGCCGTGTATCTAATCCTATCATCTGTGATACTGACTGCTGATCCGTGTATCTAATCCTATCCTGTGTGATACTGACTGCTGAGCCGTGTACCTAATCCTAACATGTGTGTTACTGACTGCCCAGCCGTGTATCTAATCCTATCCTGTGTGATATTGACTGCTGAGCCGTGTATCTAATAGACGACAACACCATAGAAATGATAAGAATAATAGGCCTCAGTTGCCACAACTGTCTACAAAGAAAACTGTTGCTGATAGCAACCAATCACAGCTCATTTTTCATCTGTTAAACAGCTCTGGGACAGCGTGGCGAGTTTTGAGTGGCGACTTTTGTGTTTTGACTTTTATGTGGCGAGGTTGGTGTATGTGTGGTGAAATGTGTGCTGAGGGTGGTATATGTGTTGAAGCACGTGGTAGTGTGTGGAGCATTTTGTGTGTGTGTTCATATTCCCGTGTGTGGTGAGTATCCCATGTCAGGGCCCCACCTTAGCAACAGTACGGTATATACTCTTTGGCGCCATCGCTCTCATTCTTTAAGTCCCCCTTGTTCACACCTGGCAGCTGTCAATTTGCCTCCAACACTTTTCCTTTCACTTTTTCCTCATTATGTAGATAGAGGCAAAAATTTTTTGTGACTTGGAACGCGCGGGCTTAAAATTTTGCCTCAAAACATAGCCTATGATGCTCTCGGGGTCCAGACGTGTAACTGTGCAAAATTTTGTGGCTGTAGCTATGACGGCGCAGATGCCAATACATACACTTTCTCCCCATTATGTAGATAGGGGCAAAATTGTTTGGTGAATTAGAATGCGTGGGGTTAAAATTTTGCCTCACAACATAGCCTATGACGCTCTCGAGGTCTAGACATGTGACAGTGCAAAATTTTGTGGCTGTAGCTACGACGGTGCAGATGCCAATACATACACTTTTTCACCATTATGTAGATAGGGGCAAAATTGTTTGTTGAATTGGAATGGCGGGGTTAAAATTTTGCCTCACAGCATAGCCTATGATGCTCTTGGGGTCCAGACGTGTGACTGTGCAAAATTTTGTGGCTGTAGCTACGACGGTGCGGATGCCAATACATACAATTTTTCTCCATTATGTAGATAGGGGCAAAATTGTTTGTTGAATTGGAACGCACGGGGTTAAAATTTTGCCTCACAACATAGCCTATGACGCTCTCGGTGTCCAGACGTGTGACTGTGCCAAATTTTGTGGCTGTAGCTGTAACAGTGCGGATGCCAATCCCGGACATACACACACATACATACATACACACACATTGAGCTTTATATATTAGATTTGTTAGAAAATAGTTGCAAGAAAAAGCCACCAAGGAGACAATGTGAGGCTCTCAAATCTAGATGGTGCAACTTCTGCATGCATATTTAATGTTCTAGCTGTGCCTTTTTAGGCAGTCCAGTTTTATCTCACACTGGAAAACCACATGATAAAGCCATTACCTTTTTATGATATCAGTATGAGAATGTCTCGGGGGGAAAAAGGATTCTATGCACACTGCAACATAGACCAATGTAAGTGATTACTGTCCTCAACAGAACACAATGTGCTTTCTGACAATATTTTTTACTATTTCTGTTTTTTTTTTCCAGGCAATAGTTTTCTAACACAAAAATAGAAGACAAATAGTAGCATTACATAACGAATCTTGCGCAGATAGGAAAATATTTTGGAGGGAATTTATCAAGAGTGGCGTTTTATCTAGTCTTCAGTTAGGATCAGTTTAAGGAAAATAAGCTAAATTCTTTCAGAGATGCATAACTTCTAAAGAATTTGTCACATCTGTGATTGGCCCATGTACCAAAGAAAAAAATATATGCTAATAGATTCAATTAAAATGAAGCTGTTGGGTAGTACTAGACTTTGTTTAATTTTCAAAATATTGGCGAGGCTGAAGTAACAACTCCAAAATTGTCTTATATGATAAACATGTACGAGGAGCTAAGTTCTAGACTCGATAATGATAGGGCCATGGGCAATGACTTTTTTGACTTTTCAGAGGCATTGCGTATGGTGTCACATAAAGTGTTGCTTCATAAAATGAGATTAATGGGACTTGGGGAAAGTATGTAATTGGGTTCACAACTGGCTTAGTGAGCAAGAGGGTGGTTATTAATGGTACACACTCAGATTGAGTGACAGTTAACAATGGAGTGCCATAAGGATCAGTATTGGGCCCTCTTCTTTTTAGCATATTTATTAATGATTTTGTCAAGAGGGTACAGTGTAAAATTTGAATATTTGCGGATTAAACTAAACTCTGCAAGGTAATCAACACAGAGGAGGATTAGTTAATGCTACACAGGGATTTATGTAAGCTGTAGACTTGGGATGAGAAATGGCAATTGAAGTTGATGTAGATACAGTGGGGAAAAAGTATTTAGTCAGCCACCAATTGTTCATGTTCTCAAATTTAAAAAGATGAGAGAGGTCAGTAATTGACATTATAGGTAGACCTCAAGTATAAGAGTCAAAATGAGAAAACAAATCCAGAAAATCACCTTGTCTGATTTGGCAAGATTTCTTTTGCAAATTATGGTGGAAAATAAGTATTTGGTCACCTAAAAAATGCAAGATTTCTGGCTCTCACAGACCTGTAACTTGTTCTTTAAGAGGCTCCTCAGTCCTCCACTCATTGCCTGTAGTAATGTCATCTGTTTGAACTTGCTATCAGTATATAAGACTACTGTCCACAACCTCAAACAGTCACACTCTAAACTCCACTATGGTGAAGACCAAAGAGCTGTCAAAGGACACCAGAAACAAAATTGTAGACCTGCACCAGGCTGGGAAGACTGAATCTGCAATAGACAAGCAGCTTGGTGTGATGAAATCAACTGTGGGAGCAATAATAAGAAAATGGAAGACATACAAGACCACTGATAATCTCCCTTGATCTGAGCTCCATCCAAGAACTCACCCCATGAGGTCAAAATGATCACAAGAACAGTGAGCAAAAATCCCCAAACCAAATGGGGGACCTTGTGAATGACATGTATAGAGCTGGGACCACCATAAAAAAGGTTACCAATAGTAACATAATATGCTGACAGGGACTCAGATCCTGCAGTGCCAGACGTGTCCCCTTGCTTACGCAAGTACATGTCCGGGCCCATCTGAAGTTTGCTAGAGAGCATTTGGATTATCCAGAAGAGTATTGGGAGAATGTCATATGGTCTGATTAAACCAAAGTAGAACTGTTTGGTGGTAACAAAATTTGTCACATTTGGAGGAGACAGAATGCTGAGTTTCATCCAAAGAACACCATACCTACTGTGAAGCATGGGGGTGGCAACATCATGCTTTGTGACTGTTTCTCTGCAAAGGGACCAGGATGGCAGATCCATGTACATGAAAGAATGAATGGGAGAATGTATCATGAGATTTTGAGTGCGAACCTCCTTCCATCAACAAGGGCATTGAATATGAAACATGGATGAGTCTTTCAGCATGATAATGATCACAAGCACACCACCAGGGCAAAGAAGGAGTGGCTTTGTATGCAGTATATTAAGGTCCTGGAGTGGCCTAGCCAGTCTCCAGATCTCAGCACCATAGAAAACCTTTGGAGGGATTTGAAAGTCCAAGTTGCCCAGCGACAGGCCCAAAACATCACTGCTCTAGAGGGGATCTGCATCGTGGAACTTGCCAACATACCACGAACAGTGTGTGGCAACCTTGTGAAGATTTACAGAAAACATTTGACCTCTATCATTGCCAGCAAAGGATATATAACAAAATATTGAGATAAACTTTTTGTTAATGACCAGATACTTATTTCCCACCAAAATTTGCAAAATAAATCTTGCCAAATCAGACAAGGTGATTTTCTGGATTTGTTTTTTTCATTTTGACTCTCATAATTGTGGTCTACCTATGATGGCCTCTCTCATCTTTTTAAGTGGGAGAACTTGCACAATTGGTGGCTGACTAAATACATTTTTCCCCACTGTAAATGTAATGTTATGCACTTGTGTAGAGGAAATAAAATGTACAATTATGTACTAAATGGTAAAATATTGAATAAAACTGTCATTGAAAATAACTTAGTTGACAGCAACTTCAACTTTAGTGATTAGTGCCAGGCAGCTGCTCCCAAGGCAAGTAAAATTATGAAACACATTAAAAGAGGCATCAATGTTCATGATAAGTATATAACTTTGCCTCCACAGAAGCTACTAATGTGGCCACACTTAGAATACTGTGTACAGTTTTGGTCACATGTATGTAAGGAGCAATTAGTTGAACTAGGGTGGGTGCAGAGAAGAGCAAAAAGGTTATAAAGGAAATGGGTGAACTTCAATGCCAATACAGGTTATCAAACATAAGGTTATTTAGTTTGGAAAATGAAGGCCTGGAGTCAATCTTGTCACAATGTATAAATATATGAGGGGACAGTACAGAGACTTTTTTAGTGAGCTTTTCACACTTAGGCCCGTAACAGTGACAAGGGGGCATCCTCTTTGTCCAGAAGAAGTAAGGCTTATACATCATCATCACAGACTTCAATTCCTTACTGTGTAAGCAGTGAGACTATGGAACTCTCTGCTTCATGATATTGCTATGGTTCATTCACTACAAAAGAACAAGGAGAGTCTGGATGCCTTCCTTGAAAAATACATTACAGGTTATGGATACCAGATTCTGTGATGGGACATTGATCCAGGAAACTAGTGTGATTGCTGTATATATGGAGTCAAAAAAGAATTTTTCCCCTAATGTGAGGTAATATGCATCTGCCCCATGGGGGTTTTGCCTTTCTCTTAATCAACTTGTTAGATAATAGGTTGAAAACAATGGACTTGAATTTTCTTTCAATCTTAAGACTACAAAACTATGACATTTTTGTACAATTATGCATTGCACAAAAATGTTTGACTACTTAAAAAAGATCTTGGCGAATCAGTCCCTTTATGTTGTTTAGACAATTTTTCTACTGCGTATCGACATATTCCACACATACAAACAGGGCCGCCATCAGGGCATTACTGCCCTGACTGGCGTATGGGGCCCGGTCAGCAGGCCCTGTTTCGTCTGCTGATCGGGCCCCAGCAGCAGGATTTTGCTGGTGCCGTAACTGAACCCTGCGTCCAAGATGCAGGGTTCAGTTACTCTATTGCTGTGCGGGCCAAGGCCCACATTGCAATAGTTAAAGCTGCCAGACAATCGAAGGCTGGCAGCTGATGTCAGCGTGCACGTCGCTGGTGTCTGACGTCATTGTCATTCGCCGGCGAGTGTGCGCTTTCAGCCTCGAGGAAACATTGCTTGCCGCAGGAGTGCAGTAAGGTAAGGAGAAATTTTTTTTTTTTTTAATTTTTATTAAAAGCAGCAAGCTCACAGGATGGAGACAAGTGTCCATCCTGCCGGGGGCAGAGTAGAGATGGGGGCAGAATGGAGACACAGGGGGCATGACTGGAGACACGGGTGCAGGATGAAAGATATGGGGGCATGATTGGAGACACAGGGGCAGGATTGGAGACACTGGGGCAGGATTGGAGACACAGGGGGCAGGATGGGAGACACAGGGGGCAGGATGGGAGACACAGAGGGCAGGATAGGAGACACAGGGGGCATGATTAGAAACACAGGGGGCAGGATTGGATACACAGGGGGAAGAATGGAGACATGGGGGCAGGATGAAAGATATGGGGGCATGATTGGAGACATGGTGGCAGGATTGAAGATATGGGGGTAGGATTGAAGATATGGGGGCAGGATTGGAGACATGGTGGCAGGATGAAAGATATGGTGGCAGGATTGGAGACATGGTGGCAGGATTGGAGATATGGGGCAGGATTGGAGATATGAGGGCAGGATTGGAGACAAGGGGGCATGATTTGAGACACGGGGCAGGATTGGACACGGGGCAGAATTGGAGACACAGGGGGGCAGGTTGGGAGACATGGTGGCAGAATTGTAGACACAGGGGGCATGAATGGAGACATAGGGGGCATGATTGGAGACATGGTGCGGGATGGAGACAGATGGGGCTGGAATATGGGACAGGATGGAGACAGATGGGGTAGGATGGAGACAGATGGGGCAGGATCATGGGGCAGGATCGAGACAGATGGTGCAGGTTCATGGGACAGGATCATGGGACAGATGGGGCAGGATCATGGGACAGGATCATGGAACAGATGGGGGAGGATAATGGGACAGTTGTGGCAGGATCATGAGACAGATGGGGCAGGATGGGAAGATCATATGGGGCAGAATGGACACTCATGTGGGCAGGATGGGAGAACAAGACTGGAGCAAGGAATGAGATACACGGGGGCCAGGATGGGAGATATTTTTACCATAGGGGCCAATTAAGGGATATTATTACTGCAGTGATGAATTTATTTTATTTTTTGAGCATACTGTTTTAAATGGGGGACGGTCCTGTTACTATGCAGTGATACTATGTTGCCTTTTTTTCTTCATTTGGTGTAGTGTAGAAGCTGGGAAAAAATAAGTAATGTGTTCTGCAAGCAGTGCTCTAGATAACTGTGTTATTTCCTGCAGAGACGAGCCCTGGCTGGAAGTGATGTCTATCTGTCCTTGATGAAGATGAAAGACTTCACCTAGAGGCGTCACTGGTGAGTCAGTGTGTTACCTATACACTGATACTATACACTGACACTATATACAGAGCTCCTGTGTACAATGTCACCAGTGATCACTGTATTACCTTTACATTATACACTATATACAGAGCTCCTGTGTACAATGTCACCAGTGATCACTGTATTACCTTTACATTATACACTATATACAGAACTCCTGTGTACAATGTCACCAGCGATCGCTGTATTACCTTTACACTGACACTGCATACTAAGTACAGATCTCCTGTGTATAATGGCACACATGGTGATATTAGTATTGTGTTTTTTTTATTGCTGATCAGTAGTGTAGTATTCGGTCACAAAGAGGTGGTAATATGTTGTCCGGCCATGGTGTGATGGTATTTGTTCCTTTTATGTGGTATTATTGGTCACCATGTGGTGGCAATATGTGGTCTGGTCATTGTGTGGCGGTATTTGTCCCTTGTATCTGATATTATTTGGTCACTGTGGTTTTAATATGTGGTCTGGACATGGTATGGTGATATTTGTTCTTTGTATGCGGTATTATAGGTCACTATGTGGTGGTAATATGGTGTCTGGTCATGGTACAGTGGTATTTGTCCCATATGTGATATTATTGGTCATTTTAAAGATTTAAAAATATACCTATATTGTATTGCATATTTTAGCAAAATGTTTAATAGGTTAGATTAGGGCCCAGCCAAAAGAGTCTACGGTGTCATGGTGGTGGCTTAAAAAATCTTTTGGCCAAAGCAAAGGCTGCTGGTAATATGTGTGATCTGGTGATGGGAACTGTTAGTGTGATTGGTGAGAAGTGGAGTTTTTTCAAGAGAGAGCGGTGGGGCTGTGGACAGTTCGAGGGGTGGAGACTGGGCGGAGTCTCAAGGGGGCCCTGAAAATTTTGCCAGTATGGGGCCCTGAAAATCCTAGTGGCAGCCCTGCATACAAAATATGCTAGGACTAAATACTTGAAAGTATAAAACTGTTTTAAATTGAATGTGGATCTAATAAATGCATCAGCCAAATTCCAGTTTGCCTTTTTAAAAGTTTACAGGTTATACATTGAAAGCCAGTACAAAACTGTTTAAAAAATGAATTTAGCCCTGCTAAGGTTCCCTTAATAAAGTATGTTTGTCAAATAGGCTTCTATATACTGTACAATCTCCATGAAAAGTTGAGTTTCATATATCTAATATATAAAGCTCAAGTGTGTGTATGTATGTATGTATGTATGTGTGTATGTCCTGGATTGGCATCCGCACCATCGCAGCTACAGCCACAAAATTTGGAACAGTCACACGTCTGGACCCTGAGAGCGCCCTAGGCTATGTTGTGAGGTGAAATTTTAACCCCGTGCTTTCCAATTCACCAAACAATTTTGCCCCTATCTACAAAATGGGGAAAAAGTGTGTGTATCAAGCCCCACCCCTCATTATGATGTCATAATGTTTGCCATGGCAACGCTGATGTCATCATAGGTTGCAAGCCCCGCCGCTCATTATGATGTCATAATGGTTGACTATGGGATGGAGGATGTGTGATTGGTATATGGGCACTGGACTATGGGATGGAGGATATATATGACGGGTATATGGGCACGGGACTATGGGTTGGAGGATGTGTGATGGGTATATGGGCACTGAACTATGGGATGGAGGATATGTATGATGGGTATATGGGCACGGGACTATGGGATGGCGGATATGTATGATGGGTATATGGGCATGGGACTATGAGATGAAGGATGTGTGATGGGTATATGGGCACTCGACTATGGGATGGTGAATATGTATGATGGGTTTATGGGCATGGGACTATGGGATGGAGGATGTGTGATGGGTATATGGGCATGGGACTATGGGATGGAGGATGTGTGATGGGTATATGGGCACTCGACTATGGGATGGAGGATATGTATGATGGGTATATAGGCACGGGCCTATGGGATCTTGGATATGTATGATGGGTATATGGACACAGGACTATGGGATGGAGGACAATTATAATTTGCTATAACTAACCACAGTTAGTTACTATGCCCGAGCATCGCTGGGCTCTTCAGCTAGTAATGTTATAAAATGCATTACTTGTCTGCTGTTAAAATATAGTTCACAAGCTTGCTAATATACACATGAAAAAAGTTTAGCTGAGTTCCTAAAATTAGATGGGCCAGTTTGAAAGTTGATTCTATCTAGGTACTGTTTCAGCACAGAAATCAAGCAAGTGGCAGATATAACATATCTTCAGAAATGAGATATTGATTATCCAACGAGAAGAAATCAGACTATGCAGACATCCCTATATATATCACAGTTAAAAGGTTTTACCCAGCTCCCACCAGCCATATCAATGGGAACAGTCAGGACTAGAGTTGAGCGGCTTTGGTCTGATCGGGTTTCGTGAAACCAGAATGAAACAAAATAAGTTTCAGATGAAACTCGTCCGACTAGAGCAAAAAAAGTCGGAGTTTCGTCCGACTTTTATTTCCCATTGACTTGCATTGGGGTCGGGTTTCGGACGAAACTCCGACTTTGTTTTGCTCTAGTCGGACGAGTTTCATCTGAAACTTATTTTGTTTCATTCGGGTTTCACGAAACCCGATCCGACCAAAGTCGCTCAACTCTAGTCAGGACAGTTATTAGACTATCATTGTAAATGCTACGCTCTATAGTGGCTTTCATCTCAGGGGGTCTCTTTCTTCTCTCAGGGGTCATGTTGTAGTTTCTCCTTCTTTAGGCTATGTGCACACATGCGGAATTACCGCGGAAATTTCAGTGGCAATTCCGCAACTTCCTGCCGCAGGAAATACGCTAGAATTCTGCATGCGTAATTCCCGAGAAAAACTAGCATTTTGCAAGCATAATTAGCTTTCAGAATGCTAGCGTTTTCCAAGCGATCTGTAGCATCACTTGGAAAATTGATTGACAGGTTGGTCACACTCGTCAAACATAGTGTTTGATAAGTGTGACCAACTTTTTACTATTGAGGCTGCCTATGCAGCATCAGTAGTAAAAAGATATAATGTTAAAAATGATAAAAATATAAAAAATTGAGATATTCTCACCTTCCCACACAGCGTTCCCAGGCTTCAGCAATGCTCCCAGCAATTCCCATTCCCAGCGATGCCTTGCGGCAATGACCCCAGATGACGTAGCATCACGCGAGACCGCTACGTCATCAGAGGTCAATGTGGCAAGGCAATGCTGGGAACGGGACTTGCCAGGAGCATCGCAGAGGCCTGGGAATGCTGCATGGGACGCTGGAAGGTGAGAATATCACCATTTTTTATTTTAATTCTATTTTTTACAGGGATATGGTACCCAGGGACAGGAGGACAGTCTCCTCTCCTGCAGACCGTGGGTACTATCCGCACATTTTCCGCTTATTTTGCGCATGGTGGGCATAGCCACATGCGGAAAGTAAGCGGAACAATGCATTCCTATGTGTGCGAAATTCCCGCGATTCCGCAAAATGAATGAGCATGCAGCGTATTTTTTCATGATGCAATTACTCCATGGAAAAATGAGCAGCATTAGCACAGCATGTGCGGAATGCCATTGAATTCAATGGGTTGCTTATTTTATGCGTTTTCACAGGATTTTCGCAGCGTGTTCGTGGCAAAAAAACACGGCAAAAACGCATAAAATCTGTGGTAATTCCGCACCTGTGCACATAGCCTTACTCTCATGTCTGTCTCAGAGCAGTTTCTGTCTTTCCCAATTGTCTGCTCAGTAGCTCTTCCCCTTACACTCCAGATCCTTCTTTAGAGTCCTGTCCTTTCTGAGCATGCTCTGTACGATCTGTCACATGCACCATATTGCAGCACATTCATTCCAGATACATTTAAACAGTAACAGTAGCAATAAACCAATGTCCTATGTACTGTAGTACAGCAGAAAGCAAGTTTTACATATACCAGATCAGACAGCAGTTATACATTAAAGACACATTAACCCCTCTTATACGTACTCTCTTACTGTAGAACATATTTGACAAATTAGGCTCTTTGAGTTGACTGTGAATTGTGACAAATATCACTTTTATAAAAAGTTCCAAATTCCCTAATATGAACATAAAATACAACATTCTGGCTATCTTTAGCCACCCTGAGAGGGTAAGCATGAGATAATGGTCAGCACAGTATCCCAGTGGTAAGTACTATTGCTTTGCAGCATCGGGGTTCAAATCCCACCAAGAACAACATCTGCAAGAAGTTGTTATGCTCTCCCTGTGTTTGCATGGGTTTCCTTCCACACTCCAAAGCCATATTTATTGGGAATTTAGACCCCCAGTAGAGACAATGATAATAACGTCTATAAAGCACTGTGGAATTTATATAATTTATACAATGCCATTTTCTGGATTTTATTTTTGACTAGCTGAAAAGCCCAGAGTTGCCCGGGCATAGTAACTAACTGTGGTTAGTCATAACAAATTATAATTATTATATTGCACATAAAAACATTTGATCCTGAGAGAAATTGCACTAATTGCAATAAAAAAGAAAATTACTGAGGTAAAATGCTGATCAAAAACTGAGATAAAATACTGTCCAAATACTGAGGTAAAATACTAAAACACTGAGGTAAAATACTGATTAAATAGATTAAATACTAAGGTAAAATACTGACCAAATACTGAATGTCAGGAACACCGCACTGAACTTGCTCACTGAGCCAGTGCGTGCGTCCTGAGTAAAGCGAACTGTGCTCAAAGATACCTGTGGAGCGGGCAGCAGCTGAGTAGGTGCATACTTCAGAACAGCAGGACTTGAAGCACGTGACTGCTGGGGGCGCTGCCTAAACTCCAGAGCGCTAGGAGCTGCAAGAGAACTCCTAGCAGGGTAACTGCGAGACAAAGTTACCAAGGGGCATAGACAGGGAGGATAGTCAGGACGTAGCCAATGAGTCATACACAGAGATAGCTGCAAGGTACAAGAGGGGCGAGCAGAGGGTAGTCAGATCACAGGCAACGAGTCATACACAGAGAGGGCAGCGCAGTACAGAATCAACAGGAAAACTCACAATGGGGAACAGAACCGGGTCAGAACCATATAAACAAGCTATAAAAACGAACAGGCACAGGCACACAGAGGTCACCACACTCGGCCAAAGGCAAAAGTATAACTGACACGGATTCGAGCTTCCAAGGGATTTAAGAAGCTCTCCCAGAACCAAAGAGAGGCCACAATCATTAACCCCAGGTGTGCAGGTCAAAACCAGGACTAAGCTCCAGACATTAACCCCTGACGTGCAGCTCAAAAACCTGCACTGGGATCATGACAGTACCCCCTTTCAACAGGGGGCCTGTGGACCCCCAGGCTTCCCCAGGTACTTGGCATGGATAGCCCGAACCAGGCGATCTGCATGTACAGAGCGAGCAGGGACCCATGAGCACTCCTCTGGTCCATATCCCTTCCAGTGGACCAGGTACTGCAAAGAGCGGTGCACCCGCCGAGAGTCCACAATATGTCCGACCTCATACTCCAATTGACCCTCCATCAGAACTGGAGGAACAGCAGGCTTAGAGTCCTCTTTAACAGACCCTACGGATTTCAACAGAGATTTATGGAACACATTGGATATTTTTAAGGAGGTGGGGAGACGCAACCTATATGCCACTGGGTTGATTATCTCCATAATCTCGTATGGACCAATGAACTTTTGTCCCAACTTAGCTGATGGTACCTTTAAGTTGATGTTACATGTGGAAAGCAAAACCTTCTCTCCCACCTGAAACATGTCTCCTGAGGCTCTCTTTTTGTCAGCAACATATTTGTACCTCCCCTGGGCCCAAGAGATATTATGCTGGACTTCAGCCCAGAGGTTTTTTAAACATTGAACGGACCCCTCTACCCCTGGACAACCGGAATCCACCTGTGAAAACTCCCCAAAATGCGGATTGATCCCATAGTTAATCAGGAATGGGGACATGTTGGTGGACTGACTCACCCGGCTGTTAAAAGCAAATTCAGCCAATGGTAATGCATCACACCAATCCTCCTGTCTGGCGGAGGTCAGACACCTGAGAATTTGTTCGAGGGATTGATTTGTGCATTTTGTCTGACCATTACTCTCCAGGTGATATGTCGACGAGAAGGAGAGTGAGATGCCCAATTTCATACAGCACGCCCTCTAAAATTTGGCCACAAACTGCACACCTCTGTCAGACACCACATTCTGGGGTACCCCATACAATCGGACCACATGCTGCACAAACAACCTTGACAATGTTTCTGCTGAGGGTAATGCTGCCAAGGAAATGAAATGGGCCTGTTTAGAAAACCTATCCACCACCACCCAGATCAGGGTATTGCCCCTGGAAGGTGGAAGGCCGGTAATAAAATCCATGGAAAGATGAGTCCATGGCCTATCAGGAACCGGTAAAGGTATGAGTTCCCCAGCCGGCCGGTTATGCGAGCTTTTGGAACGGGCACACACATTACAAGCAGAAACAAATTTCTTGACATCGTACCTTAGTGAAGGCCACCAAAAACCCCTGGCTACTGCCTCTCTAGTGGCCGTGATACCTGGATGACCACTCAGCCTAGACTCATGAAACTCCTGCAGAAGTCTAGGCCGCAATAAATCTGGAGCAAACAATTTATCCCCTGGCCTGGTTGCCGGAGCTAGGGCCTGAGCCCTTAGAATTTCTTGTTCCAACTCAGATGAGACCCCCGCCACTACCACCCCTGGGGGAAGAATGGAGGATGGTCGGGGGGAGACACCGGGTCAAAACTTCCGGACAGGGCATCCGCTTTAACATTTTTGGACCCCGGTCAAAAAGTAATGGAGAACTGAAATCGTGAAAAAAGTGACCAACGGGCTTGTCTAGGAGTAAGCCTCTTAGCAGATTCAAGGTACGCCAAATTTTTGTGATCGGTGACAACCGTGATAGGGTAAGCCGCCCCTTCCAAAAAGTGTCTCCATTCCTCAAACGCCAGCTTGACTGCAAGAAGTTCCCTATTGCCTACATCATAGTTTTTCTCAGCTGAAGAGAACTTCTTGGAGAAGAAGGCACAGGGTTTGAGATTGGTAAGGGTGGCCGGACCCTGGGACAGCACAGCCCCCACCCCCACTTCAGAAGCATCCTCCTCCACAATGAATGGTTTGGACGGGTCTGGTTGTACCAACACCGGGGCGGACATGAAACATTTCTTAATAGCTGAGAAGGACTCCTTAGCGAGTACAGACCAATTTTTTACATCAGCGCCCTTCTGGGTAAGATCCGTGAGTGGTTTAGCCACTTGTGAGAAACCTTTAATGAATCTCCGATAATAGTTTGCAAATCCTAAGAAGCGCTGGAGCCTCTTGAGATCTCGAGGCTGAACCCAGTCAGCGATTGCCAGCACCTTCTTAGGATCCATACGAAACCCCTCACAGGACACAATCAACCCCAAAAAAGACAGTTTCTGTACAAAAAACGAACATTTTTCCAATTTAGCGAACAATTGGTTCTCCCTGAGTCTCTGGAGAACTGTCTGTAGATGTTGCAAGTGAGATTTTCTGTCCGGGGAATACACCAAAATGTCATCCAAATAAATAATAACAAAACGGCCTATCAGGTCAGAAAACACCACATTGATGAAATTCTGGAAAATAGCGGGCGCATTAGTTAACCCCAATGGCATTACCAGGTTTTCAAAGAGTCCTTCTGATGTGAGGAATGCAGTTTTCCACTCGTCCCCTTCCCAAACCCTTATCAGATTGTAGGCCCCCCCGGAGATGTAACTTGGAGAACTATTGGGCCCCAGCTAACTGGTTACATAAGTCTGGGATGAGGGGAAGCTGGTAAGTGTTCCTAACCGTTATCTTGTTCAGTTCCGAAACTCGAGGCACGGCCGCAAACCACCATCTTTCTTCTTCACAAAGAAGAATCCTGCTGCCACAGGTGACACAGAAGGCCTGATATGCCCTTTGCGAAGACTCTTAGCTATTTACTCCTTCATGGCTTGGCGCTCAGGCCCAGACAAATTGAACAATCGAGCCTTAGGTAACTTGGCTCTGGGTACTAAATCAATGGCACAATCGTAGGGTCTATGTGGTGGCAGCACCTCAGGCTCACTTTCGGAAAAAACGTCTTTGAAATCCTTCAGGTACTCCAGAATACCTTCCAGACCGACAGACGACACAGATACGGATTTAACAGCGTTAACAAGGTGTCCCAGGTTACCACATTTATCCTTGCATCCCCATTGAGTGATCTCCCCTGTAACCCAATCAATGGTAGGATTATGGCGTTGAAGCCAAGGCATCCCCAGTACCAGTCCGGCAGGCAAGTTATCTAGCACAAGACAACTTAGCTTTTCCACATGAGTGGAACCCACTTTTAGAGAAAAAAGTTCAGACTTGCAACAGATACCATCCTGGGTAAGAGGGGGCTTCAAAAAATGCATCCACAGACATTCTCTCCAGGGCAGAAGAGGAAAGCGAAAATGCCCAGGCTTGTGGGGACCCCCTAAGCAGGGACATAACCACCCCCACCCTCTGTTTCTCATCCCCAGAGAAGCGGGGTCTCAAAGAGAAAAAGAGCTTACAGCCCTCCTTAAATGCTCTGAATTCATCTTTGTTACCAGCAAACGTATCTGGTAATTTAACCAGGGATTCGGGTGGGACTAAAATGACATCTCTTTTCCCCACCTGCTTAAAGCCTGTGGAAAGCACCCCCTGAACGGAGTCCTCAACCCGCAGTTGGGACTGGGCCAGAGCTTGGTGTTCCAACCTAAGCTTCTGCAGCGACCGAGTCAAGCATTTCATCTGCTCAGATAAAGCACACATTGGGTCCATGCTGCAGAAGTGAGGAGAGAAAAAAAATTCAAGTTCAGTTATAATGTCAGGAACACCGCACTGAACTTGCTCACTGAGCCAGTGCGCATGTCCAGAGTAAAGCGAACTGTGCTCAAAGATACCTGTGGAGTGGGCAGCAGCCGAGTAGGTGCATACTTCAGAACAGCAGGACCTGAAGCACGTGACTGCTGGGTGCATGGCCTAAACTCCAGAGAGCTAGGAGCTGCAAGAGAACTCCTAGCAGGGTAACTGCGAGACAAAGTTACCAAGGGGCATAGACAGGGAGCATAGTCAGGATGTAGCCAATGAGTCATACACAGAGATAGCTGCAAGGTACAAGAGGGGTGAGCAGAGAGTAGTCAGATCACAGGCAACGAGTCATACACAGAGAGGGTAGCACAGTACAGAATCAACAGGCAAACTCACAATGGGGAACAGAATTGGGTCAGAATCATATAAACAAGCTATAGCAACGAACAGGCACAGGCACACAGAGGTCACCACACTCAGCCAAAGGCAAAAATTTAACTGACAGGGATTGGAGCTTCCCAGGGGTTTAAGAAGCTCTCCAAGAACCAAAGAGAGGCCACAATCATTAACCCCAGGTGTGCAGGTCAAAACCTGCACTGAGCTCTAGACATTAACCCCTGACGTGCAGCTCAAAAATTGACCAAATGACCAAATATTGAGGTAAAATACTGATCAAACACTGAGATAAAATACTGATTAAATATTCAGGTAAAATACTGACCAAACACTGAGGTAAAATACTGATCAAATACTGAGGTAAAATACAGACCAATCACTGAGTTAAACCACTGACCAAATACTGAGGTAAAATACTGATTAAATATTGAGTAAAAATACTGACCAAATACTCTTTAAGGCTGTGTACCCACGTAAGCATTTTTAAGCGTTTTTACAGGCAAAAACACATAAAAAATGCTTACAAGAAGCATCCCATTCTTTTTAATGAAATCCGCAATTTTTGTGCACATTGATGCGTTTTTTTCCCGTGAAAAAATGTATCGCGGTAAAAAATGCTCATTAATTTCATGGAAAAATCCGCATTTCTAACTATATTCTATGAGCAGGAGGCTGCTCCTGTAAAAAACCCACAAAAAAAGTGCATTTTTCCTGGGAAGGAGTCTGTTTTTTTTCTGCATACGTGGGTACATAGCCTAACTCTTTTGCCAGTTTTAGTCAGGGGGACATACCCTGCCTGCTGCACAGGTAGGGAGGACATCAGTGCTGGTCTGCCTGCACCTATACACACAGACTACATCTGCCTGCTACAATCCACTTTTGCAGTGAGGAATCCAGGCCATTTTTACCTTGTGCTCTGGGTGACTAAACGCTACAGCACTATTTCTCAGGAAGGCTTGTGCAATGCTAACAATAGGGGAGTCTCTAGGGCATACGCAATGCCGCTCTTCTTGTACATAGCAAGGCTGGTGTTCTAGAGCAGGCAATACACCTGCAGCATCACAGTCAGTGGACAGCTCCTCTCTGCAGCACCATGACCCAGGTAACTGGCACCCAGCTCATGCCATAGCCCCCTTCCAGGCATCATCCTCCCCTCAACCAATGCCATTTGGTGCTTGATTGCAGGGATCCATCCACACACACAGCATCAATCCTAGAAAGGCTGCAAGGAGCATTCTGGCTAACAATGTGGGCTGTGTGGAGTGAGTCTGGCTATGTGGAGTGGGCGTGGCTTGATACATACATACAATCAGCTTTATATATAGATATTCTATTTCTCAATGTTAAAATTAACCTACCCTTAAAATTAAAGACTGTTCATGACTTTGTCAGTGGGCAAGGTTACAAAATCAGCAAGGGATCAAATACTTTTCCCCCCACTATACATAAAGCTTCCATAATCCTTCTGCTGGTAATTACAGGTACACAGTTTATTATCTTTGCAGGAGAGTCTAGCACCTGCACCAAAGTATAGAAATGACCTCTCCAAAGATAAACTGTATTAAGAAATGAATCACAGAATTTTGGTCCAAAGATAATATGATATAGGTGCTTCTCACAAAATTAAAAAGTGAAACTCGTATATTATATAGAGTCATTACAGAGTGATCTATTTCAAGTGTTTATTTCTGTTAATGTTGATGATTATGGCTTACAGCCAATGAAAACCCAAAAGTCATTATCTCAGTAAATTTGAATAATTAACAAAAAACACCTGCAAAGGCTTCCTAAGTGTTTAAAAAGGGTCACTTAGTCTGTTTCAGTAGTCTCCACAATCATGGGGATCATGGATGTCAGCCCCCAGAGTAATCCCATGCAAAACGCACATTGGGGCTGATAGCACTGGACCCTGTGTGGAGATTATGGGTAAGGCCTCTATCATATAGCACTTTACCTGTTGATTTGTATTCTCTTAAAGCGATATACACTTTTTATACCTATGCCATTTATATATGTTTTTCCACTGTTGATTCCTCATTGATACCTCTTAACTATAGTTACTCATTCAGCATTACTATTATACATAGGTGTATCTGAGGTAATGAGTGGCTATAGCACCTTGGAAATGTATATTGGATGGGCATTAACTATTTGAGCACTGACACTCTATATAAATTGCTGCTATCTATTGGTCTTCGCATCTACCTAGATATACTGGGTCCTGCTGCTTTACACCTTTGTTCCAAAACTGTCTACTTGGTTATTATGTTGTTATTTTTCAGTGTATTAGTATTTTTTCATAATCCAATTTCTTACTTTTTATCTGTGACTTTTTTTGCCCTTTCCGTTTGTGTGTTTCTAGTTAATATGATAGTGTCATTGGTTACTCTGGCCCTCTTTACCACTAGGTTCAGGGTCTAATTTTTTGATCTATGTTCTAGGGATCTTGCTTACATAATTCATAAGTCGATTACTGTCATACATGTCTTGGGCAGCTTTACAATGAAGACCACATAATGCTTGCTGCAATCTCTGTAAGCAATAAAACTGACCTTTAATTACCTCTGGTAACATTGGTGGACAATGTTAATTTGCATAATTATGAAAAAAAAACAATAAGAGACAGTTATTTTTCCCCACTTCTTGCAAAGTAATAGGATTGTTTTATTGGTTGCTTCAGTTTTACTAAGGTTTATAAGCAGCTATGTAATGTTACTAAATAACTCATGCTGTCAGTACATTTTTCCATGGTTGACAAACTAAATTCGGTGCAATGAGCTGGAGATACAAAGACTGAAGCACTGCATAAGAAGGAATTTGACAAATTTTATAAGATAGTTGTAATGGTGCAATCAACAGGACTATACACTCACTGGCCACTTTATTAGGTACACCATGCTAGTAACGGGTTGGACCCCCTTTTGCCTTCAGAACTGCCTCAATTCTTCGTGGCAGAGATTCAACAAGGTGCTGGAAGCATTCCTCAGAGATTTTGGACCATATTGACATGATGGCATCACACAGTTGGCGCAGATTTGTCGGCTGCACATCCCTGATGCGAATCTCCCGTTCCACCACATCCCAAAGATGCTCTATTGGATTGAGATCTGGTGACTGAGGAGGCCATTTGAGTACAGTGAACTCATTGTCATGTTCAAGAAACCAATCTGAGATGATTCGAGCTTTATGACATGGCGCATTATCCTGCTGAAAGTAGCCATCAGATGCCTGTTCTTAGCTGAGAGGAGTGGTACCCAGTGTGGTCTTCTGCTGCTGTAGCCCATCTGCCTCAAAGTTCGACGCACTGTGCGTTCAGAGATGCTCTTCTGCCTACCTTGGTTGTAACGGGTGGCAATTTGAGTCACTGTTGCCTTTCTATCAGCTCGAACCAGTATGCCCATTCTCCTCTGACCTCTGGCATCAACAAGGCATTTCCGGCCACAGAACTGCCGCTCACTGGATTTTTTTTCTTTTTCGGACCATTCTCTGTAAACCCTAGAGATGGTTGTGCGTGAAAATCCCAGTAGATCAGCAGTTTCTGAAATACTCAGACCAGCCCTTCTGGCACCAACAATCATGCCACGTTCAAAGGCACTCAAATCACCTTTCTTCCCCATACTGATGCTCGGTTTGAACTGCAGGAGATTGTCTTGACCATGTCTACATGCCTAAATGCACTGAGTTGCCGCCATGTGATTGGCTGATTAGAAATTAAGTCTTAACACACAGTTGGACAGGTGTACCTAATAAAGTGGCCAGTGAGTGTATGTTCTTATGTCTATATTTTATATCCATGTCATTTCATATTCAAATATTCTTTTCAACGTATTTAAAAATATAATCTTGTTAAGGAAGGCTGAACTAATCTCTGATGACTTTACATAAGAAGTAGTGAAGCCTACATAAAAAGTTTAATAGTCAGCGTGTTCCAGTTTAGCATTAAAACAAGATTACAATGAAGTTTAAGATTGAACACTTAATTTGCTAATTCAGGTCTTATGCCCAGAGCAAAGAAGTTTTCATGAGGCTTGTAGAATGGCACACACAGTCCCTACATTCCATATCATAGAGCAATGAGCACTTTCTATTTCTAAGATGTGTGTTTTCCTGTCTTCTCTCAACATATCACTCTAAGCTATTTGAGAATTGCAGCCATTTCTATTCACTTTCAAAATAACATTGGCATGTGATTCTATGCCATCAAGTCAGTGGCTGATACAGCTCTATATTTATAAACAGTAATTAAGTCATTTGAAGTATTTTCTTCAAGCTAACCTTTCTTGAGTCATCACATTAAAGGATGGTTTAATCTATACCATTAAAATAAGTCAATTTCTAGTTTCAGGATAAAAGACATTTATGTCAAGCCTAAAATGCAGTGTTATCATCTTGTCCATGTCCTAAGTTACAGTGCTGATAAAATATCCATAGCATAGTCCACCAATAGAGATGAGCGAATTTAGTTCAGTGGAATTCAATTTTGCTTAAATATTACAAGAATATGCAGTTGTCAAAATTTTTTGTAATCTGCTTCTGCAAGGATTCAGCAACATAGTGACCCTAGACTTAAAGGGCCATCAAAAGGTTAAAAAATAAAGAATATACTTACCTTACTCACATTACTGCTCACCTCTCCAGCCCTTTTGTTCTACACCATCACCCACGAGGTTCTCGTTGCATCTTCTTTTCACCGCTGCAAGTGCTGAAACCTCAGGCCTTTTCCTGCTGTGAGCTCATCTGTTCATTCATCTTTTGTGTCCGAGGATCTCCCTCTTCTGGTGAAGGAAGGTAGTGAGGCTGATTACCAAACACCTGATCAGGCGGATGGTGACTGGGTAACGGGAACTTCTGACTGGATATAAGGCAGCCAACGCCCTTCTGAGTTGCTGGTGATTTCTCTGCTGGATTCTTGGAGACCAGTCTGATTCCTGCTTCCAAAGATAAGTTTTTGCTCTGCTATTGAACTTATTAGTTTTGGTTTTGTTTACCTTGATTTTTTTTAGTTCATCCATCCCCGGCCGGGGGTGTGCTGGATTCTTTTTCCTTGATCAGTGTTCTCTTTTGCTCTGCTTCCAGAATATTCTGAGTGCTCATATAGGGTTTGAAGTCTAGTGACTTCAGGGTCCTTTTTGCTTATCAGTTGTGTTGGTAATATTTTTTAGCAGGGTTTTCTCGGATTGCAGACAGCAGCTTTTCTATCCTGTCCTTTTTAGTTAGCTTGGGCCCCATCGTTTGCTCAACCTATCTTTCTATCTGTGTTAGTGTTTTCATCTTGCTTCACCGTCATTATATGTTGGGGGCTGCCTATTGCTTTGGGGTCTGCTCTGCTCAGTTTTTCCCTTTTCTCTCTTTAGGCTTATGTAGATCTCCGGCTGTGACGAGGTGTCTAGGATCACCGTAGGAACACTCCATGGCTAGTGCTAGTTGTGTGATAGGATTAGGGGTCTGCAATCCGCTAGTTTCCAACCTCTCTGTTTTTCTGGGCTGAGCTTGTGTTTTGTTTTTTCCTCCTTGGTGACTCAATCACAACATTTTCCCACTAGGTTTGGATTTCAAGCTCTGATGACACCAAGAACATTTCAGAGCATATCCATGCTTTCAGTGTCACTGCGTACATCATGACATCAGAACGTTGTAACTGGAGATGAGCGAATATTTCAATATTCGGTTTGACTCGCGTTCGCCAAATTTTCAATATTCGCTGATTTAATTTCCGAATATAGTCGAACATACACAGCACAAAAGTCGGTGTTTCCCACACTGTGTGACAGCATGGGAAACACCGGCATAGTGCTTCTGATTGGCAATGAAATCATCCCTGCCGGTCAGAGAATCACAGTTCACATGCTGTCAAAAAACAGCATGAGTGTTCAGCTGTGGTTGGAGGAATAAAATTTACCTCCCGTCAGTGGTGTCAGCTGATGGGACTACAGCACCTATCAGCTGACACCTGCTGCCGCTAATAACAGTGGGAGCAGGAGTATTCATCAGCCACTCCTGGACTGTAAATAAATAATCTAAAAAATCCTGGGTTGGTTCCACTGTATTTCTGATAACCAGCCAGGCAAAACTCACAGCTGGGGGCTGCAACCCTCAGCTGTCAGCTTCAGCAAGGCTGGCTATTAAGAATAGAGGGGTCCCCACAAGTTATTTTTAATTTAAAAAAATAAATTAAAAAAACTGCATGGGGTCCCCCCCAATTTTGACAACCAGCCTTGCTAATGCTCACAGCTGGGGGCTGGTATTCTCAGGATGGTAAGGGGCCATGAATATAGGCCCCCCAGCCTAAAAATATCAGCCCATGGCTGCCCAGAAAAGGTGCATCTATTAGATGCTCCAATTCTGGCGCTTTGCCCGGCTCTTCCCACTTGCCCTTTAGTCATGGCAAGTGGGGTTCCTATTTGTGGGGTTGATGCCACCTTTGAATTGTCAGGTGACATCAATCCCACGGCTTAATAATGGAGAGATGTCTATAACACAACTATCCATTACTAATCCTAAGGTTACATTGTTATTAAAGACTCAGCCAAAATAAAGTCCTTTATTAGAAAAAAGATTAAACACAGTTTTCCATTTTATTTAAAAATAACAAACACAGTTATACTCACCTAACACCTAATTCCACCAAAGCCCTCGCTCTCCTGTAATAAAACTAAAATAAAAAAAAACACAATATCCCTCACCTTTCGGTCATTCTGTCCCATGCTGTAATCCATGTCTGGGGGATTAATAGGGGAATTAATAATTTTCAACCTGGATGGTGCCAAGATGCCACCATCCAGGTTGAGAACCACTGGTGAATGAGCTGTTGCAAATGCAGTCTCAGTGACTAGCGGTAATGTCATCGAGGATACCTCTGGTCACTGAGGCTGTGTTCCCAGCAGGGCTGAACTGCAGTGACCTCAGCACTGTGGGAAAAAGTCAGTGATGGGGTCACCTCAATTCAAGCTCAGTGACTTCACAACAGATCACCGTGAGAATATGACATGGGCTTGATGTCACCTGACAATACAAAGATGACATCAACCCCACAAATATGAACCTCACTTGCCACCATTACAGGGCAAGTGGGAAGAGCTGGGAAAAGCACCATAATTGATGTACCTAATAGATGTGCCTTTTCTGGGTGGCTGCAGGCTGCTATTTTTAGGCTGGGGGAGTAATATCCATGGCCCCTTACCAGCCTGAGAATACCAGCCCACAGCTGTCTACTTTAGCAAGGCTGGTTGTCAAAAATGGGAGGACCTCATGCCGTTTTTAAAATTATTTATGTAAATAATTAAAATATATGGCATGGTGACCCCTCTATTCTTGTTAACCAGCCTTACTGAAGCTGACACCTGAGGGTTGCAGCCCCTAGCTATGAGTTTTGCCTGGCTGGTTATCAAAAATACAAGGGAAACCATGCAGGTTTTTTATTTATTTATTTACAGCGCAGGAGCGGCTGATGAAGGCCGATATCACACTACCATAGAATATGGGCGAGTGCTATGTGAGAAAACATTGCATAGCACTCGGCCCAGTGTTAATCTATGGGCCAGCTCACATCAGTGTTTATTTTCTCAGCTGTATTCAGCGTACATGTGAAATCACAGCATGCTGCGATTGTCACTGAGACTTGGCTGAGACTCACCAATGTAAGCATATGGGTACGAGAAAAAAAAATTGCACAGCACTCGGACCATGCGAGTGCTGCCTGATTTTTACACACCGGTGTCCTTTGAAAAGCCGGCAATTCATGTGCCGTGTACAGTAAAATCACACTGACAGGTTAAAATAGATAGAATAGATATATATACGTAGAATATATATAGTATATATATAGATATATATGTCAGTGGCACACACACATATATATATATATTACATAGATAGATGGAAAGAAAAGCTGGCAATTCATCTGCCATGTACTGTAAAATCACTGCAGGAGCCTACAGGATAGAAGAGATGGATTACATACAGTAAATACACAAACAATAGGTAGATATACAGATGTCTGGCTAAGTATACAGTTGTGAGCTGATATTAATAGCCTGGGAAGCTCCTTGGGTATTACCCCCTTCCCAGGCTATTACAGTAAACTGTAATATTACTACCGAATCCAGCACACTTCACGACTTCAGCACTTCGAGAGACACCAGTTGAAATTCCAGATAAATCTACTCTAATCTGTCTGTATTTCTTAGCATTGAGGCCACCAAAAATGGGCAAAGTTGACACCCATAGATGCAGCAGAGGAAAGACACATCATGAATACTTCCCTTCAAAATGGAAGATGTCAAGCAGTGAAATCAGCTTAGAGCTAACAGCATGCAGTGGGACCTAGCTACACCCATATACTGTTCGAAAAAGTCATTGCAAAAGTCTTAATGGAAGAAATGTGACCAAAGGCATTGACCTTTAGGGAACCATAATCTTCAACATGAAAACAAGGCCAAGTGATTCAACTATGCATGAAAACTCAGCCCGGGGTGAAGAAAAATGCCAGTAGGAGCCCTGCCTTTTGAGTCAAAATGGAAATGTGAAATATTTGTCTGCAAGAGAAGACATTATTTCAGTGATGGATTGGAAAGAGGTACAATAATGAATGTCTGCAGGCAACAGTGATGCATGGTAGCACAAGTTTTTGGCTGTATTGCAGCAAATTGTGAATATTGTCAAGATCAATGGTGCCCTCAATGCAAAGAAATACAGGTCAGATTCTTTTCCATCATGCAATACTATCAGAGATAAACATGTTAATTAAATGTAAATAAGAGAATAGTAGCAACATTTTTGAGACATCTCGACTTATTCAGTATAGAGTACGACCACCATGAGCAGAAATATATGCCCTTACATTCCTTGGCATGCTATCAAGGAAGTTATTAATGGATGTCTGAGCAATGTTCTGCAACACTTCTGGCAGCTCCCGTTGCAATAGCTGACAAATGACTTCCCAGATGTGCTTGATGGGATACAAGTTCAGAGTTGCTTCAGGCCATAGTAGCACATTTAGACCAAGCCGACTGCTCACAGTAGCTTAAGCAACAAGCAGCCTGGAATTGTCATGTTGAAAAACAACTCTTGGAATACTTTGGAGAAATGGCCATATCACTAGTTCTATGATCAAATCAACGTAGCACCAACCTGTTAAGGTGGTTTTACACATAGCGATATCGCTAACAATATCGCTAAAGCATCACCGATTTGGTGACGCAGCAGCGATATCTCTAGCGATATCGCTATGTGTGATTCTTACCTCCGACCGGCTCCCCCGCTGTCCATCGCTGATAGCGTGAGATCGTGCAGCTCCATTTCTCGCTTCCTGCTGGGCTTCCTGTTGGCGCCAACGAGCGACGTGTGGACGCAGACGGAAGACGTCAGGATCGCCACGTCTGAAAGGTAAGTATCGTCCGCTGTATCGCTGCTGCATCGCTGTGAGATCTTCCTGTGTGGAAGCTCACTAACGATCATTTATCGATGCACCAGCGATCCTGACCGGGGCATATCGCTGGTCGGGATCGCTGGTGCATCGCTAAATGTAAAGGGGCCTTTAGTGTATTTGTAACAAAAACTAAAGGTGCTTGGTAACTATTTTTTATACCACCTTCCATCATAATCCCTAAAGTATGGCTGCTGTGACTTTCTCCTGTGAAGGCTTCTTGTTGGTGATGCAAGCATGGTCTTGAGGCCAATCTCTGACTATCACTGAATCATAAACATAAGTGGGACTCTGGAACATCGATTCCATCCTCCACTGCTCTGGTCCATGATAGTTTTTGAAAGCAGTGGTGTGTGATCAATCGAACACTTGTCACTGGACTTTTGGCTCGCAGCCTAATGTCATGCAAATATCTTCTTATGATTGTATAGACAATGATCACTACATGCCATTCTTCTATTCTGATGATCTATCTGTGTACAGGGTCACTTTTGTACATCTCTTGCTGTCATTCCAGTTCTTTGTTGTTCTCCCAGCCATTAGGACACTTTGAACAGCGCTAAAGAATGCTGACATTTTTTGGCCTTGGCGTGTTGCAATCTGATGGAGTGGTAAACCAAAGTCTCTAAGTTCACAGGTTTTGCTTCCTTTAGTTTTTGACAATTGGTGATAACTGGCATGTCAACAAACAAGAGGCACCACATAAACATCACTCAAGGTTTGATCCCATTTTTGGCTTTTAATTGGCTAAATTAAATTTGCTTTTAATGTGGCCTTTATACTCCTCCAACAGATGCCACAGATTAGAGCTATATGCTTGAAAATTTGAACATTTGCAGAACCTAATGACACCTGTTACTTCCTTGACTTCTGTAACCTTACAGCTTGTTCTTCATGTTGCAAATAAAATATTGTGCAGTGTATAGTTGGATATATTTATGGATTTTTATATACCGTATATACTCGAGTATAAGCCGACCCCCCTAATTTTGCTACAAAAAACTGGGAGAACTCATTGACTCGAGTATAAGCCTAGGGTGGGAAATGCTCCATAGATTATTCCCCCATATGGTGTCCCCATAAGAAGCTCCATAGATTGTTCCCCTATATGCTGCCCCATAAGAAGCTCCATAGATTGTTCCCCCATATGCTGACCCCAGAAGAAGTTCCAGATTATTCCCCCATATGCTGCCCCCATAAGAAGCTCCATAGATTGTTCCCCCATATGCTGCCCCCATAAGAAGCTCCATAGATTGTTCCCCCATATGCTGCCCCCATAATTAGCTCCATAGATTGTTCCCCCATATGCTGCCCCCATAATTAGCTCCATAGATTGTGCCCCCATAATTAGCTCCATAGATTGTTCCCCCATATGCTGCCCCCATGCTGCTGCTGCTGCATGTAAAAATAAAAAAAATGACATACTCACCTCTCCGTCGCTGGGTGTCAGGTGCCGGTGTCACTGCTGGCACCTGAGATACTCACGTGTCCTGCGTCCATGGCTGCTCAATGCTATCTGCCACATTATCGGTCAATGACGTTCAGACTGCAGGGGGCGCGGCGCGCACTAACCACGTCACTGCGCCCTCTGCTGTCTGAAGTCACTGACCGATGACAGACAGCAGCAAGCAGCCATGGACGCAGGACAGGTGAGTATCGCTGTAGTTACCCATCCTGACGCTGTGTCTTGAGCCCCCAGCTTCTCCTCGTGCTCTCTCTTCCTGCCTACAGGGGTCATGTGGTACCGCTCATTAAAACTCATGAATATGCGCATATTCATGAGTTTTAATGAGCGGCACCACGTGACCGCTGAAGACAGGAAGAGAGAGCACAGGGAGAAGCTGGGGGCTCAAGACACAGCGTCAGGACGGGTAAGTATGACCTGACACCCCCGCCCCCCCTCCCCCTCTGACCCCCTTTGTATATGACTCGAATATAAGATGAGAGGGGGACTTTCAGCCCAATTTTTTGGGCTGAAAATCTCGGCTTATATTCGAGTATATACGGTATCCATATGCACTATTTACATTTTCTGTATGTTTTTGTTCAAGCTAGAGTAAGCAGTGATCCAAGCATGACAGAATTATTCCATTCAGTGGTGATTTGGGGATGCTGGATCCCTCATACCCCTATTCTCTGATCTGCCTACTGTTTGTATGTAGTGCTGTCAGCCATCTGTTAATGACAGGTGAACATCTCCTGTGTAATTCTCACTTTTGAACAGCGGATAATAGGTAGACTGTTTACAAGTATAAACGAAAGAGAGCTATGGACATGAGCTGGGAAAAGGGCATTAAGGAAAGATTTGAATCCCTTAACATCTCCTTATGTACATCTATGAAATGGCGAAATATATTTTGCAGTTTCCTTGTTAACCCTGAGTCAGGCGCAGTAGGCCTGACAAACACAGATCACATGTTTTTGTTTCTCCCTCCTCTCAAAGATGGCAATGAACCCCCCCCTCCCAGTACCTTCTTATGTTTAGGTGCTGCTTTAAACCCCTCACACAGTTTTACCACCATCCTTGCGGAGAGCAGGTGTCACCTCCATGGCATCTTGTGCCTAAAGCGTCTCACTTTTGAAGGTTTCTACTTTATGTTTTTTGTTTTTTTTTTAAATTTCAAACATTATTTGTTTATTGTGCTCATTTCATGAATGAATAATGCAAAGTTTGGGGATATTTTGTAGAAATATGAAAGGTTTTCTTAGAAATAAAAGTGTTTTCTTAGAAATGGCACGTAATATTATTCTCTGATATGATAATATAATCTGCCAACCTTGCATTTCTCTCTGCCAAAGTGTTGCTTTTGCTGAGCTTTTAACACTTGAATCTCAGGGGACTTGTCTCCAGTAGCGTCTAAGTGCCTTACAATTATGTTTTTTACCTAATTTTAATGTTTAGCAATAGTTATGTCCTGATATCTGGTGGTTATTTGGCGATGCTTGTGAAATTTGGGTATTGTTACGCCCAGTGGTGGCACACGTGGATTAATGGACCCACTCTGCCATAGGACCGGCCCCTCCAAGGAAGAAGCATGGCTAAGTGGCTACCTGATGTTCATTGGAGCCTCTAGTGGTGAGGTCAGGCAGGTAGCCGCCAAGTATCACTCTAGGCAGAACCCGGTTCTGCAGCTGTTGACCCCAGGGGTCAGGTACGTTCAGACTAATGGGTTAAGTTTTAGCTCACTGCAGAATGGTGCTGAAACAGGAATTCAGAGAGGGATAATGTTCAGGTACTGGCACAAGCACCAGGGGACTTCAGAAACAGGACTGACCACATCAGGTCCAGGGGACAATGTTCAGGACCCTGGTAACACAAGAATCAGGGGAGTTCAGGAACAGAACTGGCCATTCCAGGACCATGGGACGATGTTCAATAGTTGGCCTCACTGAGACCAGGGATTCAGGTTCAGGACCTGGCCACACCGGGATCAGGGATTCAGGTTCAGGGCGCTAGTATGTAGGGAAGACTACATACTAATGAATGCTGTTGTTTTTGCAACTCCCTCAAGGAGAGGAAGTTTTTTATATATACAAAATGACTCTCAGCAATTGGCAGGGAACCATCATGCAGGTGAACTAATCATACTAAATGCCTTCTCAGCAACAGGCTGAGGGCATTTCATTATATGCGTGTTGCCCCTTTAAGGAGGGGGAAGCACAATCGCACAAAGACTAGGCATGCTGCCAGGAAATGGAGTGTGCACAAGACATGCCAGCAGAATGGGATCATGGTGCAGGGCAGCAGCAGTGAGTATGCCAGCGGCCCTGCATCATGGGGGAGGAGAAACCAGTCAGGGGAGCTGGCAATAGAGTCTCAGTTACTTTTTGCTTTATTACTTTTATGGTTATTAAATGAGTTTTTTTGCATCTGATTTTGTATACTCTCTGTTAATACATCCCTATGATGGCCACTGATTACTTTTAGAGCCCTGAAATTGAGATAACTAGATATTATAGTTGATTTTGTAGCCTGTGCCTGTCAGGTGCATTGCATCCAAACTCTGGTGCGCCAGAGATGCACCTGACGCAGGGTTAAGTGAAATCTTTTTTAATCTTTTAGACATATATATTATTATTTGATGCTCTATAAGATGATGAGTAAAAATAATTAAAAAGTGGATGTGAGTTAATATTATCTGCCCTTGTAAGCATAGAACCACAGAAATTAGACAAGTTATTCAAAATGACTGTTTTACCTTGGAACAAAGTACAATGAGTAAGGTTAAACAGAGGTTTGCATAGCTTTCTTGTGCATGTGATGAATAAATATGATGCATTTCTAAATGCTTGTCTTCTGATGCTTATTTTATATTGCCTTTTAGTAAGCTGTAAAGATGGTTCTTCATTACATTTGTTAAAGAATTCAGCTTTGCTAAATTGGTTTTCTAGCCTGGGCTGGATGTGAAATTAATATTTCATCAGTGTGAATTGAAACATTCTTCTTCATGGGCTCATAATGGCAGGTCATGGAGCCAAACTCAGATGTGGCTTCTGTGAGAGGAGGAATGGAACACTGCCTGAATTGATGGCGGATGTAAATTGTAAATGTTCAGCACACTGCTTTTCGGTTGAAGTGTTTTTGAGACTAGATAAGGATTCTTTCTGAGAACAGAATAATCCCATTTAAAACTTGAGTCTTTACAAATCTGAAGGTTTAAAGCAAGACTCAAAAATGAATAATCAGTGTTTGTAGGGGGTTGTCAGTTGTACACTGTAAGGCTGTGTGCCCACGATGCGTTTTGTTAAGCGCTTCTGCAGCGTTTGAGCCGGCTCAGACGCTGCAGAAATACTTAAAAGATGCATCAAATTAATTAGCATGCGTTTTGGGCTTTTTGTGCCAATGCATGCGTTTTTAACCGCTCAGGAATCGCTTAGCGGCTAAAAACGCAGCATGCTCATTAATTCCCGCATTGCTGAGCATTTTTAGCCATCCCCAATGATCCCAGAAATCGCGTGTCAAAAAACACGTCAAAAACGCGTCAAAAATCGCGCAAAAAACGTGCGGAAAAAGACGCGCGTTTCCTGGGAAGGGGATCCTTTTCCTGAGCGTTTAAAAACACTAGCATGGGCACATAGCCTTAAAGCTATGTGATGCTTGTTTTAATTGTTACAGCTTAGATTTTACCATAAATGTACAGTATATATGTTTAGCAACCCCTTATGACCTTGGACATACAGTTGTGTCCCTACTTCAGATCAACTATCATATGCAGAGAAAGATACGGGCTCAGTGTCAGAGCCCGCATATTTCCCTGCACATGATAGCTGATCTGATCAGCTTTAATGTGTTTCTGACAGGTCAGAGATCCACCCGCGACTGTCAACCAGTTAATTTAATACGTACCAGGCGGAAGCGTGTCACATGTCCTGCCCATGAGCACCCCTATCACATGATCGCAGTGCATTGATGGGTTGACATGATAGCCAGGAGTCTGCAGAAGACCCCAGAACTAGTCACTGTGAATCTGCTATGAACGCCGGCTCATGTGGAATTGTACTTTTTTTGCAATTTCACTGCACTTGGATTTTTTTTCATATTTCCAGGCATGCTATATGGTAAAATCAATGGTGTCATTCAAAAT
This sequence comes from Dendrobates tinctorius, assembly GCF_039654945.1. NCBI lineage: Eukaryota > Metazoa > Chordata > Amphibia > Anura > Dendrobatidae > Dendrobates > Dendrobates tinctorius. The sequence goes on from NW_027361692.1 coordinate 18,321,246, forward strand.
TACAACTCATCCCAAAAAGAACAAGCCCTCATATGACTATATTAATGAAAAATAAAAAAAGTTTTGGTTCTGTGATGAAGGCGGAGAAAAAACAAAAGCGCAAAAACAGAAAATCGCAAGATGGTGGAAGGTATTAAAGGGAATATGATCGTAGGATCAACCCTCCTAAGCCGACTTTATGGGCATCTATGTTCTAGAAAGTCAAATAAATGATACCTTGATATCTACAATCTGATTACTTATTCCTGATAAATCCATATTTTTCTTATATGTAAATAAGCAGGTCCAGGCTATGGACCAGACACTGATCTGCATGAGACTCTGCCTCCAGAGCGTACTATAAATGAAAAGGAACATCACCAGTGTGAGACATGTATCGACTGACAAGTCTGCTCTCCTGATCTACATATCTTGCACTGGTAACACCCCCTATTATTTAAAATAAAATAAGCCCTGGAGTAAGATTCTCAGGGAGATCATAGTCCGGCCAATACCTTTTAACAGCTCTTTACATATTAAGAAAAATGTGTATTTCTCTGGAATAAGACATCGGATCGCAGATATCTAGGTATAATTTTATTCGGCTTTCTATGACGTACATGCCCATATAGAGGCTTACGAGTGTTGATCCTACTGACAGATTCCCTTTAAATTCCATTATCTATACATATGCCAGTTAGCAGCTGCACGCTAAACTTTACCAATATATGAATGATATTAAGAAAACAGCTGATTTTTACCAGAAACAGCACAACTTCTGTTAGCAATGGACAGTGTCTGGCATTGCAGGTAAGCTGCACTGAATTGAAAAGGCAGGAATCCATTACTACACACAATCTGTGGACTGGTTGTGGTGCAATTTCATGGAATTAAACAGACATGTGTTTCTAATTTTGAAAATCTAATATATAAAGCTCAATGTGTGTGTGTGTATGTTTGTATGTATGTGTGTATGTCCGGGATTGGCATCTGCACCGTCTCAGCTACAGCCACAAAATTTTGCACAGTCACACGTCTGGACACCGAGAGCGTCATAGGCTATGTTGTGAGGCAAAATTTTAACCCCACACGTTCCAATTCATCAAACAATTTTGCCTATTAATCTTAGCATTTCTATGGTGTTATCGTCCTTCTGTAAAGCTGGAAATAACACAATTTATTACTGTGCCAACACAGACCACCCACTGACACAGACTGCAGGGGGAGCCCAGCATCACACAGGATAGGATTAGATACATGGCTCAGCAGTCAGTATCACACAGGATAAGATTAGATACACAGCTCAGCAGTCAGTATCACACAGGAGAGGATTAGACACATGGCTCAGCAGTCAGTATCACACAGGATAGGATTAGATACACAGCTCAGCAGTCAGTATCACACAGGATAGGAATAGATACACGGCTCAGCAGACAGTATCACACAGGATAGGATTAGATACACAGCTCAGCACACAGTATCACACAGAATAGTATTAGATAGATGGCTCAGCAGACAGTATCACACAGAATACACCTCCAGTTTCCAGTTCAAACAGAATAGGATTAGATACACGGCTCAGCAGTCAGTATCACACAGAATAGGATTTGATACACGGCTCAGCAGTCAGTGTCACAGGATAGGATTAGATTCACGGCTGAGCAGTCAGTAACACACAATAGGATTAGATACACAGCTCAGCAGAAAGTATCACACAGGAGATGATTAGGTACACAGCTCAGCAGACATTATCACACAGGATAGGGTTAGATACACAGCTCAGAAACAGTATGTGCCAAAGGAGAGGACATTTTCATTCCAAGAATTCCACTCATTCCATCTGATTTGTTTTTTTATTTTAACCCCTTCATGACCCAACCTATTTTGACCTTAACGACCTGGCCATTTTTTGCAATTCTGACCAATGTCCCTTTATGAGGTAATAACTCAGGAACGCTTCAACACATCCTAGCGATTCCGAGATTGTTTTTTCGTGACATATTGGGCTTCATGTTAGTGGTAAATTTAGGTCGATAACTTTTGCGTTTATTTGTGAAAAAAATGGAAATTTGTTGAAAATTTTGAAAATTTAGCAATTTTCAAATTTTGAATTTTTATTCTATTAAACCAGAGAGTTATGTGACACAAAATAGTTAATAAATAACATTTTCCACATGTTTACATTACATCAGCACAATTTTGGAAACAACATTTTTTTTCGTTAGGAAGTTATAAGGGTTAAAAGTTGACCAGCAATTTCTCATTTTTACAACAAAATTTACAAAACCATTTTTTTTAGGGACCACCTCACATTTGAAGTCACTTTGAGGGGTCTATATAGCAGAAAATACCCAAAAGTGACACCATTCTAAAAACTGCACCCCTCAAGCTACTCAAAACTACATTCAAGAAGATTATTAACCCTTCAGGTGCTTCACAGGAACTAAAGCAACATGGAATGAAAAAATGGACATTTTAATTTTTCCAACCAAAATTTTCTTTTAGCATCAGTTTTTTCATTTTCACATGGGTAACAGGATAAAATGTATCATAAAATTTGTTGGGCAATTTCTTCTGAGTACACTGATACCTCATATGTGGTCATAAACCACTGTTTGGGTGCACGGCAGGGCTCAGAAGGCAAGGAGCGCCATTTTACATTTTGAATGGAAAATATGCTTGAATATTTAGCGGTTGCCATGTCGCGTTTGGAGAGCCCCTGTGTGCCTAAACATTGGAGCTCCCCCCACAAGTGACCCCATTTTGGGAACTAGACTCTCCAAGGAACTTATCAAGATGCATAGTGAGCACTTTGAACCCCCAGGTGCTTCACAAATTGATCCGTAAAAAAAAAAGTACTTTTTTTTTCACAAAAATTTTATTTAGCCTCAGTTTTTTCATTTTCACATGGGCAACAGGATAAAATGGATCCTAAAATTTGTTGGGCAATTTCTCCTGAGTACATTGATACCTCATATGTGGTCATAAACCACTGTTTGGGCGCACGGCAGGGCCCGGAAGGGAAGGAGCGCCATGTGACTTTTTGATTGGAAAATTAGCTCCAATCGTTAGCGGACACCATGTTGCATTTCGAGAGCCCCTGTGTGCCTAAACATTGGAGCTCCCCCACAAGTGACCCCATTTTGGAAGCTAGACCCTCAAAGGAACTTATCTAGATGTGTGGTGAGCACTTTGAACCCCCAAGTGTTTCACAGAAGTTTATAACGCAGAGCAGTGAAAATAAAAAATCATTTTTTTTTTGCTAAAAAATGATTTTTTTAGCCCGCTATTTTTTATTTTCACAAGGCTAACAGGAGAAATTGAACCACAAAAGTTGTTGTGCAATTTGTCCTGAGTACACCGATACCCCATATGTGGGGGGGAACCACCGTTTGGGAGCATGGGAGAGCTCAGAAGGGAAGGAGCGCCATTTTGGAATGCAGACTTTGATGGAATGTTCTGCGGGCGTCATGTTACATTTGCAGAACCCCTGGGTGCCTAAACAGTAGAAACCCCCACAAGTGACCTCATTTTGGAAACTAGAACCCCCAAGGAGCTTATCTAGATGTGTAGTGAGCACTCTGAATCCCCAAGTGCTTCTCAGAAGTTTATAAATGCAGAGCCATGAAAATAAAAAAAATATTTTTTTTTCCTCAAAAATGATTTTTTAGCCCGCTATTTTTTATTTTCCCAAGGGTAACAGGATAAATTGGACCCCAAAAGTTGTTGTCCAGTTTGTCCTGAGTACACTGGTACCCCATATGTGGGGGGAAACCACTGTTTGAGTGCACGGCATGGCTCAGAAGGGAAGGAGCGTCATTTGACTTTTTGAATGAAAAATTAGCTCCAATCGTTAGCGGACACCATGTCGTGTTTGCAGAGCCCTGTGTGCGTAAACTTTGGAGCTCCCCCACAAATGACCCCATTTTGGAAACTAGACCCCCTGAGGAACTTATCTAGATGCATAGTGAGCATTTTGAACCCCCAGGTGCTACACAGAAGTTTATAACGCAGAGCCGTTAAAATAAAAATATTTTTTTTTCCCTCAAAAAATAAATATTTAGCCTGCTATTTTTTATTTTCACAAGGGTAACAGGATACATTGGACCCCAAAAGTTGTTGTCCAGCTTGTCCTGAGTACGCTGGTACCCTATATGTGGGGGGGACCACTGTTTGGGCACACTTTGGGGCTCGGAAGGGAAGTAGTGACGCTTTGAAATGAAGACTTGATGGAATGGTCTGTGAGCGTCATGTTACGTTTGCAGAGCCCCTGATGTACCTAAACAGTGGAAACCCCCACAAATGACCCCATTTTGGAAACTAGATCACCCAAGGAACTAATCTAGATGTGAGGTGAGCACTTTGAACCCCCAAGTGCTTCACAGAAGTTTATAATGCAGAGCCTTGAAAATAAAAAATATTTTTTTCCCTCAAAAAATGATTTTTAGTCCACTATTTTTTATTTTCACAAGGGTAACAGGATATTTTGGACCCCAGAAGTTGTTGTCCAGTGTGTCCTGAGTACGCTGGTACCCCATAAGTGGGGGGGACCACTGTGTGGGCACACATTGGGGCTCGGAAGGGAAGTAGTGACGCTTTGAAATGAAGACTTGATGGAATGGTCTGTGGGCGTCATGTTACGTTTGCAGAGCCCCTGATGTACCTAAACAGTGGAAACCCCCCACAAATGACCCCATTTTGGAAACTAGATCACCCAAGGAACTAATCTAGATGTGAGGTGTGCACTTTGAACCCCCAAGTGCTTCACAGAAGTTTATAACGCAGAGCCGTGAAAATAAAAAAATATTTTTTCCCTCAAAAAATGATTTTTAGTCCACTATTTTTTATTTTCACAAGGGTAACAGGATATTTTGGACCCCAGAAGTTGTTGTCCAGTTTGTCCTGAGTACACTGGTACCCCATATGTGGGGGGGCACTGTTCAGGGACACGTTGGGGCTCGGAATGGAAGTAGTGACGTTTTGAAATGCCGACTTGATGGAATGGTCTGTGGGCGTCATGTTACATTTGCAGAGCCCCTGATGTACCTAAACAGTGGAAACCCCCCACAAGTGACCCCATTTTGGAAACTAGACCCCCCAAGGAACTTATCTAGATGTGTGGTGAGCACATTGAACCCCCAAGTGCTTCACAGAAGTTTATAGCGCAGAACCGTGAAAATAAAAAATCATTTTTTTCCACAAAAATAATTATTTTAGTCCCCATGTTTTCATTTTCCCAAGGGTAACAGGAGAAATTAGACCCCCAAAGTTGTTGTGCAATTTTTCCTGAGTACCGTGATACCCCATAAGTGGGGGTACACCACTGTTTGGGCACATGTCGGGGCTCGAAATGAAGGGAGCACCGTTTGACTTTTTGAACGCAAAATTGGCTGGAATAAATGGTGGCTCCATGTCGCGTTTGGAGACCCCGTGATGTGCCTAAACAGTGGAAACCCCTCAATTCTATCTCCAACCCTAACCCCAACACAACCCTAACCCTAATCCGAACCCTAATCATAACCACAACACTAATCCCAACACACCCCTAACGAAATCCCAACTCTAACCCTAACCACAAGCCTAACCGTAATCCCAACCCCAACCCAACCCTAATCCCAATTACAACCCTAACCCTAATTCCAACCCTTAGTCCAACCCTAACCCTTAGTCCAACCCTAACCCTATTTCTAACCCTAACCCTAATTCCAACCCTAACCCTATTTCTAACCCTAACCCTAATTCAAACCCTAGCCCTAACCCTAGCCCTAGCCCTAACCCTAGCCCTAGCCCTAACCCTAGCCCTAGTCCTAACCCTAGCCCTAACCCTAGCCCTAGCCCTAACCCTAATGGAAAAATAAAAAAAAATATTTTGTTTTTTTATTATTTGTCCCTACCTATGGGGGTGATAAGGGGGGCAGTGATTTATTTTTTTTTATTTTGATCACTATGAAAGTTTATTATAGTGATCAAAATAAATGAATGAATCTGCAGCGTTGCAGATTCGATTCGGCGCACTGCGCATGCGCCCGCCATCTTCTAAGATGGCGGCGCCCATGACGCTGGACACCGGGACGGATAGCGGGAGATCGGAGGCACAAAGGAGGGTGAGAGGGGGTGATCGGAGGGTGAGAGGGGATGATCGTAGGGCTGGGGGGGGCGGAGGGAAGGTGGGGGGGCAGATTTTGATGGCGGCTGCCGATCGGTGCCGTCAGACGGTGGCGGCAGCCGATCGGTGCCGTCAGTCGGTGTGGGGGGGGTCGGGTCTCGGTGTCCAGCCATGTCCGATGCTATTTCAGCATCGGCCATGGCTGGATTGTAATATTTCACCAATTTTCATTGGTGAAATATTACAATCGCTCTGATTGGCAGTTTCACTTTTAACAGCCAATCAGAGCGATCGTAGGCATGTGGGGGCTAAGCCACACCCCCAGGTGTTAACTCTGAAGGGTCCTTTGTGTGCAGGTCGGGTGACCTTTCAGTGACCCCGGTCACCCGACCCACAGGGGGCAATCAATTCATGATGCCACATAGGCGTCATGGGTCATATTGTCACGACTTTTCATGACGCCTACGTGGCGTCAAAGGTCGTGAAGGGGTTAAACGTCTCCAATTTCCAGTTCAACTGCTATTTTCAATGTCCATTAACAAGGCTCAGGGACAGTCCTTGAAAGTAGCAGGGATCGATTTGCAATCTCCATGCTTTTCTCATGGTCAACTTTACGTGGTCTGTTCAAGAGTTGGAACTGCCAAAAATCTGTTCATCTTTGCACCAAAAGGAAAAAACAAAAATGTTGTTTATCAAAAGGCTCTTGAATGAGTTGAAAATAATATACTATCAATACTTGGGTAATCATTTAGTTAATTTGTGTTGCAAATCTGTAGTGTTGAATATATGATGTGAAATGTTTTTATGTGCAATATAATCATTATAATTTGTTGTAACTAACCACAGTTGGTTACTATGCCCAGGCAACGCCGGGCTCTTCAGCTAGTTCTTTATAAAAATGGTAATTACATTTCTATTTTACAATACTGAAAATCAATCACAAAGATTTATTGACCATTATAAAGTTTTCTGTTTATGTTACCTTATTATTTATTATGCTTTACTTATATAGTGCTTTACATATATTATCATCTCTGTCCCCGATGGGGCTCACAATCTAAATTCCCTATCAATATGTCTTTGGAATGTGGGAGGAAGCCGGAGAACCAGGAGGAAACCCACGCAAACACGGGGAGAACATACAAACTCCTTGCAGATGTTGTCCATGGTGGGATTTGAACCCAGGACCTCAGCACTTCAATGCTAACCACTGAGTCACTGTGCTGCCCTGACTCTAAACTATCTATTGAATCGTTTATTGGGGTGCAGCGCTGTCTGAATACAATGACCTGATTCATTAAGTGGTGTGTGCCTTGTCCCACCTATATCCCATCTATACTACACCCATATTGTAGGTTGTTAAGTAATAGAAAAATAGTGGGACTAGTTAAGAAGTTTATGTCAGATTTCTGGTGTAAGCACCTTAATGAATCGCCCCTTTATGTTTTCTTTTTAACTTTAAAACAGCATCAAAATAACAACTTTCTGAATTTATGGTAACATTGCATCATTCATAATTTTCTGATAATAATATCAGAAACATTAAAGGACCAAGGGAAAATGTATGAATAATGGTTGGTTTCAAAGTTCTTCAGCAATAATATCATTATAACAAACAATTTCAAGTTATGATAAGCCCTAATGGAGTTAGAGGCAATACAGTGGCTTTCTGATAAACAGGTTGCTGTAAAGAAAGCACAATATCTATGGAAAAAAACATATGTCTTGCAGTAAATTCTGTAAATACTAAAGCAAAAAATCAAATATAAAGAGGAAATCCAACTGAATTGTAGTGGCTAGTCCTGTAAAATGGCCTCCACACACATTATATTAACAGATGTCCAAAACTGCCAATTTCAGGGGGACTGGACATCCATCTCATATGCATTTGTCTGCCAACACTTTGCATTTAAAAGACTGATCCTTTTGTTCTCATCGCAGATGAGTCACTGCCAGTGTGTTTGGCAGCAGCTTTCTCCACTTTGTCCTTTGTAAACACATGAAAGCTTAGTCACTTGCTTGTATGGGGGAGCTGGAGACTGTCAGCTGAAAGAGAGCTTATCAGACAGCTATTTTATGTGTATGAGCACTGTAAGAGTTATTAGGCAAATTGAGGTATTAAGGCAGCACTGACAAGGAAAGATTAGCAAATAACTCACGATTAACAAGCAGAATTCAATTTGAACTGTTGATAGTATTTTGTGACCACATTAGTATAAAATAATTCTAAAACGAAATCTGGCATTTATCATCTGAAACTTTTTATAAAGATGATATATGCTCCTTTGTACAACACATATGCCATTCTTATTTATCCAATCAACGGACATAAATGAGCTAAGAAGAAAAAAGTCAATTGAACGGCTTATCTCAGATGTTGATGAATTGCACTGAATAGTGACATACAATTCTCATCCCTGACAGGACTGACAAAAGTACAAAATGTTCTGTGGAAAAGATGTGATTGATGAATGGGACAGGGTTTAGTGGTTTAGATCACCCATTGTTGGGTGCCAGGATCTAATAAAGAACATCCGTCTCCAATAATAGATGCCTATTATTAGAAACAATTTAGAAGGAGGTAGTAAAAGTACGAAAAACAATTAGACCTTCTTTAAGTTTTTATATTCAGTAACATTTTATTAGCCTATTTCCTGTAAGTTCACTCATAAAAAGTTCTTTAGCAAATGTAATTTTATTAAATATTTAGCTGGCATTTTAAGATAAAATAATTATTTCTGGCAATACCTAACAGATAAGTAGACATTTTACATTAAAACTTGATTGTACTGTGAAACCTCCATTTTTTTAAATTAATATGCTTTTTTGATTAGTTGAATCGGGAATAAGTAGATAAAAAGAAGAAATATAGTTACTCTAAAATTTAGAAAAATATTTGGAAAACCATCAAGCAGTTCTCAAGAAAGGAATTCCGTAGGACACTACTGGCTTCTTTTAGCCCCTTCCTGACCTTAGGCGAATCCAGTATGTCATGGTTGGGAAGTAGTTCCTGACTTAATGCATACTAGGTACATCGTGGCAATTTTGCGCACACAGTAACTGTGAGCATGATCGCCGATGACGAGTTAAGCTGATATCATAGCTGACACCCGGCTCTCAATGACAGGAGTGGTGCCCACACAATTTAAACCCTAACCCCCTAAATACTGCAGTTGCAGCATTTAGAAGGCTCCTTCTACTCTCTGATCTGCGCCCCTACAATGTCATCGTGTGGGCCCGATCTTTACCATGGTGACTCATCATTGTCATGAGACATCCAAGTCACCAGGCTATGGCAAACTCCTCAGACCATGCGCACTGCATGATCTAAAGGGCTTGTGTCAGTACAGCACTGTCAATTACATAAGGTATATCACTGTAATCGCACAGACCCAAAGAATAAAGTCGTTTAACCTCTTATGCCGCATGAGGAACAGCGTAAAAAATAAATTAAACCAATTCTTTACCTGCTGCTGATTTTTTCATTCTACCTTCCAAAGAACACAGTAAGGCTCGGCTTACATTTATCCTACACTCTGCGCTGAGCACTGGCACAAAGGTTTCTGTGTAAATCTCTGAAATAGCGGACACTCATGGGAGGTTCTGCTCTTCTGCCAGGCCAGAGGCTCTTCCAGTGGGTCATGGCACCCACAAATCATAACAGCAAAATCTGCACTAAACTATGGTGCTCTATCCCTTCTGAGCTTTGCACTGTGCCTGAAAAGTTTTTTCCAATTACAGGTAGTGTATTGGCGCACAAGGAGAAATTTTTTACAACACAGGTCCATTTTTTCATACTAGTCCTTAGAAAAATTTAAAACTGTAAAAATGTAATTATTCTTTCTTCAGCACCCAATGATATAAAATTCTGTGAGGCACATGTGGTGTCAATATTATCACTGCACCCCTAGATAAATATATTGGCGGGTGTAATTTGCAAAATGACATCACTTTTGGGGAGTTTCTGCTATTCTGTTACCTCAGGGGCTCTGCCAATATGTCATGGCTCCCTCATACCATTCCAGCAAAATCTGAACTCTAATATGGTGCTTCTTCCCTTCTAAGCATTGCAGTGTACCTCAAAAGTAGTTTTCCCCCACATATGGAGTATCGGTGTGCTCAACAGAAATTGAACAACACATTATGGGGTCCATTTTCTTCTTACATCCTTGTGAAAATGAAAAAAGGGGTTAAAAGAATATTTTTGTGGGAAAAATATTTTGTTTTTTCATTTTCCCAGATGAAAGAGGCAAAATTCTGTGAAGGACCTGTAGGTTAAAGGTGCTCACCACATGTCTAGCTAAATTCCTTCAAGGGTCTAGTTTCCACAATGGGGTCATTTGTGGGGAGTTTCTACTGCTTACGCGCATGAGGAGCTCTCCGAATGCAACATGACAGCTTCCATCAAAGTCTGCACTACAAAATGTCACTCCTTACTTTCTGGCACCCTACCGTGCAACCAAACAGTAATTTTTTCCAACATTTGGGGTATCGGCATACTCAGGAGAAATTGCACAACATATTTGGGGGTCCATTTCTCCTGTTACTCTTGTAAAACTAAAAAATGGGTCTATAAAACATTTTTGTGGGAAAAATTGCATTTTTTAATTTTCACTTCTCTACATCATAAACTTCTGTGAAGCACCTGAGGATTTAAGATGCTAACCACACATATACAGTTGTGGCCAAAAGTATTGACACCCCTGCAATTTTGTCAGATAATACTCAGTTTCTTCCTGAAAGTGATTGCAAACACAAATTCTTTGGTATTATTATCTTCTTTTAATTTGTCTTAAATGAAAAAACACAAAAAGAATTGTCCTAAAGCCAAATTGGATATAATTCCACACCAAACATAAAAAAGAGGGTGGACAAAAGTATTGGCACTGTTCGAAAAATCATGTGATGCTTCTCTAATTTGTGTAATTAACAGCACCTGTAACTTACATGTGGCACCTAACAGGTGTTGGCAATAACTAAATCACACTTGCAGCCAGTTGACATGGATTAAAGTTGACTCAACCTCTGTCCTGTGTCCTTGTGTGTACCACATTGAGCATGGAGAAAAGAAAGAAGACCAAAGAACTGTCTGAGGACTTGAGAAACCAAATTGTGAGGAAGCATGAGCAATCTAAAGGCTACAAGTTCATCTCCAAAGACCTGAATGTTCCTGTGTCTACCGCGCGCAGTGTCATCAAGAAGTTTAAAGCCCATGGCACTGTGGCTAACCTCCCTAGATGTAGATGGAAAAGAAAAATTGACAAGAGATTTCAACGCAAGATTGTGCGGATGTTGGATAAAGAACCTCGACTAACATCCAAACAAGTTCAAGCTGCCCTGCAGTCCGAGGGTACAACAGTGTCAACCTGTACTATCCGTCGGTGTCTGAATGAAAAGGGACTGTATGGTAGGAGACCCAGGAAGACCCCACTTCTTACCCCGAGGCATAAAAAAGCCAGGCTGGAGTTTACCGAAACTTACCTGAAAAAGCCTAAAACATTTTGGAAGAATGTTCTCTGGTCAGATGAGACAAAAGTAGAGCTTTTTCGGCAAAGGCATCAACATAGAGTTTACAGGAGAAAAAAGAGGCATTCAAAGAAAAAAACACAGTCCCTACAGTCAAATATGGCGGAGGTTCCCTGATGTTTTGGGGTTGCTTTGCTGCCTCTGGCACTGGACTGCTTGACCATGTGCATGGAATTATGAAGTTTGAAGACTACCAACAAATTTTGCAACATAATGTAGGGCCCAGTGTGAGAAAGCTGGGTCTCCCTCAGAGGTCATGGGTCTTCCAGCAGGACAATGACCCAAAACACACTTCAAAAAGCACTAGAAAATGGTTTGAGAGAAAGCACTGGAGACTTCTAAGGTGGCCAGCAATGAGTCCAGACCTGAATCCCATAGAACACCTGTGGAGAGACCTAAAAATGGCAGTTTGGAGAAGGCACCTTTCAAATATCAGGGACCTGGAGCAGTTTGCCAAAGAAGAATGGTCTTAAATTCCAGCAGAGCATTGTAAGAAACTCATTGATTGTTACTGGAAGCGGTTGGTCGCAGTTATTTTGGCTAAAGGTTGTGCTACCAAGTATTAGGCTGAGGGTGCCAATACTTTTGTCTGGCCCATCTTTGGAGTTTTGTGTGAAATTATCAATGTTTTGCTTTTTGCTTCATTCTCTTTTGTGTTTTTTCATTTAAGACAAATTAAATGAAGATAATAATACCAAAGAATTTGTGTTTGCAATCATTTTCAGGAAGAAACTGAGTATTATCTGACAAAGTTGCAGGGGTGTCAATACTTTTGGCCACAACTGTAGATACATTCATTGGGGGTCTAATTTTCAAAATGGGATCATGTGTGATGGACTTCCACTGTTTTGGCACAACTAATTATTCCAGCAAATTTTGTATTCAAAAAGCCAAATGGAGCTTCTTCCCTTCCAAGCCTTGCTGTGTGACCAAACAGTAGTTTTCCTCCACATATTGGCTACCAATGTACTGAGGAGAAATTGCAAAACTATTTTTTGGGTCTATTTTATCCTGTTACCCTTGCTAAAAAAATGAGGGGCTAAAAGAACATTTTTGTGGCAAAAATTTGACTTTTTATTTTCACGGATCCATGTTATACATTTCTGTGTACTGGGGGGTTCAAGGTGCTTACCACACATCTAGATGAGTTCATTGAGGTGTCTCGTTTCCAAAATAGGGTCACTTATGGAGTTTTCCACTCTTTAGGTACATCAGGGGCTTTCCAAACACGACATCGCGTTGGCTCTTGATTCCAGTCAACTTTGCATTCAAAAAGTCAAATGGTGCTCCCTTTTGAGCCCTGACGTGTTCCCAAATAGGGGTGTACCCCCACATATGGGGTTTCGGCGTGCTCAGGAGAAATTGTACAAGAAATTTTGGATCCATATTCTCCTGTTACCCTTGTAAAAATAAAAATATTGAGTCTAAAGTAAAATTTTTGCGCAAAAAAGTTAAATATTAATTTTTTCCTTTCACATTGGTTCAGTTCCTGTGTAGCACCTGAAGGGTTAATAAACTTCTTGAATGTGGTTTTGAGCACCTTAAAGGGTTCAGTTTTTTGAACTATGTAAATTTTTGGGTCTCAAAGTCACTTCAAATGTGATGTCATCGGTGAAAAAAATGGTTTTGTAAATTTTGTTGGAAATTGAGAAATCACTGGACAAATCTGAACCCTTCTAACTTCCTAGCAAAAAACATTGTCTTTCAAAAACTGTGTGGTTGTAAAGTAGACATGTGAAAATTTTTATTTATTCATTTTCTAACTATTTTGTGTGACATAACTCTCTGGTTTAAGAGCTTTTAAAAGGTTGAAAATTGGTAAATTTTCAACAAATTTCTGACTTTTTAACAAATAAATACAAGTCATATCGAACAAATGTTACCACTATCATGAAGTACAATATGTCATGATAAAACAGTTTCAGAATAAATGGGATCCATTGAAGCATTCCAGTGTTGATAACACATAAAGTGACACTGGTAATATTTGTAAAATTTGGCCTCGTCATGAAGGTGAAAACAGGCTTGAGGGGTAAAGGGTATCATGATGGGATATATTGAAAAATAAGCTCCATAAATAAAAACAGTGTAATTGGACCAGGACTGGCAACCCTGTGCCCTTTGCAGAAAGAATATAAAAAAAAAAATCAGTACACAAAGATTTGAAAAAGTGAGGTCCCTATGGCATATGGGAGACAAAAATAATTATTGCAAAATACCCAAATACTTTTTACTTCTTCCTCTATGATCCTCTGATCTATAAGCTTGGCGAATATTAGGGTGAAAATATCTTCTAATAAAAAAGGTAATATTTAGAGAGGATCTGTTTCCAACCTGGGACTGCCCATTTTATTTAATAAATGAGTGGGCAGCTAAATATGGTATAGTAACAAAACTGCTCATAAGTGCCCCTTATATCCCCTGAAAAGGCCCAACTTTCCAGCAAAAGTTGGACCCAAAAGATTATAATGAGTGTGGATTCTAGCCATGAAAAATTCAGACAGAACATGTACGTATACAAATGTGAATGAGACCTGAGGACTTGCTGAGATGAGTATTTTATTAGTTCATATGCTGTTGGCTTACAAAACGACTAGCATAAATTCAGCACAATGACCAATCCATGTCAATGTGGAAGTTCATATGAAAATTTGTAATCATGGACTAATGGTCTGTGTGTAAAAAATGTCACATGCACTAATTTTATCTGTATTTTGGATCAGACTCACTCACTATAAGTATAAAAATGCATCACATGTGGGTTACCATCCGTATAGCACGCATTTTTGATGAATCCATTGCAATTATTAATATATAAAACTATGTTTTGTCTTAAATTAATTTCTGAAATTATTGCTGTTTAAACCAGATGCCATACAGATGTAGAAAATTGATGGAATATGAATTGTATACTGATGAAAATGTGCATGGAAAACTGTATGTGTTTTTCTGAAATAAAAGCACACAATTTTGCATTCGATCATTTGACCATTGCCTTAGTCAGAGTAAAAATTTTTAGATGTGCTTGCACCGAAATAAAATTTAACGAAAAGAAAAGCTTAAAAAGATGCTAAAAAAGTAAGATTCTTTTGTAGTGGATTTTGAGCTTATATGCTTTGTCATTTTGGGTATTACACCTAGTAGTTTAGTTTTCTGTGGTGAAAGAAGAAGAAGTTTCATGGTAGTAACAACATTCCTACAAAATTGCCTAAACCAACAAAAAATACCGCACTTAGTGTTATGTTAAACTTTACAATAACGCCTATAGGATGCACAACTTTCTAAATGGGTAAGCACTTGTGGTCATGTTTATGTCCTTATTTAAACTCACATCTAGTTTTTAAGTGAGGTCGAAAAACACAATAGGGGCAGCTCATCAAAGCTTTTACCCCATAAAAGCATAAAAGTAGTGAAAAAGCTTTGAAAATTTGAAACATTTTTCTGCAACACTGAATTGTGCAAATGTTTTGCTGCTCAGTTTGAATTTGCTCCACCCGAATGAGAGGAGCTGGGGCGGAATGTGGTCATGGCCACGTTCTCTGTCAAATTTATCAAAAATGTAGGTATTTTGTATGCCAGAAATGCTACTCCAGTTTGTGACTGAAGTAAGATTTCTGGCATGGCGCACGGATGGACATGCCACTCATCAGGCGCTAAATTCATTAAGTAGCCTCATAATGAATTTAGCACCTCCCGTATTCCATGATGACTGGCCACTACTTACCCTGCATATTTACTTATTTTCTAACTCAGCTCTCTAACATCACTCAAGTCTGCTACAGGTTGCCTCCTGTCCTACTTAACTCAGTGTCCTGACCCCTCAACTCTGTTACATTACTTGGCTTTGCTACATCATCATAGTGAGTTCCCTTATATATTGTACTCAACTTTGCTACTCTGATGGGCTTTCTACATAATCAGCAGTGGGAATCCTGATCTACTCAACTCTGCTATATCTCTGGATTCTGCTTCTGTAAAGTACTCCATGACATAATCTGCTCTGCCTCATTTTGCTTAGTCTAGTCAGCTGAGTCACTATTGTAACTAGCTATATCATTCTTCGTACAATGAACCTTCGAGGAAGCAGTGAATATGAAGGGAGAAGGGCACAATACGGTAATACTCTAATATAGAAGATACTATAGTATAAACCATAGGTTTGCTCACCTTGGGTGGTTGTATGAAGACACAACCACTATAAAGTTTCAAATAGCCAGCACCCGATGCCCCGAGGGAAAGATCCGCCAGATGGAAATTACCAAAAGAGGATAAAACACATTGGCTGCACTGATAGACGTCTCTTGCCGAGATATGCTTTATCTAGTGCGAGTAAGGCTAATTTCACACTTGCTTCTTTTTCCAGCGCGTTTTTAGCGCAAAAAAACGCATAGAAAAAACGCATACAAATGCATACAAACGCTGCGTTTTTTTCAAGCATTTTTATGCGCATGCAGGAAAAAAACGCAGCGTTTTTGTGCGTTTGTATGCGTTTTTTGTGCGTTTGCGTTTTTTTACAGATTTTGGAAAAAACCCCCAAAAAAGAAAAAAAAACATTCAACAACACACAAGACCAATGGGACTTCATTGTGGGTGTGGTATGTTAATATATAGACCCTGTCTACAGTATTCTTCACATTTGCTTGATTCTTCTCGTGACCATGGATCTGCGCTGGAAGAGTTTTCACTTCAACTTGGATTTGGACATCGCGATGGCTCAGGCGTATGCAGTTGCTTGCCATGAACAAAGGAAGAGAGAGAGGCAGCGAAGACGGCAGCGGCGGCGTATGTGGATACATCCGATTGTTGAACTCCGGGAGAGCCGTGGGGCATACCACACCCTCTACAGCGAGCTCCAGGCAAACCCGGAGAAATTTACAGATTATATCTGGATGTCCCAAGAAAGTTTCAGGGATTTGCTTGCTCGTGTCCAACAATCCATCCAGAGACAGGACACACAGCTCCGTCGTGTGATTCCTCCTGAGGAACGGCTACTGGTGACATTACGGTATGTAATATTTAAAAACCAAGGGGTGCAGTCTGATGGTTTTTTTTTAAATTTAGTATTCAAAACCTTGGGTAATTAGTTTTCGTGAATGTACTAATATTTTATTTTATAGTTTTTTAAAATAATATACATAAATATTAATTTTACTTCTTTGTCTGTTCACAGATTCCTGGCGACTGGAGAAACCCTATCTTCACTACACTTCCAGTACTGTATTGGAATCTCTACCTTGTCTGGAATTGTTGCTGACACCTGCCGGGCTCTCTGGAATGTTCTTTGTCCAGAATTTATGCCCCTGCCCACCGCTGAAAAGTGGATGGAAATTGCTGACAAATTCTGGACAGTATGCAATTTTCCCAACTGTTTGGGAGCTGTTGATGGTAAACACATACGGATCATCAAACCCAAAAGAACGGGATCTGAGTACTATAATTACAAAAAGTACTTTTCAATAGTACTCATGGCCATTGCGGATGCCGGATGTATGTTTGTAGCAGTGGACATTGGAGCATTTGGCCGTGGTAATGACTCACAGGCTTTTAAAAACTCAGACATGGGCCGGAGGTTGTATGGCAACCAATTTAATTTCCCTATGCCACGGCCTCTTCCTCACACCGAAGCTCCGCCACTGCCCTTTGTAATGGTTGGCGATGAGGCTTTTCAAATGTGCGGAAACTTACTGAAACCCTACTCCAGCCGGGACTTGGACCACACCAAAAAAATATTTAATTACAGGCTGACCAGGGCCAGAAGAACTGTCGAGTGTGCTTTTGGGATTCTTGTCTCCAGATGGCGAATTCTGGGCACGGCCATTAATCTTAAACTTGAAACAGTCGATGAGGTGGTGAAGGCCTGTGTGGTTCTACATAACTTTGTGATGGCTAAAGAGCACCCGACCTTTGAACTGGACGATGATGCTCCTAACCCATTGCCTGAATTCACTCAGCACACTCTCAGGTCATCCGTTGAAGTTGGCCAAATGAGGGACCAATTTGCGGCCTACTTTGTTTCTGATGTAGGACGGGTGCACTGGCAAGATGAAATGGTGTAATGTTTTTGTTTGTTTATGGTAATAAAAAACCTTATTTGATACCATTACTGAGTGCACTATATTTTTTAAACTCCAATTAAATAAAAAACTTCCCATGTATAACTGAATTTTTTGATGTTCACACACCTGGGCAGGTAAATACACATATGAGTTAAAATGCAGCATTGCTAGTCTGCGTGAAATATATTGGAACGAGCAAAGCTGCAGGCCATAAATCAGGAAACCAATTGTTTTCAAGAGAAAATTGTCCAACTAGTTGAAAAAAAAGTATGTGATTTTTTCAAAACCCAACCCTCAAAACCCAACCCCAATGAAAGTCAATGGGGAATACAAGTCAGCATTGAGTGGATGAATGTAATCAGCTCAATTCCAACTTTTATTTAAAATTGTGGTAGTGTAGAAATAGACAAGTTTCTAGAGTTATTACACTAGGCCTTGGAATGACTATACTAGTCCGTGGTATTTCAAATATGAGTATAGTAGGCCTTGGGCCTACTAGTATAGTCATATGTGAAATACCACGGCCTAGTATAGTCATACCAAGGCCTACTGTAATAACTCGATTTTTACCAACTAGGATCTTGTTTCACGAAAAACAAACTGGTGAAACTTGACAAGTTTCAACAGTTTGTTTTTCATGAAACCAGATTCTAGTTGGTAAAACTAGAGTTATTACACTAGGCCTTGGAATGACTATACTAGGCCGTGGTATTTCAAATATGAGTATAGTAGGCCTTGGGCCTACTAGTATAGTCATATTTGAAATACCACGGCCTAGTATAGTCATACCAAGGCCTACTGTAATAACTCGATTTTTACCAACTAGGATCTTGTTTCACGAAAAACAAACTGGTGAAATTTGACAAGTTTCAACAGTTTGTTTTTCATGAAACCAGATTCTAGTTGGTAAAACTAGAGTTATTACACTAGGCCTTGGAATGACTATACTAGGCCGTGGTATTTCAAATATGAGTATAGTAGGCCTTGGGCCTACTAGCATAGTCATATGTGAAATACCACGGCCTAGTATAGTCATACCAAGGCCTACTGTAATAACTCGATTTTTACCAACTAGCATCTTGTTTCACAAAAAACAAACTGGTGAAACTTTTTAAGAAAGAAACTTATTTTTTAGACAAGTTTCAACAGTTTGTTTTTCATGAAACCAGATCCAAGTTGGTAAAACTCAAGTTATTACACTAGGCCTTGGTATGACTATACTAGTCCGTGTTATTTCACATATGACTATACTAGGCCTTGGGTTGGTTTTTAACATGTATTTACCCATCAGTGTGTGTGAGCGGCGCAAACAACATTAATGAAACTTTGTAATGGTGAACCACAAATGTAAATTTATTTTTAATCACAAAAATAAACCAAAAAATTATTTTTTCCGGCGTTTGGGGGCAGATGGTTTTAATTTGGGGGTGTGCAGGGAATATGCAACACTTGCAGTTGAAGACGGTGTTTGAGGGGAAGGGGCAACAAAACTTGTGGGGGAAGGTAGTCCAGTTAAGGGAATTAAACTAGGAACACTTGGAGGAGAGGAAATCTGTTCAGGTACATTTGTTGTAATGGCATGTCGCCGTAGGCTTGTGTGCCTGGACCGACTTTGGCCCAATGCCCGCCTTGATTGATTTTGCCTTGAACTTGGGGCAAATATTGAGTGTAGGTCCCCCGTCTGCTGGGGTGGTGGCTGCTGCTGCTGAGGTGGCTGCTGCTGCTGAGGTGGCTGCTGCTGCGGTGGCTGCTGCTGCTGAGGTGGCTGCTGCTGCTGCTAAGGTGGCTGCTGCTGAGGTGGCTGCTGCTGAGGTGGCTGCTGCTGAGGTGGCTGCTGCTGCTGCTGAGGTGGCTGCTGCTGCTGCTCTTGGTTGGCAGGAGGACTGGTGGCGGCAGTGATGGTCCAGGTTTGCGGAGTGGTGGTGGCAGGGCTACTACATGTTGTTGTAGCGGCAGGGCTGTTCCATGTTTGCCTAGTGGTGGCTGAGCTCCACGCATGCATGGGAGTGGCGGTGGTGCTCCAGACAGGAGCAGCGCTTGCCATGGTGGTGTCGGTGAAGTGACCAGCTGCACTCAGACTTGTGGTGGTGTAACGGTGGGTGTCCTGGCTTTGAATAGAGGTGTCCGTGCAGTGGTATGCAGCACAAGTTGGTATTGAGGTGAAGCGAGTCAATGGTGGCACAGGTGGAAATGACACCACTGACTGCTGACCGTACCGATTATGCTGCATAGCCTGCAAGAAAGCATTGTTGCAGGCCTGCAGCACATTCAGCTGTTGCTTAGGACTAAGGTGTTCCGCCATGCCCTTTTCAATCTTACTAAAAAAATGGTGTGCTGGTCTGTTGAGGTCGGCCTCCAGACGGTCAAGGCGCTGTTCTACAGAATTGAAGCGGTGTTCAAAGTGGTTAAAACCACGTTCCATGAGTGCAAAACCGCTTTCAACTCTGTCGGACAACGACTTGAGGCTGGAATTAAAGGCCTCGCTCAAATGCATAAACTCGGGCAAGACATTCCTGTCCAAGGCCCTCTGCCACTGGCGGGTAGTGCCCGCATAACCAGTGGCAGAGACCTGGGACAGGGGAACACCTGATGGCCCAGCTTCCTGGTCACCAGCTGTGTGTGTGGCTGACCTGCAAGGTGCTTCATGGCTGTCGGATGGCTGGAACGGGTCAGAGGACGTCCGAGGAAGGACCGCTCCAGGGCCAGGTTGCAGGGTGCTGCTCCAGGTGCTGTGGAAGAAAGGAAAATCATTACTACCATGCCTTTACAAGAAGCATCAGCTGTGGATTAGAAAAACACAGATTAAAAATAAAAACCCAAAATTTATAATACTTACGATCTCGTGGCAAGGACCAGTCTTAGGAACTGCAACGCGTGATAGTGACGGTATCTAGTTCTGGTCCTTGACGCAGATCCACTGCGAACCTGGCCCTCAGCACGAACATCACTGTTGAAGCGGTCCTTGATCGAACGCCAACGTGTTCGGACTTTGTCCACTGTTGGGAAAAAAAAACCAGTGCCGTCAAGGACAACAGTCACTGCGGCACAATATAGCAATACAATACTCAAAGCAGTCACTGTAGAGCCCGATGACACTGTTGGGTTTCCTGCTAGAATATACCTAGCACGAAACCCAACAGTGCCGTCAAGGACAACAGTCACTGCGGCACAATATAGCAATACAATACTCAAAGCAGTCACTGTAGAGCCCGATGACACTGTTGGGTTTCCTGCTAGAATATACCTAGCACGAAACCCAACAGTGCCGTCAAGGACAATAGTCACTGCGGCACAATACAGAGCAGGGAAATACTCACTAAACGCCTTTTTGGAGGATGCTGTGGCGCTGTCCCAGCCATCCATCAACGCTGCGGCCACCTCATTCCATAGCCGCCGGGTCACCACATTGTCCTTGTACAGCCGGTCACGGCTGTCCCACAACGGCGCACGCTCCTGGACCAGGCTGATGAGCTGCTCATTATCCAGGTAGACGTCTTCATCCCGTTGTGGAACCTAGACAAAACACATTCATTAGAATAATCAAATTTAAATTGAATAAAAAGTTACAAAAAAAAGAAACATAAAAAAAGAGTAAAAATAGAAGATAAAAAATAAAGAACATTACAAATCATTTGATACATACATTCCGTATCACCACCGGGACTTGGCTTCGCTGCTCCTGCTCTTCGCCCTCAGTAGTCCCGTCCGCAGAAGATGATGATGATGATGATGTCTTAAAAAAGTTGAAAAAAACGTAAGAGATTTGGAGTAGCAGCAGATATACTTACCAGATGCACGAAAATAATCACCTCACGGTCTGCTTGCGCCAATTCCTGCCACGATGGGGAATATTCGGATTCTCAAGACATACTGCATGTAAAAATAATAAAAATCATTAGTACATACATAATTTAAAAGGACAGGCATATAATGTAATATACTCACATTCTTGACGCTGATAGAAGATGGGTTCCTTGGTGACTGTCTGCTCTCCAATCTGTCAGTGTAGTAGTGGCAGAGTTTTGGCAGGCACCTCCTTTATATAGACTTTTTTTTTTGACTTTAGAAGTTTATAACTAGTACAACAAGTGGACACCACCAAAAAAACGCAGCGCTAAAAAAACGCATACATGCGCATGCCAGTGCGCACGTATGCGCATCCATAGGCTATAATGGCCATTTTTAGCGCAAAACGTGCGCATACGTGCGCATGCGCTTTTTTGCAGGACCAAAAAATGCAACATGTAGCGTCTGTAAAATACAAACGCACACCCCAAAAAAACGCAGCGCATGAAAATCGCATACGTGCGCATGCCAGCGCGCAGGTATGCGCACCCATGTTAAATATAGGGGAAAAAACGCATGCGCACGTATGCGTTTTTTTCAAGCGCAAAAAAACGCAAATGTGAAACCAGCCTTACAATGCTTTTTTATCAAGTGTAAAAAAACGATAGGTACAATCAACTTTTGGCTTCCTAGTGGACTGCTACTCATCTCCTGCTATTGTCCAGTCTACAGCCTCTGTTGATCCATCTGGAATGCCCTACTGCATCAATGATATATGTCCATGCTGCATTACAACTGCTCATCCACAGCAAGGTCCTTGAGGATCCACTACACCAGGCGAGACATAACACTGCAACAGTACTATCATGCTACTTTTACATTAGATGGTTCCAACTAGTGATCCAAATTACTTGCTGACATACTGTATGTTGGGCTCATTTACAGACTCACAAAAAGGATCTATAAGGTCTCATTCAGAGATCTGTTAGTCACCTACATGATCTCTTTGCTAATATAAATAGAATAAGTACCCATCATAATCTACGGAGATGTTAGCATGTCTTTGTGTTTTTGTATACCATAAGTCGAAAAAAATCCCCGACACTTCTGTTGCAATTTATTTATTTATTTATTTTCCCATCAGTGAAAATTACTGATGAAACACTGATGGTAAAATTTGTACACTGACTAAATACTGATGAAACTGGGACCGTTATTCATGTATGCGAAAAATCACTGTCATCTGAATGAGGTCTGATACTGTATTAACTATTCTAGTGATAAAACAAATATTGCAAAACAAACAATACTTAAAGAAGCACTCCCATCAAAATGTTTATCCTTTTAAAATATTGCAAATATGATATAGCATTGTGTACTTAAAAGTGCTCATTTTGCCTATCAGGCTAATTCTTCTCTTTTTCATTAGGTCTATTGTAAGCAGAAGGACCGGGCTAGGGGTACCTTTCTTGCGCTGGGTCTGGAACTGTCGGGGCTGTCTCCTCTGTTGTCCGGGGGAAAACTTAACGAACCGGACCAACCTTTGCACTTGGCAGCAGGGGGTGTGTCTGAGGCTAAAAAGCAGAAGCGTGTGCAGAAGCAGGGAGACTTGGCAGGAACTGATAGCGCACAGCAAGGGGAGGTGAGTGCTCCATCCTTCGAGCACCGCAGCAGCGCAGGTCCACGCTCCAGCATCCCCACTGCCACCCGCAGAGACTGTGAACTGAGATATACTGTGTGCTCGTTGGAAGTACAAGATGCTGAGCATATAGAGACCATTAAGTTAAAGATGCTGAGTGTATGCTGACCACGAAGTACAAGATGCTGAGTGTATACTGACCATTAAGTACAAGATGCTGAGTGTATACTGAACACTAAGTGCAAGGAGCTGAGTATATACTGACCACTAGAGTTGAGCGACTTTTGGTTTTTTAGTGTCGCGTTTTGTTTTGTGAAACCCGACTTTTCCAAAAGTCGGGTCGAGCAAGATCGTCCGATTACAGGGAAAAGTCGGGGTCGTCACGAAACACGAAACCCAATGTAAGTCAATGGGGAATAAAAGCAGGCAGTGAGAGGAGGACAGGAAACACACCTACAGTGCACATTTGAATGCCAAAAGCATCAATTCTTCTTTCTTAAGCTTGTCAACCTTAATTAACTTCATATTACAAGTTACGCACTGAAAAATGGGGGTTATTTGGCTACAAACTGTGGGGGGGGCTGGCTCCAGGTTTTCATGTGCCCTGGGCGAAAGAGCGCCCCTTTAACACATACCACAACTCATCATGCTCCGATACGGCAGAGAAATAGCGGTATAGTACAATGAAAAATACCTCACTTTTTACATCTCATGACGAGGCCCATCTATTTCTCCATACAGAATCATTGGTCCCATATAATGTTTGAAACAGTATATGATGAGCTCCACATAATGCTACAGTATATGTTGGTCCCCATGGATGAAGCTCCACTGTCTTATGGGCCCAAATAATGCTCCAAACATAATGGGCCCCATTTCTAATGCTCTAGTGTATAATGGGCCCTGTAAATGCTGCTCCAGTGTCTGATGTCCACCTTTGGAATGTTCCAGTGTATGGTGGGCCCCATCTATCATTCTCCAGAGTATAGTGCTCCCCAAAAATTGCTGTCCCAACATTGAAAACAATCAAATAAGTCTCCTCGCTAGGGAATCCCTGTACTTGTCTGGACAGGTGCTGTAGCTTGCTTAACAGCTCGCCAGCCGTTCTCACGCCCAGTATGGATTGCACGTGATTGCACAAAGGTTAGAAAGGGTACCGTATCTCTGGATAACATGTATGGATAGCGTACACATTCAAAATATATGTCTATACAGCATGAGGCAGGCTCAGACGGTGTTAGGCCCAGCATGGATTGCACATCATTGCACAAAGGTTAGAAAGGGTACCGTATCCCCGGATAACATGTATGGATAGCGTACACATTCAAAATATATGTCTATACAGCATGAGGCAGGCTCAGACGGTGTTAGGCCCAGTATGGATTGCACGTCATTGCACAAAGGTTAGAAAGGGTACCGTATCCCCGGATAACATGTATGGATAGCGTACACATTCAAAATATATGTCTATACAGCATGAGGCAGGCTCAGACGGTGTTAGGCCCAGTATGGATTGCACGTCATTGCACAAAGGTTAGAAAGGGTACCGTATCCCCGGATAACATGTATGGATAGCGTACACATTCAAAATATATGTCTCAGGAGGCAGGCTCAGACGGTGTCAGGCACAGTATGGATTTGACGGCCCAGATTACACAGAGGAGGAGCAGGGAGAGGTAAAGATTGCAAATGCTGGGGCCCTGCCCAAGCAAGGGGGGCCCACTCGTGGGCGTCGGTACTGGCACTGGGCCCCTCATAGTACAGCGGTGTGTCTGACGGCGGGTGTGCACCACCGCCGTCAGAGACACTTGATTGCACTATGAGGGACCCTGTGCCAGTGCCCGCGCCCAAGAGTCGGCCTACCCACCTGTCCAGGGCAACGGCACTCGCACGGTGTCGTGCGGTAGGTGGTGACCCCGGCCATGGGGGGGAGGCAGCACAGTTAGGGAGTTTTAGAAAGTGGCATATGTTGATGTTGGACATTCAGCTGATGCAAAAGGCGAAATAGGTGAAGTACCAGGAAGAGGTGGACCAAAGCAAGCCATTTTTCTGTCACCCTATGTGTCATCAGGGGAAGGTGGGACAAAATCCTTGGAAACCCATGCGTGGTTCATTTTAATGAAGGTTAGATCATCCACATTTTGGGTTGACAGACGGGTCCTTTTTTCTGTAAGGATTGATCCAGCTGCACTGAAGACTCTTTCCGATAGCACACTTGCAGCTGGGCAAGCGAGCTCCTGTAAGGCATATTGGGCCAATTCAGGCCAGGTGTCCAGTTTAGCGGCCCAATAGTCAAAGGGGAATGACCTGTGTGGGAGAACATCGATATGGGAGGAAAAGTAGTTTGTAACCATAGTTGACAACTGCTGTCTCCTGTCACTTTCCATCGATGCAGTATTACCAGTTGTGTGAGCGGTATTTGAAAAATCAGTCCACAACATTGTCATGAAACCCCTGTCTCCAACGCCACTTCTGCTGTGTGCACCACGAACACCTCTGCCAAGCTGCCCCCGGCCCGTACGGCTCGTGTGAGAACCATCACCACTGCTGTGTGCTGGGAATGCCTCAAGCAACCGATTTACCAGAGTTGCTGGTTTATTAGCCAATATTAGGTCAAGGTTCTCCTGTGGCATGATGTTTTGTAATTTGCCTTTATAGCGTGGATCCAGGATGCTGGCCAACCAGTAGTCGTCATCGTTCATCATTTTGGCAATGCGGGGGTCCCTTTTTAGGATCCGCAAGGCATAATCTGACATGTGGGCCAATGTTCCCGGTGTCAATGATGCACTGCGAGTGCTGGGTGGAGGAGCACTTTCTGGCAAATCCACATCCCTCCAGTCACGCACAAACCCTGTACCAGACCTTGCCACGCCAACATTTTCACTTGCCCCACGAGATGCATCCTCCTCCCCTAAGTAATCATCCCCATCATCCTCCTCCTCCTCCTCCTCTTCTTCCTCCACTTCGTCCAGGAGAGGTCCCTGAGCAGACAATGGCTGAATGTCATCAAGGATTCCCTCCTCCTCTTCCTCCTCATCAACATTGGCTGCAGACGCCTGCTCCTTAAGGTGCGTCAAAGTTTGCATGAGCAGACGCATAAGTGGGATGCTCATGCTTAGGATGGCGTCGTCTGCGCTTACCAGCCGTGTGCATTCCTCAAAACACTGAAGGACTTTACAAAGGTCTTTCAGCTTCGACCACTGCACACCTGTCAACTCCATGTCTGCTCTCAAAGTGCCTGGCCGTGTATCCTCCCACAAATGCATTATGGCCTGCCTCTGCTCGCACAGCCGCTCCACCATGTGCAGGGTGGAGTTCCACCTTGTTGCAATGTCGATAATGAGGCGGTGGTTGGGAAGGTGGAGCAATCGCTGCAGCTTCTGCATACGAACGGAGTGTACAGGCGACCGGCGGATGTGCGCGCACAGTCTTCGCACCTTCTGGAGCAGGGCTGTTAACTCCGGATAACTTTTGAGGAAGCACTGCACCACCAGGTTCAATGTGTGAGCCAAGCAAGGTATGTGGCTGAGTTTTGAAAGGGCTATGGCTGCCACAAAATTATGGCCGTTATCACTAACTACCTTGCCTGCCTCAAGATGTACACTGCCCAGCCATGACTCAGTTTGTCGCTTCAAGTACTCGGCCAGCACCTCGGCGGTGTGTCTGTCGCCCAAACACATCATCTGCAACACAGCCTGCTGACGCTTTCCACTAGCTGCTCGATAGGGGGACACCTCGTGTGCAACAGTGGCAGCTGCAGATGGAGTGCTCGTACGATTGCGCTCTGTGGACGAGCTTTCGCTTCTGGAGGAGGAGGAGGAGGAGGAGGAGGGTCGAACGCCTACAGCCAACTGTTTCCTATACCGTGGGCTAGGCAGCACTGTCCCACCACCGCTGTCCCCTGTGGACCCTGCATCCACCACATTAACCCAGTGCGCAGTGATGGACACGTAACGGCCCTGGCCATGCCGACTGGACCATGCATCAGTTGTGAGGTGCACCTTTCCGCTCACTGACTGCTTGAGTGCATGGACAATGCGGTCTTTCACATGATGGTGGAGGGCTGGGATGGCTTTGCGAGAGAAGAAGTGGCGACTGGGTAGGTCATAGCGTGGTACTGCATAGGCCATGAGTTCGCGGAAAGCTGTGCTTTCCACCAACCGAAAGGGCATCATCTCAAACGAGATTAGTTTGGCAATGTGGGCGTTCAAACCCAGTGTACGCGGATGAGAGACTGAGTACTTTCTTGACCTACTCATAGTGTCTGGGAGGGTGAGCTGGACTTGAGAGCTGCATATGGTGGAAGTAGCGGTGGACAGGGCGGACTGAGAGAGGGTTGATGATGGTGATGGAGTTGGTGTTCTTTCTGATGGCCTAGAATCAGTCTTTCGTTGATATAACAGTGGGATTCCCTGACTGCTGTGGCCTTGCAACGACACCTCAACATTTGCTGCTGTGCTAACCGGTGGGCTTACAGTGGGGGAAACAATGTAGCGTTGATGACTACCTTCGTTGTGATCAGTTGCACATGTGGCACTTGAGGTTTGGTGTTGTGTCCACGCTTGCAAGTGCATGCTGGTTAAATGTCTAAGCATGCAACTGGTATTCAAATTTTTCAGATTTTTCCCTCGGCTAAAGGTCTTTGCGCACTTCTTACAGATAACCTTGGCCTGATCATGAGGATTTTGTTCAAAAAAGTGCCACACTGCACTCTTCCTACTTTGGCAGACATTTTGCGGCCTAGCACGCTGTGATCTTTTGACCCTCTGGACAAGCTGTCAAGCAACTCTTTTGATGTTTGGAACCTGTCTTTGGAGTGCTCCGGGCCTGCCAGATAACAGCTGTTGCGATGTCGATGTCTGCTGTGGATGCTCCTCATCTGAGCTATTGGAAGCAGCACCCTCTTCCCCCAATGGATGCCAATCTGGGTCAACAACTGGGTCATCCATCACCTCCTCTTCTATGTCATGTGCACCTTTCTCTGTGTCACCGTGTATGGTGGTATAGTGTGC
This sequence comes from Dendrobates tinctorius, assembly GCF_039654945.1. Taxonomy (NCBI): domain Eukaryota; kingdom Metazoa; phylum Chordata; class Amphibia; order Anura; family Dendrobatidae; genus Dendrobates; species Dendrobates tinctorius. The sequence continues at coordinate 18,349,350 of NW_027361692.1, forward strand.
GGGAAGGGGCACCTGAGTCTCATCAGGGTCAAAATCTGGCTCTGTACACTGTGAGGACAATGTAGTGCTCTGAGTGAATGTACCAGCAGAATCATCCATCAGCGGCTGTGCATCAGTGCACTCCATGTCAGATTCATCTTGGCCTGGGTAATTCACCATTTGACTTGATAATCCAGGCATGGTATGTGAAAACAGCTCCATGGAGTAATCAGTAGTATGGCCTGCGTCATCCTTCAATCTTGGTTGGGGTGAAGGACACAAGGAAAGGTGTGGTTCATGAACATGAGCCTCCAATGACGACTCAGTGCTTTTACTTTTTACAACTGAAGAAGAGGAGGCGATAGAGCTGGAGGCTGAGTCAGCAATGTAAGACAAAACTTTTTCCTGATGCTCTGCCTTTAAAAGCGGTTTGCCAACTCCTAGAAAACTAAGCGTTCGAGGCCTTATGTAGCCAGACGATGACGCAGGGTCAGCACCTCCTGCATTCGGTCCTATTTTGCTCTTGCCACTACCATCAGATCCACCACCAACACCATCATTACCAGCTGCCAACCCCCGCCCAATTCCACGGCCTCTTCCACCAGCCTTCCTCATTTTTGGTAGAAATGTAGACAAAATCCAACAAACTATATAGTAATGTAAAACAAGGTAAAAGGTGTCTATAGGACAGGGGAGATTTTGAATTTCTGCACACACTTGTGGACAGTGGACACTTTTGGATTGTGTGAGGCCCACTGATATCTGAGCGCTATGTGACACGCTCGATGGCACAGCTGCCTGTGACCAAAGTGACGAGAGGATAATGGAGATTTTGAATCTCTGCGTACACTTTTGGACACTGGACACTTGTGGATTGTGTGAGGCCCACTGATATCTGAGCGCTATGTGACACGCTCGATGGCACAGCTGCCTGTGACCAAAGTGACGAGAGGATAATGGAGATTTTGAATCTCTGCGTACACTTTTGGACACTGGACACTTGTGGATTGTGTGAGGCCCACTGATATCTGAGCGCTATGTGACACGCTCGATGGCACAGCTGCCTGTGACCAAAGTGACGAGAGGATAATGGAGATTTTGAATCTCTGCGTACACTTTTGGACACTGGACACTTGTGGATTGTGTGAGGCCCACTGATATCTGAGCGCTATGTGACACGCTCGATGGCACAGCTGCCTGTGACCAAAGTGACAAGAGGATAATGGAGATTTTGAATCTCTGCGTACACTTTTGGACACTGGACACTTGTGGATTGTGTGAGGCCCACTGATATCTGAGCGCTATGTGACACGCTCGATGGCACAGCTGCCTGTGACCAAAGTGACGAGAGGATAATGGAGATTTTGAATCTCTGCGTACACTTTTGGACACTGGACACTTGTGGATTGTGTGAGGCCCACTGATATCTGAGCGCTATGTGACACGCTCGATGGCACAGCTGCCTGTGACCAAAGTGACGAGAGGATAATGGAGATTTTGAATCTCTGCGTACACTTTTGGACACTGGACACTTGTGGATTGTGTGAGGCCCACTGATATCTGAGCGCTATGTGACACGCTCGATGGCACAGCTGCCTGTGACCAAAGTGACGAGAGGATAATGGAGATTTTGAATCTCTGCGTACACTTTTGGACACTGGACACTTGTAGATTGTGTGAGGCCCACTGATATCTGAGCGCTATGTGACACGCTCGATGGCACAGCTGCCTGTGACCAAAGTGACGAGAGGATAATGGAGATTTTGAATCTCTGCGTACACTTTTGGACACTGGACACTTGTAGATTGTGTGAGGCCCACTGATATCTGAGCGCTATGTGACACGCTCGATGGCACAGCTGCCTGTGACCAAAGTGACGAGAGGATAATGGAGATTTTGAATCTCTGCGTACACTTTTGGACACTGGACACTTGTAGATTGTGTGAGGCCCACTGATATCTGAGCGCTATGTGACACGCTCGATGGCACAGCTGCCTGTGACCAAAGTGACAAGAGGATAATGGAGATTTTGAATCTCTGCGTACACTTTTGGACACTGGACACTTGTGGATTGTGTGAGGCCCACTGATATCTGAGCGCTATGTGACACGCTCGATGGCACAGCTGCCTGTGACCAAAGTGATGAGAGGATAATGGAGATTTTGAATCTCTGCGTACACTTTTGGACACTGGACACTTGTGGATTGTGTGAGGCCCACTGATATCTGAGCGCTATGTGACACGCTCGATGGCACAGCTGCCTGTGACCAAAGTGACGAGAGGATAATGGAGATTTTGAATCTCTGCGTACACTTTTGGACACTGGACACTTGTGGATTGTGTGAGGCCCACTGATATCTGAGCGCTATGTGACACGCTCGATGGCACAGCTGCCTGTGACCAAAGTGACGAGAGGATAATGGAGATTTTGAATCTCTGCGTACACTTTTGGACACTGGACACTTGTGGATTGTGTGAGGCCCACTGATATCTGAGCGCTATGTGACACGCTCGATGGCACAGCTGCCTGTGACCAAAGTGACGAGAGGATAATGGAGATTTTGAATCTCTGCGTACACTTTTGGACACTGGACACTTGTAGATTGTGTGAGGCCCACTGATATCTGAGCGCTATGTGACACGCTCGATGGCACAGCTGCCTGTGACCAAAGTGACGAGAGGATAATGGAGATTTTGAATCTCTGTGTACACTTTTGGACACTGGACACTTGTGGATTGTGTGAGGCCCACTGATATCTGAGCGCTATGTGACACGCTCGATGGCACAGCTGCCTGTGACCAAAGTGACGAGAGGATAATGGAGATTTTGAATCTCTGCGTACACTTTTGGACACTGGACACTTGTAGATTGTGTGAGGCCCACTGATATCTGAGCGCTATGTGACACGCTCGATGGCACAGCTGCCTGTGACCAAAGTGACGAGAGGATAATGGAGATTTTGAATCTCTGCGTACACTTTTGGACACTGGACACTTGTAGATTGTGTGAGGCCCACTGATATCTGAGCGCTATGTGACACGCTCGATGGCACAGCTGCCTGTGACCAAAGTGACGAGAGGATAATGGAGATTTTGAATCTCTGCGTACACTTTTGGACACTGGACACTTGTAGATTGTGTGAGGCCCACTGATATCTGAGCGCTATGTGACACGCTCGATGGCACAGCTGCCTGTGACCAAAGTGACAAGAGGATAATGGAGATTTTGAATCTCTGCGTACACTTTTGGACACTGGACACTTGTGGATTGTGTGAGGCCCACTGATATCTGAGCGCTATGTGACACGCTCGATGGCACAGCTGCCTGTGACCAAAGTGATGAGAGGATAATGGAGATTTTGAATCTCTGCGTACACTTTTGGACACTGGACACTTGTGGATTGTGTGAGGCCCACTGATATCTGAGCGCTATGTGACACGCTCGATGGCACAGCTGCCTGTGACCAAAGTGACGAGAGGATAATGGAGATTTTGAATCTCTGCGTACACTTTTGGACACTGGACACTTGTGGATTGTGTGAGGCCCACTGATATCTGAGCGCTATGTGACACGCTCGATGGCACAGCTGCCTGTGACCAAAGTGACGAGAGGATAATGGAGATTTTGAATCTCTGCGTACACTTTTGGACACTGGACACTTGTGGATTGTGTGAGGCCCACTGATATCTGAGCGCTATGTGACACGCTCGATGGCACAGCTGCCTGTGACCAAAGTGACGAGAGGATAATGGAGATTTTGAATCTCTGCGTACACTTTTGGACACTGGACACTTGTAGATTGTGTGAGGCCCACTGATATCTGAGCGCTATGTGACACGCTCGATGGCACAGCTGCCTGTGACCAAAGTGACGAGAGGATAATGGAGATTTTGAATCTCTGCGTACACTTTTGGACACTGGACACTTGTAGATTGTGTGAGGCCCACTGATATCTGAGCGCTATGTGACACGCTCGATGGCACAGCTGCCTGTGACCAAAGTGACGAGAGGATAATGGAGATTTTGAATCTCTGCGTACACTTTTGGACACTGGACACTTGTGGATTGTGTGAGGCCCACTGATATCTGAGCGCTATGTGACACGCTCGATGGCACAGCTGCCTGTGACCAAAGTGACGAGAGGATAATGGAGATTTTGAATCTCTGCGTACACTTTTGGACACTGGACACTTGTGGAATGGGTGAGGCCCACTGATATCTGAGCGCTATGTGACACGCTCGATGGCACAGCTGCCTGTGACCAAAGTGACGAGAGGATAATGGAGATTTTGAATCTCTGCGTACACTTTTGGACACTGGACACTTGTGGATTGTGTGAGGCCCACTGATATCTGAGCGCTATGTGACACGCTCGATGGCACAGCTGTGACCAAAGTGACTAGAGGATAAGGGCGATTGGATTGCTTTTAAAAAAGCAGTTTGCGGAGCAGTGGGTAAACAGCAATGCCAGCGTGTCAGGAAGCCTTAGAAGGCAGCCCAACAACCAACACCACTGATACACCACAATATAGCCTCCCCTTGCACTGCACACACAGTGACTTGTGTGTTGTGCAGGCCAAATCGCTAGCAGCAGAAGCAGTTCTTTTGTCTTCTTCCCTGCCTAACACTCTCCCTACAGAATCAGCAGCAACCTCTCCCTATACTAAGATCGGCAGAAGTAAGATGGCGGTCGGCGTGCACGCCCTTTTATACCCCCTGTGACGCCCACCAAAGCAAGCCAATCACTTGCATGCCCTTCTGAAAGATGGTGGTGACCCGTGCCTAGGTCATCACGTTGCCCACAGTGTCCGTGGATCCTGATTGGCTGAAAAAGAGCGCAAAACAAACTTTTGAAACGCGACTTTGGCGCGTAAGTCGCCGACCTCGTGGCCGACCTCATCCTAGGGTCGGGTTTCGTTTCATGAAACCCGACTTTGCCAAAAGTCGGCGACTTTTGAATTTTTTCGACCCGTTTCGCTCAACTCTACTGACCACAAAATACAAAATCTGAGCGTATTTTTGACACCAAGTGCAAGAAACCGGAGGTATATTAAGTACCAAGTACAAGAAGCCGAGTGTACACTGGCCACTAAGTTTCAAATGCTAGCTGTATATACCGCTGATCACCAGGTTCTGAATTCAACATATTCTGCCATGCACTAGGCTGTGTGCTAAAACACTTTACAAATGGAACAGTCCAAGGAACCTCAGTATGTAGCATAATTTTTTTTCTAGTACTGTCACTTCAGTTACAGTATATTACTGTATGCTACGCTATATGTTACACTGCTCCAGATATTTTTTTGAATGTTAGGGACATTTCTATACCACGTCTGCTGCATGTGAACTTACTCTAATAGTACTCTCCCACACAGTCATTTCAATCCTGTTACCACTTTTTGCAAAACACATATATAAAGGGGGGTTCCACTACTAGGATATTGTAGACCTATCCATAAAATACTTAATATCAGATTAGTGAGGCACACAGTGTCGGACTGGGGTGTCACCAGCAACCAACTCTAGGGCATCACTTATTAGCAACATGCAAATGTGACATTATCTTCAAGCACAAATTTATTTAACAATGAACTGGGAAGATTGTTACATGTATAAAATGTGGCATTTGTCTGTACAAAGTATATTGTGCCATGTACCGTTCATATAAGAGAGTGGTGGCCCAGTCTTGCACAGGGGCCTACCACAGGATTCTCCCATTCTTCTGTGGGCCAGTGCAAGCCTGAGTGGGGGTTTGACACCTGAAACCCCACCAATTAACCACTAGTGGCAAGTTGTAAACAGTGTACAGACAGGGAACTGGAGGATTCTCTGGTGGGCCCAGGCACTGACACCTGCTGTCATATGGGCCAGCTGCTGGCATATGGGCCAGCAGCTGCTTAGGGCCCCCACTGCTCCAGGGTGCCCCCAGCTAGTGCTGTGTCGCTAATAGCAGCATACCCAGCAGCTATGGAGCCCCTGAGTCAAGGGGGCCCGCCCTGTGCCAGCAAAGCAGCAGATGGAGACAGGAGCCTGTCCCAGCTGGTAAAGATAAATGAATATTCACAGTTGCGTGGAGAGGAGTGGAGAGGAGTGAATACCATTTAACCTAATAGTGGGCAGTGTTACACTGCCCGCATGTACATGAGGCTGCATCAGGGTCCCGGAGGTGGGCCCCTGCAGGGTGGCTCACCCTGAGGCAATCTGCAGATAGGCAGCGATCCCTGCAGCTTGGCAGCAAAGCTGCAGGGATATGACGGTGTCATGCTTCCTGCCCGCAGTGCCCGGCGCTTCCTGTCTGACACAGCATGGCTGGATGACGTCATTATTCAGCGCGCTGCTTCAGACAGAAAGCTGCAGGCGAGGAAGATGCTGCCGGGATGTGCTGTGGCTGTGGAGAGGTGAGTGGTACTGTGGGTCTGTCTGCCTGCGTGTGTGAGCTTGTTTGTATGTGGTGAAGTGCTTTGCGTGTGCGTGAGTGAGAGAGAGTGGTGCGGTGCTGTGTGTGTATGTATTGAAGATGTGTGTATTGGAGATGAGCAGTGATAGGGGTGGTGGAAAGGACAATGGGGGTGATGGGGAAGGAGGCACTGACGGAGGTGGTGGAATGGGCAATTATGGGGGTGGTGGGGGAGTGTTATGTGCTCATTTTCTGCTCCATCAGTTGAGAGTTCCCCTTCCGTTCTCCCTCTGGTGGTGACGGGAGGTGGTGAGGTTGGTTTGAGTGGTAGTGATCTGCCACCTGGTGAGGAAGATAGTGATTGGATCTCTGGAGTATCAGACTGGATATAAGACAGCCGACGCCCTATCCTGTTGCTGGTGATTCAGTCTGTTTCTCAGGTCTAGGACTCAGCTCTGTTCCAGTCTTCTAAAGATAAGTTTGTTTTTTGCTAATGTTCACACTTGCTCTTGTTGGTCTTTTCAGTTTTTTGTGTGGTCAGCCAGCCCGGCTGGGCTGTGCTGAATTTCCACTCTTATTTGCCAAATTGCCTTTTTTTTGTCCCTTATTAGATTGGCCTCTTTTAGCTCTGTCTCAGAATATTTCAGAGTGCTGATATAGTGGTAGAAGTCTAGTGACTTCAGGGTTAATTTTGCTATCAGTTGTGTTGGACATTTTGTAGGGTTTTTTGGCAGACTGCAGACAGTGTCTTTCCTTTCCTGTCCTTTCTAGTTAGTCTGGCCCCATCGTTTGCGCAGCCTATTTTCCTGCCTTTGTTTGTGTTTTCATCTTTTTTCACCATCAATACAAGTGGGGGCTGTATCTCCTTTGGGGTCTGCTCTGGGGCAGTTAGTTTTCCCCTTTTCCTGCTTTAGGCTTATTTAGTTTCTCCGGTTGTGATGAGGCATCTAGGACCACCGTAGGAACGCTCCACGACTGCTGCTAGTTGCGTGTTAGGATCAGGGGTCTATAGTCTGCATAGTTACCAACCTCTTTGGTTTTCTGAGACTTAGCTTGTGTTGTTTTTTATTTCCTCCTCGGCTACCCGTTCATAACAGAATCACCAGCCATACCACAGATTCTAGGGTACTCAAAAGCAGGGGAAAAAAAAAATTGTCAGAATTTTTTTTTTATATGCATTTTTTCCCCTTTTTCTCTGGGGCCATAGGAGGATTTTTTCCTTAATGGAGATTAAGCAATTGTCTGATCGTGTGGAGCAGCTCGCTGCTGAAGTGCAGGGAATTTCCGCCTATCTCGCTCAATCACATGCAGTTGAACCCAAAATCCCCACTCATGATGTGTTTTCTGGGGATCGGTCTAAATTTTTGAATTTTAAGAATAATTGTAAATTATTTCTTGCCTTGAAGCCTAACTCATCGGGAAGCTCTGCGCAGCAGGTTAAAATTGTCATCTCCTTGCTGCGCGGCGATCCCCAGGATTGGGCGTTTTCTCTGACATCTGAAAATCCTATTCTGACTAATGTGGATGCATTTTTTCAGGCCTTGTGGTTGTTGTATGATGAACCTAATTCCGTTGATCAAGCTGAGAGAACCCTGTTGGCATTAAACCAGGGTCAGGATCCTGCAGAGTTATATTGTCAAAAATTCCAAAAGTGGGCTGTCCTTACTACATGGAATGATAGTGCATTGGCAGCCCTCTTTCGGAAAGGTTTATCAGAGACCGTAAAAGATGTTATGGTGGGATTTCCTCTTCCCTCTGGTCTGGATGGCTCTATGGCATTAGCCATTCACGTTGATCGGCGTTTACGTGAACGTAAAACTACACGGGAGGCGCTGCCACCTTTTGAACAAATGTCTGAACCTATGCAATGTGATGGGGTTTTGTCTAGGGCGGAACGTCGGCAGTTTAGAAGGCGTAATAAGCTGTGTTTTTATGTGGAGATGCCTCTCATACTATTTCTGTCTGCCCTAAACGAGAGAAACGTTTTGCACACACATTTGCTGTGGGCAGTATACAACCTAAATTCCTTTTGGCAATTACTCTGATCTGCTCCTTGTCCACATTTTCCACTAAGGCTTTTGTGGATTCAGGAGCAGCTCTGAATCTGATGGATTTGGACTTTGCTAAACGTTGTGGTTTGTCCATGACGCCTCTGCAGACGCCTATTCCTTTGAGGGGTATTGATGCCACTCCGTTGGCGGAGAATAAACCTCAGTTTTGGACCCATTTGATAATGCGAGTTGCCACTGACCACAAGGAAAATTGTAAATTTTTGGTGCTGCATAATTTGCATGACACTATTGTTCTGGGGTTCCCCTGGTTGCAAACTCATAACCCAGTTTTGGATTGGAAATCTGTGTCTGTGGTGAGTTGGGGTTGTCAGTGTGTTCTTAGGGACGCTCCTGTTTTCTCAGCCTCTCCTCAGTCTCATGATGTTCCTGATTATCTGGCTGAATTCTCTGATGTATTTAGTGAGAGTAAGCCTGCGTCTTGCCCCCTCATTGGAGTTATGACTGTGCAATTGAGTTGATGCCTGGGTGTAAATTTCCCAAGGGTCGGCTTTTAACTTATCTGTACCCGAACATGATGCTATGCGATCATATATTAAGGAGTCGTTGGAGAAGAGTCATATTAGACCATCCTCGTCACCTTTAGGTGCTGTGGTTTTTTTGTGGCCAAGAAAGATGGTTCAATAAGACCGTGTATTGATTATCGTTCCCTTAACAAGATGACGGTTAAATATCAGTACCCATTACCTCGGATGTCTGATTTATTTTCCAGAGTTAAGAGTGCCTGCTGGTTTACTAAGCTTGACCTCAGGGGGGCGTATAATCTTATTCGCATCAAGCAAGGGGATGAGTGTAAGACGGCGTTTAATACTCCGGAGGGACATTTTGAGCACCTGGTGATGCCTTTTGGGCTCTCCAATGCCCCTTCTGTCTTCCAGTCCTGTTGTGAGTTCATTTTCCCCTTCACCACTGAGGTCTGCTGAACTCCCTCTTCTGGTGAAGGAAGGTAGTGAGGCTGATTACCAAGCACCTGAGCAGGATGATGATGACTGGGTGACTGGAATTGCTGACTGGATATAAGGCAGCTGACGCCCTTCTGCCTTAATGGTGATTTCTCTGAGGGATTCTAGGAGACCAGTCTGATTCCTGCTCCTCAAAAGCTAAGTTTTCTGTGCTGCTTTTTGCATTTGTGTTTTGGTTTTGTTTTGCCTTGTTTTTCTGGAATTCTGCCATTCCCTGCTGGGGTGAGCTGAATTCCTTTTTGCTCTGTCTTCAGAAAATACCTGAGTACTGATTTAGTCTTTTTGAAGCCTTGCGTCTTCAGGGCTTTTTTCCCGATAAGTCTGTTGGCTCATGTTTTGATAGGGTTTTTGTAGATTGCAGACAGCAGCTTTTCTATCCTGTCCTATTTAGTTAGCTTGGGCCCCATCATTTGCTCAACTTATCTTTCTATCTGTGTTAGTGTTTTTTCATCTTGCTTCACCGTCATTATATGTTGGGGGCTGCCTATTGCTTTGGGGTCTGCTCTGGGGCAGTTTAGATTTCCCTTTCTGTCTTTAGGATATTTAGTTCTCCAGCTGTGATCGAGGGGTCTAGGGCACCGTAGGAACCCCCCACGGCTACTGCTAGTTGTTGTTGACATATCCAAATGGTAATCAACTGAGCCACCCTGCATGTATTTACTCCATTCACTGCTAGCAAGCAGCCTGAATGATACAACTTCCCACCTCTGCTGCCTCTATTCTCTGCTGTAACATATCCAAATGGTAATCAACTGAGCCACCCTGCATGTATTTACTCCATTCACTGCTAGCAAGCAGCCTGAATGATACAACTTCCCACCTCTGCTGCCTCTATTCTCTGCTGTAACATATCCAAATGGTAATCAACTGAGCCACCCTGCATGTATTTACTCCATTCACTGCTAGCAAGCAGCCTGAATGATACAACTTCCCACCTCTGCTGCCTCTATTCTCTGCTGTAACATATCCAAATGGTAATCAACTGAGCCACCCTGCATGTATTTACTCCATTCACTGCTAGCAAGCAGCCTGAATGATACAACTTCCCACCTCTGCTGCCTCTATTCTCTGCTGTAACATATCCAAATGGTAATCAACTGAGCCACCCTGCATGTATTTACTCCATTCACTGCTAGCAAGCAGCCTGAATGATACAACTTCCCACCTCTGCTGCCTCTATTCTCTGCTGTAACATATCCAAATGGTAATCAACTGAGCCACCCTGCATGTATTTACTCCATTCACTGCTAGCAAGCAGCCTGAATGATACAACTTCCCACCTCTGCTGCCTCTATTCTCTGCTGTAACATATCCAAATGGTAATCAACTGAGCCACCCTGCATGTATTTACTCCATTCACTGCTAGCAAGCAGCCTGAATGATACAACTTCCCACCTCTGCTGCCTCTATTCTCTGCTGTAACATATCCAAATGGTAATCAACTGAGCCACCCTGCATGTATTTACTCCATTCACTGCTAGCAAGCAGCCTGAATGATACAACTTCCCACCTCTGCTGCCTCTATTCTCTGCTGTAACATATCCAAATGGTAATCAACTGAGCCACCCTGCATGTATTTACTCCATTCACTGCTAGCAAGCAGCCTGAATGATACAACTTCCCACCTCTGCTGCCTCTATTCTCTGCTGTAATACTGTATATCCAAATGGTACAACTCCATACTTCTGCTGCTTTACCATTTTGCTGCATATTTAAATGTGCTTGCTAAAGCTTTGGTATAATTCATTTGTTGCACTGTATGTAATACTTACTGCTTTAGATCTGTGACTGGGGCCTTTCTAGATCTTATCAGGTGGAAGGTGCTATAGCATATTGCCACATCTTGGTCTAATGCCTTTGATCATCTAATCATCCCCTGGTGTGCTGGCCCCAGCTGCCAAATTATACCCAACCAGCTCCCACAATCCCTCTCTCCTGACCCTGTAGTGTGGCCTATATATGTAGTAGTTGCTAAGGGGAAGCACGCAGTGTGGGGTACAGCACGCAAGCATCCCATAAGCAAAGCATCACAGAAGATAAGCATCCAGCAAAACGGCAGTTATACATGGCAGTTAGTCAGGGCAGGAGTCAGGTAACCCACACTTTGCCTTCCCCTTTAACCATGTGCTTTATTTTTATCCTCCTGTGTTCCCTTGCCATCCACATTCATCACCCTATCCCCCCTCCATCACGACTCATAGACATCAGCCCCTCTATACTCCCTTCTCCCATGTACAGCTCCCACACACTCCTCACCTTCCTGAGAAACCTCAGCCCATCTTGCCCAAACACATCGCAGAAAAAAACTACTTACAATTCCAACAACTATTGGCTCTTTATCTTCCTTCTCCTACTGATTTCAGGGGACATCTCCCCCAACCCTGGTCCACCATCCCCCAACCTCAACCCTTACCCTACCTCATATCGAAACCACAATAATCTGATTAACATTACTTGCACTCCCTCATCTCAATCTTTTAATTGTGCCCTCTGGAATCCACGGTCTGCTTGTAACAAGCTTCCTTTCCTACACAACTACTTTCTGAGCAACTCTCTTAATCTGTTGGCCCTCACTGAAACCTGGATTCAGGATTCTGACACTGTCTCTCCTGCTGCCATTTCCTACGGTGGCTTACAATTCTCTCACTCCCCGAGACCCACAAACAGACCTGGTGGTGGAGTTGGCATACTCCTGTCCCCACAATGCACTTTCCAGGTCATCCCCCCAGTCCCATCACTCTTACTCCCTTCTTTTGAGGTCCACACCATCAGGCTCTTCCGTCCCCACTCCCTCAGGGTAGCGGTCATATACCGGCCCCCAGGCTCACCCACCCACTTCCTTGACCACTTTTCAGCTTGGCTGCCACACTTCATGTCCTCAGAACTACCAACCCTCATCCTGGGAGACTTCAACATCCCCATTAACAGCCCTAATTCCACAGCTGCATCCCAGCTTCTATCACTAACCACCTCTCTAGGCCTCTCACAGCTTTCAACCTCTGAGACACATAAGGATGGTAACACCCTTGATCTGGTCTTCTGCCGGCTCTGTTCAATCTCCCACCTAAACAACTCACCGCTTCCACTCTCTGACCACAACATTCTCTCCTTCACGCTCACAAATCCTCGCCCACCCCAGCTCATTCCTACCTACCACACAGTCAGAAATCTACAAGCTATTAACCCTCAGACACTTTCAGATTCCCTACACTCATCTCTGTCCCCAATCTCCTCTCTTTCCTGTCCTAATCTGGCTGTTCATCACTACAATGACACTCTTAGAAGCACCCTTGACCAAGTAGCTCCCCTCACCCTCAGAACCTCCAAACACAGAGTAAAACAGCCCTGGCTCACATCGCAAACTCAACTTCTCCAGCGATGCTCCAGGAGTGCTGAACGCCTATGGAGAAAAACCCGCACACCAGAAGACTTCATCCACTTCAAATTTATGTTAAGAACCTATAACGCTGCCCTTCACCTTGCCAAACAGACCTACTTCACCACCCTGATCTCCTCACTAGCCAACAACCCCAAGAAACTTTTTGACACTTTTCACTCCCTCCTCAGGCCAAAAGCACGAGCCCCTATCACAGACATTTCTGCTGATGACCTGGCCTCCCACTTTACAGAAAAAATAGATAATATCCGTCAAGAAATCTGCTCCCAACCACCAAGTGCTGTGACTCCCATCCCTTCCTGCATCTCCCCTGGCTCACTCTCCACATTTGATCCCATCACAGAAGAAGAAGTCTCCAGACTCCTCTCTTCTTCTCGTCCGACTACATGCACTACCGACCCCATTCCCTCACATCTCCTCCAGTCTCTCTCTCCAGTCGTCACAACCCACCTAACTACAATCTTTAATCTCTCCCTCTCCTCGGGCATTTTTCCATCCTCCTTCAAACACGCCATCGTTACTCCATTACTAAAGAAACCTGCTCTCGACCCATCCTGCACAAACAACTACAGACCAGTCTCCAATCTCCCCTTCATCTCTAAACTTTTGGAACGCCTAGTTTACTCCCGCCTTACCCGTTACCTCTCCATTCACTCCCTTCTAGACCCTTCACAGTCCGGCTTCCGCCCCCTACATTCGACTGAAACTGCACTCATCAAAGTGACCAATGACCTTCTGATAGCAAAACGTAACGGTGATCACTCTCTGCTCATTCTTCTTGACCTATCTTCAGCTTTCGATACTGTTGACCACCATCTCCTACTCTCTAGGCTCCAGTCACTAGGCATTAAGGACACTGCACTCTCCTGGTTCGCTTCCTATCTCTCTGACCGCTCCTTCAGTGTTTTGTTCTCTGGCTCCACGTCATCTCCTCTTCCTCTTGCTGTCGGGGTACCTCAGGGCTCAGTCCTTGGCCCCCTTCTTTTCTCTCTCTACACGGCCCCAATTGGACAGACCATCAGCAGATTTGGCTTTCAGTACCATCTTTATGCTGATGACACACAACTATACATGTCTTCCCCCGACCTTACCCCCGCTGTACTACAGAACGCCAGTGACTGTCTGTCCGCAGTCTCCAATATCATGTCCGCTCTCTATCTGAAACTCAACCTCTCCAAAACTGAACTTCTCCTGCTCCCGCCGTCTACTAACCTCCCTAAATCTGACATTTCCCTCTCCGTGGGTGGTACCACAATAACACCCTGGCAGCAGGCGCGCTGTCTGGGTGTTATGTTTGACACCAATCTCTCCTTCACATCCCATATAGAATCCCTTGCCCACTCTTGCCGCTTACACCTAAAGAACATCTCTAGAATCCGCCCTTTTCTCACTGTGGAAACAACAAAAACCCTCACTGTTGCATTGATCCACTCTCGCCTGGATTACTGCAATGCTCTATTAATTGGCCTCCCCGTCACTTGACTATCCCCTCTCCAGTCCATACTTAATGCAGCGGCCAGGATCGTCCATCTGGGTAATCGGTACTCGGACGCGTCCGCTCTTCGCCAGTCCTTACATTGGCTGCCCATTCATTATAGGTTCCAATTCAAAGTACTTGTTCTCACCCACAAAGCTCTCCACAGTGCGGCACCCCCTTACATCTCTTCTCTCATTTCTGTCTATCGGCCTAGCTGATCGCTGCGCTCTGCAAACGACTTTCGACTAACCTCTGCACTAATCCGTACCTCCCACTCCCGACTCCAAGACTTCTCCCGTGCTGCTCCTATCCTCTGGAATGCTCTACCCCAAGAAATCAGGACTATCCACAATTTGCATAGTTTTAGGCGCTCCCCCAAAACACACCTGTTCAGAGCGGCCTATCACATTCACTAATCAAAGTCATTCTCTGTGTAAGTGTGCGTGTGTAGCCCATTCACTATCTCCATCCATCCTTCACTCCCGCAAGATGGCTGGACCTTCATTGTAAATACACCATTGTAAATACACACCTGTACTCTGTATCTCCCTCACCTCATTGTAGATTGTAAGCTCTCACGAGCAGGGTCGTCTTATTTCGTCTTATTTTGCTTTAATTATTGTATTGTCAGCGTTGTTACTTATGACTTGTGTTTTGAAACTGTTAAACTGTAAAGCGCTGCGGAATATGTTGGCGCTATATAAATAAAGATTATTATTATTATTATTATTATAGGTTCAGGGGTCTGCAATCCGATAGCTGCCAACTTCTCTGGTTTTCTGGACTTAGCTAGTATTTCTGTTTTTGCCTCCTACGGTGACTCATTCATAACACAGTCCTTTATGAATGATATTTTCCGAGACTTCGTGGATAAGTTTTTGATCATCTATCTGGATGATATTTTGATCTTTTCTAATGATTGGGATTCCCAAGTGGAACATGTCCGGACTGTGTTTAGGATTTTGAGGGAGAATTCCCTGTTTGCTAAGGGATCGAAATGTCTCTTTGGTGAACAGAGGATTTTATTTTTGGGATTTATCTTATCTCCATCGACTATTGAAATGGACCCGGCCAAGGTACAGGCCATTTATGATTGGTTTCAGCCTACTTCTTTGAAGGCTCTTCAGAAGTTTTTGGGTTTTGCCAATTTTTTTCTATCGTAAATTTATAGGTATTTTGTCTAGTTTTGTCAAACCACTGACTGATCTGACCAAGAAGGGAGCTGATGTGTTGAATTGGTCTCCTGAGGCTGTCTCAGCATTTCAGGAGCTTAAGCGGAGGTTTACTACAGCGCCAGTTTTACGGCAACCTGATGTCTCACTTCCATTTCAAGTGGAGGTAGACGCTTCTGAGATTGGTGCAGGCGCTGTTTTGTCCCAAAAAGACCCTGTGACTTCTAAGATGAATCCCTGTGCCTTCTTTTCTCGAAAGTTCTCCCCATCTGAACGCAACTATGACGTAGGGAATTGGGAATTGTTGGCCATGAAATGGGCATTTGAGGAGTGGAGACATTGGTTGGAGGGAGCTAGACATCAATTTGTGGTCCTCACCGATCACAAGAATCTGATTTATCTGGAGTCGGCTAAACGCTTGAATCCTAGACAGGCTAGATGGGCCTTGTATTTCACTAGTTTTAATTTTGTGGTCTCTTTTCTTCCGGGCACTAAGAATGTTAAGACAGACGACCTTTCTAGGAGTTTCTTTGCTGATTCTCTTAATGTGACCGAGCCTACTACTATCCTAGGTGAGGGGGTAGTTCTTTCTGCCATTTTGCCCGATTTGAGATGCGCCCTGGAGGTATTTCAGGAGGATAAACCTGAGCGTTGCCCTATGGGAAGATTGTATGTTCCGGACCAGTGGAGAAAAAGAGTGATGTCTGAAGTCCTTGCTCTGCATTGGCTGGTCATCCAGGTATTTTTGGTACCAGAGATTTGGTGAGTCGGTCGTTTTGGTGGCCTGCCTTATCTCGTGATGTCAGGAATTTCGTACAATCCTGTGGGACTTGTTCTCGGTCTAAACCCTGTTCTCGTGGGTTGCTGATGACCCTGTCGGTGCCCAAGAGGCCATGGACCCATATCTCAATGGATTTTATTTCTGATCTTCTGGTCTCTCAGAGAATGACTGTTATCTGGGTAATTTGTGATAGATTTTCGAAGATGGTCCATCTTGTACCACTCCCAAAGTTACCATCTTCCGCTGAGTTGGTACCCTTGTTTTTTCAACAGGTGGTTCGGTTACACAGGATTCCTGAGAACATTGTGTCTGATAGAGGGTCCAGTTTGTTTCCAGATTTTGGAAAGCATTTTGTTCCAATCTGGGAATTCAGTTATCCTTCTCCTCCATGTTTCATCCCCAGACCAATGGGCAGACTGAGAGAACAAACCAGACCTTGGAGTCTTATTTTAGATGTTTTGCATCTGCTGATCAAGATGATTGGGTTTCATTTTTGCCCTTGGCCGAATTTGCGCTGAACAATAGAGCTAGTTCTGCCACCTTGATGTCACCCTTTTTCTGTAATTTTGGGTTTCATCCTCGATTCTCTTCAGGGCAAGTAGAATCTTCGTCCTGTCCAAGTGTGGACACTTTGGTTGTGAGAATGCAGCAGATATGGGACCAAGTGGTGGATAAATTGTCTCTCTCTCAGGAAAAGGCCCAGCGTTTTTCCAACCGGCAAAGGACCATTGGTCCCCGGTTTAAAGTGGGTGATATGGTTTGGTTGTCGTCTAAGAATATTCCTATGAAGGATGCATCTCCAAAATTTAAGCCAAGATTTATTGGACCTTATAGGATTTTGGAGATTATTAATCCTGTTTCTTTTCGATTGGCTCTTCCAGTTACGTTCAAAATCCATAACGTCTTTCAAAAATCACTGTTGAAGAGGTTTGTTGAGTCAGTAGTTCCTGTGGCGGCACCTCCTGACCCTGTCTTGGTTAAAGGCAATATGGAATATGAGGTAGAGAAAATATTGGATTCTCATTTGGTTAGACGGAGACTCCAGTATTTGGTCAAATGGAAGGGTTATGGCCAGGAGGATAATTCTTGGGTCTCTGCCTCTGATATTCATGCCAATAAATTGTTTCGTGCTTTTCACCGGGCCCATCCTGATCGGCCTGGTGGCATGGATGAGGGTTCGGTGACCCCTCCTCAAGGGGGGGTACTGTTATGAGCTCATTTTCTGCTCCACCAGTGGAGAGTTCCCCTTCCGTTCTTTCTCTGGTGGTGACGGGAGGTGGTGAGGTTGGTTTGAGTGGTAGTGATCTGCCACCTGGTGAGGAAGATAGTGATTGGATCTCTGGAGTATCAGACTGGATATAAGACAGCCAACGCCCTATCCTGTTGCTGGTGATTCAGTCTGTTTCTCAGGTCTAGGACTCAGCTCTGTTCCAGTCTTCTAAAGATAAGTTTGTTTTTTGCTAATGTTCACACTTGCTCTTGTTGGTCTTTTCAGTTTTTTTGTGTGGTCAGCCAGCCCGGCTGGGCTGTGCTGAATTTCCACTCTTATTTGCCAAATTGCCATTTTTTTGTCCCTTATTAGATTGGCCTCTTTTAGCTCTGTCTCAGAATATTTCAGAGTGCTGATATAGTGGTAGAAGTCTAGTGACTTCAGGGTTAATTTTGCTATCAGTTGTGTTGGACATTTTGTAGGGTTTTTTTGGCAGACTGCAGACAGTGTCTTTCCTTTCCTGTCCTTTCTAGTTAGTCTGGCCCCATCGTTTGCTCAGCCTATTTTCCTGCCTTTGTTTGTGTTTTCATCTTTTTTCACCGTCAATACATGTGGGGGCTGTCTCTCCTTTGGGGTCTGCTCTGGGGCAGTTAGTTTTCCCCTTTTCCTGCTTAAGGCTTATTTAGTTTCTCCGGTTGTGACGAGGCGTCTAGGACCACCGTAGGAACGCTCCACGACTGCTGCTAGTTGCATGTTAGGATCAGGGGTCTATAGTCTGCATAGTTACCAACCTCTTTGGTTTTCTGAGACTTAGCTTGTGTCATTTTTTATTTTCTCCTCAGCTACCCGTTCATAACAGGGGAGAAAGCAATGATGGTTGTGGTGGAAAGGACAATGGTGGTGGTGGGGGAGATGGAAATAATTGATATGGTGGAATGGGCAATGATGGGGGGTTGTGGGGGAGAAATCAATGATGGAGGTGGTGGAAAGGGCAATGATAGGGGTGGTGGAGGAGAAGGCAATGATGGAGGTGGTGATGAGGACAATGATGGGAGTGGAGGGGGAGAACAATGATGGAGGTGGAGAGAGGCTGCATTATACCCTATGAAGCGGGCAGCATTATACCCTATGAGAAGGGCTGAATTATACTCTATGAGGGGGGCTGCATTATACTTTATGAGGGGGCTACATTATATTCTGTGGGGGGACTGCATTATATTCTGTGTGGGGGTTGCATTATTCTCTCAGGGGACTACATTATATTCTGAGGGTGCTACATCATACTATATGAGGGGGGCAGCATTATGCCCTATGAGGGGGCTACAGTATTCTCTATGGGGGCTGCATCAAACTCTGAGGGTGCTACATTATATTTTGTGGTGGGGATGCATTATACCATATGAGGGGGGGTTGAATTATACCCTATGAGGTTGCTACACTATAATCTATGGGGAACTGCATTATATCTTATGAGTGGGTTGCATTATATTTTGTGGGGTGCTGAATTATATTCTATAAGAGGGAGCTGCATTATATTCTATGATAGGGCTTCATTATAATCTATGAGGGGGCTACTTTATATACTATGAGGGGGCTATATTGTACCTTATGCCCAACCCCTGCTACATAATTAAGACATGTACTTCATTATATTATACCCTGATACTAGCTCGTTTTACCACACAATTGGTGGTCTTGTATTTATTTCTATGTAGCTACATAGTGGGCCCCAAGAATGATTTTCTCTGGTGGGCCCAAGATGCTCCAGTCCGACGCTGTGTACAGAGCACAGCACCGCCTCTCTATCATATTCTGTATGGCCGACTCCAGATACTGCAGAACAGCTGCTACAAAAATGAATAGAAGGTTATCTGCAGTACCCAAGAGCTGCTACTAAACAGTGACCTCCTTTCAGTCTTATAGAGTGGTCCCGACATCCCCTGTAAAATGTATATGCATCTGCATTGTCATTATAGGTCGCCTCATTTAAATCTCTACAGGATCATGCTGAGCTAATAATTTTGCCAGATTTGAGAAATGATATCCATTTTAATGGTTTACATATTGTTTTCTCTTTTCTTGAAGCAGAACTGCAGCCTCATGACAATTATCTGGCACCCATGTAAAATAGCTATAGCTTAGCTATATTACTAAGAAATAATATAGCTACCTATTGGGAAAAAATCAATTTGAGAAAATATGTATTTGCTTTCTTTGTATATAGCAAGCATTGTATTCTGATATTTGTCAAAAAATTAAGATTTCGCTCATTCTTAGTAGCTCTTCATGGATTTAGGTAATTTTGCATAAAAAAAAATTATAATATTTGCTGCATAACCAAGCACATCTGCTTGACATGCTTTTTTACAGGGGAAAAGTCCAGAAGCATCATTTAGTACAAGGTACATTCATTCAGGAATACTCTCAGGTACCACCTAGTGGTCAAGAAGTAGACTGCAGTAATATACATTTTCTAAATACAAATTGCAGATATCTAAATGAATGATGTTGTTTAACATTTATTTCATGGACGTTTAACATGGCTTTGAGAAAGGCATTTCTCATCTCTGGACACGTGATCTCATCCTGTCCTTGAAGCTAAATAGGAAGCTCCTTCATGGAGCCGTAAGACACTAATTTGAACCTGGTATTAAAAGCTCTGATCTCGAGCGATGAATTGCTGCAGGAGATTAGGAGGCATAAAGACATGCATCATTATCATCAATCACCATGATCATGTCCTGGCCATCCCTTTATGTGTGCTGCTCTCAACTGAAATATGTATTTTCATTATAGTAAATTCTTGTATGCTACAAAGTGAAATCTGCCTCTTTTCTCTGGATAGATTATCTCTCACTTGGGCGGCATTCACATGTCATTTTGCAGCTTTTAACATCAGCAGCCCTGTGACGCGGCTGCCTTTCCACTGTTTCCCTGCACAAGCATAGTCTTTAGGGAAACAGCTGTGTCACCTGCAAGACCGTGCGGCTGATCATAACAGCAGGGCGGTATTGCCGGACCGGTGACACAGCGGTTTCCCTACAAGATTACGCGATTGTGCAGAGAAACAATAAAAAGATCACAGCGATACAGAGCTGCCACTGGTAAAAGCTGCAGCATGACTGCTGTGTGTGTACACAGACTTAGAGATCCAGATAAAAATATTTATCATACTATTATAGATTTGTAAAGGTACTGTCACACTTAGCGATGTACCAGCGATCCCGACCAGCGATATGACGCGGTCAGGATCGCTGGTGCATCGCTAAGTGGTCGCTAGTGAGCTGCCAAAAAGGCAGATCTCACTAGCGACATCGCTGGGGACAGGGGTCGCTACTTACCTGTCAGATGAGGCGATCCTGCGTCCTCCCGCCCGGCTCCACGCTCGTCGCTCGTCTCTCCACAGGAAGCGCCGCAGGAAGCTGACGACGAGAAACAGTCCAGGCCGTTCTCGCGCGATCAGCGATAACCAGCGGGGGAGCGGGTTGTAGGTAAGTATCAGACACAGCGATATCGCTAGCAATATCGCTATAACGTCACTAGTTATAGCGATATTGCTAGCGATATCGCTTAGTGTGACAGTACCTTAACTTTATTTTTTTCCACCCACAAGAACTTGAAAAATGTAGCACAAGGCCTCATTCGAACATCCGTTTTTCACTTACATGTTCTATCCATGTTTTCCTTGGATAGCATACGTATTCAATATAGCCCATGGCACTATTCCAATGTCATTGCTTTTGTGCAAGCTGATATGTTTGTCTTTAGCAGACAATAAACTTTATATTACTGTTTCACTATTATTTGTTGCTCCTATGTCTTTTCCATTGGATGTATTATATATTCTTACTCCATTAAATAGACTATTTTAATGATGAAAATCGGACTTTTTTTTTCACGTGCATGAAAAAAATGGATGTCTGAAAGAGGCCTGGTGCAGGGTTCAGGCCAGGGTTGCCAGCTATCCAGAAATTCCAGGTCAGTCCATAGAAATAGTACAGTTTTTTATTTGTCCCTAAAGAAAATGCAAGGTGTCTGCAATTTTTTTTGAAGCCGTAGAAAGTTATACAGATTCTTTTGACCGTAATTATCATCATGTTACAGTTTACAGTGAATGCAGCTAATGTGTTCATATCAGAATTATGGGCTGTAGATCAGGATCACAGATAATCCTAATGATTTATTATGGTTTTCCAATGTGTCCATAAAAAAGTTTGTTAGTCTCTGATTTTTTGCTATCCAAAAGTAAAAATAACATGTTAGGCTGGCAACCCTGGTTCAGACAGCCATACTATAACTCAAATTTTGGACCTGACTGGTTGCATGTGCACAACACATGAAGGCAGGAGCTGCCTGATTTTTAAATACACAAGTCCAGTCTTTAAATCAGACCAAATTAGTGTATACAGAGATTTTTTCCACTCAGTTGGAAAATCGGCCATGTGCATTGGCTATATTGGGTGAGTATGTGGTCTGTGGTGCACACGGATAGCTCACGCCATGGTTGCCAACTTGACTTTTTACTTTTTCTAGACATTTTACTTTACCAATAAATCATGGACAGACAATATTTATTATAAACACATTGGAAAACCATAATAAATCATTATGATTATCAGTGATCTGTATCTACAACCCATCATTCTTATATGAAGATAGCTGCATTAACTGTGAACTGTAAAGTAATGACAATTAGGCCGGGGTCAGACTTGCGAGAGTTATGCGAGAAACTCGCGCATCAATACCCAGCACTGTCACCGGCACTCAGGAGTGTGCAGCTGCATGTATTTCTATGCAGCCGAACACTCCGGTCCCGAGTGCCGGCGGCAGTGCCAGGTATTGATGCAAGAGTTTCTCGCATACCTCTCGCAAGTCTGACCCAGGCCTTATAGTCAAAATTATCTGTGCCTGTGTCTTTAGCTTAAAAAAAAACCATGGACACCTTAAAAAAGTTATGGACAGGGCAAAAAAGGGTCCTATTATGACAGACTGTCCTTGAATTTCTGGACGTATCCATTGGCACATGTCCATATAATACGCTTGTGGCAACACAACATTTCTTCTTAATTATGCCAGATGTAAATTGTGTAGGCCCAGAATCATAAGGGGGTTTTACACATAGCATTATCGCTAGCGATATCGCTATAACGTCACTGATTTTGTGACGTTATAGCGATATTGCTAGCAATATCGCTATGTCTGATACTTACCTCCGACCGACTCCCCCGCTGTCCATCACTGATCGCGCGAGAATGTCCGGCTCCATTTCTCGTCGTCAGCTTCCTGCTGTGACGACAAGCGACGCGTGGAGGCGGGCGGGAGGACGCCAGGATCGCTGTGTGTGAAAGGTGAGTATCATGCACTGCGTCACTGCTGCATCGCTGTGAGGTCTGCCTGTGTGACAGCTCACTAGCGATCATTTAGCGATGCACCAGCGATTCTTAGGCTAGTTTCACACTTGCTTTTTTTTGCAGCGCGTTTTTCCCGCAAAAAAACGCATTGAAAAAACGCATACAAAAGCATACAACTGCTGCGTTTTTTTCAAGCATTTTTATGAGCATGCATGAAAAAAACGCAGCGTTTTTATGCGTTTGTATGCGTTTTTAGTGCGTTTTTACCGCGTTTGCGTTTTTTTCCAACATTAGGTGGCCCCTCACACTAACCCAAACCATGACTTTACTAACCCTAACCCTGACCCTAACCCTAACCCTAACCCTGACCCTAACCCTTAACTAAATCATACTTAACCCTAATCCTGACCCTAACCCTGACCCTAACCCTTAACCAAACTATACTTAACCCTAACCCTGACCCAAACCCCAACCCTGACCCTGACCCTAACCCTAACCCTGACCATAACCCTAACCCTAACCCTGACCCTAACCCTAACCCTAACCCTGACCCTAACCCTTAACCAAACCATACTTAACCCTAATCCTGACCCTAACCCTGACCCTAACCCTTAACAAAACCATACTTAACCCTAACCCTGACCCTAACCCTAACCCTAACCCTGACCCTAACCCTAACCCTAACCCTAACCCTGACCCTAACCCTTAACCAAACCATACTTAACCCTAATCCTGACCCTAACCCTGACCCTAACCCTTAACAAAACCATACTTAACCCTAACCCTGACCCTAACCCTAACCCTAACCCTAACCCTAACCCTACCCCTGACCCTAACCCTTAACCAAACCATACTTAACCCTAATCCTGACCCTAACCCTGACCCTAACCCTTAACCAAACCATACTTAACCCTAACCCTGACCCAAACCCCAACCCTAACCCTGACCCTGACCCTAACCCTAACCCTAAACCCCCTTAACTAACCCTAACTCTAACCCAAACCCCTAAATTCCATGGTTAAAAAAAAAAACGCATATGCAAAAAAACGCATACATGAGCATGCCAGTGCGCACATATGCGCATCCATAGGCTATAATGGCCATTTTTAGCGCAAAACGTGCGCATATGTGCGCATGCGCTTTTTTGCAGGGCCAAAAAATGCAACATGCTGCGTCTGGAAAATACAAACGCACACCCCAAAAAAACGCAGCGCATGTAAATCGCATACATGCGCTTACAAGCGCGCAGGTATGCGCACCCATGTTAAATATAGGGGAAAAACGCATGCGCACATATGCGTTTTTTCCAGCGCTAAAAAACGCAAATGTGAAACCAGCCTTACCGGGTCGGATCGCTGGTCGGATCGCTGGTGCATCGCTAAATGTAAAAGGGCCTATACACTGTTATCTGAAGTATTGACTCTTCTTGTAGGATGAATATTTACCTGTACTATTTTCTCTTACAGTTTATTTTCTGTTATCTTTGAAAAACAGTAATGTATGGCCACGGCATAATGATGCTTGCTGATATGTTGATTACATACATAGTCCATGCTAGACAGTTTGTTGGCATTTCCAGAGGAGGAAAAACTATGCAAATAGATTACATAATCAAACAAGGCAGGTTGGCCTCATTCACATCTCTCACTCTGACCTCTGGATGCTGGTTGTAGGCCAGTTGTGAACTATATAAAGAGACTTTTTCTTCTGGTCCGTGTGACTCTACAGGAAATGAGCTTAGGGGTCTACGGCCCGGCTGGAAGAACACAGGACTGCTTCATTGAACATCACTGAAACCTCAGAGACATTTTAAGAATCCAGGTTGGAACAATCAGGTCACCTGGCCACATACCTCACTGCCCTCGGTTAGCTTCCTAAGATTGTTGTTATTTCCTCACTGTGAGGGCCCGCCAAAAGTGGGGAGCCACTGGTGGGGGTATTTGGCACTGGAAGCAGCTCTAATCCCAGCGAGTAATTTGCACCATCTTGGGTATTTGCTGGGTCTGTTCTGTATGCTATTGTGTGTTGGTGGTTCAATAAATTATTGGCACACTGTTTTGCCCTCACACTGTGTTGTCTGAGTAGTGTTCTGCGCACAGGGAGAGAGAGCTGGAGATCAGTGGCATGAGCCCTGGTCCATTCAGTCTTTCTAAAGACAGCCAGGACAGCAGATGAGAGCACCCACTGACCCCTGTGTCTCCACAACGCTCATCTGAACGAACCCTAGCAGAGCTCAGATTTGGGAAACATGTAGCTATCTTGTTTATACATGCTCTATTGTTGGTGTTTTTCAGGAGGCTTCTCACATTTCAGTTTTCACCTATTATGTATAAAAATGAGGGACTCCTATGTAAGTAAACTCATTTCAGACTATCTAATAGAAATAAGTTTCTTGCATACAGTCAGAATAACTCCATTTATGTATGAACGTATCATTAGGACAGATATAAAATACAGAATGCACAGTACAGAACCTACAAATGGTTACTATGTAACTGCATCATCCCTGCAAACATGTTGGTTGCTAGGTATCCCTGAAGATGGAAGCAGCAGTGCAGTATGTGCGTCAGCTTGCCACCTTGTGGCCATCCTCAGTACACTCACTTCTAATGGCTTCATTCATTTCTGCTTGCAGCGCAGTAAATGCTGTGTGCAGAACCAGGCTTCTATACAATGAAGGATTTTTTTTCTATCATTGCCACAGGAAGGACAGAAGAATGAATATAAGAAAGAATGCAATGATCAGCTTTAGAATATAGGATCACAAGACTTACCGTAATGAAGGTAAAAAAAGACCTAAATTTTTGTAGAACACAGCTCCAAGTACATATACTGTAGATTCTTCCAGATCTAGAAAATACAAAGTGACAGTTCTTTTATTTAGCATATTTATAATGCATGATAGCTTTACCTTTACTGCATTTAGGGTTTGTTAGTTTGGATCCTTTATTATCCATCATTATTATCTATACAACATCCAATCACTCCCTGATGGCAGATCATCAAAGATGAAATGTCACCATGACGGGCAGTGAATGGCCCCCACAGTCACACATAGAAAGGACATTACATCATTGTAAAAGAAAAGGCACCAAAACTGGAGGAAGAGCTGGCATGGAGAACAGCAGGCTCGCGAAGACAGAAGACGATCTACAGGAAAGTGCCACTGGTGCGAGGGGAATACTCCAAAGGAGGGAGAGATGCAGGGCTAGGTCACTAAACTGAATTCATGCCCTAAATGGTGGAAAGCAGGGCTATAATTCTGGCTAAGTTCATATGATTGCATATCATGCCTGTGTGATGATCAGTCCATAGGCGAAACGGTCCTGGGTCCATTGCAAAGATTTCGTAGGAAACTTACTTTGTTAAAGAAAAAAAACCTGGATGTAATAAGGAAGCAAAAACATATGGAAGATTCATGGATGACAAATGGACTGGCACAGAGGTGAAAAAAGATTACACTATTCTTGATGTTATTGAGCAAGTAAAAAAAAAATCTATTTGAAAATGACGCAGTAACAGCTATCGGATCTCTATACACACCAATAGCTGCTACTGCGCAGGCGCTGCGGGTGTCATTTTCAAATTGATTTTTTATTTTGCTCAATAACATCAAGAATAGTTATAAACTGGACAGTGAACATGCGATTATGCTGCAGCGACGGCTGACACCTGCCTGCAGAAGTGTCTTTCTTCAGTATGTACAGATATTCATTATGTAAAATAGGGAGCAGGTCAGTGAGGGATCAGTGACCTGTCAGCAGTCTGCATTATGAATACCTAATCAGAGCACCACATGAAGCCCCCACAGGCCATCCCGGAGCACGAACATATCATTAACTCAAAACTGAAAATAAAGATTACACAACACCCACAAGATGGATTTCATCAACCAAAGTATCACTCTAAGGGCTCATACTCACTTGCGAGAGACTCGCACGATTCTTATGCGAGTCTCTCACATGAAAACCTGGCACTGCCACCGGCACTGGGATCGGAGCATGCGGCTGCATAGAAATACATGTAGGCGCACGCTCTGGTCCCAGTGCCCGCAGTAGTGCCAGGTTTTCATGCGAGAGACTCGCATAAGAATCGTTCGAGTCTCTCGCAAGTGAGTATGATCCCTAGTCAGTATAACGGCACCAATCTGACACTGTGTGTAGGTTACTGTGCACAATCCTGCTGAGAGGTTCCCTTTGAACTGAACTGTGGTGCATGTTTAAAATCCGCAACATGTCGATTTCTCCTGAAGGTACACCAAGTTTTAAGTGCAGATTTTCCCCATAGACTTGTATTAGGTGAGGAGAATCTTCAGGTAAAAACACACAGGCATTTTGAGTGTGTTTCCACTGCAGAAATGGACTAAAAACACATGTAATCCACATATGACTGTATAAATAAAGTTTTGTCAAAGCCAAATACCAGGAAGTATCAAAAACAAAGCAGTTTTATTTAAAGCATAACAACAAGAGACAAAACACAGTGTTAAAAACGCAATAAAAACACATGAAAATAGAACACATTCAAAAACCCAATGAAATGCAATTTAAAACGCAGCAAAAGAAGCAATGAAAAAAACGCAAGTAACCTAATCTACCTGTTAGGTACAGTAAATCTGCAACACCAAAACCCACCAAAAGCTCATCACAGGAATGTGGCCAAAGACTACTGTCACACATTGAGTGTTTGGTGACTTAGATGTTACTGATTTTCTTCAGCTTTTCTGCACCTAATTTGGTCACTTGCGTTTTTTTAATTGCATTTTAAAATGCTTTTTTTTACTTTTATTTTTATCTCTCAGGCTTTTATCTCTTGTTGGTTTGTTATGCTTTAACCCCTTCACTACCAAGGGTGGTTTGCACGTTAACTCCCGGGCCAATTTGTACAATTCTGACCACTGTCCCTTTATGAGGTAATAACTCTGAAACGCTTCCGTGGATCCCGGTGATTCTGACACTGTTTTCTTGTGACATATTGTACTTCATGTTAGTGATAAAATTTCATTCAAATAACTTGCGTTTATTTGTGAAAAAGCGGAAATTTGGTGAAAATTTTTAAAATTTCGCAATTTTCCAACTTTGAATTTTTATGCCCTTAAATCACAGAGATACGGCACACAAAAAACTTAATAAGTAACATTTCCCACATGTTTACTTTACATCAGCACAATTTTGGAACCAAATTTTTTTTTTGTTAGGAAGTTATAAGGGTTAAAAGTTAACCAGCGATTTCTCATTTTTGCAACGCCATTTTATTTTTACGGAGCACATCACATTTGAAGCCACTTTGAGGGGTCTATATGATAGAAAATATCCAAAAGTGACACCATTCTAAAAACTGCACCCCTTAAGGTGCTCAAAACCACATTCAAGAAGTTTATTAACCCTTCAGGTGCGTCACAGGAATTTTTTTGAATATTTATAAAAAAATGAACATTTAACTTTTTATCACAAAAAAAACTTCAGGTTCAATTTTTTTATATTGCCAAGGGTAACAGGAGAAATTGGACTGCAAAAGTTATTGTGCAGTTTGTCCTGAGTATGCTGTTACCTGATATGTGGGGGGAACCACTGCTTTGGCGCATGGCAGAGCTCGGAAGGGAAAGAGCGCTGTTTGACTTTTTCAATGCAAAATTGGCTGGAATTCAGATCGGACGCCATGTCATGTTTGGAGAGCCCCTGATGTACCTAAACAGTGGAAACCCCCACAAGTGACCCCATTTTGGAAATTAAACCCCCCAAGGAATTTATCTAGAGCTTCACAGAAGTTTATAACATACAGCGGCACAATTAAAAAATCATATTTTTTCCACAAAAATGATCTTTTCACCCCCAATTTTTATTTTCCAAAGGGTAACAGGACCCTAAAAGTTATTGTACAATTTGTCCTGAGTATGCTGATACCCCATATGTGGGTGTAAACGACTATTTGGGTGCATGGCAGAGCTCAGAAGGGAAGCAGCGCCATTTGACTTTTTTGGCTGGAATTGAGATCGAACACCATGTCGCGATTGGAAAACCCCTTATGTACCAAAACAGTGGAAACCCCCACAAATGACACCATTTTTGAAACTAGACCCCCCAAGGAACTTAACTAGATAGTGGTGAGAACTTTGAACCCCCAAGGGCTTCACAGAAGTTTATAACATACAGTCGTACAATTAAAAAATCATATTTTTTCCACAAAAATGATCTTTTCACCCTCAATTCTTATTTTTCCAAGGGTAACAGGACACCAAAAGTTATTGTGCAATTTATTCTGAGTACGCTGATACCCCACATGTGGGGGTAAACCACTATTTGGGCGCATGGCAGAGCTCGGAAGGGAAGCAGCGCCATTTGACGTTTTTGGCTGGAATTGAGATCAGACACCATGTCGCGTTTGGAAAGCCCCTGATGTGCCCAAACAGTGGAAACCCTCCAATTATAACTCCAACCCTAACCCCAAGACACCCCTAACCCTAATCTCAGCCCTAACCCTAACCCTAGCCCTAACCCTAGCCCTAACCCTAGCCCTAATGGGAAAATGGAAATAAATACATTTTCTTTTAATTTTATTATTTTTCCCTAACTATGGGGGTGATAACGGGGGGTTTGATTTACTATTTATGGCGGTTTTTATATTTGGCACCTGTCACACGCTAAAAGACGCTTTTTATTGTAAAAATAGTTTTTGCTTCACCACATTTTGAGTGCTATAATTTTTTCAGATTTTAACCTACTGTCATGTGAGGTCTTATTTTTGCGGGACGAGTTGACGTATTTATTGGTACCATTTTCGGGCACATGACATCTTTTGATCGCTTTTTATTCCGATTTTTGGGACGCAGAATGAACAAAAACCAGCGTTTCATGAATTTCTTTTGGGGGTGCGTTTAGACCATTCTGCGTGCGGTAAAATTGATAAAGACGTTTTATTCTTCGGGTCAGTACGATTACAGAGATACCTCATTTACGTCTTTTTTATGTTTTGGCGCTTTTATGCAATGAAAACAATTTTACATAAAAAATAATTATTTTTGCATTGCTTTATTTTGCGAGCTATAACTTTTTTATTTTTTCGCTGATGATGCTGTGTGGCAGTTCGTTTTTTGCGGGACAAGATGACGTTTTCAGTGGTACCATGGTTATTTATATCCGTCTTTTTGATCGTGCGTTATTGCACTTTTTGTTCAGCAATATGATAATAAATCATTATTTTTTGTTTCGTTTTTTATTTTTTAAGGGGTTCACTAAAGGGGTTAACTAATGGGACAGTTTTATAGGGCGGGTCGTTACGGATGTGGCGATACCAAATATGTGTACTTTTATTGTTTTTTTTTTTATTTCCAAAAAATGAATTTATTTGGGAATATTTTTTTTTTAATTTATTTAGCGATTTTTTAAAAATTATTTTTACACTTTTTTTTTAACTTTATCACATTGTCCCAGGGGGACATAACTGTCATGTGACAGATCACTGATCTGTCACATCACAGATCACTGTGACAGATCAGCGATCTGTCACAGGCACTGCACAGGCTTCCTCCTTGCCTGCGCTTTGCAGGCACTGAGGAAGCCGACTCCCTGCAGGCCCCTGAAGGTCCCCGTCGCCATATTGGATCCGGGGACCTGCAGGGAAAGAGCCCCCCGCAGCAGCGCTGCACATTGCGCTGCTGTGGGGGGCTCAGGGAAGCACGGAGGGAGCCCCCTCCCTGCCGATGCTTCCCTTTAACCCCCTGTACACTGCGATCATGTTTGATCGCGGTGTGCAAGGGGTTAACGTGTCAGATGTCAGCTGTGATAATCAGCTGACACTTGGCCGCGATCAGCGGCGCTCACCAAGTGGGCGCCGCTGATCGCGCTAGACGTAATATTCCGTCCATGGGACTTAGGGCCCAGGACACATGGACGGAATATTACGTCCAATGTAGGAAAGGGGTTAAATAAATCTGTTTGTTTTTGATAGATTGTAGTATTTAGCTTTGACAAAACTTCAGTGATACAGTCATGTGTGGATTACATGAGTTTTTTTTACCTGCAGATTTTCTGCATCTCATGCAGTTCTATGGGGAAAATCTGCATGTAAAACTCGGTGTACCAGCAATAGAAACTGACATGTTGCGGACATGAAACACTCACCGCAGGCCAGTTTATGCTATGTAAGAAAAAGCACAGAGTCATTAAATTTCTATAAATCCCAGCCACTTTGCTGGAACTATAAGATGCTGCATTTTTTTGCACAGCGAACTGATCATGGTAACTTTATCTTAGTGTGCCATCCATTTAGTCCCACATATAAAAAAACAAACACACTTTTCAAGCTTCACCAACCCATTAAACAATAAAAAGACAGACAGCACTATGATGCAACAACATGGATGGCATCCATGTGCTGTCTCAGTTTTTCAAGAACCTCAAGACCTGAATGTGCAGTTTTGGGAACCAGGTTAAAATCAGACATGTCTTTGTTTTTTTGTGGACAATCAGAAAGTATGCCAGATAGCTGTTCCACCTGAGAAAACAATGTGTAGCACATGTACAGTTGTGGCCAAAAGTATTGACACCCCTGCAATTCTGTCAGATAATACTCAGTTTCTTCCTGAAAATGATTGCAAACACAAATTCTTTGGTATTATTATCTTCATTTAATTTGTCTTAAATGAAAAAACACAAAAGAGAATGAAGCAAAAAGCAAAACATTGATCATTTCACACAAAACTCCAAAAATGGGCCAGACAAAAGTATTGGTACCCTCAGCCTAATACTTGGTTGCACAACCTTTAGCCAAAATAACTGCGACCAACCGCTTCCGGTAACCATCAATGAGTTTCTTACAATGCTCTGCTGGAATTTTAGACCATTCTTCTTTGGCAAACTGCTCCAGGTCCCTGATATTTGAAGGGTGCCTTCTCCAAACTGCCATTTTTAGATCTCTCCACAGGTGTTCTATGGGATTCAGGTCTGGACTCATTGCTGGCCACCTTAGAAGTATCCAGTGCTTTCTCTCAAACCATTTTCTAGTGCTTTTTGAAGTGTGTTTTGGGTCATTGTCCTGCTGGAAGACCCATGACCTCTGAGGGAGACCCAGCTTTCTCACACTGGGCCCTACATTATGCTGCAAAATTTGTTGGTAGTCTTCAGACTTCATAATGCCATGCACACGGTCAAGCAGTCCAGCGCCAGAGGCAGCAAAGCAACCCCAAAACATCAGGGAACCTCTGCCATGTTTGACTGTAGGGACCGTGTTTTTTTTCTTTGAATGCCTCTTTTTTTCTCCAGTAAACTCTATGTTGATGCCTTTGCCCAAAAAGCTCTACTTTTGTCTCATCTGACCAGAGAACATTCTTCCAAAACGTTTTAGGCTTTTTCAGGTAAGTTTTGGCAAACTCCAGCCTGGCTTTTTTATGTCTCGGGGTAAGAAGTGGGGTCTTCCTGGGTCTCCTACCATACAGTCCCTTTTCATTCAGATGCCGACGGATAGTACGGGTTGACACTGTTGTACCCTCGGACTGCAGGGCAGCTTGAACTTGCTTGGGTGTTAGTCGAGGTTCTTTATCCAACATCCGCACAATCTTGCGTTGAAATCTCTTGTCAATTTTTCTTTTCCATTCACATCACTTCTTGATGACACTGCGCACGGTAGACACAGCAGCATTCAGGTCTTTGGAGATGGACTTGTAGCCTTGAGATTGCTCATGCTTCCTCACAATTTGGTTTCTCAAGTCCTCAGACAGTTCTTTGGTCTTCTTTCTTTTCTCTATGCTCAATGTGGTACACACAAGGACACAGGACAGAGGTTGAGTCAACGTTAATCCATGTCAACTGGCTGCAAGTGTGATTTAGTTATTGCCAACACCTGTTAGGTGCCACAGGTAAGTTACAGGTGCTGTTAATTACAAAAATTAGAGAAGCCTCACATGAATTTTTGAACAGTGCCAATACTTTTGTCCACCCTCTTTGTTATGTTTGGTGCGGAATTATATCCAATTTGGCTTTAGGACAATTCTTTTTGTGTTTTTTCATTTAAGACAGATTAAATGAAGATAATAATAACAAAGAATTTGTGTTTGCAATCATTTTCAGGAAGAAACTGAGTATTATCTGACAGAATTGCAGGGGTGGCAATACTTTTGGCCACAACTGTACATGAATCAAAAATGTGACAGAGGCCCAAGGCTGAACAAGCACATCCTTGCTTCATGGTCAGTGTTTGGATCATAATACCCAGACCAATCGTCGCAGGTCTCCTGACACAAACTTACTGAATCATGGGCATTATGACTGTGTGTTTAGGTCAGGAAAACTGTGTTTGGTCCAGGCATTGTGATCTGCACACAGACAGTGGAGCGCAGAAATGTGCATTCAGCTAAAAGAGAATAAACATGATATAATGATTCCAGTCTAAGATAATATTCTCCGAACTGTGCAGCTGTATACAATCATTTTTATCTTAGACCTTCATCTCTTTTTCCATGACTAAGTTAGACCATGTTTATCATCACAAAATAACAATTCTGGAACATATTCTCTTAGAACTTTATATTGTCCTGTTCCTCAGTTACAGTATTCCTCCTAGTAATTTATGAACAGATCGACTAATTTTTACCATTGTACTTGTCGCAGACACTCAACACTGATTAGACATTGTTGGAGTGTTTTGAGATAACCTCCACACCCAAACCCATAGCAGTTGTTTCTGCACCACAAAGCATATCAGTTGTGTCCGCACCCCAACCCATAGCAGATGTTTCCGCACCCTAACCCATAGCAGTTGCTTCCACATCCCAACCCATAGCAGTTGTGTTCGCACCCCAACCCATAGCAGTTGTTTCCGCACCCCAACCCATAGCAGTTGTTTCCACATCCCATCCCATAGCAGTTGTGTTCGCACCCTAACCCATAGCAGTTGTTTCCGCACCCCAACCCATAGCAGATGTTTCCACACCCCAACCCATAGCAGTTGTATCCGTACTCCAACCCATTGCAGTTGTTTCTGCACCCCAACCCATTGCACTTGTTTCTGCACCCCAACCTATAGCAGTTGTTTCCAAATCTCAACCCATAGCAGTTGTTTCCGTACCCTAACCCATAGTAGTTATTTCTCCATACACTTCTAGGGTGAATAGCAGAGGAATGACACCATGAAGAATTACAGGGAAAATCCACAACTGACATGTCATATGCAATACTATTTTTCACTATAGTTTTGTATTTTATTTTATTTGTTTACTAGAGGATTCTACTTAGATGTTGCTTTCTTCAGGAATTAGTGGCAGTAAACTAAAGCTAAAGTGTAGAACTAGAAAAGTTCATCTTGCTAGGAGCTGTAACTTTTACATTTGCTTTCTACTCCTCGTTAAATTATTTAGCTGCTTTAGGGTTATAGGAACAACCACTGCCTGCGGCAAAAGGGCACCTGCTCGCATTGGCCTCATTCCTTTTACCATTGGCAGTGTAAACCTGTGTAAAACATTAAAGTACTAAAGAATAAACCCGCCTGGGTCATAATGTCAATCTCTACATGGGAAGTTGTCCATATGTCCTTTGTCCATATGCCCTTATTCAGCAAAATATAGTAGCAATAGGTATTGTAATTAACAGGTTAATAAATCCAGGAGGATGAATTTAGAATTATGATGTCAGGGCATACAGACATTTAGCTCAGTTGCTTTATACTTTTAGATTCATTGAAATATGTTTAGTTGTAAGTTATAATCCCAAAGGGACAATGAAATACAGTTTACCGTGTTTTATCAAAATGCAAAAAATCAGAGAACCACATAAATAGTCTACTGGGCGAGATGTGATTGAAGGGTAACATTTTATAAGCAGTAAGTCAAAGATGTAATTTCTGTAGTTTACATGACAGTTTAAAAGACTCAGAGCTTAATGGTACTATGAACATTTTAGAAGGATGCTACTTTCTACAGTGCTGTGGAAATTAATTGGGACAAAGCATTTTTTTAAGTTAAATCATAAGTTGGTTACCAGTCAGTGATTCAAACCAGTTTTAACTGCTTTGAACAGGTGTGAGGTAAAGTCTGTGTTTTGTGTGAGTAGAGATTTTCCCGTTACTAAGATGACAGATGACATTTAGTGCTCGGAAATTTATAACTATTGATTCAAGAGGTCTGGCAGCAGAATGTATGTGCCTGCAACAAGTTCCCTCCTTTTCCCCCTCCAAGGAATGTTAAAAGTACCAACTGTTATCTCATATCTCAATAATCGGAAAATATGTCTTCACTGAATACAGATTTTACCCATAAATTGAGAGTGCAACATTAATCCAGGGGGAGAAAGAAACAGATTTTACTGATCATTCGCATAATGTGGACCCCAAAACCAAATTTCATGAATCTGTCTAAAACATAGATAGATTACTAACATTCTAGTGACATCCCTAGTTCCAAATCTGGAGCTGAAAATATTATTATTCAACCCCTACTAAGACATCATAAAGATAGAACAATATTTCAGCTCAGTATTTTTACTGACTCGCTAGTATCATTTACATGCAATACATGTTTGTACCTGATGGCATTGGAGTAAAGATGTTTTTTGGTATGACCACCTTGTCCTCTGAGTTCCTGGCCCAGTCTACCATGCCTTTCCTGCCTCTCATGGGGAAGGTGATGTCTGTTAGCACTGATGATGCCGGCAGCTTTTGGATGCTGGCCACTGAGAGGAAGAGAGAGAGTTTAATGAGCAACATTTTATTCATTTAGCCTGTTATACAACAGATTATTTTCCAGCTTAAATGCCCCAAGTAAAGTAGCAATAAAAGAGTGCATCCATCTGCCATCTAAAACTGTTTATTTCACATTTTCAAACAAATTCAGCAAATAACATAAATATTCAATGCGTCTTATCTTTATCTAGTTTAAATCTGTTGGTTTATGTGTGCACGTCGCATATACTTGTGCAAAGCTGTTAAGTATGCTCGTAAAAGCTTAGGGTTATATGGAAGAAATAGCAAGTAGGAACATTGCTGCACAAGTTCTTTAGATCCAAGTTTGAAAGGATTTGAAGTGACATTACGAGGATAACCTTCTGCAAACTTCTTGTAGAGACAAAACTATTAGATTCTACCAAGTGACATCCTGACAATGTTTAGAATCATGGAACTCAACAATATATGAAAGGGTTCTTAAATTTGAGTTACACAACAGAAACTCATCCAATGCCAATGATCTTATGTATACCATATGGTACATACAGTGGGGAAAAAAAGGATTTTGTCAGCCACCAATTGTGCAAGTTCTCCCACTTAAAAAAGATGAGAGAGGCCTGTAATTGACATCATAGGTAGACCACAACTATGAGAGTCAAAATGAGAAAACAAATCCGGAAAATCACCTTGTCTGATTTGGCAAGATTTATTTTGCAAATTATAGTGGAAAATAAGTATTTGGTCATGTAAAAACATGCAAGATTTCTGGCTCTCACAGACCTGTAACTTCTTCTTTAGGAGGCTCCTCGGTCCTCCACACATTACCTGTAGTAATGGCACCTGTTTGAACTTGTTATCAGTGTAAAAGACACCTGTCCACAACCTCAAACAATCACACTCCAAACTCCACTATGGTGAAGACCAAAGAGCTGTCAAAGGACACCAGAAACAAATTTTAGCCATGCACCAGGCTGGGAACACTGAATCTGCAATAGGCAAGCAGCTTGGTGTGATGAAATCAACTGTGGGAGCAATAATAAGAAAATGGAAGACATACAACACCACTGATAATCTCCCTAGATCTGTGGTTTCCACGCAAAATCTCACCCTATGGGGTCAAAATGATCACAAGAACGGTGAGAAAAAATCCCAGAACCACACGGGGGGGACCTAGTGAATTACCTGCATAGAGCTGGGATCACCGTAACAAAAGCTATCAGTAACGCACTACGCCGCCAGGAACTCAGACACTGCAGTGCCAGACGTGTCCCCCTGCTTAAGCCAGTACATGTACGGCCCATCGGAAGTTTGCTAAAGAGCATTTGAATTATCCAGAAGAGTATTGGGAGAATGTCTTATGGTCTGATGAAACCAAAGTAGAACTGTTTGGTAGAAACAAAACTCATTGTGTTTGGAGGAGACAGAGTGCTGAATTGCATCCAAAGAACACCATAACTACTTTGAAGCATGGGGGTGGCAACATCATGTTTTGGGGCTATTTCTCTGCAAAGGGAGCAGGACGACTGATCCATGCACATGAAAGAATGAGTGGGGCCATGTATCGGGAGATTTTGAGCGCAAACCTCCTTCCATCAGCAAGGGCATTGAAAATGAAATGTGGGTGGGTCTTTCAGCATGATGATCCCAAGCACACTGCCAGGGCAACGAAGTAGTGGCTTTGTAAGAAGCATATGAAGGTCCTGGAGTGGCCTAGCCATTCTCCAGATCTCAGCCCCATTGAAAACCTTTGGAGGGATTTCAAAGTCCGTGTTGCCCAGCAACAGGCCCAAAACATCACTGTTCTAGAGGAGATCTGCATGGAGGAATGGGCCAAAATACCACAAACAGCGTGTGCCAACCTTGTGAAGACTTACAGAAAACCTGTGACCTCTATCATTGCCAACAAAGGATATATAACAAAATATTGAGATGAAATTTTGTTAATGACCAAATACTTATTTTCCACCATAATTTGCAAAATAAATCATGCCAAATCAGACAAGGTGATTTTCTGGATTTGTTTTCTCATTTGACATTCATAGTTGTGGTCTACCTATGATGTCAGTTAGAGGCCTCTCTCATCTTTTTACGTGGGAGAACTTGCACAATTGGTGGCTGACTAAATACTTTTTCCCCACTGTAATAGATGCCAAATCAGAAATTCTTCAAAAGGCCAAGCAAAAATCCAGGGGTGTTAAGTAAAACATTGATTTTTTTAGGTCCCCTAAGTATTGGATCTTTAGAGGTTTATTTCTTAGATAGTTTTGTTTAATTAAAAGATAAGCAGTCAAAATAATGTTTACTCACATTTCCACCATTCTCCAGATAGCACTCATTTGGTGTTTTATTCTATACAGATCAATGCCAAGAGAACCACCTACAAATGCTTTCTAGGAGTGGTGGCTAAATATACAGTGCTTACAAGCTCTTTCCCTCTGAGCTTGTAAGCATTGCACTGAGGCTGTCCAGGATTTCTGGAGCATGTGGTTAGCTCGTATACCCGACCACCTCCCCCCCGACTCCACTAAATTTCTGATGCTGCTCCACAGAGCAGACATCAGAACCACTCATAATTCAGGCCAGCAGCACAACAATGTTGCTGCCCTAACCTGTCATTGAAGTAGTAGCGCCTACCTATTGAGGAGCTAGAAAGTCAGGAGGATGGAAATTTGTGTGCTCTTGCTTCAGAAGTCTAAGATCCCTTTTAAAACAGCATATGTATTCAGTGTATAGGAAAAAGGGGTTATAGACATCCATGTTACTGTAAATACCAAAGACAGTGTTTGGAGGCAGAAATCAAGAGTGCATTTTGGATGGTTGGCGCATCATCACTGCTTAACAGTTCATAAAGACTGGCAAGACCACAAGAGGTACAACGCAAGAGCTAAGGAGGGGTTATCAAGTGGTAGCACTCAAGCACTTACCTTTTGCTCTCTGAGTAATCACTTTTCCAGATGTCCCAAGCAGTTTTAATGGGTCTTTATCTAGAAAAAACATTGCAGGACGTACATGGACTAGACTGCAGAGGACTGTGGTAAAGTTATTTTCTCTGATGAAGCCCTCTTCAGACTACTTGGGACATTTGGAAGATTGTCTGGAGAACAAAAAGTTGAGCATTACTATGAGCGCCGTGTCATGCAAACAGTAAAACAGTAAACAGTAAAATATCCTGAAACTGTTTTTTTGCATTGAGTTACTTGTCATCCAAGGCAGTAAGTATACTAATAATTTCGCCTAAGAACACTGCCGTGAATAAAAAATGGTATCTATACATCCTCCAAGCGCAGCTTCTTCCAATCATCCAGTAGCAATTTGGTAATGACCATTGCTTTTTTCAGCATGATGGAGTACTATGTCACAAGACAAAAGTGATAACTAAGTGACTTAATGAATAAACCATTGAAATTGTAGTCACTGTTTTGTGTTATATATGGTTCTTCCTTTGTGCTGTTGTCTTTGTCCCTAATACTTGGTATTATTCGGTCAATAGGTGGAGGTTATACCTAGTCTAGTCATGGTGTGATGGTACTTATCCCCTGTATGTGGTATTATTTGGTCACTCTGTGGAGGTAATAAGCAGTCTGGTCATGGTGCAATGTTATTTTGCACAAATTTGCTAATGAGGCCAGAGATTATATGCAGCAGACAGTGACAGATAGATAGGAGGTCATCCTTTCCAATTAGAACTATCCACCATACTAAGAAGTGACTGATAGTGACAGGAACAATGTGTGCTGGACAGGAGGCAATGAGACTGTAAATGAAGGTGGCGTAAGAAGGTTAAGAGCCGTTACTTTTAGTTACCCTTATTTGTATTTTGCGATCAAGGAAAATGGTCGTGGCTACACAAAATGGGTGTGGTTTTTAAATGGGCATGGTTTTCTAACACAAACATGGAACCGGTTATTAAAAATTTTACTCCCACCTCTACTTGGTGTTGTACACTTTGGAAAACTGAAGGCTTAGGGGTGATCTTATTACAATGTACAACTATATGAATGGGCAGTACAGAGGTCTTCCTAATAATATTTTTACACCTAAGCCAACAATGATAACAAGGGTGACATCCAAAGATAAGAAGGTTTAATAATAATAATCACAGAGGCAGATTCTTTACCGTAAGAGCAGTGAGATTATGGAACTCTAGTCTCTTCACCGAGTAATGGTTGATTCACTACAAAAGTACAAGGAGAACCTGAGGCCTTTTTTGAAAGATATAATTATGCAGGTTATAGGTTAGATTCTGCGATGGGACTCTGATCCAGTGAGCTTGTCTAATTGTCCAATGTGGATTCAGGAAGGGATTTTTATCCTAATATGAGTTTTTACTTTCCTCTGGAATAACCTGTTATATTGTAAGTTAAACTCGATGGACTTGAGTTTTTTATCAACCTTAAAACTATGAAACAATGAAAATTCATGGAGCAAGAAAAGTAGTAAAACGGCATACGGCTAATTTCTCCTTGCAATCATGATAGAGAGAGCAACTTTTAAAAGATTATTTCTTAATGTAAATAAATTTTATGTAGCATGGTATCATTATGGAAGCAGCATATGGCATCATTGATGGTTACTGGGTAGACTAATGTATAGTTTTTCACAATAACAAGGCCTATGTAAAGCTTCCTATAATCTGTACTACAATCCAAGAAAAAGGGAGGAAGTATAAATAACACTGTAGAAAGACATGCAGTTAGCTAAAAACAGCGTTTATTGAATCAGAATAAAAATACATACTCATTGTATGGATCACAGAAGTATACATAAATACGGTGTGCACAATGGAGCCACCAACAGGGGTATCACTACAGGGAAAATGTTACTGTCATATAATTTAATTCTGGTGCACTGAATGATGGTCTGGAACACAGTACTAACAATATATAATGTATAATTACATCAATGCACCCCTCTTTTATTAGGGGGTATAAATATTAAACAAGATCCCCAATAACATCATTAGTCATGTAAAAAAGGATGATAATATGAGTAGGAACTGCCAAAAAGCATATGCAAATAGTGCACCACCAGCTGAATCTTCCCAAACTAGCTAGTGCATGGCATACTTGGGGAAGACTGACAATGTATAGGAATAGTGTATAT
Organism: Dendrobates tinctorius; assembly: GCF_039654945.1. Taxonomy (NCBI): domain Eukaryota; kingdom Metazoa; phylum Chordata; class Amphibia; order Anura; family Dendrobatidae; genus Dendrobates; species Dendrobates tinctorius. Next base: position 18,389,900 of record NW_027361692.1, read on the forward strand.
ATATATATCTAGATTACAAAAGTGCTTAAGTGCTAAAGTGCAAAATGTAATAAGAAAAATATATATTATATAGCTAGTAGCAATATGTAAGAGACAAATCGCAAAGTCAGAAATCCCCTACCGTGGGGAGAACATATCGCTATGTGGGAGAGTGCAAAAGTACAGCTGAAACAGTTAAATATGCATGGCAGCTCAATGTGAAAACCTGACCTGTAGGTGGCAGCCATTCCCCTACGCACGTTTCGCGTAAGCTTCTTCAATAGGGGTACCCCCTATTGAAGAAGCTTATGCGAAACGCGCGTCGGGGAACGGCTGCCACCTACAGGTCAGGTATTCACATTGAGCTGCCATGCATATTTAACTGTTTCAGCTGTACTTTTGCACTCTCCCACATAGCGATATGTTCTCCCCATGGTAGGGGATTTCTGACTTTGCGATTTGTCTCTTACATATTGCTACTAGCTATATAATATATATTTTTCTTATTGCATTTTGCACTTTAGCACTTAAGCACTTTTGTAATCTAGATATATATATATATACACTATTCCTATACATTGTCAGTCTTCCCCAAGTATGCCATGCACTAGCTAGTTTGGGAAGATTCAGCTGGTGGTGCACTATTTGCATATGCTTTTTGGCAGTTCCTACTCATATTATCATCCTTTTTTACATGACTAATGATGTTATTGGGGATCTTGTTTAATATTTATACCCCCTAATAAAAGAGGGGTGCATTGATGTAATTATACATTATATATTGTTAGTACTGTGTTCCAGACCATCATTCAGTGCACCAGAATTAAATTATATGACAGTAACATTTTCCCTGTAGTGATACCCCTGTTGGTGGCTCCATTGTGCACACCGTATTTATGTATACTTCTGTGATCCATACAATGAGTATGTATTTTTATTCTGATTCAATAAACGCTGTTTTTAGCTAACTGCATGTCTTTCTACAGTGTTATTTATACTTCCTCCCTTTTTCTTGGATTGTAATGTATAGTTTTGTAGTCCTGACAATGAACCTCTTTTTGAAAATTGTCCTGAAAGTTTAATGTTTGGTTCAGTTTTTGCCAAGCATGCTGTGTTGATACAGACATAAGGTGCAGACAAGAAAGAATATAAAGTCATATTTTATAGATGCAGGTGACACAGTAAAAAAAGGGGAAAAAAGTTTTCAAAATTACTGCCCTGTAATCTATATTTTCAATGTGATGTTTCCATAATGATTTCACAACTTTTCCCACTATATCATTTGACTGTTTTGCAACATTTAGTCAATGATGGTCTCGTCCTCGTTAATTAAAGTGAAGTTATTATAGCTAGAAAAGCAAAAAAAAAAGAAAAAAATACAACAAAGTTTTATCACGCAGTGCAAAGAAGTCAGTTTGGCAGGTATGGGCATGTGTTTGAACAGAAGTGTATGCGCTGGTGAATCTCTCTGAAGTTTGCTCTGAAATAAAATAAAATGTTCCTTCAAATCAGCAGGGATGCCAGGGGGTCAATGAGCAAATAGCTCCATGGTGCCAACACAAATCACATTCAATTTATCTTTTTCCTGTACAATATGCCAGAGTCTTGTACCATGGACAGGGTACTAGCAAAATCTAAATGAAACAGAAATCAGTTTGACAGAAGTGGTTTCCAAGACAATTAGGAATGGACTTTCATCTCTAATTGATAAGTAATCCATACTGTTTGTATTTTGCCATTGATATACTGATTGTGAATAAGACGAGATGAAAAGAGTATAACTACTTTTAATGATTTATATACATGATATTGTTATGTGTTCTGCATGTCCCAATAATCTTTAAATCTTTATTGCGAATGATAGCTATAACTAATTATACGCTGGTCAATCACAACATTAAAACCACCTGCCTAATAAAGTGTAGTCCACCCTTTAGTTACCAAAAAGGCTCTGATCAGTCATGAAAATTAAAGGTGCTCTATGGTGTCTGTCAGCAAAGGCTACAAGCAGATCATTTAAGTTCTTTAAGTTGCAAGGTGGCATACCTATACATCGAATAGTCTTTTTTTCTGAACATCTCAAAGATGTTCAATTGTATTGAGATTTGAAAGTCATTACAGCTTCTTTAGTCATAATTCTCCAACCCTTCCTGAACTTTTTTCAGTGTGTAAATACTAGGACTCAAAGTTTTCTATCAGATCACTGGCCAGAGCACCACTAAGGGTATCGTCACACATAGCGACTCACCAGCGATCCCAACAACGATATCAACGTGTCAGGATCGCTTGTGTGTCGCTATGTGATCGCTGGTGAGCTGTCAAACAGACAGCTTCACCAGCGATCAGCACCAGCGACGCAGAGCGCCCGGTATCGCTGTGTACTTTAGATACCAGCGCGCTGATGCAGGGAGCTGGTAACTAAGGTACACATCGGGTTTCTAAGGGACGTGCGTCACTTAGAAACCCGATGTGTACCTTAGTTACCAGCTCCCTGCATCAGCGCGCTGGTAACTAAGGTACACAGAGGGTTTCTAAGCACTGCACAGTGCATAGAAACCCTGCGTTTACCTTAGTTACCAGCTGATCGCTGGTCTCCCACCTGTCACACGCAGCGATGCGTAAGGGCCAGCGGGAGACCAGCGATCAAAGAAATGTCCAGGGCTTTCCAAGAGCAATCAGCGATACCGGCAGGGGGGCCGGTCGCTGATCACTGTCACACACAGCGATCTCACTGGTGAGATCGCTGTTGCATCACAAAATCACAGATTGCTATGTGTGACGGGGCCCTAAGACTTTGTTTCCTGCCAAACACCATGGTATTGGTAATTCTGATTGAACAGATGATGTTATATAAAGATATGTCAGGCCATCATCTTCCAGTCCATCTTCCAGATATAATGCTCACTTGCCATTGTAGATGAATTTGGCATTGGACAGGAGTCTGTATGGGTACTTTTCAGCAAGTTGGGCTATGCTTGCTTTGGGAGAATAAGGTGGGCAATAAGCGTCGGGCACCATAACAATATAGTCACTTTTTTTACTGTTGGCCTTCCATTGACCACTTTTGTTAGGTAATGGTCACTGCATACTGGGAATAACATAAGACCTGCTGTTTGAAAGATGCTTTGACAGAGGCATATAAGTCTTCACAATTTAGGTCCTAGACTTTAGTCAGAGTCACTCAGATCCTGACTAGTGATGAGTGAGTATACTTGTTGCTCGGGTTTTCCCGAGCATGCTCGGGTGGTCGCCAAGTATTTTGGCGTGCTTGGAGATTTAGTGTTTGTCGAAGCAGCTGCAAGATTTGCAGCTGCCAGACAGCCTGAATACATGTGTGGAATTCCTAAAAAACAGGCAACCGCCACATGTATTCAGATTGTCCAGCAGCCACAAATCATGCATCTGCGTTGACAAACACTAAATCTCCGAGCACGCTAAAATACTCGGAGATCACCTGAGCATGCTCAGGAAAACCCGAGCAACGAGTACACTCGCTCATCACTAATTCTGACACTTGCCTATCTTTCTGGCTCCCCACACATTAACTTAAAGAGCTGACTCAAGATTGCTTGAGGTGCGAGTTACTTTTATAAGACAGCTTCTCCATTCAGACTGATAGAGTAGGGTTCTGAATAGGGATTCCCTTTTAATATGTCTACAGTATATGCCAATATGAGCTGTGGGGAGTGTTTATTTTTTTGCAAAACAACAACTCTCCTTAGTAACTCCCGCCACTCTTGTCCCATTGCCGATTTTTGCTTACTGCTGCCGTGATGTCACAGGTCCATGTGACCCGAGTGAGCTGAGCCTTGCTGCCAATCACATCATGCTGCCGAATCGGCATGAGAAAATAATCACAGACCTGAGCTGCCCCATAGTATAACACTGGGCAGAGTGCTATGTGATGTTTTATCGCACAGCACTCGACCATGTTATATACGGTAGTGTGACCCTGGCCTAAAAGTAATTTAAAATATTTAAATACCAGATGCTGTGGTAGGTGTTAGATAACACAGATCTGAGGGGAGTTAAGTCATTAATGTTAGCCTGCTACTTATTAAACCTCTGACAGGGAGAGGAAGCATGAGAGCAGCATGATGTAGGAAAAGAGACCCTGATTCCAATGATGTATCACTTACTTTACTTGTTGCGGCAGTTGTGATACAATCAGAGTTTTAAGCTGTAGTATGTAGCAGAGCTGAAAAAGCTAACCCCACCCACACCAGGCTCTGTATGTGTATAGAGAGTGAGCTGCTTATCATAGGAGGAGGCGTGGTCAGTCTAGCATGCCCATAATCTTCTGGTGATTAAACCTTCTTTGTAAGTAAGCAAAAGTACACATCCTACTAAGTGATACAACACTGAATCCAGTGATTAACCCCCTACATAATTCCGTCTTCAGATTACATAGCAAAAACCTGGTGACAGATTTCCTTTACAGGGAACCTGTCACCCCCCCAGGGTGTTTTTCAGTTAAAGAGCCACCTTCAGCAGCACTAAGGCTGCATTCTGTGAAGGTGGCTCTTCTTTTTCTGACCCCTAGTAACACTGAAATATAGACTTTAATAAAAAGCTCATCATACCTGTAAAGTGTCCAATAGGTATGTTGTGTCCCCCTGTATCAGCCGCCTACCATCCGTCCATCATGCCTGTCCTGTGTCTCAGCGCCGCCTACCATCCGTCCATCATCATGCCCCTGTGCGTCGCTGCATCCTCTTGTTTTGAATGCCGGCACATGCGCTGTGACAAGAGTTCTCGGGCATGCGCAGTGCACGCTGTCCGAGAACGGACATCAGGCTATTGTGCCTGCATGTTGTGGAGGCCCCAGATCCCGCCCTGCAGTGTGTTATGATGTATTCACACTGCAGGGCTGGGGCCTCCGCAACACGCAGGCGCAATACCCTGATGTCGGTTCTTGGGCAGCCCGCACTGGGCATGCCCGAGAACTCTTGTAACAGCACAGGCACTGGCATTCAAAACAGGAGTATGCAGCGACACACAGGGGCTTCATGATGGACAGATGGTGGGCAGTGCCCATACACAGGACAGGCATGATGGACAGATGGTAGGCGGCTGATACAGGGGGGCACACCATACCTATGGGACACATACAGGTATGAGGAGCTATTTATAAAAGTCGATATTTCAGCGTTACTACAGATTAGAAAAAGAAGAGCCACCTTCACAGAATGCAGCCTTAGTGCTGCTGAAGGTGGCTCTTTAACTGAAAAACACCCTGTGGGGTGACAGGTTCCCTTTAAAAGCAGCCAGCATGTGGCCACCGCAGCCAATCATGCCAGTTAAGTATGGCATTTGTCTGCTATTCATGTTTCAACAATGCGTTAATCTTCTATCACTTGGTATGAAAGAAATCCTATTAGTTTTAATAAAAAAAATAATAGAAGGGAGAATACATAGCAAGTGATATATGAAGAGCATGACTGGTTACATACCATAATTAAAGCACAACATTTTACTATATGGAAATAGCTCCCATCATGCTGTGCCTTTATGTGGTAGTATTTTTTATAGACACTGATTTATTGATAGCTAGCAAGTATTAAAGAGATTTGAGGAGTCTTTAGCAATATTACATTTTATGGTTCACATCTGCATGGAAACCATAGCAACCAAGCAACCAAACAGCCAAACACATATCGGCTATTACTTTCTTACCTAAGCCAGGCAGATAGCTGATTATTAATCTGAACTTAAAGAAGACCTGATTCCAGATGTAAAGTGACCAGATTTGACTCTTATATTATTCTAATTGATCCTCTAAGAATTTTTTTTTTTTAAATCTTCCATACAGGTCCAGAGATATGGGAATTTTTATTTAGTCCTAATTTCAATGGTGTTTACAAGGGGGCGTGGCACATCAAGTAATTATGCAGAAGAAAGACACACCCCTGATAATTCTTTGAGCGATGCAGCCTTTATAGAGACCATAAAAATTAGCATGAATAAATTTAGAACAAATAAAAAAGCCTATATCTCTGCAACCATATAGCCAATTAAAAAATGTAATTCTCTTGGGAGCAATGGGAATAACATAAAGGCATAAACTTGCCATTTATGACTTGGTGATAGATACACTTTAACAATTACATATAATTTCCCAGAATATAATTTTACTCCATAGAACACCTTTGTGTATCATGTCATCTTATATCACACATTTTTGGAGGGACAATGGGAAAGACTGGTGAAACTTTAGGCAATGTAGAAAAGAAGATAATTCTAAAATTAAAGTTATAGTTACAATATATTTTTCTTATCTCTATCTTGTAATACTTCATACTTCAACGTTCTTTTTTAATATTATGATTTTTTAAGGTTTTTCAATAGGGTGATATCTTTCTTTTCATGCCACTATTCTGTCCTAGCATCCTATGTTGGTCCAAGTTTGATCTCATATAAAAAAATTCAACCATTTAAAAGAAGGGTTCAAAAGGTTGTGTTTCATCTATTGAATGCACTCATGAGTGGTCAATAAGCGGCTAGATGTCACACCGGCACATACAGCCCATAAACATCTGCCTGTCAATAAATCTTCTGAGCTGTGAACACCAATATTTTTTGTAGAATATAAAACCATGCTGTGTAGATGAGAAAGAGATTAATTTAACAGTTTAGTGGGAAATACTTCTATACGGGGAAGAAGAAAGAGAGAGTCCACATACATCCCATGAATGCTAAAAGCTTGACTGCATAAAATGTAGCTTGCAGTCAAGGTCTCTACATTATTGGCTACAGTTATTGCAAGTATTCCATAATCTAACAGAACCAAATAGCCAAGAATTCTATTTTTAAGGAAATTTTGTTATTGAAGCATTTATGATACTAGGTAGAAGTGTAGTTAAGCAACAACCAAACATAAATTGGAGACCAATGGTGTCACAACACAGCTGTCTGATGACCTGTGACCAGGGGCTCCTTCCCTGTCCCTAACACTAGGGGGTGCCCTAGCTCACCCTCCTCCCAGGAATACTTTAGATGGTGAAGATGCCGGAAACTCCGCCTTTGCCTTATCTCCTAAGTTAGCCATCCGTCTGTTCTCTTCCCCCACCCAGGGAAGAGGGGACGCTACTGTGCACTGTAGTACACCAATCCGACAAACAAGGCAACACAGACAAGGGTTAACAGAAAACTCCAGGCATGCAAAATATTCACTTTATACAGTAACAGAGGAATGCACCAGGGTGTGAAGGTAAGGGATTAAACAAAACAGAAGGATAAGGAATTAACACGCATACAAACCAAGCAACAGTCACTAATAACTCGTTCATCTCTCCTCATATGTACTCCTCTCCTACCGATAGCCATGAACAAATGCTAGCTCTGATGAGGATTAGTCACAGAGCCCAGATTAAATAGGGAAAAGGAATGGCTAATCGAGCACAGGAATTTCCAACATGGCTGATTAACCCCTGTTTTGCTAGAAGAAATAAAATAAAGGAGAACTGCTTCTTCTCAGCACCGGACTAGGAGCAATCAGGCGCTGTGGTCTTCTGGATCCACACTGTTGCGGTAACCCTGTGACACATGGCTTACATGGTCTTTTTTGTATTGATTTTTTGCTGCATTCCTTAAGGCCACATGAACACAGTGAGTATTTGGTCAGTATTTTACATCAATTGAAGATAGGGTCCTGCTCACCCGCATGCAGTGTTTGAAGATCCAGATCCCTTAATCATGTTGCCACTTGGTGAGTTTTTTACCTCAGTATTTGTAAGCCAAAACCAGGAGTGGAACAATCAGAGGAAAAGTATTATAGAAACACGGTACCACTTCTGCATTTATTACCAACTCCTGACTTTGGCTTGCAAATAGCCATGTAAAAAACTCACCAAATACTCAACCTTAGGTGTATTTAACATCCCAATGACCCAGTGAGTTTTTGCTCTTGCACTTTGGTTACCCCCCCTTCCAAGAGTCATTACTTTTTTAATTTTTCTGTCAAAACAGGTGGGCTTGTTTTCTGCAGGAAGACTTATCATTTACAGAAAAAGAAGCAAAAAAATTCCAAATGGGCATAAATTGGGAAAAAAGCATAATTTTGCAATTGTTTTTGGATCTTGTTTTTCGTTGTTCATTGCATAGTAAAAATGATCTGATATATGTACATTATTGCTGCCTTTTTCAATGACAAACAGTAATACATTCAAATAAGAAAGCATGTTCATTTATGTTAACACTATTCAAATAAATATATAAATATACAGGGACCTATTCAGCGATTCTTCAGATGAGTACGATTATTGTGATGCCAAACTTCTAAATATTCTAAAGTCTAATTAAGATATTTGAGTGGTGAAAAAATTTAGAATTTGTTAAAGAAAAAGGTTTCTTTCACCATTTTTCTGAGACCCGTAACTTTTTTGTTTTTATAGATAGTGGTCTATGAAGGCTGTCTTCCTACAAGCTGAGCTGACATTTTTATTGGTACCATTTTAGGGTGCAGTATATCAGACATTTTGAAATGTGGCAACCAAACAAAACACTATTCTGGCATTTAGAGTTTTTTTTCTTTTCCATTTTTAATATGGTTTTAATAATTTTATATTTTAGTAGATTTGACTTTTTGGGACATGATTAATTTTTAATTATTTTTTTTCAATTCTATTATTTTTAATGTAGGAAAAGAGGAACAATTCAAATGTTTACATTTTATTTACTTTTTCAAACTTCTTGTGTATTACTTTATTTAGTCCTCTTAGAGGACTTGAATCTGCGATCAAATGCTTGCTTATACAATGTACAGCAATACCACAGTTTTGCAGGTTATAGAGGAAACATGGTTGTCCTACAGAGTTCAACTTGTAGCTGAGCTTAATTGGAGGACAAAGATTTAAACATTTAGGCCGGAGTCACACTACAGCGAGATACGGCCGAGTCTCGCAGGTTAAAACCAAGCTCTGGCGCCGGTACTCCGGAGCGCAGCGTGCAGCTCCATGTATTGCTGTGCAGCTGCACGCTCTGCTCCAGAGTGCCGGCGCCAGAGCTTGGTTTTAACCTGCGAGACTCGGCCGTATCTCGCTGTGTGTGATCCCGGCCTTACTGTTTTATCCCTTTGATTCCCTGCAGTTGCATTGTGGGGATCCAGTGAGGACGAGGTCTCCACTGACATCATTTAAATGTCACTCTCAGTGACTGACAGTGCCATTTAAGCTGTTAAATTACATCAATCAGAGTTATCGAAAGATCCTGGCTATGTAACACAGCCAATATCTGACTGCTGTGAAGCAGTCTCAGCTCTTGACCAATGTTGAAAATGTATCTCATAAGTCATTAAGGAGTTAAAGGGAACTTTACAGCTGATACATGATTCCTGATCCAAGAGCATGTATCAAACACTAGCTGTATGGTTTCAGCCATATACAGTATTTGTAGCTCTGAAACACTGTGGTATTTTAGAAAAAAAACTTTAATAGCAGGGTCTGAGCCCCACAGGAGGCTTGTTGGATAGGCAGGTCCCAATGTTTTCTTCTCTTATGCTGCATAGAAAAAATAGGTCTCACCCTGCATGCATGTATAGGGAGAGACCTATCACTCCAGGCTAGTGGGTGGATAGAAGCCATCGGGGACCCACTTGTCTGACAAGCCTCCCATGCAGCTCAGACACCGGCGGTTATTATACTATTATTTTCTCTGAAATGCTGCAGTTTTTCAAAGTTACAAATATATGGCTGAAGCAATGCAGCCAGTGTCTCATATTTGCTGCCCACAGATTGGGCAGCATCTATTAGCTATGAGGCTCCCTTTAAGAAAACATGTGAAAACAGGGTTTACTGTATATATAATAATTTCACATAACATAGATATGCAACAAGTGGTGGAAAACAAATCCCATAAGCATGACTAAGCAAATATCAGACTGGTACTGGGCTTAAAAGAGAAGGGGGAAGGATAAAGCGGATGCCCAGTATGTAGAAGGTGGTAATTTGCATACAAGAGAAAGCTGAATGAGACAGTAGATGTTGCATATGTAGAAGCTGGTACTTGGTTGACAAGAGGGGGAAGGAGGCAGCAGATGTATAATATGTTGTGGCTGATACCAGGCTTACAAGAGAAAAATGAAAGAGGCAGTAGATGAACAGTGTATAAAAGTGGGTACTGGCTTACAAGGGAAGAGGGAAGGAGACAGCAGATGTACAGTATGTAGAAGAGTCTACTAGGCTTGCAAGACAAGAGGGAAGGCTACAGGAAATGTCTAGTATGTAGAAGAGCTTGTATATATTGGTAAGCTGGCAATCTGTGTGCAAGGGAAGAGGGAAAGAGAGATATACTGTATGTTTAAACTGGTTCTGGGCTTACAAGAGAAGTGGGAAAAAGACAGTAGATGTACAGTATTTAGAAGTATGCATTGAGCTTACAAGAGAAGAGGGAAGGATACATCAGATGTACAGTATGTAGAACAGTGTACTGGCCTTATAAGAGAAGGTAGTAAGAGACAGTATAATTACAGTATGTAGAAGATGGTACTGCGCTAACAAGAGAAGGTGGAAAAAGGTAGTAGATGTACAGTACATAGAAGCTGGTACTGGGCTTGAGTTGGAAAGGGGAAGGAGACAGTAGTTGTGCAAACAAACTGGCAGAAGGGCTAATTGCAAAGCAATGATAGCAGAATTATTGTAGATTATGGGCTTTTCTGATGATGTGGGTTTCCAGGAATGCTTCAAAGATGAGGAAAAGTCTGGTTAGTTGGTGCAGCAAGTTCTAACGTATGGGGATTGGGGAAAACATTGGAGAAAACTTGGATATGGTTGTGTAGGAAAGAGCCGACAAAACCCTTAGGTTCTAGAAACCCCTGCCTTGTAATATTTCAGTTTATATGTTTCTGGCAGTCATTGTTCAGTAATATGTAGTTGGTGGTGGGCATATACTGTATATCACAAAGTGAAAACACCCTTCAATTTTTGTAAATATTTTACCTTTTCATGGGACAACAAAGAAGATATGACACTTTGAAACAATGTAAAGTAGTCAGTGTACAGCTTGTAACAGTGTAAATTTAAGGTGCCTTCTAAATAACTCCACATACAGTCATTAAAGCCTAAACCATTGTCAACAAAAATGAGTACACCCCTAAGTGAAAATGGCCAAATTGTGCCCATTTAGCAATTTTCCTTACCTGGCTTTATGTGGCTCATTAGTGTTACAAAGTCTCAGGTGTGAATGGGGAGCAGGTGTTAAATTTGGTGATATCGTTCTTACACTCTCCCATACTTGTCACTGGAAGATGAACATGACACCTCAAAGCAAGGAATTCTCTGAGGATCTGAAAAAAAACAATTGTTGGCCTATATAAAGATGGCCTAGGCTATAAAAAAAACTTGCTGACACCCTGAAACTGAGCTGCAGCACCATGGCCAAGACCATACAGTTGTTTAGCAAGACAGGTTCTATTCAAAACAGGTCTCCCCACAGTTGACTTAAGAAGTTGAGCACACATGCTCAGCATCATTTCCAGAGGTTGTCTTTTTAACATAGATGCATGAGTGCTGCCAGCATAGCTGCAGAGCTTAAAGGGGTGGGGTGTCAGGAGGTCAGCCTGTCAGCCCTCAGTGCACATTGCATCAAATTGGTCTTTATGGCTGCCATCCCAGAAGGAAGCTTCTTCTAAGATGATGCACAAGAAAGACTGCAAAAAGTTTGCTGAATACAAGCAGACAAAGGACATGGGTTACTGGAACCATGTCCTGTGTTCTGATGAGGTCAAGATAAACTTGTTCAGATGTTGTCAAACATTTGTGGTGGCTACTAGGTGAGAAATATAAAGCAAGTGTGTCATGCCTACAGTCAAGCATGGTGGTTGGAGTGTTATGGTTTGGCGTTGCATGAGTGTTGCCGGCTGTGGGTAACCACAGTTGAGGGAACCATGAATGCCAACATGTATTGTGACATACTGAACCAGATCATGATCCCCTTCCTTGGGACTGGGCCACAGGGCAGTATTCCAACATGATAATGACCCCAAACACATCTCAAGATGACCACTGCATTGCTAAAGAAACTGAGGGTAAAAGTGCTGGACTGCAAGTAATTGTCCAGACCTAAATGCTATTCAGCATCTGTGGGGCATTTTCAAATGGAAGGTGGATGGGAGCAAGGTCTATAACATCCACTATCTCCATGATGGAGAAGTGGAAGATGAGTCCTGTTGCAACATGTGAAGATCTAGTGAATTCCATGCCCAAGAGAGTTCAGTTAATGTTTGAAAATAATGGTGGCCACACAAAATATTGACACTTTGGACCCAATTTGGCCATTTTCACTTAGGGGTGTACTCACTCTTGTTGCCAGCATTTTAGACATTAAAGATTGTGTTATTTAGAGGTCACACCAAATTTACACTGTTATACAAGCTACAGTTAGGTCCATATATATTTGGACAGAGACAGCATTTTTCTAATTTTGGTCCTAGACATTACCACAATGAATTTTAACAAAACAATTCACATGCAGTTGAAGTTCAGACTTTCAGCTTTCATTTGAGGGTATCCACATTAAAATTGGATGAAGGGTTTAGGAGTTTCAGCTCCTTAACATGTGCAACCCTGTTTTTAAAGGGACCAAAAGTAATTGGACAGATTAAATAATTGTAAATAAAATGTTCATTTCTAGTACTTGGTTGAAAACCCTTTGTTGGCAATGACTGCCTGAAGTCTTGATCTCATGGACATCACCAGACGCTGTGTTGCCTCCTTTTTGATGCTCTGCCAGGCCTTCACTGCGGTGGTTTTCAGCTGCTGTTTGTTTGTGGGCCTTTCTGTCTGAAGTTTAGTCTTTAACAAGTGAAATGCATGCTCAATTAGGTTGAGATCAGGTGACTGACTTGGCCATTCAAGAATATTCCACTTCTTTGCTTTAATAAACTCCTGGGTTGCTTTGGCTTTATGTTTTGGGTCATTGTCCATCTGTAGTATGAAACGACGACCAATCAGTTTGGCTGCATTTGGCTGGATCTGAGCACACAGTATGCCTCTGAATACCTCAGAATTCATTTGGCTGCTTCTGTCCTGTGTCACATCATCAATAAACACTAGTGACCCAGTGCCACTGGCAGCCATGTTTGCCCAAGCCATCACACTACCTCCGCCATGTTTTGCAGATGATGTGGTATGATTTGGATCATGAGCTGTACCACACCTTCGCCATACTTTTCTCTTTCCATCATTCTGGTAGAGGTTGATCTTGGTTTCATCTGTCCAAAGAATGTTCTTCCAGGACTGTGCTGGCTTTCTTAGATGGTTTTAGCAAAGTCCAGTCTAGCCTTTTGATTCTTGATGCTTATGAGTGGCTGTATTTACTTTCATGCAGTCTTCTCTTTATGGTAGATTTGAATATTGATACGCCTACCTCCTGGAGAGTGTTGTTCACTTGGTTGGCTGTTGTGAAGGGGTTTCTCTTCACCATGGAGACTATTCTGCGATCATCCACCACTGTTGTCTTCCGTGGGCGCCCAGGTCTTTTTGCATTGATGAGTTCACCAGTGCTTTCTTTCTTTCTCAGGATGTAACAAACTGTAGATTTTGCCACTCCTAATCTTGTAGCAATTTCTCGGATGGGTTTTTTTCTGTTTTTGCAGCTTAAGGATGGCTTGTTTCACCTGCATGGAGAGCTCCTTTGACCGCATGTTTCCTTCACATGCACGGCACGGTGGCTCAGTGGTTAGCCTTGCAGCACTGGGGTCCTGGGTTCGAATACCACCAAGGACAACATCTGCAAGGAGTTTGTATGTTCTCCCCGTGTTTGCGTGGGTTTTCTCTGGGTACTCCGGTTTCCTCCCACATTCTAAAGACATACTAATAGGGAATTTAGATTGTGAGCCCCATCAGGGGACAGTGATGATAATGTGTGCAAACTGTTAAGCGCTGCGGAATATGTTAGCGCTATATAAAAATAAAGATTATTATTATTCACAGCAAAACCTTTCAAATGCAAGCACCACACCTCAAATCAACTCCAGGCCTTTTATTTGCTTAATTGAGAATGACATAACGAAGGGATTGCCCACACCTGTCCATGAAATAGCCTTGGAGTCAATTGTCCAATTACTTTTGGTCCCTTTAAAAACAGGGTGGCACATGTTAAGGAGCTGAAAATCCTAAACCCTTCATCCAATTTGAATGTGGATACCCTCAAATGAAAGCTGAAAGTCTGAACTTCAACTGCATCTGAATTGTTTTAGTTAAAATTCATTGTGGTAATATCTAGAGCCAAAATTAGAAAAATGTTGTCTCTGTCCAAATATATATGGACCTAACTGTATATACTGACTACTTTACATTGTATCAAAGTGCTATATCTTGCATTGCTCCATGAAAAGATATATTAAAATATTTACAAAAGTGTGAAGGGTGTACTCACTTTTGTGGCATACTGTATGTGTACTGTAGCTGTCTTAACCCAATGTACAGAATATGGCAAATCTGTTTTCATGTAAACACTTCAGAGAAAGGCTCATTATTTCAAATCAATAGATAAAGCTGTCAATACAGGCATATCAATAAGAACCAGGGAAGTCAATTATGAAAGGAAGAAAGAGAAAGAAATTTCTGATTAAAAGGCAGTCAGTTTAAGGAATGAAATACCATGGTAACAAGCTTTTTCCCTTTAGATACATTAGTTAGTGAGCTTGAAAAGTGAATTACCAAATAACCTCTCCTGTGTTTATTTGTGACGTGAGAATAAATGGTGTCTGCAGAGCTGTGTGCAGAGGTGAATTGGCATAGTATATACTTTTTTTTATATTAAAAGCCTAAAGTAAAAAACAATGTGTGATTTTAATGTATGAAAGACTTTGCTCTGCATTAAAGATTTTGTTACTAATGATTAGATCATATTAGGCTCCTTGTATCTCCCCTCCCCAAGCTTCTACTTCCCCTTGTTTTACATTTATTTCTGGGACCGATACCTGATGCCATGGCAACTAGTACTATTACGGCACTTTATAGTAAGGTGCTCTACTGCAGTCAAACATAACGCAGACAGGATAACTGCTCAAAAAATATGCATTAGAGGAACATGTTTTATGTGCATGTGCTCCCGTGTCTGCTAAAACAATGAGCTACAAACATGAATAAGATGAGCTTTTAGTAAGGAAAGCCTTTACATTATGTATAATGCTGGTAGGCATACTAAAAAGAGGGAAAAAATAGCCACATACTGTACATTAGGACATTGTGCGGCTATGCACACAAATCAACAGACGAATGCAGGAAGACATAAATCTTGTCCTAGGA
Organism: Dendrobates tinctorius; assembly: GCF_039654945.1. Classification (NCBI taxonomy): domain Eukaryota; kingdom Metazoa; phylum Chordata; class Amphibia; order Anura; family Dendrobatidae; genus Dendrobates; species Dendrobates tinctorius. The sequence goes on from NW_027361692.1 coordinate 18,405,127, forward strand.
AGCATTTACCACACAGCTAATAGCGGTATGTGCCTTGTATAGTACAGCATGGTTTAGAGGGGAGCACTGGAATTTTAGCACATTCATTTAGATTCTACTGCAAGAAAAAGGCTCATCAACATTTTTATTCAGGAATCCTTCTTAATTATCTATGTAAATGTAATAAAATACATACTGATAGCCATGTTTGGATTCCAGTGCCATTCCAGTCCTCTTCTGGGCCAGGTGTCATAAAAACAAACTATCTGGATCACACAGGCTTTTTTGTGTGGACGGGAAGTCACTTTGTCAAGTCTTTTGACATATGACAAAAACGGACTGATTTTCATCAGTGATTTTCATCTGTTTCATCGCAGTGTTATCATAGTTTGGTCAGAGTTTCACCAGCTTTTTTCACTGATGAGAAAAAAAATGTATCCACTATCTTGCAATCAGTGAAAAATTGACGGTACATAGATGGCTTCCGAGTGCTGTCCGATTTTTTCACTGACCCATAGACTTTTGTGGAGACACAAGGGTCAGTGGGTGCTTTCATCCACTGGCCTGGGTGTCTTTTGATAGACCACATGGGCCAGGGTTCATCTCACTGGATGCCCACACTCCTTTCCTGTGGGAACAGTGCTACTCATACAACAAAGAGTGAGGGTAACACAATGCGGTAATACTTTATTGGATTACCAACAGTCAACAACAAATAGTACAGTCCCAGCAAGTGCACATGATAGTGCAAAGGACAGAGTCTCACCCTTTCCCTGGCTTGCAGGGGATTAGAACATCTGTGATTTTGGGGCACACCAACTAGTAGCACACTGCTTTTGGTGGCACCCTCAGAGAGGCGGTAGCGGCAAGCTTAGGAAACTGACCAAGTACAGTGAAGTATGTAGCCAAGTGACCTGATTGTCCCAAACTGGGTTCTTCAAACATCTTTGTAGGTTCAGTGATGGACAGTGGAGCAGATCTGTATTCCACTAGCTGAAGCCATGGTCCATTAAGCTGATGTCCTGTAGAGTCTCACAGGACTTTTAAACACACAACTGTCATTCAGGGCATTATCCCACAGGATTGGTGAAAGGAAAGGGAGGTAATACCACATTTATATTGATCAATTACCTGCATGTGTCCTCTAAGTTGTATAGACTAGTAAACTGCATGGGATGTACAATATGTAAAAAGCAGGCATTCAACAAGGTATCAAACATTAATTGTTCAATTAACCTGCATTTTTTTCCTACAAGGTTTGCAGACTAGTAAACCGCAGGGGGCTGATACCCAATAAGCAGACATTCCACAGATTAACATACAATATGAGTCAGTGTACAGGCTCATATGAACAATGGCTCATATCCCTTGACCTACTAAACAGTACATGTGTCATAATTAAGAAAAATATTTTATGTTGACCTTGTCACAAATTTCATTGCCAAGTTGTATCCGACTCTTGGATCAATATTGGTCATATCTCCACTATTTTGAATGGACCACTCCATTCGCAAAAAGATCACTGACATAAATAATCTCATAAACTATTACAGGTACGAGTGCTATCTGTGAAAACACAGATAACACTTATACTTGGAAAACTGATGTGTGAATGAGCCCTAAGTCATTCTAAGCCTCTTAGACTTAGACTGGAAATGTAGTTACTGGTCCATACAGTAGATGTGTGTGCTGGTAAAGCTGTACATAAGACCAGAGCAGTGCTGGAAAGCAAGCAAGACAGTGATCAATGTGTCTTTTAATACACTTACTCAAACACTATTACATTAATAATTAGGAGAGAATACAGAATAACGTTTTTGATTAAACTTCTTTCATTCTAATTTCTAATGATGGGTGAACTTGTGGATGTTTGGGTCCTGTGGGTTTGGCCGAACATCTAAAAAACATTCAAATCATTTGGATCATCATGGGACAGTGTTGTGGGCTGCTATTTTTTAGGTTGGGGGGCCAATATCCATGGCCCTTCCCCAGTCTGAGAATACCAACCCCCACCTGTTTTCTTTAGATTGATTGGCTGACAAAAATGGGGGAGACCCCACTTCATTTTTTTTTTAATTATTTTTTTAAAGAATTTAACAAAATGGCATGAGACCCCTCCATTCTTAGTGACCAGCCATGATAAAGCTTTGCTTTTATACAGGCTATGATAGTCACTTTTGATTGGTTATGCTAAACTCTCTGATGTGATTGCTGCAAGGGGTAAGCTCACACAACCATGAATGCGCTCATGTAAGTTTTTGTCTAGCTAATGCAATTCTTCACATTATAACATAGTGGTGGGCATATTTAGTGATTCTCAGGAATTCCCCAAATATTTGACACAAGTTCAATTCACGATATATCGGTTCACTCATTCTTAATACTGTAATCATATAACATTGGATAACTTTCAAAATATTTTAAATTAATTGCACTGATCTTGCTGAAAAGTTTTTTTTCACCCTATTCAGAGAAATATTAAAAATTATGGTGAGATGTAGGGAGAGACTGACGAAGGAGCTTACCACGCTGAGAATGTATAGCTGGAAATTTGGCCCAGAGTTTCTCCTGAGGGTGCTGTTTCCAATGGAGAGCACAGGAAGATAAACAAAAAAGGGGGAAAATTCCAGCTCAACCATCCAGGGATAAAATAGATTCTTTATTGAAACGTGGTTAAAACATTAAAAGGCAAGGCCTCAGGTATACCCATTTGCAAGAAATACGGACGAGTGCAATCTCATAAAATTGAACTCGGACCAATGTTATTCATTGGGCTACATCTCATCTGTGATTTTTTTCTCAGCTGAAATTAGACAAACTTGCAGTATGCTGCAATTTGCTGCATATCTCGGTCGAGACTCACCAATGCAAGTCAATGGGTGCGAGAAAAAAATCGCACAGCACTCGCACCAATGCGAGTGCTGTCCGATTTTTACGCACCGGTGTCCTTTAAAAAGCTGGCAATTCATGTGCGGCTACAGTAAAATCACACTGACAGCTTAGAAAAGAATAGATAGAATTGATATACACACATAGAATACATATATATATATATATATATACAGTGGGGAAAAAAAGTATTTAGTCAGTCAGCAATAGTGCAAGTTCCACCACTTAAAAAGATGAGAGGCGTCTGTAATTTACATCATAGGTAGACCTCAACTATGGGAGACAAACTGAGAAAAAAAAATCCAGAAAATCACATTGTCTGGTTTTTTTTTCATTTTATTTGCATATTATGGTGGAAAATAAGTATTTGGTCAGAATCAAAATTTCATCTCAATACTTTGTAATATATCCTTTGTTGGCAATGACAGAGGTCAAACGTTTTCTGTAAGTCTTCACAAGGTTGCCACACACTGTTGTTGGTATGTTGGCCCATTCCTCCATGCAGATCTCCTCTAGAGCAGTGATGTTTTTGGCTTTTCGCTTGGCAACACGGACTTTCAACTCCCTCCAAAGGTTTTCTATAGGGTTGAGATCTGGAGACTGGCTAGGCCACTCCAGGACCTTGAAATGCTTCTTACGAAGCCACTCCTTCGTTGCCCTGGCGGTGTGCTTTGGATCATTGTCATGTTGAAGGACCCAGCCACGTTTCATCATCAATGCCCTTGCTGATGGAAGGAGGTTTGCACTCAAAATCTCACGATACATGGCCCCATTCATTCTTTCATGTACCCGGATCAGTCGTCCTGGCCCCTTTGCAGAGAAACAGCCCCAAAGCATGATGTTTCCACCACCATGCTTTACAGTAGGTATGGTGTTTGATGGATGCAACTCAGTATTCTTTTTCCTCCAAACACGACAAGTTGTGTTTCTACCAAACAGTTCCAGTTTGGTTTCATCAGACCATAGGACATTCTTCCAAAACTCCTCTGGATCATCCAAATGCTCCCTAGCAAACTTCAGATGGGCCCGGACATGTACAGGCTTAAGCAGTGGGACACGTCTGGCACTGCAGGATCTGAGTCCATGGTGGCGTAGTGTGTTACTTATGGTAGGCCTTGTTACATTGGTCCCAGCTCTCTGCAGTTCATTCACTAGGTCCCCCCGCGTGGTTCTGGGATTTTTGCTCACCGTTCTTGTGATCATTCTGACCCCACGGGGTGGGATTTTGCGTGGAGCACCAGATCGAGGGAGATTATCAGTGGTCTTGTATGTCTTCCATTTTCTAATTATTGCTCCCACAGTTGATTTCTTCACTCCAAGCTGGTTGGCTATTGCAGATTCAGTCTTCCCAGCCTGGTGCAGGGCTACAATTTTGTTTCTGGTGTCCTTTGACAGCTCTTTGGTCTTTACCATAGTGGAGTTTGGAGTCAGACTGTTTGAGGGTGTGCACAGGTGTCTTTTTATACTGATAACAAGTTTAAACAGGTGCCATTACTACAGGTAATGAGTGGAGGAAAGAGGAGACTCTTAAAGAAGAAGTTACAGGTCTGTGAGAGCCAGAAATCTTGATTGCTTGTTTCTGACCAAATACTTATTTTCCACCATAATATGCAAATAAAATGAAAAAAATACAGACAATGTGATTTTCTGGATTTTTTTTTTCTCAGTTTGTCTCCCATAGTTGAGGTCTACCTATGATGTAAATTACAGACGCCTCTCATCTTTTTAAGTGGTGGAACTTGCACTATTGCTGACTGACTAAATACTTTTTTTCCCCACTGTATATATATGTGTGTGTCAGTGACACACACATACAGTACAGACCAAAAGTTTGGACACAACTTTTCATTCAAAGATTCAAAGAGTTTTCTTTATTTTCATGACTATGAAAATTGTAGATTCACTCTGAAGGCATCAAAACTATGAATTAACACATGTGGAATTATATAATTAACAAAAAGTGTGAAACAACTGAAAATATGTCTTATATTCTAGGTTCTTCAAAGTAGCCACCTTTTGCTTTGATTACTGCTTTGCACACACTTGGCATTCTCTTGATGAGCTTCAAGAGGTAGTCACCGGAAATGGTTTTCACTTCACTGGTGTGCCTTGTCAGGTTTAATAAGTGGGATTTCTTGCCTTATAAATGGGGTTGGGACCATCAGTTGTATTGTGCAGAAGTGTGGTGGATACACAGCTGATAGTCCTACTGAATAGACTGTTAGAATTTGTATTATGGCAAGAAAAAAGCAGCTAAGTAAAGAAAAACAAGTGGCCATCATTACTTTAAGAAATGAAGGTCAGCAGTCTGAAAAATTGGGAAAACTTTGAAAGTGTCCCCAAGTGCAGTGACAAAAACCATCAAGCGCTACAAAGAAACTGGCTCACATGAGGACCGCCCCAGGAAAGGAAGACCAAGAGTCACCTCTGCTGCGGAGGATAAGTTCATCCGAGTCACCAGCCTCAGAAATCGCAGGTTAACAGCAGCTCAGATTAGAGACCAGGTCAATGCCACACAGAGTTCTAGCAGCAGACACATCTCTACAACAACTGTTAAGAGGAGACTTTGTGCAGCAGGCCTTCATGGTAAAATAGCTGCTAGGAAACCACTGCTAAGGACAGGCAACAAGCAGAAGAGACTTATTTGGGCTAAAGAACACAAGGAATGTACATGAGACCAGTGGAAATCTGTGCTTTGGTCAGATGAGTCCAAATTTGAGATCTTTGGTTCCAACCACCGTGTCTTTGTGCAATGCAGAAAAGGTGAACGGATGGACTCTACATGCCTGGTTCCCACCGTGAAGCATAGAGGAGGAGGTGTGATGGTGTGGGGGTGCTTTTCTGGTGACACTGTTGGGGATTTATTCAAAATCGAAGGCATTCTGATCCAGCATGGCTACCACAGCATCTTGCAGCGGCATGCTATTCCATCCAGTTTGCGTTTAGTTGGACCATCATTTATTTTTCAACAGGACAATGAACCCAAACACACCTCCAGGCTGTGTAAGGGCTATTTGACCAAGAAGGAGAGTGATGGGGTGCTACGCCAGATGATCTGGCCTCCACAGTCACCAGACCAGAACCCAATCGAGATGGTTTGGGGTGAGCTGGACCGCAGAGTAAAGGCAAAAGGACCAACAAGAGCTAAGCATCTCTGGGAACTCCTTCAAGACTGTTGGAAGACCATTTCCGGTGACTACCTCTTGAAGATCATCAAGAGAATGCCAAGAGTGTACATAGCAGTAATCAAAGTAAAAGATGGCTACTTTGAAGAACCTAGAATATAAGACATATTTTAAGTTGTTTCACACTTTTTTGTTAATTATGATTCCACATGTGTTAATTCATAGATTTGATGCCTTCAGAGTGAATCTACAATTTTCATAGTCATGAAAATAAAGAAAACTCTTTGAATGAGAAGGTGTGTCCAAACTTTTGGTCTGTACTGTATATATGTATTTATATTACATAGACATATAGATAGATAGATAGATAGATAGATAGACGATAAGCCAGAAATTCATATGCTGTGTACAGTAAAATCACACTGACAGGTTAGAAAAGAATAGATAGATATAGAATACATAGATATAGATGTCAGTGGCACACACAGATATACAGTACTACCTAAAATTGCCCGACATCCACTTCCGTCCGGACGTCCTCGAATCCCATAATTCATCGCACCGACCGGAAGTACGCCGACCGCCATATTGGAACACCCAAGTAATGGATGTTCCAATATGGCATCCGCTGGTGGTACTAGCCCCTTGCGCAGTACCACCAGCGGGTCACCACCGAACCCGCCACTACTGGGACTCCCCCACCGCTGCAATAGCCACCACCAGGAGTATAAGCCAGCGGGTGAGGGGGAGCGACAGGAGATAGCAGCTGTGACAGCATACTCACCCACTCCTGACGCAGTGCCTGCAACATCCCTGCATCTCTCTCTGATTTCTTGGCTTCCAGCAGCACTTGCTGTATTCAACGGTCACGTGGTACCGCTCATTAAAGTAATGAGTATGGATGCGTCTCCACGCCCATAGGTGTGGAGCGCATGCTCATTACTTTAACGAGCGGTATCACCTGACCGCTGAATAAGGAAGTACTGCTGGAAGCTAATAAATCAGAGAGATGCATGAATGTTGCAGCCATGGCGCGAGGAGGACCGGGGAGGATGGAGGAGGACTGGGGAGGATGGGTGAGGACCGGGGAGGATGAGTGAGGACCGGGGGAGCTGAGCCAAGGCAAGCCATGCATACAGGATGGGACCAGGGAGCCATGCATACAGGATTGGACCAGGGAGCCATACATACAGGATGGGACCAGGGAGCCATACATACAGGATGGGATCAGGGAGCCATACGTACAGGATGGGATCAGGGAGCCATACATACAGGATGGGGCCAGGGAGCCATACATAAAGGATGGGACCAGGGAGCCATACATACAGGATGGGATCAGGGAGCCAAACGTACAGGATGGGATCAGGGAGCCAAACATACAGAATGGGACCAGGGAGCCATACATACAGGATGGGACCAGGGAGCCATACATACAGGATGGGACCAGGGGGCCATACATACAGGATGGGACCATGGAGCCATACATACAGGATAGGACCAGGAAACCATACATACAGGAGGGGGAGCCACACATACCAGGACAGGGACAGCAGGAGCCAGACACACCAGGACAGGGACGGGGGGAGCCACACATAGCAGGCAGGGAATGGGGGAGCCACACATAGCAGGATAGGGATGGAGGGGAGCCACACATGACAGGACAGGGGGACATACCTGGCTTATTCTTCAGTCAATAAGCTTACCCAGTTTTCCATGGCAAAATTAGGTGCCTCGGCTTATACTCTGGTCAGCTTATACTCGAGTATATATGGTACACGTCTCCACTATTCCCACGCAGGCGCAGTATCAGCCGCATTGTTGCTATGCATGCGTGGGAATAGCGGTGACAAGTATGTCACTTGCGCAGGTGCAGTTCGTGGCCGCAATTCCCGCATATGTGCAGTAACAGCTAAAACTGCGCACACTACCCGCGCTGCTCCTATTAGCACCACTAAGCATACACAGATGTTAATTACACTGCACTCTCGATGCAATAGCATCGGACCTTTTTCTAGTAAGTAAGAAGAATAATAAAATCTTTAACATCAAAAGCTCACTAGAAGCTCATGGTTGGAATTTAGCCTGAGGCGTGTGAATTACATGCATTTTGGCCTTAAAACGCATGTGCAATTTTTACCTAATACAAGTTTATGGGAAAATTCAGATTTTGTACAAAAGAGCAAAAAAAAGCGAAAAAGAGAGAAAAAAAATGGGGAAATTCTGCAAAGAAAACTTGTGTATTCACTAGAGAAATTGACATGTTGCCAATTAGAAGCGCGCACTGCAGGTCATTTTATGCTATGTTAAAAAGAAACATAGTGGTTATGAGATTTTTTTAAATTCCATCCACTTTGCTTGAACTGTAAGACGCTAGGTTTTTGATGCAGCAAAAATACAACTTGTCAAAAACGCACCAAAAGTTCATCTTGGGAACGTAGTCTTAGGCTACATTCCCACAATGAGCTTCTAGTGAATTTTTGATGTTTCAGATTTGATGCTCCTATTTTATGTAAATTAGTTTACATGCATTTTTGATTATGTTTTTGAGTACGTTTTTGTCTCTTTTTGGAGTGTCATGTTCTAAACAAAGTGGCCTTATTTTTTAGACTTCCTGTATTTTGGCTTTGACAAAACTTTATTATTGATATTGTCATGTATGGATCACATGTGTTTTTAATGTGTTTCCACCGCATGTGAACTTTTTACTGCAGATTTTCTGCATCTATTGCAAGTATTTGGGAAAAATCTGCACAAAAAATTCAACTGACCCATAAGAGAAATTGACATGTGTAAGATTTGAAACACGCAACACAGGTCAGATTATGCAGAGTAGAAAAGAAGAGCAGAGGTCATGAGATTTCTATAAATATATCCACTTTGCTGGACTAGTAAAATGCTGCTTTTTTGATGCAACAAAACTACACAGCATCAAAAACTGATCAAAAACGTAGACACACAGGCTAAGGCCTCATTCATACGTTAATAATTTTGATCAGTATTTGTATACCAAATTCAGGAGTGCCTCCATAACACAGAACAGTGTTAATCGTTTAATTATAGGTTTTCTCTATAACTTCTACTCTGAGTTTTGACATACAGACATTGATGTAGCACTGATGAAATACTGATAAGTCAATAAAGCATAACGTCACGTGCCCATGTTGAGTATTTGTTGAGTTTTTTTAACTCAGTATTTGTAAGCCAAATCCAGGAGTGGTACATATGTGTCTATTATACTTTTCCTCTGAATGTTCCAATCTTGGCTTTGGCCTGCAAATGCTGAGGTAAAAAAACTCACCGAATGCTCAACATGTGCACGTGGCCTTAAGCTGTAATACTTCAAACAACCTATTGACAGGCAATGGACTTTTTAAGTAAGAAAGTAATTATTTGTTTTAATTTCTCTACTTTTAAGTTCTTTTCAAATCAAAATCTTGATGGGTAGTTCACTATCCACATACATAACAAATGCCAAATGAGTTTTAGACCACTTCAAATACTTATGTGTCCCAATTAGTTAGATTGTATTCCATGTGCTAATTAGAAAAAGTCAACTTTCCCTTGTTAAGTAAAGTCTGGTCCAACTGTACATTTTCAGTCTTATGTTATAAAAACTAGAGAAAATGTGAACACAGCTGGCAATGTTCTCAAGTGGTAAGACTTTGTTACAACTGTTATTTTTTGAATTATTTAAGGCTATGTTCACATTTCCAGTAGCACATTGTGTACAAAACAGATCCACTGGACCACCAATACAAATGGAAACAGAGGGACCCCATTAATTATGGGGTCTGCCTGGGTTTCATTTTGTTTCAGTTTTTAGAGCAGAACAAAAAGTTCTATGGGTCTGCGCACATATCAGTGTGTTCACATGGACCATGTGTCCGTGTACAAAACACATACACATGTCCATTTTTTTTCAGGCAGCACGGTCCACAACAACACCAGCACACATGTACAATAATGACACATGGATGACATCTGTTTTTCATCTGTGTGACATGTACTGGCAGCTGGAAAAAAGCAGTATAGTTAGGCCGAAGTCATGCTACCACAGAATACGGCCGAGTACTATGTGAGAAAACATCGCATAGCACTCGGTCCAGTGTTAATCTATGGGGCAGCTCACATTACCGTTTATTTTCTCAAGCGTATTCTATTCAGCATGTATAAAATGGCAGCATGCTGCGATTGGCACAGAGGCTCGGCCAAGACTCACCAATGCAAGCTTATGGGTGCGAGAAAAAAAAATGCACAGTACTCAGACCATGCGAGTGCTGTCAGATTTTTACACTTCAATGTCCTTTAAAAAGCAGGCAATTCATCTGCAAATCACAGCATGACAGATTATAGTAAAATAGATAGAATAGATATATACACATTGAACACATACATATATGGATGTCAGTGACACACACATATATATGTATATATATTACATCAATAGAAATTTTGCCACTGCGCTCGCACTGATGTCAGAAAGGTAAACTCTCAGGACTTGTCTGATGGCACCGCAAGCAGGAGATTTTTCTCACACTCGCGGTGCCATCAGACAGGGAATAGGAGTTCACAGGGAAATACTGAGCACACGCTGCTGAGTGTCTCTGCTGGACAACATACTGTATGGTTGCATCATGCAACCATGCAGCCTGCCATCTAAATATACTGTAGCAAGGATAGACCCATTGTGAGACAAATGGATTATCATAATCTATGCGGAAAGGAGAGGAATATTGTTGTTTGTTTTTTAACTCTTTTGCAGATGACAAGGGCATCAGTGGAATGGGCTAGGTCGTAAGTATGGTTTAATTAAGATTTAGTAAAGGAGTCTGTGTCATTCTTTCAATTAAAGGACTTTTTTCTGGGTGTGTGTGTTTTTTTATATGATATGACCATGAGATTAGTAATGGGTGTGTCTTATTGATGCCTGTCCATTTCTAACCTCAGGGCTTGATGTCACCTGACAATACAAACCATCACCCCACTTGGCACCACTACAGGGCAAGTTGGAAGAGCAAGGCTAAGTGCCAGAATTGGCACATCTTAGACATGTGCTTTTGTGACACCCCAGAGTCCGGTTGTCACAGTGACATTACATCCCTCTAATGGGTAAAGTCATGCTTGGAGGCAGAAAAGGGACCCCCATGCCAGGCAGCATAGATTAAATCACAAATTCCTGCTGCAGGTCAGAAAAGGGAGATGCCTTATAAATTCTGGCCAGCAGAGGGGGTTGGTGAGTCAGCTAGAAATCAGCTGAGGGGGTTCTCATGGAAACAAAACTGCTGTGAGCTGTGAGGAGAAATGACGACAGTTAAACATGAGGATGTGAGGTAAAAAGATCTTTCTGGAAGATCCTGTGAGTTGAAGACATGGAGTTGATCTGTAAGCAACTGTTGAGGGGCAGCTGATCTGTGAAAAAGGAAAAGGACATGAACAGAGACAAAGAGGCTCTGGGAAAGCTAAAATACTGCATATAGCAGACCCCTGAGCGAAGCGCTAATAGGGAGAAAAGGGACATCAGAGTCCAGGGCAGACAGGAGCTGTATGTCCTGCCGATGAATCTGAAAGTACAGGGAATTGTAAATTCTTGTGCAACATTGCACACCTGAGGGCACAGCAGCAGATAAGGAGCACAGGGCCGACGGTGAAAAGGACGGTACCCGTGGAATAGGCTCATGCTGACAGCCATACAGGTTAGTGAAATCATCTCGCAATTGAGGGTCGCAGCATATTTATAAATAGCGGAGACCCACACATAAAGCGCAGAAGGAAGGTCTTAAATCCCCACCTGGCAAGGTAGATCCCCTGAATGCCTCCAGGCGAGCCAGACTCATTCCATCACCTGTATGTGGTACTCCGGATTGCAACCAATTGCCAATAATAGGTAAAGTAACTGCACCTCTCTGTGTCCTTCTCTCATTTCTCTGCACCCCAACGTTCACAGCCATCTTCACTATTAAGCTAACATCTTTGCCCTGGGACTATTGCTCTACCTGTGGAGAGCTATTTTCACCTCAGCTGCGACACATCAACAGTCTCAGGGGAACAACACTGCAGCGCTGGTCACCTCTGACCAGAATACCACAGGTGGTGTCACGTATTTAACCATCTATAAACTTTATCTTCATTGTCACCACATAAATACCACACAAATTTCCCCTATTTTATGACTGGATGCCTCTGGGCCACGGACCGGGTCGCCGCCGTGACACCGTCCCCCATTGAAGTCGACGGGCCCGGTACCGAGTACCCCCAGGCCCCGTGGGGCGCTCCACTTTTTCTGGGGTGACTGAGAGCTGATGATTTTATCTTGGGGGGCCAGAATCCATGACCCCTTCCTAGGCTATTAACATCAGCCCGCAGCTGTCAGCATAGCCATTGCTGACTATTAATTATTGGGGGGACCCTATGCCTCCTTTAGGGTCCCCCATTTTAATAGCCAGTAAAGGCTAAGTATATAGCTGACCCTTCCCAGGCTATAAACATTTGCCCTCAGCCATCGGCTTTCCCTCTGCTGGTTAAGAAAATTGCGCAGAAACTCCAGCCATTTTTTCTGATAAATAATATTTTATTAATTAAATACCTGTACAGTAGGCTGCACACCCACTGTACTAATTGTATTTGTCACTGACATCTGTATAACTATCTATTTTAGATGTATTTACTGCATGTAATCCATCAATTCTATGCTGTCGGCTCCTGCTGTGGTTTTACATTATGTGGCTGCTGAATTGCCGGCTTTTCTTTTATCTATGTATGTTTTATATATATATATATATATATATATATATATATATTTGTGTGTGTCACTGACTATCTATCTATCTTTCTATATCTATCCTATGTGGTTATATCTATTCTAACCTGTCATATTCTAACCTGTCACTCTGTTACTATAAGCGGCACATAACTTTTATTCTATCTTTGTAATATATACTGTATACACAATTGTGCTCATTGTAAGTTTACATACCCTAGCAGAATTTTAGATTTCTTCACCTTTTTTCAAAGACTATGAATGATAACACCAAAACTTTTTCTCAACTCATGGTTAGTGGTTGGGTGAAGCCATTTATTGTCAAACTACTGTATTTTCTCTTTTTAAATTATGACAACCCAAAACATCTAAATGACCCTGATCAAGAGTTCACATGCCCTGGTGATTTTGGCTTGATAACATGCACAGAAGTTGACAGAGGTTGACACAAATCGATTTGAATGGCTACTAAAGGTAACATCCTCACCTGTGACCTGTTTGCTTGTAATCAGTGTGTGTGCATAAAAGCTGAGTGAGTTTCTGGGATCCAGACACAAGTCTGCATCTTTCATCCAGTCACTGACGTTTCTGGATTGTGAGTCATGAGGAAAGCAAAAGAATTGTCAGCGGATTTATGGGAAAAGGTAGTTGAGCTGCATAAAACAGGAAAGGGATACAAAGCGATATCAAGGAATTGATAATGCTAGTCAGCAGCATTCAACCTGTGATTAACAAATGGAAAATCAGGGGCTCTGTAAAAACAAAACCATGGTCAGGTAGACCAACAAAATTTCATCCACAACTGCCAGGAAAATTGTTCAGGATGCAAAGAAAAACCCACAAATAACATCAGCTGAAATACTGGAATCTCTTAAAAATAGCAGTGTGGCTGTTTCAAGATGCACAATAAGGAGGCACTTGAAGAAAATATGGGCTGCATGGACGAGTCGCCAGAAGAAAGCCATTACTGCAAAATGACACAAAGTTTCTCACCTACAATATGCAAAACAGCACAGAGGCTAGCTTCAAAACTTCTGGAAAGGGTAATTTGGAGGGATGAGACCAAAATTGAACTTTTTGGCCACAACCATTAATGTTACATTTTGAGAGTGGTCAACAAGACCTATGATGAAAGGAACACCATTCCTACTGTAATGCACGGAGGTGGATCACTGATGTTTTGGGGATGTGAGAGCTACAAAAGCATAGGCAACTTGATCAAAGTTAAAGAAAAGATGAATGCAACACGTTATCAGCAAATACAGGAGCCAAACTTACAATCATCAGCCGGGACGCACTTGAATGTTCAAACATGACAATGATCCAAAAGGCAAGGCTAAGTTGACCTGTCTTTGACTACATGTCACAATCCATGTTTGGATCTGTGGCAAATCTGGGCTCACATATAACCTTTTTACCTTTTTTTTCCTTCAAGCCTCTGGCTTAATATTAGTTTTTGCCCCCGGTGGCCGCTGGGTTTATTACAACCTTAGTGGCTGCTGGTGGGTTTTGCCCCTGGTGGCCGCTGGGGTTATTACAACCTAGTTGCTTCTAATGGGATTTGCCTCCGGTGGCCGCTGGGGTTGCTACACGTTAAATTAGCCAGCAGGTGTTAACCATCCCCTCCTTCCTATAAAAGGGTTTCAGGTGCTCTGGATCACTGTTGGTGATACTGGTCATTACCTAACCAACCTTGGAGGAGAGAGGAGCTATTGGGAGCAGTGCTTTGCAGCTCATCCAGAGCTATGGTGTTTCCGCTGTTCAGTTGGAAGCTGTATCCGGGTGCCGTACTCTATTGCCTCAGGAGCATTGGCAGCAGAGAAAGCTAAGTTGTTTGTTTTTCCTGTTCGCTATTTTCCCTAGTGTTATATTAGTACAGCGGTCGGACCAGTGTCCGCACTAGCCAGTTTCCTAGTAAGGGATAGGTGCAGGGCCAGTGAGGGACTAGGTATCCTGGTCGGCGACAGGTGAAGAGCCTGTATAGGGAACGTTAGGAGTGTTCAGGGACACAGCCTCAGGAGAGTGCAGGAGGTGTCCACGTCCGCATTCCCTATTGTAGGGCCCACCGTTGTAACTGTGTTCCCGGTGTTCCCTTGTTTGTCTTGTTGTTCTAGTTACCGACCTGCTGGTCACGTCACACAGGACAAGTCAATACGTGACACTACAGCAGAACACAGTGAAGTCTCCTGACCTCAATATCATTGAGCCACTCTGGGGAGATCTCAAGCACGCAGTTCACACTAGACAGCCCAGGAATTTACAGAACCAGGAGGCTTTTTGCCAAGAAGAGTCGGCAGCTTTACCATATAAAAATAAAGAACCTCATACACAACTACCTCAAAAGTCGTCAAGCTGTCATAGATGCTAGAGGGGGTAATACACAGTTTTAAGATATGGTGTATGTGAATTTTTGATCAGGGTCATTAGGATGTTTTGGGTTGTCAATATGATTTAAAAAGAGAAAACACAGTAGTTTGACAATAAATGGCTTCACCCAACCTCTAACAATGAGTGGAGAAAAAATGTTGGCGTTATCATTCATTTGCTCTGAAAAAGGCCAAGAAAGCAAAAATTCTGCTAGGGCATGTGAACTTTTGAGCACAAATATATATATATATATATATATATATACAGTGGGGCAAAAAAGTATTTAGTCAGTCAGCAATAGTGTAGTGCAAGTTCCACCACTTAAAAAGATGAGAGGCGTCTGTAATTTACATCATAGGTAGACCTCAACTATGGGAGACAAACTGAGAAAAAAAAATCCAGAAAATCACATTGTCTGTTTTTTTTTTTCATTTTATTTGCATATTATGGTGGAAAATAAGTATTTGGTCAGAAACAAAATTTCATCTCAATACTTTGTGATATATCCTTTGTTGGCAATGACAGAGGTCAAACGTTTTCTGTAAGTCTTCACAAGGTTGCCACACACTGTTGTTGGTATGTTGGCCCATTCCTCCATGCAGATCTCCTATAGAGCAGTGATGTTTTTGGCTTTTCGCTTGGCAACACGGACTTTCAACTCCCTCCAAAGGTTTTCTATAGGGTTGAGATCTGGAGACTGGCTAGGCCACTCCAGGACCTTGAAATGCTTCTTACGAAGCCACTCCTTCGTTGCCCTGGTGGTGTGCTTTGGATCATTGTCATGTTGAAAGACCCAGCCACGTTTCATCTTCAATGCCCTTGCTGATGGAAGGAGGTTTACACTCAAAATCTCACGATACATGGCCCCATTCATTCTTTCATGTACCCGGATCAGTCGTCCTGGCCCCTTTGCAGAGAAACAGCCCCAAAGCATGATGTTTCCACCACCATGCTTTACAGTAGGTATGGTGTTTGATGGATGCAACTCAGTATTCTTTTTCCTCCAAACACGACAAGTTGTGTTTCTACCAAACAGTTCCAGTTTGGTTTCATCAGACCATAGGACATTCTCCCAAAACTCCTCTGGATCATCCAAATGCTCTCTAGCAAACTTCAGACTGGCCCGGACATGTACAGGCTTAAGCAGTGGGACACGTCTGGCACTGCAGGATCTGAGTCCATGGTGGCGTAGTGTGTTACTTATGGTAGGCCTTGTTACATTGGTCCCAGCTCTCTGCAGTTCATTCACTAGGTCCCCCGCGTGGTTCTGGGATTTTTGCTCACCGTTCTTGTGATCATTCTGACCCCACGGGGTGGGATTTTGCATGGAGCACCAGATCGAGGGAGATTATCAGTGGTCTTGTATGTCTTCCATTTTCTAATTATTGCTCCCACAGTTGATTTCTTCACTCCAAGCTGGTTGGCTATTGCAGATTCAGTCTTCCCAGCCTGGTGCAGGGCTACAATTTTGTTTCTGGTGTCCTTTGACAGCTCTTTGGTCTTCACCATAGTGGAGTTTGGAGTCAGACTGTTTGAGGGTGTGCACAGGTGTCTTTTTATACTGATAACAAGTTTAAACAGGTGCCAGTACTACAGGTAATGAGTGGAGGAAAGAGGAGACTCTTAAAGAAGAAGTTACAGGTCTGTGAGAGCCAGAAATCTTGATTGCTTGTTTCTGACCAAATACTTATTTTCCACCATAATATGCAAATAAAATGAAAAAAAAACAGACAATGTGATTTTCTGGATTATTTTTTCTCAGTTTGTCTCCCATAGTTGAGGTCTACCTATGATGTAAATTACAGACGCCTCTCATCTTTTTAAGTGGTGGAACTTGCACTATTGCTGACTGACTAAATACTTTTTTGCCCCACTGTATATATATATATATTTATATGTGTGTGTAAATATACACACGTGGTCAAAATTGTTGGTACCCCTCGTTTAATGTTAGAAAAACCCACTATAGTAACAGAATTAACTTGAACCTGACAACAGTAATCATAAATCAAAAATCTATAAAAATAACGATATCATTTCAACCATTTAAAAAGGGACCCCTTAAAAAAATGATGTGAGGTCCACCCTATTTTTAATAACCAACAAACTCTAAACACTCAAATAGACAGCTGCAGGATGACACCAACAGGCTGGAAAGGGGCCATGGATATTGGCACTTTCCCAGACTAATAACACCAGGCCTCAGTCATCTGAGAAATGGTGAATCCAATAGATGCACCACTTCTGGTGCTTAGCCTCTGCTCTTCCCGCTTGCCCTGCTGCATTGGCAAGTGGAGTAATGGTTTTGGGGTTGATGTCAGCTTTGTAAAGTCCGCTGACATCAAGAAAAGGATTTGGAAATGGAGAGGTATCTGTCAGACACCCCCATCTAATGCATGTGCCTTTTCTGGAGTGGCTGAGGGCTGGTGTTATTAGTCTGAGAGAGGGCCAATATCCATGTCTGTATACTGATCCCTGCCCACAGTTTCTGATATTTTGAATTCTGCTTTATGTAGAGGAAAATTAAAATTACAAATAATAATCCAATCTACGGTTAATTTTACACGTCAGTATTTTTGCATCAGTATTTGTAAACCTCAGGACTCATGCAGACATCTGTGCAAATCTTGAACCACAATTTACGGACTGGCCATGGGTCTCCCATTCCTAGCATGATAGCCTCAAAGAAATACATGAAGCTGTCTTGCTCCAGTTGGAAAATCTGTCAGTCCTTGCATTAGCGGTCCATTCTTGTACCAAGTGGCTCTTCCTGCCCTTATCCAAGAGTGTATTGTGAAAGCACAGTGTGCACAGAAAACTGCCAATCAGTGGTGTGGGTGGGATTATACAGAGCTCCTCTAAAGCTGTTGTTATTTTTTTTTACCAACAGATGCTTCATAAAAGTTTATAACATTAGGATGCGAAAATGGAAAATTATGTTATTTCAACTCCAATACTGCTTTAGTCCCAAATATTTCATTTTCAAGGGGTGGCAGAAGAAAATGGATTACATAATTTGTTAATCAATTCTCCTTTAATGCTGCAATACTACATCTGTGTTTATAATCTAATGTCTGAATAGATGGCATGGCACAGAATGGAAGGTGCGCTCTCTGATTTTTGACTGGAATAGATTGTGGACACCATGTTGCACTTGGAGAGATGTCAAAACGGCAGAAAAGACCACAAGTGATCACAGTTTGTAAATTACAAGGAATTCATCTAGGGGATCTGGTTTGAATTTCGATTCCTCAGGTTCTTTACAGTATTTTGTAATGCTAAAATGTGAGAATGAAATAGTATGTGTTTTCTACTAATATGTTTTTAATTTTCACAAGAGATAATAGTGAACAATGGACAACACAATACTCTATATGTGGTTCAAAACTGCTATTTCAACACCAGGCAGGGCTCAGAAGAAAATACACTTTATTTAACCTTTGAGCACAAATTTGGTTGGAATAGTTTGTGGGCAACCCTTACAGAGCTCCTGAGGTGCCAGAGCAGCAGAAAACCCCCAAAGTGACCTTATTTAGGAAACTATACCCCTCAGATAATCTAAAAATCATAAGGAGCACAGATGTTAAACTGAAACACATACACAAAGATTTACTTTGTTTAGTTGTAGCTCTCTCTCACGAGGTACATGCTATATAAACCCTTCATATTCTTCACTCAGTTGTAGTCACTTACAGGTTAGATAGGAATCCTAGATTTGTTGGTTTTTAGAAGCAATAGTCGAAAGTAAGGAAAGCTTGCTGGCCAGCAGATAAAGGAAATGAGACAAACTAATACATCTCTTAAAAAAGCCCTCTCATGAATATCCGGCTCACTCTATGATATGTGCATGGGCCGGAAGTCTCTTTTACATTGTAAATCTATGGAGCATCATTCTGATGCTCCTTAGACTAACACATTATAAGGCCATTCCCAGTCCACACAGAGCAAAGATTAACTCAGAGAGTCTGAAGAGCGCTGACCTCACTCAGAAGAGGAGCGGAATAGAGATGGATCCTGGAGACGGAGACGGTATGTGAGTGTATTAACACACAGTACATTACATGCACATATAGACAGATTTAGTGAAAAAAAACTTGATGGTAGGTGTGAAGATATGGCCACTTACTAAAGACTGCAGGGTAATTGGAGGTAGAGCAAAGGCTTTTTCCAGCACGGAGCACTGATTTTGTTGTGTTTTATTAGATGTTTTCTTGCTGTGATATATTAGTGATTTGATTGCTCATCAGTTCATCTTCTGGAATTAATGTTTATATTCACTGACAGTAAGCAGAGGAAGAGGAGCAGGCTAGATCTTATGTACAGCTAAGGTCAGACAGTAGACTGCTAAGGGTAATTGTAAAGAAATCATCCTATAAATCCATTGTTCTACCAGCCTAGGCCCATTGCGTGGATGGAAATAGTAGATCCACAGCCATCACCACAGGGGTCTCATATCAGTCTCAGGTGATGGAATATGCTTTGCTCTGTGAACTAAAGAATAATGTTTAAGGTGGAAAGAGAAACAGACACAGAGGGATAAATCACGCAGTTATTGGAGGGACTTTGATGTGAGAGGATCCGAGTTGAGATGGATGGACTATGTAGTTTTGGAAATTGATTGTTAGTTGGAAGGTTATCAGTGAGCTATGGTCATGAGATCCCCATCGCATGGAGGAACATAGGCTGTGACTGCACACTATACTGGCTGGAGTTACCAAAAGCTGTGGGCCAACCAAAAGTTGGGAGACAGTGGGTATCAACTGGTATGGAGCCAGTGAAACTACCGATCTCGGATTGGGAACTTGTGGACTGAGGACATTGTATGTTGGCTATCTACCTGGATTTGCTGTACAACCATGGATGTGTGGAATAAAGAATAGTGGCATCGTTAACCTGCCTAGGAGATTTTTATAACCCACAACTTCAGATCTTCACAGGAGATCTGCTGTAACTATACCCCAACAACTAATTTCTGCTTAAAATGAATTTCACCATGGGGCAAGACAGCTCAACTGGTGCTGGAAAATATTTTTCTTGATAAATTCTCAGAAGTCCATCCTCCAGTGTTGCATACCTAGGTAAAGGAACTTTTGTCTGAAAGTGAAGAGTAAGCAATGGCACAAAATTATCTGCTTGCCAGAAAAGCACTGTTCTCAGTACAAGATCAGTGGAGGGTCTAACACTCCCATTGAGCAATCTGCTACAGCAGTGGACTGAAGTAAGCTATATACAGACAGAACATAGCAACATCCTGGATTGCAAGTGGCCTCTATGGAGGACTGTGGTACATTAACTTCAATGGGAGGTAAAGTACAGTACATGGCTGCTGCCACTAAGCATTATACGGGATTGCTGTGTTCCGCCAATACATCACTTAGTTCCACCTGCTGCTGGAGCAGTTTTCAGCTGATCTGTGGTTGTTCCAGGTATTGGACACCAACTGCTCTTAAAATTGATGACCTATGCAGCTGATAGATTAATCAATCACTGAACCCTAGAGAATTTTTTAAGTGGGCTTTTACCTCAGCAGCAATGTTTACTGCAGTTTGGGCATGCTGCGCTGCTCAGAATTTTCCTGCATATATTTTTTTCCTAGCACCTTTGAACTACTAGCAGCATAAAAAAACTGTTTTTCCTATGACAGATGGGTTGTTTTTTTGCAGGATGAGCTGAGTTTAGCATTGCACATTGTTCATTGTGTAGTAAAAGTGGTGAGACAACATTTATTGATTGGGTTAGTATGACTACAGTAATGGCAGGGATATATAATATTTTTATATTTTTGCACACCTAAATCACTTTTTTTTTTAAAAATATACTGTTCACTTTTCTCTCTCCATTTTAGTTTTTCGTCAAAGTAACTGTGTGAGATCTTGGTTTTTGATGAGTTGAAGTTTTTATTGTTTCTATTTTGCGCTGCAAACCATTTTTATTGCTTTCTTTTTTGCTTTTTTGTTTGGCAGAGTGAACAAAAAAGGAATTAATGAATTATTCTTATTTTGCTATTTCATTTGCATAGGTTCATTTTCATTTTGCTTCTTTTGAAAATTAAAAATGCTACTTTTAAAAATAAATAATTTTGTTTTGGATCACTATATTCTGATGGCTATATTTTTTTAAATTTCTTGTCGACAGCCATATGAAGCCTTGATTTTTGTACAATTAAATGATTTTTTTCAGTGATTTCATTTTTTATTACATGCAACTTTTTTCGACAATTTTTTCTAGTTTTTGTTTGTATAATGAAAATATTAATTTATAAATTCAGTTGTTTCGGATGTGGCAATAACAATTTTTCTATTTTGTTTACTTTTTTCCCTTTATAATACAGTATTTTAGTGGCAAAACATTTCCCCACTATAGTTTTCATACTTTATTTTATAATTTTTTTTTACATTTTTCAAAATGTCATTAGACTTTAATTTTTACTAGTCTGAACCCTGTTCAAATACACTGCACCACCTATGTCTTGCAGGGTATTAAACATGTTAGTTCTATAGTGGCAGGGTCTAACAATCCACTGTTCTATGAAACTGTTATGCTCAGATAGGGAGAACTGCCAGCTAGTTCATTCACTGCATTGTGATCTTGCTCCGATTTATATGGCCATCTGCCCTTACAAGCAGACACAAGGGTCATTACTTTAGGTTAGGTCCTCTTCACACATTCACTTAAAAAAACATAAGAGAGAGATGGTTTGTTTTTACTATCTGTGTGGTTTTCTGTTGGCCATATGTGTGTACCATCTGCGTGCCATCCGCTTGTATGTGTATATCATCCATGTAGCATCCTTGTGCTGTCTATGTGACATGTACTGGAATGTAATGCAGAAGAGAAAATTCAAATTTTTAGGTGTTGAAGAAATCTATCTATCATTAGTGCCTTGAATGTGTAGCTTACTGTACATGTATTAACCTAATAAATACATTAAATAAATTATGTGGGGTCCCCCTTACTTTTGTTAACCAAAAAGGTAAAACAGACAGCTGTGGGCTGGTATTATCAGGCTGAGAAGATCCATGGTTATTGGGACCTTCCCAACCTAAAATACTAGTCTTCAGCTGACCCAGAAGTGGAGCATCACATGAGATGCTCCAATTCTGGTGCTTCGCCTTCGTTCTTCCTGTTTGGCAATTGGGGTAATGGGGCTTTGGCTTTATGTCAGTTGTGAATTATCCAAAAACATAGCTGCCATTAAATCCCAGTGTTACTGTAGTAATGGTGAGATGTCTATAAGACACCCCCATTACTAACTCAGTAATAATAAAAATACACAAAAAATAATTTATTTAAATAAACACTACCTGACACTTTTACATGGTTCACCACTTCATTTTTTTTTAAATTCCACTAAGGTCTGCCGTATTCCACCGAATCTGAAGTAGTCCAAGCGAATCCAGCAAAGTCAATCGAATCCTCCATACAAAGCCTATAGATAGTCTTTGCAAACAGTCACTGCCTGGTGATGCTGTATGAGAGCCGATGGCTCTGAAAAACTGTGATGGTATTAACATTACTGCTCATCAGAGTTGCAGGGTCACGTGGAGGACAGCGTGACCCGACTACTCTTATGAGTAGAGTTGAGCGAAGCAGGTTGGTCAGATTCAAAAGTCGCCGACTTTTGCCAAAGTCGGGTTTCATGAAACAAAACCCGACCACAGTATGAAGTTGGCCATGCTGTCGGCGACCCAAGCGTCAAAGTCGGGCTTCGCCGAATGCTTGCACGTGACTTTTTTTCAGCCAATGAGAGAAGCGTAGCATAGCATAGAGGGAGCGTAGCTGGAGTGGGAGTGGTGAGAGAAAGAGGGAGAGGGAGAGAGAAGAGAGAGAGAGAAGAGAGAGAGATTTTGCCACCTCTGGGGTTAAAATTCATGCCAGGTGTGTTTACAGTCCTCAACTCACTGCCGACTTTTCTCCCCATTGACTTGCATTGGGTTTCGTGTTTCACAACTTTTCCCGACTTTTCCCTATAGTCGGCCGATTTCGTTCGACTCGACTTTTGAGAAAGTCGGGTTTCATGAAACCCGACTCGACCCTAAAAAAGGCAAAGTCGCTCATCTCTACTTATGAGTAGAGTTGAGCGAAACAGGTCGGTCAGATTCAAAAGTCGCCGACTTTCGCCAAAGTCGGGTTTCATGAAACGAAACCCGACCACAGTGTGAAGTTGGCCATGCGGTCGGCGACCCAAGCGTCAAAGTCGGGTTTCGCCGAATGCTAGTACGTGACTTTTTTCAGCCAATGAGAGAAGCGGAGCATAGCGTAGCTGGAGTGGAAGTGGGAGAGAGAGAGGGAGAGGGAGAGAGAAGAGAGAGAGATTTTGCCTCCTCTGGGGTTAAAATTCATGCCAGGTGTGTTTACCATCCTCCACTCACTGCCGACTTTTCTCCCCATTGACCTGCATTGGGTTTCGTGTTTCCCGACTTTTCCCTATAGTCGGCCGATTTCGTTCGACTCGACTTTTGAGAAAATCGGGTTTCATGAAACCCGACTCGACCCTAAAAAAGGTCGCTCATCTCTACTTATGAGCATTAATGCTACTGGCATCAATGCTGTTCAGAGCTGCCGCAGCACAACGTGACCTTTCAGTGGATCCATAGGCTTTGCAGGAAGGTTTGATGGACTTCTCTGGATTTGCTTGAACTACATCAGACTCAATGGATTGCGTCAGACCCATGTGAGAACTTTTTTTTCATTAAGGTGGTGAAAGAGGGAAAGTGTCTGTTATAGTTTGCTGTGTTTTGTCTGTATATTCTATTCAGGTTTACATTTGCTAGACTACTTCAGATTCAGTGGACTACTGTCAGACCTGAGGATTTTTTTTATATAAAGTGGTGAACCAGGGAAAGGGCAGGGAGTATTTTTAATTAAAGTATTTTTGTGTGTTTTTTTAATTACTAATTTAGTAATGGGCGTGTCTGATAGACACCTCTATATTACTAACATCAGGGCTTGATGTCAACTGTGGTTTGGAACAATTCACAATTGACATCAAATCAAGGCGCCATTACCCCAATTGCCAACACACCAGGGCAATCGTATAGAGAAAAGGCAATGCACCAGATTTGTACCATCTCATGAGATGCTTCACTTCTGGGGGGCTGTGGCAGGTATTTTTAGGCTTGGAAGAGCCAAATAACCATGGAGTTTTCCAGCCTGATAATATCAGCTCACAGCTGTCTGCTTTACCATTGTTGGCTACCAAAAATGAGGGGACTCCATGTCATTTTTTATATTTATCATAAATGCATTCTATTCTGATACGTGTCACACAAACGGCACACGGATGACACATGTATGTCATCTGTGTGCGGTACATATTGTCATCCATGCTGCCATAAAAAATGGACTTGTCTACATGTGGGTCACATGGGCATATGATGAAAACATGGACTTGTGCACAGCTTCATATGTTATAATGGGTGTTTGTGTGGACGTGTCTCCGGTACGTGTGGTGTCCGTTTTCACTTGTACCAGAAACACATTAAATTAATTGATTCACAGGAGCAGTAATAACTAAAATAATTATTAGTGCCAGTCGCAAAGTTATTATCAGGAAAAATTATGATCCAAACAATAGAGAAGAAAATCCATATGCACAATTTTAACAAGAAAAAGGGAGTGCTGACTTCGTACTAGTACAAAACAATTTATTTATTGAAAACAATGCATCCACAATTATATAAAACATATTCAATAAAAGGTGAACAAGGCAGGATTTCTATGAATACCCTGGGACCAAACTCATAAGGGGTCTATTCTGACCGGACTTGTAAAGGAGGCCCTAAAGAGGGGTTCACTTCCTTACATAACCATTTAGATGCCACTGTCATTGCTGACAGCAGCATGCAAGGGGAAAAGCAATTGCAGTAGGATGTCATCTATTCTTTTCAGCTGACACCCACTTCTGATGGTGCTGGCTCTGCTTTTGAGCAGGGTACATCATCACATTTGTGGTGGTTTGCGATAACTTCTTGTCATCTGCATGGTAAATGTACAGCAGATGTCAAGGTGCACATAAAGCGTTCTCAAAGAATTATTTTTTCCTGATTCCTTATTTGCAGTTATTTAATTTGACAGCGCCTAGTTTCTAAGGGTTGACATGCACTTTCTTTTTTCCCAGAAAGCATTTTTAAAAACCTGAAGCAGAAAAAAAACACTTGAACCTCTGAATTTGTGATCAGCAAAGTGTTTTTAAAATAAAAAAAGACTATGACAAGTTTTTCCAAGCAAATATGCTGAAAAAAACTCTGGAAATTCCACATACTCATAACCAAAGTTATTCCTTTATATTTTCCATTACTTTTGAATCCCTTTTTTTAAAAAGAAACAAAAATGAAAACTCCTTATTCCCTCACCACAAGAACATCAAACATGACTTTTTGTTTCCTTGGCTCTTTGTTTCATTCTCTTTATATAAAGTTACCGTAGATGTTGCTCAGAATTTATAATACTTTAACCTTTAATTATTTATTTTTTTACTCGATACTATCACTTTATAGATAACTGCCAGTTTTTGATGCACTGTGTATCTTGTGATCATTTTGACCTACAATATACCTTATCTGTACATTAATTATAAAAGGATAGGGAAAATGAAGGGAGGTCAGCTCACCAGTCTCGGTTGCGATCCATAATCCTCCTGCGCACGGAGTCACCTTGATCAGGGGTGTTGACTGAAGCAAAATAAAGGATGGAATCTCCAGCGCTGGACTTCAGTTAAAAATACATCATTTATTGTAAATTCTTAAAATCGAACAGAAAAAAGTATGGATAAGGACATACAGGCAGATGGGGTCTCTGGTGGTCTCCAACCAACGCGTTTCAACCTAGAGGGTCTTACTCATGGTTCACACTAGACCAATACTGACGACTACAAATACTACAAAAACTAGTAAATCACAGGTGCTGGACAAAAGAATTAATGAAAATAGGGAGTATCCCTATCAGTTAACTCTTGCAAACACTCAGCCTAATGTGGAGCTGAAACAAAAACTTGTCGGAAAAACAGGGAAAAAAAAAAAACTAATAAAAAGATATCATAAGAATATAATAACAATCACAAAAATTATCAGAATAACCAGAATTGAATAGGACTAAGTAGAATGTAAATATACAGAAGAAAATATCAATCTAATTGCAATATTAAATCAAGTCGTTTGTTCAGACCTAATGGTACTCTTGTATTTAATTTAAAAATCCAAAAGGATTCACGATTTAATAATTTTCTCCTGAAATCACCTCCCCTAGTAGATCTATAGACTTTCTCTATTGCTATAATTTTGAGACTATCAGTTTTACCTCCATGAACAGTTTTACAATGATAAGAAACTGCTGAAATATTATAATTACTACTAGTAGCTTCTGACAAGTGTTTCCTAATTCTCTTTTTACGAGGTCCTATTGTACAGCCTACATATTGTAGGTTACAAAAAATGCATTCAATAACATATATTACTCCTTCTGAATTACAATTTATGTGAGACTGAATAGGGTATGATATGCCAGTAACACTAGAAGTGAATCTGCTGGTTTTAACCACATAGTTGCAGACTTTACAGGGATGATGTCCACATTTGGAAAAGCCTTTATATGACAACCAAGTATTATTTTTAGTTCTCCTATTACTGATAAAAAGACTGGGGGATAAGATATCGCTCAAAGCAGGAGCTTTCCTGGCTATGTATCGTATCTGGGTATTGTCCAGAATTTGACCAAGTTTATTATCATTGTGTAAAATAGGTAAATATTTTTTGACAATGTCCGTTATCTTATTGAATTGTGGACTGTACATTGAAATTGTGCTTCCTTGCCTTGCTCAGATTCCTCATCATATCTGTCTCATAAGGTTTGTCACAACCTTTTCCTATCACACCCATTGCCCTTTACACCCCTCTATAGTCATTAATTTAGCCTATCCAGGCGTTTCATGCACTGATGTCAATACAGGCATGTAACTTGCTTTTTATCATTCCCAAATACACTAAACCAAAAGCCGAGAAAAAGAGAAAATTCAAATGTCCATAAATGGAAAGCTTAAAGTGGATGTGTACTTTGGCCAATTCCTTATTTAGAGGAATCTCTAGATGATAAGCTGATTATAGGCTGTCCTGCTGCTATGACTCTTAGCAATCAGCTGCTATGTGTGGGTGAGCATAGTTACAGGTGTCCAGAGTCCCCGCCGTGCTACCACAAGTGAAATGAAGCATTCCATAGATCCTATTGAAATGGGATTTGCCAGATGCTCTTTACTGTAGCTAATAGTTGAATTGGAAAATCACTCTATTAGCTCAAAATTCGGAAATAGCATATTTGACAAATGGTTTTCCAAACTAGCTAACCCCTTTAAGAACACAATGACTATTTTTAAATACGAGGCAATAAAAAGGTTTTGACAATATGAAAGAAAGGGAAAACACAGAAATAGTAGGAATTGTTTTGCAGTCGAAAACATACAAATACCAGCTAGCACTGGGTTGAAGAGAGAATAGCCTGAAAAGCTCAGAGTATTCGCTCTTATAGATCTGATGTGCTGTTAGAAATTTGACGACCTTGGCATTTGCAAAGTATATTTAGAATACAATGGTTCTAAAGAAATCCAAACTATTGAATCTTTGAGAATCTTTTTGTTGAAAATTGAATAACCAGTAGTGATGAGCGAGTGTGCTCATTACTCGAGTTTTTCGAGCATGCTCGGGTGTTCTCCAAGTATCTTGGGCACACTCGTAGATTATGCTTGTGTCTCCGCAGCTGTATGATTTGCAGCTGTTAGGCAACCTGAACACATGCAGGGATTGCCTGTTTATTAGGGAATCCCCACATGTATTCAGGCTGTCTAGCAGCCACAAATCATGCAGCTGTGGAGGCACAAACATAATTTGAGGAACTTAGACCACATTCACACATTCAGTATTTGGTCAGTATTTCACAACAGTATTTGTAAGCCAAAATCAGAAGTGGGTGAGAAATACAGAAGTGGTGATTGGTTTCTCTTATACTTTTCCTCTGATTGCTCCACTCCTGGTTGTGGCTTACAAATACTGATGTAAAATCCTGGTCAAATACTGAGAGTGTGACCATAGACCTAGGAAGGTTTTATCAATTGCCATGAATAAAATAATATACTCAAGGATTGATGTTGCTAGAAAAAAACTGCTGCCTCAAAAATGTCATAAAATGTCTTAAGCAAAAATACACTGTGAACTGCAAGTTAACATCCAACTGCACAACAAAACTCACAACAAATGCCATAAAAATGTTTTTCTATACAAATGTCATGTGTAAATCCAGCCAATAGTTTCCTTAACAATGCTTACTTTTTCTTTTTATTAGGGCATATGGACAGATGTCCCCACTCTGGACTGCTTCCCTATAAAATTCTGAAATGAAAGCTGCTTTCTAATTTTAGAGTCAACCTTGTAATTCCACATTAGCAGTAGCCTGCTAATGGATGAGTAGTGGTTAACTGATTGAGATTATATTTCAAAGTAGTTCTCATCTAGGAAGAAGAAACATGCCCAATGTTAGCTTTGCTTTCAGAGAATAACCACTCATGGTAGCAGCTGAACTAGAGCTTTCCCTTTGAAGAAGACCTTTTCTCATTATTCTATTTCTACTGCTCACCTGAGAATTCCATATTTTAATTTATTCCTTTTATTATTCCACCACACAATACTAGATAATAGGGCCTTTTTATTTAGCACAAAATATTATGGTCTTTACAGATTTGTGGTAGCTAACTAATTTATATGGGGTATGTCTTTAGAATTCTCTGTGTAATTACAGTGTAAGCACCACCCTTTGTTAAAGGCGAGAAAAGATAGCACTAAATAAAAAGACCCATCTCTCTGAAACCATACGACGGATTAAAGAACAAAAAATGGATTGTTGTATGGAGTAGAGGGAATAAAATAAGATGAAAAACTGGCCACTTTTCAACTGGAGTCAGGTCTTCTTTGTCTCCCTATGTTGAAGGATCTGTTAAAGAAGCAATAGCTTTTATAAGTCTGTTCAAGTTCATATGGGATCTCACAGAAACATTTCTCTCTACTAACAAGAAGAAACTATAGACAATCCATAGACTAGGGTTGGTGAACTCACTAATTTTTTCTCACGGTGCTTAGGTCACCGCAGTTCAGCCCGGCTGGGAACACAGCCTTAGCTATCAGTGGTAACCTCGATGAGGTCACCGCTAGTCACTGATGCTGCGCTCGCAGCAGCTCATTCATCAGTGGTTCTCAGCCTGGATGGTTGCATCTTGGCACTATCCAGGTTGGAAACTATTAATCCCCAGCCATGGATTACAACCTGAACTAGAATGTCTGAAAGGTGAGTGTTATTGTTTTTGTTTTAATTTTTGCTTTTTTCACGAATGTTGGCTTCAATGTAATGGGCATGTTTTGCTGTTTTTAAATAAAATTGAAAAAGTGTGTTTTGTTTTGATCTAAAAAAATACTTTATTTGGGCTGTGCCTTTATTTACAATACAACTGTAGGATTAGTAATGGACAGATGTCTTATAGACAACTCTAAATTAATAAGCCATGGGCTTGATGCCACCAGACAATACAAAGGTGACATCAATCCCACAAATATTACCCCACTTGCTACCACTACAGGGTAAATGGGAAGAGCTGGGCAAAGCACCAGATTTGAAGCATGTAATAGATGTACCCTTTCTGGGTGGCAGTGGGCTGCTATTTTTAGGCTGGGGGTCAATATCCATGGCCCCTTACCAGAGTGAAAGTACCAGCCCCCAGCTGTGAGCTTTAGCAAGGTTGGTTGTCAAAAATGGGGGACCCCATAGAATTTTTTATTTTATTTATTGAACTAATTAAAAAAACAGAGTAGAGACTCCTATATTCTTGATAACAAGCCTTGCTAATGCTGACAGCTGAGTGTTACAGCCAGCAGCTATCAGTTTTGTCTCGCAGGTTATCAAAAATACAAGGGAACCTATGTTGGTTTTTTATTTATTTATTTATTAATAGCGCAGGCAGCAGCTGATGAATAATCCCATCAACCGCTTCCTGCTCTCAGTGTTATTAATGGCAGCAGGTGTAGGCTAATGGGAGTATTAGTCCCATCAGCCACCACCTGCTCTCACTGTTATCAGTTGAATATAACTCAACACTCTCCCATGCTCACGCTGATTGCCAGTAGAGCAGGGCAGAATGATGCGAGTGGTCTTCAGCACCCAGTGCTGGGGAACAGCGCCAATTGTACCACTGCTTCCCAGTTGCCAGTACGTGCCACACTGATGACACATGGATGTCATCCATTTGCATGTGTGCGTGCCTTTTTCCAGTCCGTGCTGCTGGCTATGTATTTGATATGGTGTTCAATGGGAACTGTTAATGTGTGATTGGTGCAAAAGTGGAGTTTTTTAAAGACTGAGCATTAGAACTGTGGAAGGTTCGAGGGGTGGAGGCAGCGCTCAGGTTGAGGCAGAGTTGTGTGATGTCTAGGTGTAGTATCAAGGGGGCTCTGGAATTTTGCTAGTATGGGGCCCTGAAATTCCTGGTGGCTGTCCTGCAGTCAGGGCCCGCTCTGAGAAGTGATCACAATCAATCCGAAGCAGGTGAAAGGACCCAGTTTGCAAATGAGGAGGTATAGCAGTGCACCAAACTCTTGGCCATGCCAAGGGTGTACTGAAGCCTTCTTACTAGTATATGAATTAAAAGCTATTTTCTCAGGCATTGTACCAGTAACATGCACAGTGTTAGTATGCTTGTGATAGGAGATACGTCCCTTACAACACTGTAGAGCCCATTTATAATTCATTTTGGGGGTGATTGACTCTCTTTTACTCTTCCTAAATATTTATTAACCCCTTCACTACCAAGGGTGGCTTGCACGTTAACTCCCGGGCCAAATTTTACAATTCTGACCACTGTACCTTTATGAGGTCATAACTCTGGAACGCTTTCATGGATCCCGGTGATTCTGACACTGTTTTCTCGTGACATATTGTACTTCATGGTAGTGGTAAAATTGCATTCAAATAACTTGCGTTTATTTGTGAAAAAAATGGAAATTTGGCGAAAATTTTGAAAATTTCGCAATTTTCCAATTTTGAATTTTTATGCCCTTAAATCACAGCGATACGGCACACAAAAAACTTAATACATAACATTTCCCACATGTTTAGTTTACATCAGCACAATTTTGGAACCAAAATTTTTTTTTGTTAGGAAGTTATAAGGGTTAAAAATTGACCAGCGATTTCTCATTTTTGCAACACCATTTTATTTTTAGGGACCACTTCACATTTGAAGCCACTTTGAGGGGTCTATATGATAGAAAATACCCAAAAGTGACACCATTCTAAAAACTGCACCCCTTAAGGTGCTTAAAACCACATTCAAGAAGTTTATTAACCCTTTAGGTGCGTCACAGGAATTTTTTGAATATTAAAAAAAAATGAACATTTAACTTTTTTTCACAAAAAAAATACTTCAGGTTCAATTTTCTTTATTTTACCAAGGGTAACAGGAGAAATTGGACTGCAAAAGTTATTGTGCAATTTGTCCTGAGTACGCTGATACCTGATATGTGGGGGGGAACCACTGTTTCGGCGCATGGCAGACCTCAGTAGGGAAGGAGCGCTGTTTGACTTTTTCAATGCAAAATTGGCTGGAATTCAGATCGGACGCCATGTCGCGTTTGGAGAGCCCCTGATGTACCTAAACAGTGGAAACCCCCCAAGTGACCCCATTTTGGAAACTAGACCCCCCAAGGAACTTATCTAGATATGTGGTGAGAACTTTGAACCCACAAGGGCTTCACAGAAGTTTATAACGTACAGCGGTACAATTAAAAAATCATATTTTTTCCACAAAAATGATCTTTTCACCCCCAATTTTTATTTTTCCAAGGGTAACAGGACCCTAAAAGTTATTGTGCAATTTGTCCTGAGTACGCTGATACCCCATATGTGGGTGTAAATGACTATTTGGGCGCATAGCAGAGCTCGGAAGGGAAGCAGCGCCATTTGACGTTTTTGGCTAGAATTGAGATCGGACACCATGTCGCGATTGGAAAATCCCTGATGTACCAAAACAGTGGAAACCCCCCACAAATGACACCATTTTGGAATCTAGACCCCCCAAGGAACTTATCTAGATTTGTGGTGAGAACTTTGAACCCCCAAGGGCTTCACAGAAGTTTATAACGTACAGCAGTACAATTAAAAAATCATATTTTTTCCACAAAAATGATCTTTTCACCCTCAATTCTTATTTTTCCAAAAGTAACAGGACCCTAAAAGATATTGTGCAATTTATCCTGAGTATGCTGATACCCCACATGTGGGTGTAAACCACTATTTGGGCGCATGGCAGAGCTCGGAAGGGAAGCAGTGACATTTGACGTTTTTGGCTGGAATTGAGATCGGACACCATGTCGCGTTAGGAAAGCCCCTGATGTACCAAAACAGTAGAAACCCCCCACAAATGACACCATTTTGGAAACTAGACCCCCCAAGGAACTTATCTAGATGTGTGGTGAGCACTTTGAACCCCCCAGTGCTTCACTGAAGTTTATAACGTCCGGGCGTGAAAATAAAAAAATCGTATTTTTTCCACAAACATGATCTTTTAGTCCCCATTTTTTTATTTTCCCAAGGGTAACAGGAGAAATTTGACCCCAAAAGTTGTTGTCCAATTTGTCCTGAGTATGCTGATACCTCATATGTGGGAGAAAACTATGGTATGGGCACACGTCGGGGCTCGGAAGGGAAGTAGTGACGTTTTGGAATGCAGACTTTGATGGATTGGTCTGCGGGTGTCATGTGCGTTTGGAGAGCCCCTGATGTACCTAAACAGTGGTAACCCCCCACAAGTGACCCCATTTTGGAAACTAGACCCCCTAATGAACTTATCTAGATGTGTGGTGAGCACTTTGAACCCCCCAGTGCTTCACAGAAGTTTATAACGACCGGGCGTGAAAATAAAAATATCGTATTTTTTCAACAAACATCATCTTTTAGTCCCCATTTTTTTATTTTCCCAAGGGTAACAGGAGAAATTGGACCCCAAAAGTTGTTGTCCAATTTGTCCTGAGTACGCTGATACCTCATATGTGGGAGAAAACTACTGTATGGGCACACGTCGGGGCTCGGAAGGGAAGTAGTGACGTTTTGGAATGCAGACTTTGATGGATTGGTATGCGGGTGTCATGTGCGTTTGGAGAGCCCCTGATGTACCTAAACTATTGAAACTCCCCACAAGTGACCCCATTTTGGAAACTAGACCCCCCACGGAGCTTATCTAGATGTGTGGAGAGCACTTTGAACCCCCAAGTGCTTCACAGAAGTTTATAACGCCTGGGCGTGAAAATAAAAAAAACATTTTTTTCCGCAAAATTATATTTTTGCCCCCAATTTTTTATTTTCCTAAGGGTAACAGGAGAAATTGGACCCCAAAAGTTGTTTTGTAATTTGTCCTGAGTAGGCTGATACCCTACATGTGGGGGTAAAACACTGTTTGGGCACATGGCAGAGCTTGGAAGGGAAGGAGCACCATTTGACTTTTTCAACGCAGAATTGGCTGGAATTGAGATCAGACGCCATGTTGCCTTTGGAGAGCACCTGATGTGCCCAAATAGTGGAAACCCCCAATTATAACTCCAACTCTAACCTCAACACACCCCTAACCCTAATCTGAGCCCTAGCCCTAACCCTAGCCCTAACCCTAACCCTAGCCCTAGCCCTAGCCCTAACCCTAACCCTAGCCCTAACCCTAGCCCTAGCCCTAACCCTAACCCTAGCCCTAGCCCTAACCCTAACCCTAGCCCTAACCCTAACCCTACCCTAACCCTAACCCTAGCGGGAAAATGGAAATAAATACATTTTCTTTTAGTTTTATTATTTTTCCCTAACTAAGGGGGTGATAACGGGGGGTTTGATTTATGATTTATGGCGGTTTTTATGTTTGGCGGCTGTCGCACGCTAAAAGACGCTTTTTATTGTAAAAATAGTTTTTGCATCACCACATATTGTGAGCTATAATTTTTCCGTATTTTGACCCACCGAGTCATGTGAGGTCTTATTTTTTGCGGGACGAGTTGACGTTTTTATTGGTACCATTTTCGGGCACGTGACATTTTTTGATCGCTTTTTATTCCGATTTTTGGGGCGCAGAATGAACAAAAACCAGTGTTTCATGAATTTCTTTTGGGGGGGTGCGTTTACACTGTTCCGCGTGCGGTAAAATTGATAACGCCTTTTTATTCTTCGGGTCAGTACGGTTACAGCGATACCTCATTTAGGTCTTTTTTTATGTTTTGTCGGTTTTTTGCAATGAT
This sequence comes from Dendrobates tinctorius, assembly GCF_039654945.1. NCBI lineage: Eukaryota > Metazoa > Chordata > Amphibia > Anura > Dendrobatidae > Dendrobates > Dendrobates tinctorius. The sequence goes on from NW_027361692.1 coordinate 18,439,545, forward strand.
AACAATTTTATATAAAAAATAATTATTTTTGTATCGCTTTATTCTGTGAGCTATAACTTTTTTATTTTTTTGCGGATGATGCTGTATGGCAGCTCGTTTTTTGCGGGACAAGATGACGTTTTCAGTGGTACCATGCATATTTATATGTGTCTTTTTGATCGCGCGTTATTGCACTTTTTGTTCGGTGGTATCATAATAAATCATTATTTTTTGCTTCGTTTTTTATTTTTATTTTTTAAGGGGTTCGCTAAAGGGGTTAACTAATGGGACAGTTTTATAGGGCGGGTCATTACGGACGCGGCGATATCAAATATGTGTACTTTTATTGTTTTTGGTTTTTTTTATTTTGAAAAAATGGATTTATTGGGGAATATTTTTTTTTTTTTTACTAATTTATTTAGCGATTTTTTTAAAATTATTTTTAACACTTTTTTTTTTTTTTACTTTATTACCTTGTCCCAGGTGGGACATCACTGTCCTGTGACAGATCGCTGATCTGTCACATCACAGATCACTCTGACAGATCAGCGATCTGACACAGGCACTGCTGAAGGCTTCCTCATGCCTGCGCTTTGCAGGCACTGAGGAAGCCAGCTTCCTCAGGCCCCCGAAGGCCCCCGTCGCCATCTTGGATTCGGGGGCCTGGAGGAAAGGAGCCCCCCGCAGCAGCGCTGCACATTGCGCTGCCGTGGGGGGCTCAGGGAAGCACAGAGGGAGCCCCCTCCCTGCCGATGCTTCCCTTTAACCCCCGGTACACCGCGATCGCGTTTGATCGCGGTGTGCAAGGGGTTAACGTGTCGGGGGCAGTCCGTGACCGCCCCTGACACATTGTGCTGGGTGTCAGCTATGATAATTAGCTGACACTCGGCCGCGATCAGCGGCGCTCACCACGTGGGCGCCGCTGATCGCGATGACGTAATATTCCGTCCATGGTAATTAGGTCCATGGTCACATGGACGGAATATTACGTGAATTGTAGGTAAGGGGTTAATACATTAAATTTTGGGTGGTGCCAAACCCCTTGTCAACAAATTGTGTCCTTATATAGACTGATCACTGCTTGGACAATGTCAGAGTTGAGGAACACAACCACAACTTGGAAATCCTAGTTTTCAATTTGTTTGTTTTTTTAATTTCTAGGAGGAATAATGGAGAAGTCAGATCATATAGAATTGCTGGAAGAGATGCTCCAAAATTATGTCATGTAGAATAAAAACTTTACTGCTGAAAACATGGCATTAGGAAAAAACTATAGAGGTCATAAGATTTATTTACATGAATCATATTTCTCAACTTCCAATGTAATCTGCAGCATAAATGTAAGCTAATTTTCAAAATTAATTCTCTTAGTATTTCTTGTAACGTCTATGCCTACTTTCACATTAGCGTTTTTTAGCGCTGCGCTTCGTGCGCAATAGAAATGCATGCAAAAAACGCATCATGCGTTTGCATGCGTTTGCTTTTTTAGGAGCATGCGTTTCAAGCCATTTTAACTCTTAAAACGCATGCGATTAAATGCAGGCGTGCGCATGTCCATGCCCATGCCTGTGTTCCCATAGACTGTAATGTGTTATTTTGATGCATTCCGTGCGCATGCGTTTTCTTGACACAGGTTGGACGACCAAAAATGCAACAGGTTGCGTCCGGCGTGCTTAGGTGCACACTACAAAAAACGCATGCACACAAAAACGCATACAAACGTGCAAACACTAGATCATGCACCCCCATGTAAAGATAGGTGCACATGACACATGCATGGACGCTCACGATGCGCTGTGCTAAAAAATGCTAATGTGAAACCAGCCTATGTCTTTTATCATTATCAAGTAAGATATTGGGCAACACTTGTGGTTATCGTATCCACATATGAAAATAAATAAATAATAGTAAGAAGAGTGCTAAGTTCCAGACCAACACATCACATGCATTTTAGAACAGATTTGTCACATTCATTTTGCGCATGAATCCAAGTTTGCAGAATTTATTGCTGAGCGAGAAGTCGACCTGCTGGCAAATAGAGAAACAATTCATGCATAATACAAACTCTCTAGTCTAACAGAAGTGCTCATGTTTCTATGCTTGGCAGGAGATTGAATATTCTCGCTGTAGCATCATGAAAGAAGCTCTTCATCTTTGTATGCTTCCCTTAGAGGTTCAATTATTTAACAATAAAGGAAAAAGTTTAAAAATGTTCTTGTTCCATCTATTTGTAAAAAATGTGTGCAGTATATATATACTGTACATACATTGCAAGGGCTGGCCGTAAGTGGAACAGTAAAAATACATGTACCACGCAATCTCACATTAGATAAAAAGCTAGAAATCTTGAGTATTAGGAATATTCTAGCATGAGTTAGCATATTCTTGAATTTTGATGTGTGTGGAGCAGTACAGATAACGGTGCCAGGAAAGAAGTGGGACCAATAACAGGATATCAAGTCTGCCATAAGGAATAAATCGAGTGTAGCAATGAAAATGAGTTCCAATGCCATCAGTTAGTAAAATCAAGTGGTATAGTTAATGATCTATTAATCAAGCTAGCTTTTTTCAATTATAGACTCACTTTTCTGCAAAGCATTCATTGTATCATAAAAGAATGTCTACGTTAGGTGCTTTCAGTTAACAGAAACACGAGCTTGGAACACATGTTACACAGAATAAATTGACTACAAGTACGATATTATTTCTATAGTGACAGATTTGGATAGAGAATAAGCATTGCAACCCAGAAAGTGTCTGCTTTATATTATCTATAAATGGAAAGCACTATTAGATTCTCAGTTCAGTTAGAAATACGCATAAAATACAAATAATTAATTTAGGTTTATCATATTAGATCATTTGGGAAAAAACGTTTGCAGTAAGCAGGATAAATTCTGTCATATAAAGCAATGAGATAACTATTCCTATATTAAAAATAAAATTCTAATTACCATGTTTCAAAATCTGAATCATATTTATATAATTTATTTTGCATACGCTTTACAGACATAATTAATGCTTTCCCGATCGGGCTTCACAATCTAGATTCCCTATCAATATATCTTTGGAGTGTGGGAGGAAACAGGAGAGCCCAAAGGAAACATACAAGCTCCTTGCAGATGTTGTCCATGGTGGGATTTGAAAATAGGAACCCAGGGCATTAAAGCTACACTGCTATCCACTGAGTCACTGTGCTGGCAAAAGTTTGAAAATTTGCTTTGCCATTATTTTGCTTAATTGTTTCCAATGTGCTATTTTCTAAATATAAGGCAATACAATTCCAAATTTTAATTCAGATCCCTATTCAAATCTAAAAGGAAATTTGTCTTTGACAAATAGTCAAATTTTTCAAATTTGCTCACTTCTAGACCAACAAGTTGTTGCTTGCAGAATTGACTGATATACTGCGTAAACAGACAACATGTCAATTTCTCCCTGCGCACACTCTGAGTTTCATGTGTGGACTTTCCACATAGAATCTTATTAAATCATCAGGAAAAAAGTGCATATGCATTCTTAATGTTTTTTTTTTTCACCATGGAAGCACACTAAAAACGGATGTAATCCACACATAAATATATCAATAGAGTTTTGTTAAAGACAAATACAAGGAAGTATGCATAACAAGGCAGCTTTATTTAATGCATTATATTCCAAAGAGACAAAAACCACAGCATCAAAAACGCATGTAAAAATCGCACTAAAAAAGAAAGAAAGAAAAAATGCAAGTAACACACCAAACTCACCAAATACGCATCATGGGAACATAATCTAACACTGGATTCATGCATCCAACATTTATGATGGTCCAATACATACTATGATTTCCAGATTGGCTGTGGGTTTCCTGACCTGAACTCAACAGCAATCAAAACCAATAATATATCAAACAGTTCATACAGAATATTGCTAATTCATTCATACAACCTGAGATATTCTCAATCTCTTGCATTGTCACTATTATAAGGCTGGGTTCATACTGCGTTATGCAGTCCATTTAACGGATTGCTTTATACCGTGACATAGCGTGATGTAACGCAATCCATAACTCTGCTATTCACTCCCATTAACAAGCGCATAGCTAACGCATGCCGCAATCGGTATGTGCTAGCGATGTTCCGTCATTCTGTGATGAATCCTCGGACACGGTCTGCAGTGTCTGAGGGTCTGTAACTGCTAGTACAGATGAAGCATCTGTGCTAGCGGTATAGCATAACGCGATCGAGTTATTCTATAGTGTTAATGCAGTCCGTCAACACTATGCGCTGAACGGACTGCATTTACTCAGTATGAACCTGGCCTAATTTTCAGCTTGTGGTCTCCTGGTCATTGTATGATGGACACATGGTATATGAATACATATTATCTAAGGGAATGTGCAATTATGCTATTGAAACATTTTCTGAATTAATAAAGGTTTTCATTGAAGAAAATATTTTGCGTGAATTGGGGTAGAATTTCTGGGATTATTTCTGTCGGTTTTAATTGCACAAGAAAGTAATGAAAGATATCTCAATAACATTTTATTAGCTACAATATTTGATTGACCACAACAGCTTCACATATGCCAGTGAGGCTGTTCAGTTTAAGTCAAGAGAGCTGCGGCCAGTACGGAGACTGTGATCTGTACTTTGAACATGAATACTGGATGGGTAAACCTAGGCCAATACTTTTAGCTTTATCTTGCATCAGATACTGTTCTGAGGAGACTTATCCTGCTTCTTTTTGCATTTTTGAAGGGGTGATTTTTTTTAACTTTGATACACATACTTCTGAAATATCTGTGCAAAAAGAACCCACAAAACTCATGTCAATAATTGTGTTGACACAGCAGGTTGTTTTTTATTCCATGCCATGTATCTTATCTATTGAGACTGTCATTTTCTTGAACCCCATCGCGAAGAAAATCCATGACTCCTGCTTTGTACCGCCTGGACACCTCCTCTTCCCAGCTCAGTGCCTGCAGTGTAGCCCCACTCCTGACAACGACGATGACTTCATACTGCAGTGACCTTGCTCCTAACTCTTGTGATTCCGCTCTACCAGTAAGCTAAATTTGTACATTAAGATGGACTTTCATTTTCATATAATTTTTTTTTCATATTTTCCACCTCTAAATTTGGAGTGCGTCTTATAATCTGAACAATATGGTAACTGTTTGCCATATAAGTATTGAAAAATGTAAGAATTGCTAGTTTTCAGTTACCTTGCATTTGCAAAAATGGAATAACAAAAGTGATAACTGTGCATTAAAAATGGCACCAATACAACCTAAACCTTTCCCTTTAGATCAATTAATTATACATTATATGGCTACAAAAAAATAACGAATTGTGGTTCTATCATTAAAATACCACAGCTTCTACATGTGATTTATGCATGCTGTTCAGACTAAAAAATATATAGATCAAATTAAGAACATGTTGAACTAGAAAGAACATGCAACTCATTGAATTGTCTATGCCAGGTCAAAATAATAAATACATAAATAGACTTTAAATAGTTGCCTCTCAATCCTTAATGAAATGCCTGTAACAGACCATGGGTTAGGATTAACTTGTGAAAATGTGAAGAACTACTATTGACTTTCGTAGTAAATCTCCCAAGTGTCATTAAAATGTCCCTTTGGGCTGTGAAGCTTTCTAATAGTTATACTTCATTTGAATGCAAATCAATCTATTTTATTGGGTAAGTGCTGATCTGCATTTCTACAGGGGGAGATCCAAAAAATATGACCCATTGGGGGTACTAGAGGATCAAAATTGAAAAATTCTTCTATAATAAATCCACATCGCAGATGAATGAAGCGTTGGAGCAAACTCATATTCCAGTAACATCTTGTCCTTGAGATGTAAAACAATATACACTAAAGACAGAGACTCTATGCCTCACGGATAGTGAATTTCTTTTATTGCACTGTGCAGACTCACAAAATGAAGTTCTATGTGGCTGGCCAACTAGTCTCTTTTTATTCTATTTTCTTTTCTGCAGACAAAGTAGAATATTACACCATGAACAGATAAATCAGTGTTTAACTCTTGGTTTGAATCCTTTGTGGAAATTAAAATCAAGCTCAGGACATGTTATAAAGGCTTCTTACATGTATCATAAAAAGAAGATATTAATTCGGTATAATCTGCAGTATGCATATTCTTTTATTTTGACACTTTGTAAATGCTGTTTGTTTATTTGAATGGCCTGAATTTCCTTATTTCTTACTGGTATTTCAGAAAGTTTTGTGGTCATATATTAGAACTTGGCTCTCTATACTAATTACCAGGTGAGCTTGCGCTTATCCACAGTAGCCAACATAAAAAAGCAGAGCTAACTTGTAAAAACATGAGTTCCCAAGGAAACAGAAAGCAAATCACAGAGTAGCTTAGACTTAATATTAACAAAACATCTTTGCTTTATGCTTGGGTCAATTATGCCATACCTGTTATTTATTCCCTTTTGTCTCTCAAGTAGTCACTATAAAGTCATGTTCCGTTCCTTTGACTATTACACTTTAGTATAAGAATTTATTATCTTGGTATCTAGGACTTCTTCATTAATCTGATAAATCTTCTGAATTTTTTTCATAAAGGGCCTTTTACTTTTAACCCCTTCCTTACCAGGAACTTAAAGGGAATATGTCACCAGGTTTTTTTTAAGCCATCTGAGATCAGAATAATGTAGGGGCAGAAACTCTGATCCTAGTGATGTATGACTTACTTTACTGGATGTTGTAGTTTTGATTAAAAACTGTGTATATCTGATGCAGATCCAGCAGTTCTTTAAATGCTGAGCTCTGTATGACCCCGCCCACAACACTGACTGGCAGCTTTCTGAGCACACTGTGTATAGGCAGAAACCTGTCAGTTGGTGGTAGAGGTGTGGCTGGCCAAGTAGTCCTTCAGTGTAAACTGCTGTTAATAAAACAGTGATTTTATAAAAACTACACTGAGTAGACCAATAAGAGATACATCACTGGAATCTCTGTCTCTGCCCCTACATTATGCTGCTTTATCTTAGACAACAGAAACCTGGTAACAGATTCCATTTATTTGGGGGTATTATTAATGGGGTTATTTGCATTTTAGTCATTGATGTCGGTGTCTTTGCAGTATGCAAAAATGCTGTGGACTGTGGATAAAGCCAAATATAGCTATGATGCACTGTTCCTATTTAATTTTTGGGGAGTTTCTGAAATGGTGTAGCACGGTGAGCAGCGAGCATAACCAAGTTTCTATTCACTACATGGTACTCATTGCAAAACCCCTATATTTTGCTCAGACTTCTCGACTATCTGTAAAAGCTGAGGACGTGATCTGGTCCTGCAAAGTTTTAGGAGCTTGATGATGTGAAGTCAAACAGTGCCGCTGCAGATTAGAGAGCCATGCAGTTGCAGATTAGAGAGCCTTACTGCCACAAATTAGAGAGCCATGCCCCCACAGATTAGAGAGTTGTGACCCCACAGATTAGAGGGCCGTGTCACCACAGATTAGAGAGCCATGCCCCCACAGATTAGAGAGTTGTGACCCCACAGATTAGAGGGCCGTGCCGCCATAGATTAGAGAGCCGTGCCACCACAGATTAGAGAGCCATGCCGCCATCTGACAGCTTGTTACGATTCTATTAAAAATAGGTAGCATGTAGTAGATATTATGACAGCAATTACTGGGATTATTTCAGTCAATGCAATAAACATAAATTTGTAGAATGTAAAACCTGATTAGTTACTATGAAAATATTGTCATCTTCAGGAGTGCGGAAATGTGAATAAACAAAGTGATGGGGCTATATTTGCATATTAGGCTCAGTGGACATATATAGGCCAAGACTTTATACGATGTATGGGTTTATCACAAACATCATTGATTTACTTTATCTTGTATTATTAATTACATTTTTACCTGATTAGAGTTTTAGTTAATAATAATGATTTTCATACTTCTGGGACAAAATAAAAATGATATGTAACATTCAATACGGAGATACTTAAATTTTCTCAAAAGAAACGGGATTATAAAGCGTATTATTTTCCATTTGATTGTTCAAAGCGATCTCTTAAGGATGATAACAAGGTTCCCCTGAGAGAACTTGGATTCCTCAGAAATCTCTAATGATGTTGATGTTAGCATTTTTTGATAATCATGCACAATCACAAGGAAACAGTATTGTGTAAGTGGAAAGTAATTGAAGGACAACTTAATCATGAAGGGTTTTATTTGATAATATAATTTAAATGAGAACTGTTACAGTAGCTTAATATTTTCTCTTTGGGGGTGTTACCCAAGTGCTAAAACTGACCACATCCCCACTACTATGAGTTCTCTTTTCATACATAGAGGCATTGTCACTGCAAAACAAGAGTAAACCCCCCACAAGTCACCCAATTTTGGAAACTAGACCACCCAAGGAGCTAATCTACATGTGTGAGGAGCACTTTGAACCCCCAAGTGTTTCACTAAAGTTTATAACGCAGAGCCATGGAAATAAAAAAATCATTTTTTTTCCACAAAAATGACATTTCAGCCCCCAATTTTTTATTTTCACAAAGATAACAGGAGAAATTGGACCCCAAAAGTTGTTGTGCAATTTGTCCTGAGTACGCTGATACCCCATATGTGGGGGGAACCACTGTCTGGGCGCATGGCAGAGCTTGGAAGGGAAGGAATGCCGTTTTGGAAAGCAGACTTTGATGGTATGGTCTGCGGGTGTAATGTTGCATCTGCAAAGCCCCTGATGTGCCCAAACAGTAGAAATCCCTCAGAAGTGACCCCATTTTGGAAACTAGGAGCCCAAGGAACTTATCTAGATGTGTTTTGAGAACTTTGAACCCCAAGTGTTTCATTCAAGTTTATAACGCAAAGCCGAGAAAATAAAAAATCATTTTTTTTTTCACAAAAATTCTTTTTTATCCCCCTTTTTTATTTTCACAAGGGTAACAGGAGTAATTAGACCCCAAAAGTTGTTTCCAATTTTTCCTAAGTACTCTGGTACCACATATCTGGGATAAATGTACTGTTTAGGCACACTTTGGGGCTCAGAAGGTAAGTAGAGATTTTTTGTGATGCAGACTTTAAAGGAATGGTTTGCGGGTGTCATGTTGCGTTTGTAGAGCCCCTGATGTGCCTAAACAGTAGAAACCCCCATAAGTGACCTCATTTTGGAAACTAGACCCCCAAAGAACTTATCTAGATGGATTGTGAGAACCTTGAACACCCAAGTGTTTCATTAAAAATTATAATGCAGAGCCAGGAAAATAAAAAAAATCATTTTTTTTCACAAAAATGATTATTTAGCCGCCAATTTTTATTTTCACAAGTGTAACAGGAGAAATCGGACCCCAATTTGTCATGAATATGCCGATATCCCATATGTGGGAGTAAACCACTGTTTAGGCTCATGGCAGAGCTCAGAAGGTAAGGAGCACCATTTTCCTTTTTCAACGCAGAATTGGCTGGAATTGAGATTGGATGCTATGTCACGTTTGGAGAGCCCTGATATGTCAAACAGTGGAAACCCTACAATTCTACCTCCAACCCTAACCCCAACACACCCGTAGCCCTAATCCCAACCCTAATCATAACCCTAACCACAACCCTAACCCCAACACACCCTATCTATCACAGTGTTCAAAATAAACCACTAGTAAAAATCTTCTATTGCAGCCGGGTGCCAGATGGCAGATCTCTGCCGTTGCACTGGGTATGCGCCCATGATTTTATTCTTGGAATAAGACTCTGGCAGCCGATGGGGGAAGCAGGAGGGCCCAGAGACACCGGGATGTACCGGGGGATTGGGGTCTCTATTTCTCTCTCCTCTGATGTGCGATCACATCAGTGGAGAGAGAAATTAAATGAGAAATTGGACTTTTTTTGAGGTCGCCGTTATACCATTAATAACCCCTGGCAGCCAAGACCCCAGAGAAATTCTGACTCTGGGGGCGCTATAACCTTAAACCTCAGCGCCATTAATTAACAGCGCTATGGTTTATTTATCCTTAACTGTTGCCGTTTGAAGGCATATCGGCGGTCATTAAGTGGTTAAAGAACTGTCCCTTTTTACTTATGTTTGCTTGTCAGAAACTGCTTACTAGTATTCAGCTCTGCTGACACTAATTTTAAAGCTCTTACTGACAGTAAAAGAGTTCCCACTTAAGAAAATCTATATGAAAATACCAGGTCTGACCAAAATATTCAGCAATTTTTCTCCCATTGACTCTAATGATGTTCGGATGTGTTTGATGAATATTGCAAAAACAATATTCGAGTCAGATTTTACTCAGATTTGAATCCAAACAAATTCACTCATCTCTACTCCTAACTACCAGGATACAAATACCGCAGTTTCTGTTAAGACAAAAGATTCAATGGACTGCCATCCATTATCTAACCATCAGCAATAGTATCCTATTTTGTAAAGTCTAATGACAAGAGGAACAAAGTGCTATTAAAATAGAGAAATAACCTCTCCAACATGTTTCACCCTTACAGGCTTCCTCAGGGTAATGAGGCAAATTTGATGCATTCTAGCTTATGATTTGCACTAGTTACTCTTAGTTTTATTTGACAGTTAAAAGTTATGTTTTATTTTGGATTGGTTAAAATGAGATTTTTTTTACTTATGACTATTGAAAATGTCAAAGTTGGGCATATCCTTTTATGTTTGGGAATGTGCACTCTGTCAATCTAACACCTCATCAGAGCTAAGTCAAAAATTTGAACATTGCTCCACTAAGCTCTGCAATATTTGAGTTTCTCCTCTACTCTCATGCAAAGTAAATGAGTCCAATGAGATGCAAATAGCATAGACGCACAATGAAAATGGTTTAGCACCTGACACCAAGGAAGCTAAGATGTATAGCTGTAGAACATGTGAAGTATTCAAATATCTACAGGCCAAAAAGGAAATGGTTTTCTAATGTTACCTAGATAGTTACTCTGCAAACCATCATCTGGAAACTTAAACTGGCCATACAAATTAAAATTAAGATAAAGTTGCCCAACACCTCTAATTTTTCAAATGTGAAGATATTATGGCACTAATTTATAGGTATTATAGGTCCTCATCTTGCACTTATTATTGCTGCTTTCCATACATACTGCACTCACCTTCTATTCTAAGTATGTCTGCTATTAGACCAAACAATAAAATCTCTATGATTTGTAACATGCCGCTCTGTCATCTGTCATTGTGACAATAGGAGGGCAGGGAAGTCTCTGCTGAAGGCAGTACTAAGGCTACGTTCACATTAACATTCAGGGGCTCTGCGGAGGGATGTGTACTTCCTCCGTTAAGCCCCACCTACTTCTGCATACGTCCTGCGTACCTTTCTTTAACATTGGGTACGCAGGACATGCGGATGTATGCGGATGCATCATTTTGACATGCCCGCTGATCGCATGGGAATGCAATAAGTTGCGTTTTGTGCAGGCGGCGGGTGCGTCAAAACGACGCATCCGCATACATCCGCATGTCCTGCGTACCCAATGTGAAAGATAGGTACGCAGGACGCCTGCAGAAGTATGAGGAAGTAGGCGGGGCTTAACAGAGGAAGTAGGCAGCCCTCCACAGAGCCCCCAAGCACTAATGTGAACCTGGCCTAACAAGTTCAGGAGGTAGAAACCTATCTTATTATTTGGCACAAAAGTATCTACTCTACACATTTATCAAATTAAAGACAAAATTTGCATTCATTTTAATGTCAGCTAACTGTGGTAACACCAGCCAAACATGTCATGTGTATGTGGACCTCTCTACTATCTACCTAGGGATTTCAAAGAAGGGAAGAATCTAACAATTGGATTTCAACATGCTTAATCTTCTTGTTCTTAAGGGAGATAAGCTTCTGTGAGATAAGTCAGCACCAAGCATGTATGTTTATGGAAATGTTGGTAGTGATAGTTTTTGTTTGACCAACAAGTATTTTTTACACATGGCCAGACGAAGAAGACAATACCTATACATGGCTAGTTTTGTTTTAAATTACCTCTTAGGCTGCACTTGATTTTCCAATGATTGTTATAAAAAAATTGGCACAAATAACAATATCTCTGTAAACAAGTAAATATAATTATTATGCTTTTGCTACTGATTTACCATTGTATGGCCATGTCCATTATACCCAAATAGACATGTAGTCTTAACTCCTCTTTTATATGAATGGAAAACATATTTTCTTCTTCATTAGTAATCCTTGACACATAATACTTCTAAAGATTAAAAAGCATTGTGGGAAGACACATACTAAATCAAAAGTTGATTCTTACCTACATTTCCTGTTGTGAGATAAGAATTCTGAAAATCCATCATTCCCATTCCGACAATGTGTATAAAATCTTCAATGACCTGCATCAGTTCTATCGAGCCTGGGTAAATCTAGAATTAAAGATTACAGTGGCAATAGCAGAGAATAGGTTACATAAGCTAGAAAGACATGACCTTAATGCTGAATGTCCAGTAGAGAGCCCCTTATCGGTTTATCAACCTAAAACATGTGGAATTGATAAAATGGCTGTCCATTGAGGGTCAGAAATATGTTATGATAAAACATATATTGAAAATTATAGCCGGGCTCATCCTTATAAGTGTCCTCACAAAAGCAGCTGCAATATTGGAGTTTTGTGAGAAATTGGATGCTGCCATACATCCGATCCATGTATAAACCATAATTACTGGCTTGTTGCATTGACAATTAATTTGAAAAGGATGTGCTAGTCTCTGCAGCTGCACTTCACAGAATGTCATCCATAGCTTCCATAGATAAGCCAACATATCGGAAGAATATAAGAAGCTGCACGGCAAATACTAAGATGCTAAACATACGTTGCACTGATAACACTTGTATCTTTTACTACGGGGTCTCACAAACATGAAAGAATAGAAGGTACAGCGCTGTTAACAGGCATTCTCCCTGTTCTAGTACTACAAAATAATTGTATTGGGATCAACAAAGCAACCATTTCTGCAGCACTCCACATACTTGTTTCCATGACAACTCGGGATGCCTTGCAGCTGACTCATATGCTCAGACAACAGCTTTATACCTTTCTTTGGTACTTTTCAATGATTAGCCATTTCTTTTACTTTACACACATAGCTGTCGAATTAATGTGTAACTTTATCAAAATTTCCCCAAAATGCAAACATATTAGCTTATGGTAATTTTAGCAGTTTCAGTAATTCAATTTTATGGAGTCATGAATCACACGGGCATATTCACAGCTTTTATGACATCCTACACCCTTCAAGAGATGTAATGGTAATAATATAAATTAAGAAATATTTCCAACATATTGAACAAGTCTTCAGAGGAACAGATGCTTAATTGCCATCCAACTAAACAGGCTTTACTGCAGCAAACTAAAAAGGACTGTGGAAGAATTAATTGTCAAATCTATAGAATAATTAAAGAGCGGGTCCAACTTTGGAGGCCTTATAATATGTCAAGGGATTGCGTCATAAGAAATTTTCTAGTATAAATCTATTGCCTAATGTTTTCTGTATGAGCAGATAATAAGAAAGAACAAATGAGGTCAGAACAAATTCCCTATTGCTTCCATTACAACCATCAAAAGGGTCTAATCACAATGAATGAAGAGGAGTTGATGTGTTGGACATCCACATATCATAATAATCCATCTGCTCAATTCATTTTTTACATTGCACTGAAAAAAGTTTCATGGAAAAAAGCAGCATCCCACCTGTGAAAGGAGTTATGTCAGTAATAGAAATATCTAAAGCAAAGGCTTTTAACAGAGCATCCTAACAATGTATCAATGGAAAAATAGATTTTATCTGAAATGATGTATCTGTCTATTATATAATTTTACCATCATTTCACTTAGTTTGATTATTAAATTATAAATTAACAATGATAGCTTCTTTAACGTAGGATTATGGCTGTCATATTAGGTCATATACCATGTTTCCCCAAAAATAAGACAGGGTCTCGGATTATGTTTTGCTCCAAAAAAAGGGTTAGAGGTTATTTTAAGAAGATATCTTATTTCTTATTTGCATGAACAACAATTTGCATTTATTCTTGAACCAAAAAAAATCAACATTTATTCAAATCTCTTCACTGGCTCCCATTCCCTCAGCGTATCCAGTTCAAATTACTAATTCTGACCTACAAAGCCATCTATAACCTGTCTCCCCCATATGTCTCTGAACTAATCTCCCGATACCTTCCCTCACGTAATCTCCGGTCCTCCCAAGACCTCCTTCTCTCCTCCACACTTATTCGCTCCTCACCCAACCGCCTCCAAGACTTCTCCCGAATAGCCCCTATTCTCTGGAATTCTTTGCCCCAACAAGTCCGACTATCAACCACATTTGGATCCTTCAGACGGAAACTGAAAACCCACCTCTTCAAGAAAGCCTACAGCCTGCAATGACCCCGCTACCTCCTTCTCTTTCACCACTACCGGTGATATCACCTCAACCAACACCGGAACTGCTGCAACCCACCAACCTACTGTCTCCTTCACCACCATCCTGTAGCATGTAAGCCCGAAAGGGCAGGGTTTTCTCTCCCCTCTGTATCAGTCTGTCATTGTTACTGTAAGTGATATCTGTAATTTGTATGTAACCCCTTCTCATGTACAGCACCATGGAATCAATGGTGCTATATAAATAAATAATAATAATAATAAAAAAATAATATCATCACACGCAAAAACACCCCGCCACACACACTGCACATACATTCACATGTATATACACACACTGCACATATGGTACATACCAGCCACGTTCTTCTAGACTCCATCAGTTAAAGGACCTCTGGTGACATCATTGTCACATGACCGTGATATCACCAAAGATCCATTAGCAGTCTTAAGTTCGGAATATAAATATCTGAAGCCCCTAAGATAGTGGAGGCACTGGGCAATTACCCATTTTTTCATGACCTGTTAACAACGGCTCTGACTGTAACTAGAGATTATTTTTGGAGTAGAGATTACATTTCAAGCCTACTAGAAAAATACTGTAAAATAATGCTAGGTCTTATTTTCGGAGAAACACGATATATGCCAAAGAAAACTATCATGAATTTGGACTTCCTTCTCCCTAATGTGACAGACTCAGTGCATCCATTCTAAAAAGGACTGAGCTTATTTATTAAACTAATTGGTAGTTAGATTGTAAAAGTCAAGATGAAACATGCATCCCGGACTGCAAATGGATATTCCATCATTGAGAAGATCAATTAAATCTTTTTTTGTAAATGAGGTTGCAAGTGTTTCAAGGACTGGCCAATTCTCAGCAAGATTACTGATCCTCAGCTTAATTCCCAGCATATCATCTTCTCCATGGGCTGGATTAACATCTGTTCAGCGCTGGTGATAACAGTGGTGTAACAATACTGTACGTACAGATGTGAATCAAGTCCATGGGAGTGGTGATAGGCAGGAAATAATGCAGAAGATTACCTCCTCTAGTAAATTTGTAGCTTCTAATTACAGTGGGGAAAATAAGCATTTGATCCCTTGCTGATTTTGTAAGTTTGCACACTGACAAAGACATGAACAAAAAGGGTTAACCAGCTCACCTGTCTTGGCTGGTGTAGCATAGGAAGCACGGACACCGTGTAGTCCCACGTGCAAACATCAAAAAATGAGGATTCCAGCTTCCATATAAAATAGAAGTTTATTCAAGCATAAAATTGAAGCTCCAGACAAAACGCATCAGTGCAGAGTAAGAGGCAGAAGCAACGCGTTTCGAACAGACCGCTGTTCTTTTTCTTACTCTGCACTGATGCGTTTTGTCTGGAGCTTCAATTTTATGCTTGAATAAGCTTCTATTTTATATGGAAGCTGGAATCCTCTTTTTTTGAAAGACATGAACAGTCTATAATTTTAAGGGTAGGTTAATTTTAACATTGAGAGATAGAATATCAAAAATAAAATCCAGAAAATCACATTGTATAACGTATATAAATTTATACTCTCAGATCTACCTCTCTGGCCCAGATGTCACCTCTCTGCTGTCCAGAATCCCGGAGTGTCTATCAGCCATATCCTCCTTTTCACCTCTTGCTTCCTAAAACTCAACATAGACAAAACTGAACTCATTAGCTTTCTTCCATCTCACGTATCTTCCCTACTTGATCTATCTATTATGGTAAACGGCATCATGCTCTCTCCCGCACCTGAAATCCGCTGCCTCAGAGTAACTCCCGACTCTGCCCTGTCCTTCAAACCACATGTCCAAACTCTTGCCACCTCCTGTCGCCTCCAACTCAAAAATATTTCCAGAATCGTCCCTTCCTCAGTCCTCAATCTACTAAAACTCTTACATGCCCTCATCATCTCCCGCCATGACTACTACAACACTCTCCTCTGTGGCCTCCCTGCCAACTCTCTTGCACCACTCCAGTCTGTCCTCAATTCTGCTGCCCGACTAATCCACCTCTCCTCACTACTCCCCTGTCTCACCTCTCTGCAAATCCCTCCATTGGCTCCCAATTCCCCAATGAATCCAATTCAAACTACTAACACTGACCTACAAAGCCATCCACAACCTTTTTCCTCCCTACATCTCTGAACTAATCTCCCAATATCTTCCCTCACGTAATCTTCGATCCTCCCAAGACATCCTACTCTCCTCCACACTTATTCTTTCCTCACACAACCGCCTCCAAGATTTCTCCTGAATATCCCCTATCCTCTGGAATACCATGCCTCAACACGTCCGATTATCCACCACCCTCGGATCCTTCAAACGGAACCTGAAAACCCATCTTTTCAGGAAAGCTTACAGCCTGCAATAACCATTCTGCCGCCTCACCACCACCTGAGCTTCCCCCACCCCCACCTTGGAGGCATCCACCTCCACCACAAATGGTTTGGACGGATCTGGCTGTACCAACACAGGAGCAGACATAAAACATTTTTTCAGAGTCGCAAAGGCCTCTTTTGTGAGTGAGGACCAATTTCTCACATCCGCACCTTTGCATGTTAGATCCATGAGTGGTTTGACCACCTGCGAAAACCCCCGGATAAATTTGCGGTAATAATTGGCGAACCCCAAGAAGCGCTGAAGACCCTTAAGATCTCGGGGTTGCACCCAATCCGCAATGGCCTGCACCTTCTTGGGGTCCATGTGAAAACCCTCACAAGATACAATTAATCCAAAAAAAGACAATTCTTGAACACAAAATACACATTTCTCCAATTTCGCATACAGATGATTTTCTCTCAGTCTTTGGAGAACAGTTCGTACATGTTCCAGATGAGAATGCCTGTTGGAGGAGTATATCAAAATATCATCTAAGTAGATAACGACAAAACAACCAATGAGATCCGAGAATACCACGTTGATGAAATTCTGAAATATGGTGGGGGCATTGGTAAGACCAAACGGCATGACTAAATTTTCCAACAGTCCCTCGGACGTAAGGAACGCAGTTTTCCATTCATCCCCCTCCCGGACCCTTATCAAATTATATGCCCCCCGAAGATCCAGTTTAGAAAACCACTTTGCCCCTGATAGTTGGTTACACAAATCGGGAATCAACGGAAGGGGGTACGTATTCCATACAGTAATCTGATTAAGCTCCCGAAAATCGAGACAGGGACGTAACCCGCCATCTTTTTTTTTTTTACAAAAAAGAAACCTGCTGCCACAGGTGAGACTGAAGGACGTATGTGTTCCTTGCGCAGACTTTCAGCAATGTACTCCTTCATAGCCAAGCGCTCAGGGCCGGATAAATTAAACAGATGGGCTTTAGGTAATTTAGCCCCCGGGACCAGCTCTATAGCGCAGTCAAAGTGTCTATGTGGTGGTAACGTCTCGGCCTCGCTTTCAGAGAATACATCTTAGAAGTCCTTCAGGCATTCCGGAATACCTTCCAGCTCCACAGATGATACAGACACTGATTTAACAGGTTCAACCAGCAGTGCGGATTTATCACACAACTTAAAATCATTAAGCCCCCATTGAACAATCTCCCCCATTTTCCAGTTAATAACTGGGTTATGGCATTGTAACCAGGGCATGCCCAACACCAACCCTGCAGGTAGATTGTCCAGAACCAAACAACTTAGGTTTTCCACATGAGTAGCGCCCACTCTGAGCAAAAACAAGTCAAACATAAAGACAATTCCCTCCTTAGTGAGGGGAGAGGAGTCAATGGCCACCACCTTGATCGGAACCTTGAGCCTAACTGTCCCTATCTTGCAGCGTGTGACCAATTGGGAGTCAATGAGCTTAATCAATGATCCACAGTCCATGAAGGCTGTAGAGCAAAAAGAACAACATCCACCAACAGTTCCACATGCAGTAACACTTTAGAAAACGAGGAAAAGGGTACCTGAGGGTCTGAGTAGTCTCCCCGCCGACTACCCAGACCTAGTCATTTCCCGCCGACCGGGTCGAAGACGGGCAATCAGGACACTCCCTTTTCCAATGTCCCGTTTTACTGCAGTAAAAGCATAACTGCTTGTCCTTCCGGCGTTTCCTCTCCGTATCCTTCAGGGAGAGAGCGCCTATGTCCATGAGCTCAGGGGCAGTCTCTTTTCCACTGGGGAACAATGGGGTCTCCACCTGCATCACCCCTCTGGCCCGCAGCCTGCGGTCCATCCGGACGGCCTGGGACATGGCGTCCTCAAGAGAATTAGGTGGGGGATGTAACGCCAAGGCATCCTGCAGCCGCTCGGACAAGTCTCTGCAAAAGAGTCCTCGGAGTGCGGCGTCGTCCCAAGAAATCTCTGCAGCCCAGCGGTGGAATTCAGTACAAAACCACTCAGCCGAGTGTTTCCCCTGACAGACACTCATCACCAAGTCCTCTGCCCATCGCACTCGGTCAGGCTCATCATAAATGTGCCCGAGGGCCTCAAAGAATGCATTCACAGACTCTCTCTTAGGGGCAGTGGGAGGAAGGGAGAAAGCCCAAGCTTGTGGGGACCCTCTTAATAAAGACATAATGACCCCTACCTTCTGGTTTTCACCCCCAGAGGAACGTGGTCTCAAACTAAAAAAAGTTTGCACCCCTCCATGAAGACCCTGAACTCCTTTTTGTTCCCAGAAAAAAAAGTCAGGCAGTTTAACTGGTGGTTCCGGGGACACCAGGACAACATCCCTTGCCCCCACCCCCAGAGACCCAGCAGATAAAGCCCCTCGCACTGTCTCAGAAATCTGCTGCTGAGAATGAGCCAGAACTTGCTGCTCTAGAGATAAACCCTGAAACATCTGAATCAGATTTTTCATCTGGTCAGCCAGAGACTGTATGGGATCCATAACTCTCTGCACAAAAACCCCCAAAAACTTAACGGTCAGTTATAATGTCAGGATCCTGCCAGCGCCGGCATGCAGCCTCTGCTGAGCAGGGACTCACCCATACTGTAGGGGGGCCCGGGGTCAGGTACAGCCAGAAAGTACAGATACACAGGACCTGTAGATGCTGAAGTTTAGCAAGCAGTGAAGGACATACGGTCTTGTGACTGCAAGGGGGCGGGGCTTAGCGTCCTGCTTTCAGAGATGGCAGGACACTATACAGAAATACTCAGAGTCAGGCAAAATGGAGGTCATACACAGAGGTAGCAGTAAAGTACCAGGGATGAGACAGAACGGATAGTCGGGGCCAAGCAGGGGTCAAAACCAAACAGACATAGAAGGTACCAAGCAGAATCCAACAAGCAATATCCAGAGAACAGACCGAGTCGTACACAGAGTATCAGATAAACAAGAACACAGCACAAACACACTCAGGGGTCACCACACAATGCCAAGGGCGAAAGTATAACTGACGGGGGAAGGGAGCTTCCTGGGGCAATAAGAAGCTTTCCCAGAAGGCCTCTTTCACACTTCCGTTTTTTACAATCAGTCACAATCCGCCAGGTTTTGAAAAAAAACGGATCCTCAAATTTTTTTTGAGGATCCGTTTTTTTCCCATTGACTTGCATTAATGGCGGATTGTGACGGATTGCTGTCCGTTGCATCTGTTTTTTGTGAGGATCCGCCAAAAGTTGCTGTCCGTCACCATCCTCAAAAATTTCAAAACGGAGCTTGTAACGTTTTTTTCTCTGGCGGATCCTGCAAACACTGATTTAACCCGAATTTCTTTCTGGGTGCCGGACAAAAAAAAAAAAAATCTCTCTCTCTCTCTCTCTCTCTCTCTCTCTCTCTCTCTCTCTCCTTCCCGGCCAGCGATTCCTTTAAATTTCTTCATTTTCAGGATCCGTCTGAAAACGGATCTTGTGCCATCCGTTCACATCAGTTGAGAACGGATCCGCTTGTCCGCCTTTTTGGCGGATTATAACTGATGCAAAAAACTGAAGTGTGAAAGAGGCCGAACCAATGAGAGGCCACCATAATAAGTCCCAGGTGTGCAGGTAAGAGTTTGCACTGAGATTAAACCATTAACCCCAGAATTGCCGGTCCATCAGCACTGGTATCATGACAATAGAGACTTAGATTTAGAGTCAGCGACAGCCAGTGGCAAGCTGCAAGCCACATTAGCATCCTCCACAGTGCTAGCATCTGACAGTGCATTTGCAACCGGGCATTGTCGATTAACAGCAGTGTCTCTCCCCACGCTGCAGTTTGCAGCTCCTCTTGGCATCCGCAGGAGCGATGCTGCACACACGGTAGGTCTAGATGGACACTGACCCTCTGCCAAGGGCCCCGCTCCTGTGACCATATTCTGTGCGTGCACTTCTCTGACCTGTAATGTTAACAGGCTCAGCATTTTGTGCTTATCATTTAGGTGTCTCTGTGAATATAACAGTGATCGCTCAGAGCACCCGGGTGACGTTCAACCCGCGTGCGTTATACCGCCATATTGTATGTCCACCATTATCTAGCAGCAGTGTTAACACCTTCTGCACGGTGGACCCCAGGTGGCAAACGCACGTTACGTTATT
Organism: Dendrobates tinctorius; assembly: GCF_039654945.1. Taxonomy (NCBI): domain Eukaryota; kingdom Metazoa; phylum Chordata; class Amphibia; order Anura; family Dendrobatidae; genus Dendrobates; species Dendrobates tinctorius. The sequence goes on from NW_027361692.1 coordinate 18,460,385, forward strand.
TTTTATTTAGTGCATTCCGCCGTCCCTAACACCCTTATAGGCAAGCCCAGCATTCAGAAGTTTTTTTGTAGTTGATGATGAGGTTTGCGCACATGTCAAGAGGAATTTTGGTCCACTCCGCTTTGCAGATTATCTCTAAATCATTAAGATTTTGAGGCTATCACTTGGCAACTCGGAGCTTCAACTCCCTCCATAAGTTTTCTATGGGATAAAGGTCTGAAGACTGGCTAGGCCACGCCATGACCTTAATTTGCTTCTTTTTGAGCCACTCCTTTGTTGCCTTGGCTGTGTGTTTTGGGACATTGTTTTGCTGGAAGACCCAGCCACAACCCATTTTTAATGTCCTGGTGGTGGGAAGGAGGTTGTTACTCAGGATTTTACGGTATATGGCTCCGTCCATTCTCCCATTGATGCAGTGAAGTAGTCCTGTGCCCTTAGCAGAGAAACACCCACAAAACATAATGTTTCCACCTCCATGCTTGACAGTAGGGATGGTATTCTTTGGGTCATAGGCATCATTTCTCTTTCTCCAAACACGGCAATTTGAGCTAATGCCAAAGATCTCAATTTTTGTCTCATCTGATCACAGCACCTTCTCCCAATCACTCTCAGAATCATACAGGTGTTCATTGGCAAACCTCAGATGGGCCTGCACATGAGCCTTCTAGGGCAGGGGGAGCTTGCGGACACTGCAGGATTTTAGACCTTTATCGCGTAATGTGTTATCAATGGTCTACTTGGTAACTGTGGTCCCAGCTCCCTTGAGATAATTAACAAGTTCCCCCATGTAGTTTTAAAATTATCACTCACCTTCCTCATGATCAAGGATACCCCATAAATTGAGATTTTGCATGGTGCCCAAGATCGATGTTGACTGACAATCATTTTGTGTTACTTCCATTTTCTTACCATTGCACCAACAGTTGTCTCCTTCTCACCCAGCACCTTACGTATGGTTTTGTAGCCCATTCTAGCTTTGTGCAGGTTTATGATCTTGCCCCTGACATCCAAAGAAAGCTCTGACTATGTAAGACAGCTGGCTTTAATGTAGGTAATGAGTTGATTAAGAGCATCTAACTGGTCTGTAGGAGCCAGAACTCTTAATGATTGGTAGGGGATAAAATACTTATTTCTCACTGTAAAATGCAAATACATTTATATAATTATTTTTGATAGTCTATCTCTCAATGTTAAAATTAGCCTATCCTTAATATTATAGACTGTTCATGTCTTTGTCAGTGGACAAACTTACAAAATCAGCAAGGGATCAAATACTTATTTGCCCCACTGTATGTAGAGATTTAAAATTGATATTCATCCATTTAAACATTAGAAATAAGAGAATTTATTTAAAAAGAAGTGAATTCTCCTCAAATTTTATTAAAACTTCATATTCTCCTGAATCTGAAATTTTTGCAATTCAGCGAAATAGAAACAAATAGGCAGCCATTTTTCAGAATTGTGGAGGACTGAGAAAGAGTTAAAAAAGTATTAGTTACCTCAGTAATCACCTGTCCCATTGCTTCTGCTGCCCACTGCCCATAAGACTAACCTCTACTGCCTGATATTTCCGGATGCACATGATACTCATCATTTTTATTTATCATCAGTGCTTCCAGAACTGAGTATACCCCAGATGTCATGGTGTACAAAGATGGCTGAAGAGTTTAATACAGCAGGTGAAATGTCAGAAAGAAGATCTCAGATTATGTGAAGGACTGGTCAGTGAAGACAAAGGGCAGTCAGGAAAGTGGTGAACTTGAGCATTAATATTGTGTGTATTTTTTTGCGGTTATTATGTTATGGATATTGAGCGACATCACAGGGCAAACATATCTAGGGGTACACATAGATCCAAAAGCATGTAAGAGTATTTTGTCTGTCAGCAAAATGCGGATTTTAATTGTTTTACATTTATGGAATTACATTTTAAGATTTTATCTATTTTTTTGGATGTGCTGATCAACTTTATTTTTCTTGGACATATGTTTATTTCTTGTCAGTGGAAGAAAAAAGGTACTACTATTGCTGCAACCCACTAAATTACCACTTTTACTATGGGGAACATTAGCACTGTAGGGACACAAGGGAGACATAATTGTGTAAGAGGCAGAAAGAGACAGTTTACTGATTGGAGCTCAATGGCAACATTTTTTACTGTATTGGGACATGTAAAAGAAAAATTAATATTATGGGGTGGTCACAAAATAAAAGGTGGGAATTTCTATGTTTGAGGCAAAGAATTGGTCATTATTTTGTATTGGGCGTAAATAGGGCATTATTGCTAAGTAGAGACCTAAAGGGGACACTCTAAGGCTGCGTTCACACGTCGCGGTTTTTTCGCGTTTTCACGGTGGTTTTTAACGCACGAATTTGCTGTGAAAACACAAAAAAACAGCATCCTATGCAATCCTATGGGATTCTGCAATGCTGTGCTAATGCTGCGGAGTTTCCCGCTGTTGTGGAAATTTGATTGATATAGATATATATCTCTGTGTGTGCTGCAGCCTGTCCTAATTAGAACAGAGTCTTATTGAGCGCTCAAGGAAAAGAAGAAGCCAAACACCTTGCTAGCAACAACTCATTCCAGCAGAACTCTGCTAGCTTATTGTACATACATATATTTATAGATGCATGTAGAAAAGGGTGGTTACCCCATTAACATAAGGCTGAACTTCTTATCTAATTGGTTGGTTTAAATACATGAACATATATGGCAGTGTCCGGCATGAGGGTGACTTAAACATCATATGATTTACTGTACATTGTTTTGCAAACTCAGCAAAAACCAGACATCAGTTTCAAACATCTGTTGTTACTTCCTCTTCTCGATATCTGGGAAAACACCAAGGAGCTAATCTGGCTTGCACTAGTCTGGGTCATGAGTTAGTTAGGCCATTCTAAACAGTTGATTATAGGTCACATATTAGAGATGTTAGCTGTCATTATATATATATAATACAATACTGATATGTGTATATCAGTATATAAGGATATATGCAAGTGAGATCTATATGAAATATATATTTCCATCACACTGTGGTGGAATGACATCGCGGAAAAATACACAGCATGCTCATTATTTTGCAGAATCGCGCCAATTCCGCCCACATAGGAATGCATTGTTCTGCTTACTTTCCGCATGTGGCTGTGCCCACCATGCAAAAAGTAAGCAGAACATTTGCGGATGGTACCCACGGTTCGGAGGAGAGGAGAATGTCCTCCAGGCTGTGGGTAGCATATCCCTGTACAAAATAGAATAAAAAATAAAAAATTGGGTTATATTCACCTTCTGTCGTCCTGCGCAGCATCCCCAGTCTTTAGTGATATACGCGGCAGCTCTCGTTCCCAGTAATGCATTGCGATAATGACCTTTGCTGATGTCACTGTCTTGGGATGCTGTAGCAGTCTCGCAAGACCGAGACGTCATCAAAGGTCATTGCCGCAATACATCACTGGGAACTTGACCTGCCGGAGCAACACAGAGGCCTGGGAATGCTGCGCGGGACGTCGGAAGGTGAATATAACCCGATTTTTTATTTTTTTAAATATTTTTAACAATAGATCTTTTTACTACTAATGCTGCATAGGCAGCCTCAATAGTAAAAAGTTGGTCACACTAGTTAAACACTATGTTTGACGAGTGTGACCAACCAGTCAATCAGTTCTCCAAGCGATGCTACAGATCGCTTGGAAAGCGCTAGCATTCTGCAAGCTAATTACACTTGCAAATCGCTAGTTTTTCCGCTGGAAAATTGCGGGAATTTAAAATGCGATTTTACCACGGAATGGAATTCCAGAATTCTCGCGGTAACTTCCGCGGGAGTTCCGCTACATGTGAACCCAGCCTTACTGTGTGGGGAGGCACTTAATGCTGCACTATTTGCACTTATGTGACACACAAATATGAGTACAAATGAATGGTATTAGTGCTGTTTGGGGCACAATGAATGAAAAGTTTTCACAAAAAGTGGTGATGTGGTGGAGAGGATACTGAGAAAGTCGAGCTAAAAGTGTTTGTATGACACATTGCACAAATTATTCTTGAATTCCCTGAATTATCTGTACTATAATAATTTTTAGGGGCTACATAGCTCCCAAGTAAAATGAAAAGGGGTCCTGTGGGTTCTGTTGGTTAGAGGAGTTCCCTGGGGGTGGGACAACCAATTTAGTGGTTACTGCTAAGATTAGATCGCTATTTTGATGCCCAAGAGGAACATTATTGTTGTACATTGGCTATATATACAAAAATGCATAATTATACAAGCATGTAGTGTTTGAATAATGATTTCCGTAACCTAGTCATGGAAATAAAACAACATATTTAAATGAATTCAAACCGTTTGCCACTTTTCTTTTGTAAATCTTACATAATTTTAAACAAATGAAAAGAAGGGCAGAATAATTCAAGTCAATTAAATCATTATACATTATACTTGTCTTACCTGTTGTGCATCTTCCCACTTTTCTTTGTTCTCTTCATCCAGGAGGTTGCTAACTATTTGAAAGAAGTTCTGAAAAAAATATATGCCATTATGCTAAAAGTGATAGGCAATTGTACACATTCAGACTAAATATGACTAACATATTTTATAGAAATACTGCACAATACATGACATCTGGAAATCTTTCAGCAGAGTTGATTTACTGTACATATTTCATAGAGTTTGCATTTGACTTCTCACGGTTAAAAATTGCAATTCCTTCCATCCTTTTAGGAATTTGTTTTTATAATGTTCATTGATCAGTAATAATAGCTTAACGATATGATTCTTCAGGTCAATAAAAATATGACAATACTACAATGCTTTTTTGTATTTTATTTTTTTAATACAGTATCTATATTCCTGTCAAAAACAGTGGCAGATCTATCATAATTATCACTTACTACCGAATCTCATAGTGACACTGCAGAATTTGCAGCATTATTAGAAGAACTAGAAGGAATATTAACTAGTCTAGCTTTTTTATTATGTGTGTTATTTTGCTATATTTAGTGTAGATTGCCCCAATCATGAGTTGAAATAAAGACATTTCCAAACCACTCAAATTTCATATTCATATTCGTATCTTGGCCATGCCCATTGCTCTTGCAAACATGCCTATGTCTTCTTTAAAAATGTAGTAGATCTGAATTTGTCACCACACTCTCTTTTGTTAGGCGTCGGGTTCCTGCAACTGCACAGCAGGAATCCAGAGCCTTGCATTCAGTGGTCTCCCATTCTCCACCGACCGCCCAGGAGCCTGCGCAGCAATCCCGGGTTCCAGACGCCCTGCTCAGACCAGCTCTGTGGGTCTGGCTGTCGCTGCCACCTCTGGGCCAGCAATGGCAGTGCAGGCTGCTCAGCAGCAAGCTACTTCAGAGGCTAAGTCCTCAAGTCGCGCTACATTGGAGATCGGGAGTCACATGCTCAGGTCCTTCTCATGATCTGATTGGTCCATCTCAGGGATTTGGAAGCTTCCGGAAGGTCCTGGCTATAAATGGTTTGCATGGCCGCTCGGCCATGCGCTAGTATAGACTCTACTTGCTACATGTGTGAATGATGATGGATGCATGAACCTGCGAATGACTCATTAATACACCCCTCCCTCTGATATTACGTGTGTGGATAGGGACTTAGTCATAGAGTCAGCACCAGTCAGTGGCACACTACAAGCCACAGTGCATATCATCACCTAACTAGCGTCCAACAGTGCGTCCCTCCTGGGCACTGTCGCATAGCGGCTGTGTCAGTCGCTGAGCTGCAGTCTGCAGCACCTGTGGGCATCCGCGGTAACGACGCCGCAAGCACGATAGGTCTAGACGGACTTTGTCCCTCTGCCTTGGGCTCAGCTCCTGTGACCATATACCGTGAGTGCATTTCTCTGAGTCCAAAAGGCTCAGTACTTATGTTTATGTCTAAGGCGTCTCTGTGAAGCTAACAGAGTACGCTCAGTGCACACTGGGTGACGTTCAACCCGTGTGCGATATACCGCCATATTGTGCGTCTGCCATTATATAGCAGTAGTTTAACACCTCTGCATGGTGGACCCTGGGCGGTGAACGCACTTTCTATTATTTTAGATTTAGTGCGTTCTGCCGTCCCTAACACTCTTTGCTGTGTAATGATGACATACTTATTTAGTATTGTAGAAAAGAAGAATGAAATTCTGGCATCCATGCATAAAAGTTCATCAGACTTTATTCCAAAATTCTAAAATTAAAGAGTGCTAGCATGTAAAATACTTCAGTTGTTTCACACCGATCAGGGGCTTCTTTCTGGTCAAGAAGCGCCTGCTCTGTCTCTTCATGCACAGGTTTGTACCTTAACTTCTTTCTTCCTTTCTGCATTATTCTATTCACATTTGCTGAGTACCATTTAAGTGTAAAAGGACATAATATACTGACTTTCCATTATAGTATATAAGTTCTACAAATAATCATCTGCTGATCTTTCCCTCCAGCTCTTCTTCTCTTAGGTCTTCACTCTTTAGGATCTTCAATGCTGACAAAACCTTATACGATGTCATGAAGTTGAAGGAAACAATACATGTCATGATGTTAATAGGCATCATGTTGCTAATAGGTGTCATGTTTTGATGTGGGTAGGATTTCAAGGTTATGATATCAAGTGATATCAGTGTCAGATTCATCAAACAATGACTAGAGAAGAGAAGAGGACAGAATCTAAAGAAAGGGAGTTGATGGAGGACTGGGGTGGGAGTTGCAGTGGGAGTACAAGTGAGGAAGTGAGGTAAGTATTTTTTTTTACATTTTGTACACTTCATGGCTCTAAAATTATGCAGAAAATTGGTAGCTGACCAGGTGCTATATTGATTTAAGTAAATTGAACTACAAAAAATTCTAATTCTGGCAAATATAATTTTTTGGTGAAATTGTGACAAATTCAGTTGGCTTCAAATTGACTTGATCATTTTTAGTCATAATACTTAGAGGCATGTTTGAGAGAGTGTAAAATATAATAGAATTTTCACTATTTCTTGTTAGTGCCTGTTCCCATGATGAGAATATTAGAAAAAATGATTTCTATTCTAAAAATGAATATACTGGAAAGCAAATAATAAATGCTCCCTTTTATTCATATTACCCTAATAAACAATAACAAATGTGAAACCTAATAAATCACTAAATATTTTTGTGTGAAATTTGTGGAATATGTTGGCACTATTATTTTTATAATATTATTTAATTTGAAGTACTACTATAATGCATGGGATAAAGTTGACATTTAGCCATGTGGAAAATGTAATGAGACTGAAAGGTAGACGCATCATTTACCGACTAATATAATGTAACCTGAAGTGCTCTGACATAGAATGACAATTTAGTATATTGCATTTTATTGACTTAACAATGTGTTAACATGAGAGTTGTACATGAATCTAAATGTTGGCATTATGTGAACTTTTTTGTTTGACATTACAGCACAAGACCTTGCTTTTTAGTATTCCCTTCAGAAAGACATTGTTTTCAAGAGCAGAATGCAATCTTATGTTTCATCATGCATTTAGATTACTTTTCCCTCGATAACGCCTTTAACATTTTTGTACATGTGGAATACTGAAAATTTCAAAGAACCGCAAGGCATCTGTTGCACGCTGAGTAAGACACTCTTAAAGGTCTCACAGCAGCTGCCGATTAAGAAAGAACAGTGAATAACATTCAAATGTGTACATGAAGATCAGGCTTTAAATGTTATACTATAAGGGAAAGCTGGCATTACTGACAACGATAGAACTCTGTCTAAGGCCATCTATAGTTCTTCTGCACCTTTCCATCCTTGAAAGGCAGGTAGGCTATCTGAAAGCTTTTCTCATGGCAATTTATCCATGTTTTGATTTAACCCCTTCATGACAGGAGATATTTTCGGTTCTGCACTTTCGTTTTTTGTTCCCCTTCTTCCCAGAGCCATAATTATTTTTCCTTCAATATGGCCATGTGAGGGCTTGTTTTTTGCGGAACGAGTTGTAATTTTGAAAGACACAATTGGTTTTAACATATTGTGTACTAAAAAATGCAATCTCACAGTTGTTTTTTTGCTTTGCTTTTTTACAGGGTTCACTAAATGCTGAAATTGACTTGCCATTACAATTCTCCAGGTCATTATGAGTTCATAGACGTCAAACATGTCTAGGTTCTTTTTTATCTAAATGGTGAAAAAATTCCAAATTTTTTTTAAAAAATAAATTGCGCCATTTTCCAATATCCGTAGCATCTGCATTTTTTGTGATCTCGGGTTGGGTGAGGGTTTATTTTTTGCACACCGAGCTGACATTTTTAATGATACCATTTTGGTGCAGATATGATCTTTTGATCGCTCGTTACTGCATTTTAATGCAATGTTGCGGCAACCAAAAAACTTAATTCTAGAGTTTTAACTTTTTTTCTCACCACACCGTTTAAGGATCAGGTTAATTCTTTTTATTATTGATAGATCAGGCTATTCTGAAGGCGGCGATATCAAATCTATGTATATTTGTTTTATATTGTTTTATTTTAAATGAGGTTAAAGGGGGGTGGTTTGAACTTTTATATTTTTTAATTTTTTTAATATTTTTAAAAACTTTTTTACTTTTTGCATGCTTCAATAGTTTCCATGGGAGACTTGAAACTGCCATAAACCGATCGACTCTGCTGCATACAGGCGATGATCAGTTCGCCTGTATGTAGCTGAATTACTCACTTGTTATGAGCGCCGACCACTGGGCAGTGCTCACGCAAGCTGGCAGTGACAATCATAGAGGTCTCCAGGAGACCTTTGTTTTTCATACCAACCCATCAGTGATCTGCGATCACGTGATGGGATCACTGATGGGCGGATTTCCGGCACAATTGCTGGAAGCGTATGTTAAATGCTGCTGTCAGCATTTGACAGCAGCAATTAATGGGTTAATAGCTGCGGGTTGATTGCAATTTAAAACAGCTGACATGTGCCAGGAAAGATGTGGGCTCACTGCTGAAGCCCACATCAAAGGGAGGGTGTCCGACATCGGTGTACTATTACACCCGATGTCGGAAACGGGAGAAAGGCCCCTATGCACAATGGAAAACTTTTGAGCCAACACTAATGTCTCCTAACTCCCTGATGCACAAGAGCGGTCGACTTGGTGAAGTATTTCTGTGTTCTCTATGAGAGAGCTGGTGCCAGACTCCACAGGAAGTGACCTATCCCGATGTCAACCAAACATAAAGGCCTTTTGAATTTACCAGGTGGGATCCTTCTGTACCTAGACATCATCTGTTAGGTAAGAATCAGGAGGTCTCCATACACATGAGATGGACCATAGCAGGATATTTAGGGGAATAAGCAAAAAATATTTTTAGATCTTGCTGAAAGTTATCTAAAATGTATGGGGACTTTTAGATAACATTTTCAATTGATTTGACCACTGCAGGAGAAATAAATTAATATATGGTGCTTAATGAAATTAATAGTCAGCCTAGTAATAAATAGCTCAGTTGAATCCCCAGGGCAATGCTTTGTCCTGGCTAACAGAATAGGATTCAAGAGTAAGGGATTATCCACTCTGATATCCATATGTGCTTATATTCATAATTCATCATCTGTAAAATGGTGGGTCTCTAGTTCTTTATGAGGATAATTCTTACAAGCTCAATCAACTAAAAAAAGAAGAACAATATTTCTTCAGAGAATAATACTTTTATTCCAGTTTTCTAGCACTTTTATAATGTCATGACATTGACGGTAGTAGCTACTGAGCTACCGCATGCGATAGTCAACATTTCAGTGGTGGATAAAAATGGAGGTTTTCCAGCTAAAGGTGAAATAGAAGCAAGGAATAACAGAAATAGGGTTTGGTACCTTTTATGTCCAATGTTTGCTAATTAAAGCTTAATCAATTACATTTTTTTTTTTAGAAATAAGTAGAAAACAACCAATATAATACAAGAAAACATATTTCACTGTTTGTCAAGCAAGAAATGATTGCTTATGTCTTACCTGTACTCCATCAGATGCAGGGATGTAGCTCGCTCTTTTGAAAGTGTCTGTGACATTTCTAAGGATTTCCACTGAGATCAGAAGATCCCCAGCATAAAAATGCTTCCTCTGAGTCAAATCAAGCAGTGTTTTAGTCACCTGAGACATTCCTTCCCCTGCCAACATTCTTTGTCCCTTGGCAAGATGTTCTTTAATCTGTATCGATCAAATAGATGGCATATATTTAAAATATGACACTTGCAAGATTGAAAACCAGTACATAACATATAGTGCAAAGTTTAGAAACATTGCTCCATCTGTCTTATTTCTACAAATCTTATAAAACCTGCCACTGCGTACAACCATATGTGTTTTTTCTCTAGCATCATTGTTAGAAATAGTCTTTTTTCTAATCTACAGGACTACAGTGAAAATCAGTTTGCTAACACTTGCCCCACACGAGTAAGCAGTCTGTATTCTTAGAAATTATTTTCAAACAAAGGCGAGAGATTATAATAGCTCCAGTTTACAGAAGATTGAAAACTTCAAGTTGTTATAAATGTTGACCTTTGTTATCTGCTCTATAATGACTATGCGCTATTTATGCAATCCTCTCATAAATTAATTTTGTGTTTTAAAATTTTAAAAATTACAAACCCTACAAATAAGGTACCATACCTCAAAAGAGTTATATATATTATGGGCAGCATGGTGGCTCAGTGGTTAGCACTGCTGCCTTGCAGCTGGGATCCTTGGTTCATATCCCACCAAGGACAACATTTGCAAGGAGTTTGTATGTTCTCTCCATGTTTGTGTGGGTTTCCATTGGGTTCTCCAATTTCCTCCCACATTCCAAAGACATACTGATAGGGAATTTAGATTGTGAGCCCCAATGGGGACTGTCTGTAATGCGCTGTGGAATTTATGGCGCTATATAAGTGATAAAAATAAATAAAACAAAATTAGAAATATAAAAAAAAACATATTATATTCAAATATATGTTCACCAGGAAAAAGCAAAACACATAGGTGGAAATATGAGGGTAAGGTTATAGTAAAGTATCAGATCATATAATCAATGATTAATAAATCTTGCAAAATTGTTCAAATGTACGGGTGCTTCTCACAAAATTAGAATATCAACAAAAAGTTAATTTATTTCAGTTCTTTAATACAAAAAGTGAAACTCATATATTAAATAGAGTGTTAGGCGCCGGGATTCTCCCTGGGTACAGGATGGATCCCAAGCCTTGTCTTCTCCTGTGGTCTCGACCACAGTGAATGCTGCTCAGCATAGACGTCAGTCTCAGCGTCTTGCTCAGAATTGGGCTGTGCACTTGGTTACTGCTTCCTCTCCAGGATCAGCTATAGTAACTGGCAAAACTCAGCAGCAAACAGTCACTCCTGAGGCTAAGTCCAGGGTACGCCTTACTGAGCATGCTCGTGAGGTGGCAACATCCAATTGGTGGTCAGTTGTCAGCTACTCAGGTCCTGCGGCGAGTCCGGATTGGTCAGCGAGTAAGGTCCTTTCTGACTGGTCTAGTCTATAAAAAGATCTCTGAGGTGCTTGTTGTGTTGTCTACGGGTATGAGGTACTTGTTACCACCCTGTGTGCATGTATTAGGGCTGGCTTCGTGCCAAGCTTATTCCGACTCCTCTGGACAGAAGTTATATGCATGCTTGCAACTACTGGCACTGCTAGAGCTCTCTGAGTCAGGCAGTGTAGGGTGGGAACTCCCGCTTGAGCCTAGCACCTGCACTGGGTGATTCATTCGCATGTGCACGTTACACAAACTGTGTGACAGGGCAGACTCAATCACCAGCATAATGAGGGTAAGTTATAGAGACCCCCAACTAGCGTAATTACTACTGTGCACCTGTGACATCTAACAGGGCACAGCTTAAAGTGCCTTCAGTTTCTTTGCACTCTGTTCACACTGAGTGACCTTTAACTCGGTGTGTCTATGGTGCCTGTTCGCAGCTTCGCACTGCCATTGTTTCTTAGCTGCGGTTTCCACATTACTGCACGGTGGACCCCTGGTGCGATCATACCTTATCTTAAGTTATATTTGGTGCGATCTGCAAACCCTAACATAGAGTCATGACAAACAGAGTGATCTATTTTAAGTGTTTATTTCTGTTAATGTTGATGATCATGGCTTACAGCCAATGAAAACCCAAAAGTCACTATCTCGGTAAATTAGAATACTTTATATCACCAGCTTGAAAAATTATTTTAAAATCCGAAATATTGGCCTACTGAAATGTATGTTCAGTAAATGCACTCAATACTTGGTCAGGACTTCTTTTGCATCAATTAATGCATCAATGCAGTGTGGCATGGAAGTGATCAGCCTGTGGCACTGCTGAGGTGTTATGGAAGCCTAGGTTGCTTTGATAGCAGCCTTCAGCTCGTCTGCATTGTTGGATCTGGTGTCTCATTTTCCTCTTGCCAAAACCTCATAGATTTTTTATGGGGTTAAGGTCAGACAAGTTTTCTGGCCAATCTAGCACAGTGATACTGTTGTTTTAAAACCAGGTATTGGTACTTTTGGCAGTGTGGACAGGTGCCAAATCCTGCTGGAGAATGAAATTTCCACCTCTAAAATGCATGTCGGCAGAGGAAAACATGAAGTGCTCCAAAATTTACTGTTTGATGGCTGTGCTGACTTTGGTCTTGACAAAACATAGTGGACCTACACCAGTAGATGACATGGCTCCCCAAACCATCACTGATTGTGGAAACTTCACATTAGAACTTAAGCAGCTTGGATTATGTGCCTCTCCACTCTTCCTCAAGACTATGGGACCTTGCTTTCCAAATGAAATGCAACATGTAGTTTTGTCATGATGCCCGTCCTGTGTGATGCGACCCGCAGGCCGGTAACTGAAACAACAAGATGCGGCACGTGATACGGTCCTGTGTGATGCGGCCCGCAGGCCGGTATCTAAAACAACAAGACACGGGGAAAGGGGAAACAGTTACAATGGTGGGCCCTGTGACAGGGAAAGGGGATGTGGAGACTTCCTGCACTCCCCTGAGTCAGTGTCCCTAACGCTCCTAACGTTCTCTATGCCGGTTCCACACCAGGTGCCGCTCAGGATACCTGTCGCCCTAGCACACTCTGCACCTATCCCTTTATAGGGAGCTGGGTGGCGCAGGCACTGACCCCACCGCTGTACTAATACACACTAAGGGAAAACACAAACAGGGAAACACCACTTAGCTTCACTCTGTTGCGTTTGCTCCTGGCAACAGAGTCCACCCCCAGAAAGCAGCTCTCCTCCTGAATAGCTGCCACCAAGCTCTGTCAGAGCGACAAGGAAATTCCCTTTGACTCCTTCCACACCAGGGCTAAGACAGTGCTGCAAGGAACGCTTTCCAGCTCCTTCCTCCACCAAGAATGGTTGAAATGAACACTATCACCAACCCTGATTGCAACACCTGTGACTCTTTTATAGGTAAGAGCCAGCAATCACACCTGCTTCATAATAATGTGCACTTAACTAAAGAAACAAGAGTGCAATGACGCTCACCACCACCGGGGCAAACTTAGAACAAAAGACACCACAGTGCAATAATGCTAATGGCCACCGGGGGCCAAAAAGCCAAACCTAAGCACAGAAAAAAAAGGTTACCTGTGCCTTATATCAGTCCTGATCCAGCATGGATCATGACAAGTTTCATCTGAAAATAATACCGTGGACCACTGAGCAACAGTCCAATTCTTTTCCTTCTTGGCCCAGGCAACACAATTCTGGCATTGTCTATTGGTCATGAGAGTCTTCTCACACGGAATGTGACACTTGTAGCCCATGTCCTGGATACATCTGTGTGTGGTGGATCTTGAAGCAATGACTCTAGCAGCAGTCCACTCCTTGTGAATCTCCCCCAAATTTTTGAATGGCCTTTTCTTAACAATCCTTTCAAGGCTGGTTGCTTGTGCACCTTTTTCTACTACACTTTTTCCTTTGACTGAACTTTCCATTAATATGCTTGGATACAGCAATCTGTAAACAACCAGCTTCTTTAGCAATTACCTTTTGTGGCTTACCCTCCTCGTGGAGTGTGTAAATGACCACCTTCTGGACATCTGTCAAGTCAGCAGTCTTCCCAGTGATTGTGGAGTCTACTGAAGCTACATAAAGGACCTCTTTAAATGCTTAAGGGCATGTCACACTAAGAGATATCGCTAGCAATATCGCTATAACTAGTGACGTTATAGCGATATTGCTAGCGATATCTCTGTGTCTGATACTTACCTACAACCGGCTCCCCCGCTGGTTATCACTGATCGCGCGAGAACGTTCAGGACTGTTTCTCGTCGTCAGCTTCCTGTGGCGCTTCCTGCTGTGAGGACGAGCGACGCGTGGAGCCGGGCGGGAGGACGCAGGATCGCCTAGTGTGACAGGTAAGTAGCGACCCCCGTCCCCAGCGATGTCGCTGGTGAGATCTGCCTGTGTGGCAGCTCACTAGCGACCACTTAGCGATGTACCAGCGATCCTGACCGCGTCATATCGCTGGTCGGGATCGCTGGTACATCGCTAAGTGTGACAGTACCTTTAGGAAGCCTTTGAAGGTGTTTTTTGATAATTATTCTAATTTACTGAGATAATGACTTTTGAGTTTTCATTGGCTGTAAGCCATAATCATCAACATTAACAGAAATAAACACTTGAAATAGATCACTGTTTGTAATGACTATAATATGAGTTTTCCTTTTTGTGCTGAAGAACTGAAATAAATTAACTTTTTGATGATATTGTAATTTTGTGAGAAGCACCTGAGCAATCAAGATGGTAAATTTATCTTTTTGCAGTACATGTGCATTTCTGTACATCTATGCATGACAATATATAAGACAAAGCTTGATCATTAGTATGATTAAAGGGAACCTATCATCAGTTTTGTCACATATCAACTGCAACTATCGCCTTATTCAGAGCCTCTGTTATATTCCATAAATAGACATACAGTATACCCCCCTGACTCCCCTGTATACACCCCAAAAAACAGTTGAAGTTTTCCCACTCTGTATGTTAATCCTGTCTTTCTGGTCGGATGGGGTCCATTCTGTGCTCTCCATCCCTCCTCCTGGCTTTTGATCACCGTCCCCCTGCCTTAATTGATGTGGATGATGCCTCCTGCATCATCCACATTGTCAGGTGAAATCTTATGCCTGGCAGAGAAATCATGCCTCGTGCCTGCACAATATGCTTTGCCCTACTGTGAGCAAGCGCAGTTATGTGTTTGCATCTGCCCGCAGTAGGGCAAAGCGTAGTGTACAGGTGCGAGCAGCGCGATTTCTCTGTGCAAATGCCAGATTTCACCCAGCAATGAGAGTGACGTCAATGAAGGCAGAAGAATGAGGAGCAGAAGCTGGGTATTGGGATAGATAGCACAGAATGGACACCCATCAGCCCGGACCAACAAGATTATCATACAGTGTGGGAGAACTTCAAAAGGTTTTTGGGGGTATACAAGGGGAGTAAGGGGGATATATTTACCATTTATGGAATGAAGCACAGGCACTGAATAAGGTGATAGTTTTACTTGATATATGACAAAAATGGTGACAGGTTCCCTTTAATAGTTACCCCAAACACATGAGATGACTGCACCCTGGTCACCCTTGGTCACCCAATCCACTTAAAAACTAGTTTTGAACAGAACTGTGCCAATGTTCTCATTTGCATATTGAAATTTTTTTTGTTGCAGTCTGAATCACTGATAGTGTTGGATTGAGTTAGTAATGGGCTCTTCCAAAAGTGGCCATGTTCTAACAAGAGTACCATCTTAACACTTCACATGGCTTTAAAAACTAGCCTATGTGCAGTGGAGTGCAAGTGTTAATTAATAGACATTGCTGATGAACAGGTCTTGTCTGAATACTCTCCATTCCATCATTGACAAGGGGAACCATCCATCATGATTTAGACTTTAGTAAACAGTGAGACGGCGCTACACAAATGAGCTCATTGGCACTGCTCTGGTAATATTATTAAATTAGTAAATGGACTGAATAATGACACCTATCATGGTTAAGCATTTTAAACAAACAATAAAAATATGAATTATTATATTGTATCTAAAGAATTAGAACATGCTATTTGAGTAACCCCAAAAAATAAGTGAAAACATAATCATCCTCGCCATTATTAATTATGGTCCATCTTTGAAATATAATAATAATAAAATAATAATAACAATGCAAAATAGGTGAAAATATACTGTATTGCTAAAAATCTTCAGAACTGCACAGGCAAAGAAAGCAGAAAAAATCTAATCTGATTGCAAGCATGGAATACCTCAAAGAAGTAATTTAGAACATACATAGATTGATGTTGTAAGGGTCAACAGTGAGGTGATATTCTTGTGATTCTCAGTTTTCTTTTCAAGATTTCCCCAGGGTCAGTTGTCATCCACACTACTGGTAGTTGACAAAAATCTGGGGTAAATCTATTACAAGGTTGAATTGTCAAATTTACACCCCCAAAATGAGTTCTAATTTCACTAAAATAAGAAATCCCTCTGAAAAAAAGATAATAAATCTCCAATAATACCAACAGCAGGGTAATTGTCCCCTAATATATTCTCCTGATAATGTGGAGTGTTTTTTAAGACTGATGTGAAACTTGTCTTAATAGAGAGTTAAAAGAAAATGCCTCCTTGGAGAAAATATTTCCTGTAATGCCATCTTCCATCTGTCATTCATTTTGTGAATGTAAATGACTAATTTCCCTACATTCTCTGCCATTATAAAAAATAAGTTTTAAAAGGTTTTACTGTAAAATTACTATTTTTTTTCTTCTATACGAATAAGTGGATTAAACATTAATCCACAAAAGTATTGTACGGACCCCACAGTTATCTTCTGGACTTTAATATGCTATGCGATGCAACAGATTACTGTTGACCCTCTTGTGCTAGAAATAACACTTCATTGCAGAGATTATTTTAATGCAAATGCCACTCTATTGCTATCAGCTATGCCATACAATGGGCACCATTATAATGTTATGTCATGTTTTATTATGTTGTGTGTGCTGCTGCATGCCGCCATTAAATATTTTTCCTTAGGTAGCCTTATTCTCTTTCAGTTAAGTTTGTTCAGACATTCCTTACTAATGTTTGGTTATGCTATAGTACCATGTATCTGATATGACAGATTTATATCAAATGTGTTACATGAACACATGATACACCACTCGAGCCTTGCAAGGCAGTCTGTATATCAAAGCTAGACATTATGGGGACTATGCTTCAGGTCAGAGAAATGCTGATGGCTGGGTGTTGCTGGACAGTAGTTGAGGTATCTAGCAAGGGAGGGCATTGCATTGTCTTTTATGCACTGTGGTGGTGATGGCATGACTGGGTTATCCATCATCAAACCCCCTAGAGTGTCACAGTGATGATAAATGCCTTGACTTTCCCTTCAATAGATGTCAGACATATACAGCTGATACAGACAGACAGTGGAGGAGAAGCTGTTCTGTAGATAGAAATGCCTGCACCATAGTTAGCTAGAAAGTGTGGATGAGTAGCACCCTCTATTAAGGTGCAGCACCCTAGGGCTTAATAACGGTAACAGTCTTATGAAAAGAATCTCGGCTCTAGCTGCAGTTATTGATGTTTGCCCCAAACAGAAAACACCAGACTATTTTCATAGGCAAATACAGCCATTAAAGGGATTAGGTGCAGTATGTCATAGCAGGAGGAAGAAACATTTAAACTGGCATGTTAAGTGTATCCATCAGAATGGATGAGGAGATAGATGCCATATAGTGATGAAATGAATGCCATACCCAAGGAGTCTGGAACCTGGTGACTAAAGCTACTATCACACTAAGAGATATCGCTAGCAATATCGCTATAACTAGTGACGTTATAGCGATATTGCTAGCGATATCGCTGTGTCTGATACTTACCTACAACCGGCTCCCCCGCTGGTTATCGCTGATCGCACGAGAACAGGCTGGACTGTTTCTCGTCGTCTGCTTCCTGCGGCGCTTCTTGCTGTGACGACGAGCGACGCGTGGAGCCGGGCGGGAGGACGCAGGATCGCCTCGTCTGACAGGTAAGTAGCGATCCCCGTCCCCAGCGATGTCGCTTTTGAGATCTGCCTGTGTGGCAGCTCACTAGCGACGACTTAGCGATGTACCAGCTATCCTGACAGCGTCATATCGCTGGTCGGGATCGCTGGTACATCGTTAAGTGTGACAGTACCTTTAGTGTAAAGTGGCATTCCACACCAGAAATGATGAGTAAACTGATACCTGTGTTTGATGGGCTTTGATGCGGTAACTGTGAAGGCTATGTCACAAATGCCAGACAAGCTTCTGCAGGAAATTGCTACCAACTAGCAGCAATTGGGTTTGTGATAAGAACTTTTGGTATGGTCTGAGTTACCCAAAAAGTGACACAGAGACTGATGCACTATGTTGGAGAGAGTGCTGAGAACGTTCTCACCAGACTGCTACAGATGTCTAGAAATTGATGCAATTGTTAAACAACAAACAACAATCTTGAGCTGCTTTTAAAGTGTGTTTTTGTCTGAAACTCCGCAGCATTTTAGAGCCCCATATACATGGCATAAGTCGTGCCATGGATCAGGCAACATGTATAAGCTGGCAGGTTCCCTTTAAAGGGGTATGGTGCCAGTAAACTGTTATAAACAGGTTAGTCTCATGTTCAAAACAACCTTTTTAGCTACTAAAATATTATACCAGAGCAGCAGAATGTTAAAGCAAGTGTTCAAAGCAAAGCTCTAGTTTGGAGTAAAGGCCCCGTCACACATAGCGATCTCGCTAGCAAGATCGCTGCTGAGTCACAAACTTTGGTATCGCTGATCGCTGCAGGAAAGGCCAGGACTTTTTTTTGGTCGCTGGTCTCCCGCTGGCCACCACGCATCGCTGCGTGTGACAGGTGGGAGACCAGCGATCTGCTGGTAACTAATGTACACATCGGGTATCCAAGGGACGTGCGTCCCTTAGATACCCGATGTGTACGTTAGTTACCAGCGCACTGATGCAGGGAGCTGGTAACTAACGTACACATCGGGTATCTAGGGACGCACGTCCCTTGGATACCCGATGTGTACATTAATTACCAGCTTCCTGCACCAGCGCGCTGGTTACTAACGTGCACAGCAACGCCGGGCGCTGGGCGTCGCTGTGATGATCGCTGGTGAAGCTGTCTGTTTGACAGCTCACCAGCGATCACATAGCGATTCACCAGTGAACCTGACACATTGATATCATTGTCAGGATCGCTGGTGAGTCGCTATGTGTGACTCCAGCCTAAGCCTTGGGATCAGTGATAGCATTTCATCAACTGAGTTATATAAGGATTGCACCATAAGGCTCAGTGCAGATGACCGTATGTTTTTCCATCTGAGAAAAATCGGGTAGATTATGCAAATCGCACTGTGATCAAAGCTTGATCAGGGTATGATCAGAGTGTGAGCATAGTGTGATCAGAACTTCTCTTATGAGGAGTAGATGTTGAAAAAGCTTCCATCTTCTACATTCCGTCAGTCCATGGTATTTGGACTACACTCAGATGTCATCTGAGTACAATCCAATGTTTCATTGACCTGCATGGCCGAATGCAATCCAAATATTGGATCAAATATGGGTTTAGTGATTTTTCTTCAGACTTGCTTGGTACGAGGAGAAATTCTGAAATGTGCATAGCCCCCCATTGGTCCGAGTGCAATCCAATGTTTTGTCGGATTGCACTTGGACTGAATATATGGCCATGTATACGAGCCCTTAGTAGCAATTACCTTGGCAATTGTCACATTACTTTTTCTTGAGTGCTCTCTATGGAAAAATTAAAAATTACAAGGTGTTTTATCTATTGGAAACACTTTACTTAATTTTCTTAATGTAACATGTAGGCCATCCATACCTACCTAGCATAAATATTAGCTAAATGAATAAACTGCAATATAACAATACAAAATAAAATATTATTTGATGTCATAAATCAGGAGTCAGACCTACCTATTTTACAAATCTAATTGGATAAAAACCACTGAGCAAAATAAAAAATTTTTTTCAGATATCATTAATTGCTGTCAAAAAACAACTGTCAAAATTTTGAGCAACCTGTTTAGTTGTTGTAAGACATGTTAATGCACCAAAGCTCAGAGGTAATACATGATTAGTTAAAAGCTTTTAAGGTGGGAGTCACTCAGTGACAGTTGTACATTACTTTAGCCCATTTCTTGAGGATTACATTAAATAGGAATGAAAGCAAAACAAGGAAAAATGTTCCAGCATATAAATTCCTTTGTGAACTGTGCAGTAAATAAAGCAATTACTTAATCATATTATAAAAAATATCAATTTAAATTGACAGATCTGTAAAAGAATTGTGATCTGTATGCGGACTCTGACACACTGCGATCTATATGTGGACTGTGATACACATTGTGATCTGTACGCGGACTGTGCTACCCATTGTGATCTGTATGCGGACTGTGATACACATTGTGATCTGTATGTGGACTGTGATGCACATTGTTATCTGTACGCGGACTGTGATACACATTGCGATCTATACGCAGACTGTGATACACACTGTGATCTCTATGCGGACTCTGATACACACTGCTATCTGTACGTGGACTGTGATACACATTGTGATCTGTACGCGAACTGTGATACACATTGTGATCTGTACGCGGAATGTGATACA
Organism: Dendrobates tinctorius; assembly: GCF_039654945.1. NCBI lineage: Eukaryota > Metazoa > Chordata > Amphibia > Anura > Dendrobatidae > Dendrobates > Dendrobates tinctorius. Next base: position 18,481,031 of record NW_027361692.1, read on the forward strand.
CATTGTGATCTGTACGCGGAATGTGATACACATTGTGATGTGTACACGGACTGTGATACACATTGCGATCTGTACATGGGCTGTGATACACATTGCAATCTATATGCAGACTGTGATAAACACATATTTGAACCTAGCCTTATTCTTCAAAAACAGCTTCTGCAGCAGCTGAGGAGTATAATTATGAATAATGTAAAGTAAGCTAGCATTAAGGTTCCCTTTAAAATATTTACTTCTCTTAGATTTACGTTAAGAGCTCATACTAATTGGTGAGAAATACGGATGAGTGCAAGCCGATAAAAAAATCGGACTGCACTCGGACCAATGTTATTCAATGGGTTATATCTCATCTGTGATTTTTTTTGTCAGCTGAAATCAAACTGAGAAAAAAATTGCAGCATGCTGCGATTTGCTGCGTTTCTCAGACGAGACTCACCAATGCAAGTCAATGGATGTGAGAAGAAATCGCACAGCACTCGCACCATGTGCTGTCCAATTTTTACGCACCAGTGTCCTTTGAAAAGCCGGCAATTCATGTGCGGTGTACAGTAAAATCACACTGACAGGTTAGAAAAGAATAGATATATAAACATAGAATACATATATATATGTCAGTGGCATGTATATGTGTATATATATATATACAGTTGTGGCCAAAAGTATTGACACCCCTGCAATTCTGTCAGATAATACTCAGTTTCTTCCTGAAAATGATTGCAAACACAAATTCTTTGGTATTATTATCTTCATTTAATTTGTCTTAAATGAAAAAACACAAAAGTGAATGAAGCAAAAAAGCAAAACATTGATCATTTCACACAAAACTCCAGAAATGGGCCAGACAAAAGTATTGGCACCCTCAGCCTAATACTTGGTTGCACAACCTTTAGCAAAAATAACTGCGACCAACCACTTCTGGTAACCATCAATGAGTTTCTTACAATGCTCTACTGGAATTTTAGACCATTCTTCTTTGGCAAACTGCTCCAGGTCCCTGATATTTGAAGGGTGCCTTCTCCAAACTGCCATTTTTAGATCTCTCCACAGGTGTTCTATAGGATTCAGGTCTGAACTCATTGCTGGCCACCTTAGAAGTCTCCAGTGCTTTCTCTCAAACCATTTTCTAGTGCTTTTTGAAGTGTGTTTTGGGTCATTGTCCTGCTGGAAGACCCATGACCTCTGAGGGAGACCCAGCTTTCTCACACTGGGCCCTACAATATGCTGCAAAATTTGTTGGTAATCTTCAGACTTCATAATGCCATGCACACGGTCAAGCAGTCCAGTGCCAGAGGCAGCAAAGCAACCCCAAAACATCAGGGAACCTCCACCATGTTTGATCGTAGGGACCGTGTTCTTTTTTTTGAATGCCTCTTTTTTTCTCCTTTAAACTCTATGTTGATGTCTTTGCCCAAAAAGCTCTACTTTTGTCTCATCTGACCAGAGAACATTCTTCCAAAACATTTTAGGATTTTTCAGGTAAGTTTTGGCAAACTCCAGTCTGGCTTTTTTATGTCTCGGGGTAAGAAGTGGGGTCTTCCTGGGTCTCCTACCATGCAGTCCATTTTCATTCAGACGCCGACGGATTGTACGGGTTGACACTGTTGTACCCTCGGACTGCAGGGCAGCTTGAACTTGTTTGGATGTTAGCCGAGGTTCTTTATCCAACATCCGCACAATCTTGCGTTGAAATCTCTTGTCAATTTTTCTTTTCCGTCCACATCTAGGGAGGTTAGCCACAGTGCCATGGGCTTTAAACTTCTTGATGACACTGCGCACGGTAGACACAGGAACATTCAGGTCTTTGGAGATGGACTTGTAGCCTTGAGATTGCTCATGCTTCCTCACAATTTGGTTTCTCAAGTCCTCAGACAGTTCTTTGGTCTTCTTTCTTTTCTCCATGCTCAATGTGGTACACACAAGTACACAGGATAGAGGTTAAGTCAACTTTAATCCATATCAACTGGCTGCAAGTGTGATTTAGTTATTACTAACACCTGTTAGGTGCCACAGGTAAGTTACAGGTGCTGTTAATTACACATATTAGAGAAGCATCACATGATTTTTTGAACAGTGCCAATACTTTTGTCCACCCTCTTTTTTATGTTTGGTGTGGAACTATATCCAATTTGGCTTTAGGACAATTCTTTTTGTGTTTTTTCATTTAAGACAAATTAAATGAAGATAATAATACCAAAGAATTTGTGTTTGCAATCATTTTCAGGAAGAAACTGAGTATTATCTGACAGAATTGCAGGGGTGTCAATACTTTTGGCCACAACTGTATATATATATATATATTTATACTGCAGAGAGAGAGATATAGAAGAATAGCCGGTAATTCATTAGCCGGCTTCTGTAAAATCACTGCAGGAGCCAACAGGATAGGAGAGATGGATTACACACAGTAAATCCATCTAGAATAGGTAAATATATAGATTTCAGTGACAAACAGAGTTAGTATAGTGTGTGCAAAATACTGGACATGTATTTAATTAATAAAAGATTATTTTAAGGAAAAAATGGTGTGGGGTGCCCCTATAATTAATAGCCGGTAATGGCTATGCAGACAGCTGAGGGCTGGTGTTAATTGCCTTGGAAGGGGCCTTGAATACTGCCCCCCTGGCTAAAAACATCAGCTCTCAGTCACCCCAGAAAAGACCCATCTCGAAGATGCGTCAATTCTGGCACATAGACTTGCTCTTCCCACTGCCCTGTCGCGGTGGCATATAGGGTAATAGTTGGGGGGGTTGGTGTCACCTTTGTGACATGAAGCCCAGAGGTTAGTAATGGAGAGGCGTCAATAAGGCACCCCTATTACTAATCCCATAGTCAAATTGTGAATAAAACACAACCTGAAAAAAGTCCTTTAATTGAAATAAAGATACAGAAGACTCCTTTATTATTCTTAATTAAACCATACTTACAACCACACCTAATCCATGCAAAGCCCTCGATCTCCTGTAATAAAGATAAAATAAAAAAGCAACAATATACCATACCTGTCAGCTGTTGTATCCCATCCCGTAATCCATACACTATTAGCACAAGCAAAACAAATTTCTTTTGATAAAAAAAATAAATTCAGTGCATGCACTTTGGTCCAACAAAAAGTGCTCTCTTTCTTCCTTTCTTCCCTCTATGTCACATAATTACAGTGGGAGCACATATTCCCAGCTATATTGATGAAAAATTCATATGGACAATAAGGGTATGTGCGCACTAGGGTGACCGGATCTCATATGGGGGGAAAAAAATGTCGGAACCTTGTTCGTCTGGACCCCACAAAACGATTCCCCTTTCCAGATATTGAGATAGCCAAAATTTGAGCTCGATCAAACGACGTTAACCCATGCCGCTCGTTGCTCAAAGTTTGAAAAAATCCAAATTTTTGGCCAAAAAGCTGACATATGGAGCCATAACTCCAGAATGGTAAATAATAAAAACACGCTTAATATCTCAAAAGAAAGCTAATGTTGTTCTTCAAAATTTATATGTTACACACAAGGTGCATGTAATTTCTATTTTAGGGATGGTGATTTTACTTCAGCGTACAACCGACCTTTTATTTATTCAGTTTAGTTTCTAAAGTGCCTTTGAGCTGGTTAGATGGAACAATTATCCAGTGAAGATATTTTAACATTTTTTTTAAATTTTCCAAGTGTGTGTGTTATTGTTTTTATAGCTATTATTATTATTATTTATTGTTATAGCGCCATTTATTCCAAGGCGCTTTACATGTAAGGAGGGGTATACATAATAAAAGTACAATAATCTTAAACAATACAAGTCATAACTGGTACAGGAGGAGAGAGGACCCTGCCCGCGAGGGCTCACAATCTACAAGATGTGGGTGATAATACAGTAGGCGAGGGTAGAGCTGGTCGTGCAGCGGTTTGGTCGATCGGTGGTTACTGCAGGTTATAGGCTTGTCGGAAGAGGTGGGTCTTCAGGCTCTTTTTGAAGGTTTCGATGGTAGGTGAGAGTCTGATATGTTGTGGTAGAGAGTTCCAGAGTAGGGGTGATGCGCGATATTATAGTATTATTTTAAAAGATATCTGAAAATATTTTATTGAAATTAAAGTTTGTAATATATTTTGTTTCGTTTTTCTAGTTAACTGTTATTTACCTATTGGACTCTGAAATGGCATTCACATCAGGTGTACAAAGCCGGAACAAGGATAAATTATTTCTTGTGGGCTATCCCATTCACCAGATCACCGGTTGTAAACTACCCTCAAATCGTCAAGTCTTATGTGCTTTATTTTATAATTTACGTACTGTGAAATTAACTGTAAGAGAATCAGCAAAACTGACCATACGAGAAGTGTTCATTTTTTGGGGGAAAGCTCGAATCCCAACTAAACATGAGCAAGATGCAATTACTAAGCTGGAAAAACTTCACGCCGAGTGGAGAAGTCTTCAAAAAGACTGGAAGAAAACATCGGAAACGGCCAAGAACAAATTTAAACAGTTTGTTGAAAAGTTGAATGATCTCTTTGATATTGCTCAACAAGATGCCTTGGCTCTGATGAAATTGGAAGAAGATAAGGCATTTCTCGTGAAACAGAGGCAGAAGGGCCGCCCAGGTTCCATGGCTGGAGTGGATCTCAAGTTGTCTCGAGCTGAAGAAATCAAGGCGCAAAAGGAACTTGCAAAAATGAACCGACAAATCCAAGAAGAAACTTTTGATATTGGTGAGTTTATTTCATTATAGTGGTTTGAAAAACCACTATATTGTAATCCGAACGCTGCTAACTTATTCTTCTTATTATTATTAAGTTGATTTCCGCAATTAATACAGCCCGAACCGCTACACGCACAGACTCCGTTGAGGTGTCGTTTCGAAGCCAGCGTCCATGAGAGGTGTGCTAAGTATTTTTCGTGTCGATCAGATTTGTAGTTTTTGCGCAATTTGCTTTAGAAATTTTTTTTCCCGTCATTGGAATGAATTGTCTCCAATGCATTTGAATGGGGAAATGGCAAAATGTGCCCTGAGGCGATTGAAATGGCAGTTGAGCTCATTGATATGCGCAGGCAGAACCAGTTACTATGCCAACGCCTACGAACGTCACATGACATCTCCAGAACAGAGCTTCTACCACATAATATCAGCTCTTAAAGTGAAACCCACAGCACAAATGCAAATCTAGCTTCATCACATGACACATGCCCCTGAGAGAGAATGTGCTCCAAAGTGTATTTAGAAGCCCAGTGAGCCAAACTGGCTCTTAAAGGGCCGAAGCGCCAAAGTGATTCTTAAAGGGCCGCCGCACCGAAATGAGTCTTAAAGGGCCGACGCGCCAAATCGAAAGCTGAGTGACCCCAGGCTCCAAATCGGAGGCTGAGCCACCCCGGCCTTAAAATCGGACCCTGAGGGGCACTGCCCACTAAATCGGACCGAGAGAGGCCACGCCCACCAAATTGGACCCTGAGGAGCCCTGCCCACCAAATCAGACCCCGAGGGGCCCCGCCCACCAAATCAGACCCTGAGGGGCCCCGCCCACCAAATCGGATCCAGAGTGGCCCCACCCACCAAAATGGACCCAGGGGGCTCCACCCACAAAATCAGACCCTAAGGGGCCCCACCCACAAAATCAGACCCTGAGTAGACCCGGCCACAAAATCAGACCCTGAGGGGCCCCAATCACAAAATCAGACCCTGAGGGGCCCTGGCCACAAAATCGGACCCTGAGGGGCCCCACCCACAAAATCGGACCCTGAGGGGCCCCGGCCACAAAATCGGAACCTGAAAGGCCCCGGCCACAAAATTGGACCCTGAGCAGCCCATCCACAAAATCGGACCCTGAGGGGCCCCAGCCACAAAATCGGACCCTGAGGGGCCCCGGCCACAAAATCGGACCCTGAGGTGCCCCGGCCACGAAATCGGACACTGAGGGGCGCCGGCCACAAAATCGGACCCTGAGGGGCCCCAACCACGAAATCAGACCCTGAGGGGCCCCGGCCACAAAATCGGACCCTGAGGGCCCCCAACCACAAAACCGGACCCTGAGGGGCCCCAACCACAAAATCAGACCATGAGGGGCCCCAACCACAAAATCGGACCCTGAGGGGCCCCACCAACCAAATCGGACTCTGAGGGCCCCACCCACAAAATCGGATCCTGAGGGCCCCCAATCACAAAATCGGACCCTGAGGGGCCCCAACCACAAAATCGGACACTGAGGGGCCCCGGCCACAAAATCGGACCCTGAGAGACCCGGGCCACAAAATCGAACCCAGAGGGGCCCCACCCACAAAATTGGACCCTGGGGGCCCCGCCCACCAAATCAGACCCTGAGGGGCCCCGCCCTCAAAATCAGACCCTGAGTAGACCCGGCCACAAAATCAGACCCTGAGGGGCCCCAACCACAAAATCGAACCCTGAGGGGCCCCGGCCACAAATTCGGACCCTGAGGGGCCCAATCTACAAAATCGGACCCTGAGGGGCCCCAGCCACAAAATCGGACCCTGAGGGGCCCCACCCACAAAATCGGACCCTGAGGGGCCTCGGCCACAATATCGGACCCTGAGGGGCCTCGGCCACAAAATCGGACCCTGAGCGGCCCAACCACAAAATCGGACCCTGAGGGGCCCCGGCCACAAAATCGGACCCTGAGGGGCCCCAGCTACAAAATCGGACCCTGAGGGGCCCCGTCCACGAAATCGGACCCTGAGGGGCTCCGGCCACAAAACTGGACCCTGAGGGGCCCCAACCACAAAACCGGACCCTGAGGGGCCCCAACCACAAAATCGGACCCTGAGGGGCCCCAGCCACAAAATCGGACCCTGAGAGACCCGGCCACAAAATCGAACCCTGAGGGGCCCCGCCAACCAAATCGGACTCTGAGGGGCCCCACCCACAAAATCGGACCCTGAGGGGCCCCACCCTCAAAATCGGACCCTGAGGGGCCCAACCAACAAAATCAGACCCTGAGGGGCCCCAGCCACAAAATCGGGCTCTGAGGGGCCCTCGCCACAAAATCGGACCCTGAGGTGCCCCGGCCACAAAATCGGACCATGAGGGGCCCCGGCCACAAAGTCGGACCCTGAGGGGTTCCGGCCACAAAATCGGACCCTGAGGGGCCCCACCCACAAAATCAGACCCTGAGGGGCCCCGGCCATAAAATCAGACCCTGAGGGGCCCCGGCCATAAAATCGTACCCTGAGGGGCCCTGGCCACAAAATCATACCCTGAGGGGCCCCACCCACAAAATCAGACCATGAGGGGCCCCACCCACAAAATCGGACCTTGAGGGGCCCCACCCATAAAATCGGACCTTGAGGGGCCCCACCCATAAAATTGGACCCTGAGGGGACCCACCCACAAAATTGGACCCTGAGGGGACCCACCCACAAAATCGGACCCTGAGGGGCCAAACCCACAAAATCGGACCCTGAGAGGCCACACCCACAAAATCAGACCCTGAGGGGCCACACTCACAAAATTGGACCCTGAGGAATCCCGGCCACTAATTCAAATCCTGAGGAGCCCAGGCCACCGAATCGGATCCTGAGGGGCCCCACCCACTAAATCAGACCCTGAGGCCAAAGTGGCCCCTGAGAGGCACCCACATTTAAAACGGATCCTGAGTTGAAAGTCTTGCAGGGGCAGCAGCCAAGTCTCTCTTAAAGGGGCAGCCCAGGCACCATTTCAAACCACTATCTGTACTTCCTTCAGGAAATACACATCTAGTATTATTATTATTATTCAGTTAATTTCCGCAATTAATGCGGCCCGCACCGCTACACGCACAGACTCCGTTGAGGCGTCGTTTCGAAGCCAGCATCCACGAGTGGTGTGCTAAGTATTTTTCGTGTCGATCAGATTTGTAGTTTTTGCACAATTTGCATTTGAAAAAACATTTTCCTGTCATTGGAATGCACTGTGTCAATGCATTTCAATGGGACAATTTTGCCATAGGGAAAACATGGGGCAGTGGTGAGGTGGCAGTTAAGCTCATTGATATGCACAGGCACACCCAGTTACTATGCCAACGCCTACAAACTTTGCATGACCCCAGCAGGACAGCGTTTTTGCCAAATAATATCAGCTCTTAAAGGGAAACCCAAGCACAAATGCAAATCTGATCGACCCTGGCCTACAAATCGGAGGCTGAGCCACCCAGGCCTTGAAATCGGACCCAGAGTGGCCCCACCCACCAAATGGGACCCTGAGGGGTCCCACCCACCAAATCGGACCCAGAGTGCCCCTGCCCACCAAATCGGATTCTGAGGGGTCCCGCCCACCAAATCCGACCCTGAGGGGCCCCGCCCACCAAATCGGACCCTGAGGTGCCCCACCCACAAAATCGGGCCCCACCCACAAAATCGGACCCTGAGGCCAAAGTGGCCCCTGAGAGGCACCCACAGTTAAAACGTATCCTGAGTTGAAAGTCTTGCAGGTGCAGCAGGCAAGTCTCTCTTAAAGGGGCAGCCTGGGCAGCATTTCAAACCACTATCTGTACTTCCTTCAGGAAATACACATCTAGTTATTATTATTATTCTAAAAAGTAGATAAACAAATAAGTAAATAGTTTCATTATAATTGAAAGAAAATTGTACATGAGAGCATCATTTGGCATCTTTATGATTGAGTTTATATTCTTAAAATAATACCTATTGATAATTAGAAGTAGGTAATTTAGTACCTATGTATTACTATTCTGCTAAAACGACAAGTTTTTATAGTCTTTTTTTTCTCTTTCTTTTGTTGCTTCTTAGAGACGGATGATGAAGACAAGCTCGAAGAAGGAAAAGAAGAAGATACTGAAGAGGACAGCATCTACCAGGAACTTGAGAGCTTGGAGGAAATGGACATCCCTGAAGAAGCTGCAGAAGATCCAGGACCATCTGAGAGCAAGAGGATGAAAGTTTCATTTGCAAGGGGCGTTAAAGAGATTTTAAACATGAAATTATCCATTGTGTTAGATCGATGTAAGGTATCCGACAGAAATGCCACGAGAATTTTAATAGCTACTCTAGAAGCACTAAACCTTGACCCTCTTGAGTACAAAGTCTCGAAAACTTTATTACATTCTAGAAGGCAAATGTTCAGAGAACAATATACTAAAAATTTTTTAGATAAAGTAAACATTCCTGAAAAAGAGCCCGTGGCTGTCCATTGGGATGGTAAACTTTTACCGGGTGTTTTAAAACATGAGCAATGTGAGCGAATAGCTATTGCTATTTCATATGGCGAAAAGGAACAGCTGCTGGGAGTTCCTGTAACAGCAAGCAGCCCTGGAGAAGAGCAAGCCGTAGCCATATATGAATGCCTACAGGAATGGGGTCTTCCCAACACCGTCAAGGTGATGTGCTTCGACACTGCAGCATCGAACACGGGAAGATTCAAAGGAGCATGCGTCCTATTGGAGCAAATGTTAGGAAGAGAATTGCTACACCTAGCTTGCCGTCACCATATCTTGGAAATTGTGTTAAGAGGCGTATTCGACACAAAAATGGGATCAACCACTGGACCTCATCGTGACATTTTCAAAAGATTCCTCACTGCGTGGCCCAAGATAGACAAAGGAAAATACGACACAGGTATCAGTGACAATCTAATACAAAAGCAGCTAACTCCAGAAGTAATTGCAAATGTTACTGCTGAATTTGAGACCAAATTAACTGAGAGCCACCCCAGAGATGACTACAAGGAACTGTTGCAGTTGGTTCTCGTATTTGTTGGATCACTAGACGGCAATGTTGTGGGTTTTAGAACTCCAGGAGCCATTCATCACGCTAGGTGGATGGCAAAGGCTATTTACTGCTTAAAAATGTTCATTTTTCGTCGTCAATTTAAGATGTCTAAAGAAGAAGAAAGTTCTGTGCGTGCCATTGCTGTTTTCCTAGTTAAAATTTATTGTAAAGCTTGGTTCAATGCTCCAAAAGCTCATCTTGCGCCAAAGCAAGATTTAGGTATTTTGCATAGTCTGTTAGACTATAAAGAATGTGACAACGACATTGCAGAAATAGCCCTGACCAAATTTTCGAACCATTTGTGGTATTTGAATGCAGAGTTGGTGGGATTATCGCTTTTTGATCCCACCATTACAGACGATGAAAAGTTGTTAATGGCTAATAAATTGCTCAGTAGCACAGATGAACCATCAGAGCATGCTAGGGTTGTAAATCCAAAAGTTAGGAAAGAAAAATTAAAAGAGGTAGTTGATGGAGGTTTGGTAAATTTACTTACCAAAGAAACATTTACATTCTTTGACCGATTTAATATAAAAACAGATTGTCATGATCACGTGTGTCTGCACGCAGATGTTTCCGCATGGCGAACCCATGTGACACACGTGACCCTGGATACACCGCCTCCAGTGGGGCGCATTTAAATAAAACGTGCAGGTGGATACGCCGCCTCCACCTGGCGAATTTGGGAATTACACGTTATACATAAAATCTGGAAACCCCGCCTCCAGTAAGGCGAATTTAAATAATAAAGGGGGAACCTGGGAAACTTTAACAATGGTGGGCCCTGCGATAGGGAATGGGGACATGGAGACCTCCTAAGCTCCCCTGAGCCAGTGTCCCTGCACTCCTTACATTCCCTAAACAGGCTCCGCACCTGTCGCCGCACGCGTACCTTTACGCAATTGCTCACCCTGACCATAAACCCTCACTAGGGAATGGGTCGGTGCGGAGACTAATCCCACCACTGCACTAATAACACACATGAGGAAAGAGACAATACAGGGGGAACACCACTTAGCTTTGCTCTGTTGCGTACGCTCCTAGCAACAGAGCCCACCACCTGCGTGCGTCTTCTCCTCCACCCGGATCCATCACCATAACAGGATCCTTCACCTTAGTGCAACCTTGGAGCAGAGTCCACCACCAGTTGCAGCTGCTTAGAACCAGAGTCCCAAGGATGAGTTCAGCTTCTGACACGAAGTCGAGCATGCTTGAGTCCAGTTCAGCAGCCAAGTCCCACATGGTGAGTGCCACTCTCCATAGTCGCCACTCCACCAGCCCATGCAGACACTTCCCGCTGACACCATCACTGCGACTCCACCACGCCATGCCAGCCCTTCGTCCAGACACCATAGCTGAAACACGTCCCCCCTGGCTAAGCTGCGCAGGACTCCTCACCAGCTCCATCCTTCCTCCAGGCTCTCCAACTCAAAGTGAACACAAACTCACAATATCACAGGCAGTGATTGAACACCCTGAGCACACCTTTATAGGGTGTCACACCTGATCCATAATTAAGTGAACATTAACCTAAACCTAAGGTGCGATACCATTCCCCACCACCGGGCAACTTAGAATGAACGACACCACGTGATAATTCTAATGGCCACCGGGGGCAATCATGACACACTTTGGAACCAAAGGAAAAAAAGTTCACTTAATGCATTTAATACCGCCAGATCCAACACTGGATCATGACACAGATTTCCTAAGACAAAATCCAAACACCTGGCCTCAAAATAATGACTTCCAAGAAGGATTGAAAATTGTCAAAACATTAAAAGTAGTTAATGATATGGCTGAGCGTGGTGTTAAATTAATAACCGACTTTAACGACCTTATGACAAAAGATGAAGAACAAAAGCAATATGTCCTGCAAGTTGTAAGCAAATGCCGAACATTATATTCTGACGTTTCAAAAACTACTTTAACAAAAGCTCTAGAATAGATTAGATAACTATGTAAAATTATCAACTCATGTAGGTACTACGTCTGTATCTTTTCTGTGTCTGTTTTGTATGTATTATATACCTCATTTTTTTATTTTAAAATAAAAAATGTCATTAGACTTATCAGTATTACTTGTTTTTTTGTTATATTTCTACTTTAAACTCAAAAATATACAAAAAAAAACAACATTTATCACTTAATAACAAAATATACGAAGTATGCTCCATTGCTCCTAGTGGTACCAGGTCACGTTCTTGGGGCTAAAAGCTGTTGTAACTCAGTTTGACTTAAAATAACAACAATTATGTATAAAATATAAATTTTGAAGAACAACATTAGCTTTCTTTTGAGATATTAAGCGTGTTTTTATTATTTACCGTTCTGGAGTTATGGCTCCATATGTCAGCTTTTTGGCCAAAAATTTGGATTTTTTCAAACTTTGAGCGAAGAGCGGCAAGGGGTAACGTCGTTTGACCAAGCTCAAATTTTGGCTATCTCAATATCTGGAAAGGGGAATCGTTTTGTGGGGTCCAGACGGACAACATTCCGACATCGATTTTTTGTGGTCACCCTAGTGCGCACATTGAGAAATTTCTACAAGGTTTCTGCATCTTTTGGCAACAAAAAAGCTGCACAGCGTTTTTGGTGCGTTTTTGCATACATTGTCTTTGCATGCGTTTTTTTTCCTGGGCATTCAATGGGTCAAAATCGCAGGCAAAAATGCACAAAGTCCATGTGCACACATTGAGTATTTGGTGAGTTTTTTACCCCAGTATTTGTAAGCCAAAACCAGTAGTGGAACAATCAGAGGAAAAGCATGACAGAAACATTTGCACCCCTTCTGCATTTATCACCCACTCCTGCTTTTGGCTTACAAATACTGGGGTAAAAAACTCACCAAATACTCAATGCGTGCATGTGGCTAAAGAATTGACATGCTGCGGAATTAAATGCACAGCAAATCCTGAAAGGAAAAATACTGATCATGTGCACAGGACTTCATGATTATCTTTGACTTTGCTGACATAAGGATTCCCTAGTGTTTTTGTGGCAGTTCTGCTCTGAAAAAACCCCGCAAAAGCACATTAAAAATGCACTGTGTGCACACTGCCTAACTGTCCTGGATCAGACAAGTAGAGAAAACATCTACATTTCTGATAAAATTAGAACATAGCTAGCTTTTGATAGAGTACAAAATGTGACAAAATGAATACAGTCTTCTTTTTCCCTTTCCATTTCCAGGAAGGCTCACTGAAATTGACTTTGCAGTGATTAAGGTTTGTTTCTGCTAATCTGAGCACGCGGAATTCAGGGCAATTTTCGTTGCTTAGTCTGTGCTGCATTTTGGACTCGATATGAATGAGTTACATTTTCGACACAGAAACATAATCGGAATTAAACATAACAAAGACAAAAGCTGGCTTTGCACCTACTGAAAGCTGCAAGTGTCTGTATTCAGCTGATATGCATCTTGCAAAGCTCGGCTGTTCCCAGAAGGCTACTCCATGAAGATTGAGCGCGCAGCGTCTGCTCGTGGTGCCTATGAGTCACACAGGATGCAGAAAATATTTCTGTTAGCCTCAACAGCAGTGATAAAATCATACAAAAGCAATCTCGTAAGCGACTCAATTTAGCTATAGAATATTGTGCAAATGACTTATGCAATATATTCCATTTCCTTAAAATTCTATTTCTGCAAATGAATATTATATGGGTGCAATAATGGTGATGTAAACGAGGATAAAAATCTAGTAAATATATATCCTTCACATTGTTAATCCTTTATAAACAAATACATAAATATATATCTTAATGGAGAAAAATTTACCAGTAGCATTAAGAGGACATCGATTGAATGCCAGGTCTCCAGCTGGGGTTCTTTTCCATACCATAGACATCAAATAGTCCTCGGGGCAGATTTCATAAGGAGCTGTGAATAAGAGTGAGAGATTTATATTAAACACACACATCTAGGATTCTGAGATTATTTGTCACGCTACTCAGTTTCCAACATGCCTGAGGAAAGAACCTTAGTAGTCCAGTGTGTTTGTTTCTAAAAACATTAGCTCCATGATAAAAATAGCTCACCCAGCAGTTTCTGCCTGTCATATTTTTAAAGTAATATTCTGCAGATGTGTGCGGCATTTTATCTCAATTCATAATGTATCATGGCATATTGCATATGATGCTTTATTTTTTTCTATTTATATATCCGGGATGAAGTAATAAAAAATAACCCTCTTGGTTGACAACTTGCCTCTCTACTTCCAGTATAGTAATGTGACAGTAGGGAAACAAGTTAACAAGATATTGACCAGTCAAATCCACCTCTGTAGTGGGACCGTTACAACAAAGGTCTTATAGTTATATGACAATATGTCAGGTCATATTGAGCTACACTTGATATTATTAAAAGAGAAAGCTGATGACCGAGTTAAAAGAATTCTACTCCAGCATGGACCAAGTCACCTAATTTGTTTTACGCTATGTCCTATCTTGTGTGATGGAAGCGGTTGCTCACTACAATATTTTTTGTATGTATTAGCCTGTAATCTTTTTAAAATTAGAATAAAAATAGCTACTAACTTACTGAACCCCTGTTGTCCTTCATCATTGCTGCCAATGTCCCAAGCCAGACTGCTTACTTCTTCGAGCATGGGAACAAGTGACCACCTCAGCCAATCAGTGGCCATTGACTGACTGCAGAGGTAATGTTCTTTCCAAGCAGTAAAGGGCCTGTCACACTAAGCGATATCGCTAGCAATATTGCTATAACGATAAGGTTTTTGTGACGTTATAGCGATATTGCTAGTGATATCATTATATCTGATACTTACCTCCGACCGCTCCCCCGCTGGTTATCGCTGATCGCGCGAGAATGTCCTGGACCGTTACTCGTCATCAGCTTCCTGCTGGGCTTCCTGTGGCGCCGATGAGTGACGCGTGGATGCGGGCGGGAGGACGTCAGGATCGCCTCGTCTGACAGGTAAGTAGCGACCCCCGACCCCTGCTATGTTGCTGGTGAGATCTGCCTGTGTGGCAGCTCACTAGCGACCACTTAGCGATGCACCAGCGATCCTGACTGTGCCATATCGCTGGTCGGGATCGCTGATGCATCGCTAAGTGTGACAGTACCTTAAGAGACAGTCTTCCTGGTCTAATCTGTGGATGACAGCTGCAGACAATCACTGATCAGTTAACTTATCATTGACCTATGGCTGGAGGAGTCTTGTGACATTACATACAGTGGGATGGTGCAAATAGTTTCTTCAAAGAGGAAGAGGACTAGAACTTTAATGCCACCTTTTGGAAGTAGTAATCCTAAAATTCAATGTCGACCCTTTAACAAGCCTTGTCACATGACTTAGGATAAAAGCCAAACCAGAATCTCAATTTGCAGACACTGTGTTTCGGGATACTGCCCCTCGTCAGTGCAAAGTGTGAGATCTGGTTTGGCTGTGTGAGAGGTGTCTGACCATGATCCAAGTAGTAATGTTTCTCCTTATGGAGAGTGACATGTTAAGCATGCCAAGATGAGAAGACTTAAAGCCACAATGCTCCTCTGGGAAACATGCAAATAGTCTCTTCAGAGAGGAAGAGGACTAGAACTCTAGTACCACCTATTGGAAGTAGCAATCCTAAAAGTCAATGTTGACCCTTTAACGAGCCTTGTCACATGACTTAGGATAAAAGCCAAACCATTGCGGCTTTAAGTCTCCTCATCTCAGCATGATTAACATGTAACTAACTGCAAGGAGAAACGTTACTACTTGAATCATGCAGTGGAAGGGAGACGACTAGGGGATTATTCTGTCAGTGGTATGGAGGAACTGCAAGTGCCTTTCAGATCAATAATTGTTTTTTCCACACCACCATAGCTTCTATTGTTCAATAAAATATTGCAGTGGACAACCCTTTTAAGACTAGATAGTATCTGCAGGTAATTATTATTATGGAGTACCTTACTGATTGCCAAGGAGCTACAGGTGGCCCAAGGCCAATTGTTGAAGAACACTACAGTCTAAACAATATACAGTATGTCAAGCCTTTTCATGGCTTAAAATAAACTATAATGTGTAGCATCAGATGAACAACTTTAAAAAATACATGATTGCACAATACTTTGTTAGATTTTATCACTGAACTTTTCTATTTAAGGCTGCCCAGTGATTGTGATGTGATTTTAAGATTTTTGATGGATTTTTTTTTTACAAAAAAAGTGTTGACATTTTGGATAAGCAGAAAGACTTAAAAGAAAAGTAAGCTTGGATACATCTGTGTAAAAAGAGTCAAATGTCATTGGACACTGTTAACTAGACGAAAGATTACTTATTATTAATTTAGGAGGATTATTCAACCCCAAACATTTCTGTTTGTAAAATATATTATTTTATTTTTGTAATAGAAAAGTGAGAAAGAATTTAGAACTTGAAAATTCTAAAAAAGAAAAGAACTAACAAAACAGCAGTGCTAGTGAAAGTTTGGGGTCTAAGAGAAGCCATTTAGAAAGAGCTGTGAAAGGTAAAATGACACACTTGCCTGGAGTTATGAGTTAAAAGTATAGCTCACTCCTTCCGATTCATTAAGTGGCACTTCCAGTAGTAATTTAAAGGATGCAGTTTCACCTATTATTTCAGCTTCTGCAGGGCATCATACTAACAGAAGTTCTAGTCTGAGGACAGGAAGCATTGAATGTGTATAACGAATCTCTACCTCACTTTTCTTTTTTTCCTCATTTCTGTTTTTCTTTCTAATAAACACTTTCATATGTTCTCTTTCTAAAATTCTTATTGGTGATTTCTCTAGACACATTTTAAAAAGGATTTGACCTTTTCCAACAAAAATAAAGCATACATTTTGACTGTCAAGAAAATGTACAATCTAATTCTAGATGCCGGTATAAGGTTACAAAAGCATTGGTAGCTATGCCTGCAAAGGTTTGTTTAGCTTCTGTAAATCATAGACTTTTAAGGCTTATATTTCTCTTTATTCTTCAGTTATGTGCAAATTAGCCCAAAATTTACTTTTACTCTGTCAAATAGTAATACAATGACAGAAATATAGCAAGGATCTCAATTATTGGAAGGCAGGTTTGACCAAGACTTACAGATCCAGTTTGTGTTTGTGTGTGTCTGGAAATCAGCTGATAATTAGAGATGAGCGAATTTGTTTGGATTTTGTCCCCGAATCTGATTTTGACATATTCGAGCCATATTTGAACAATATTTGTGCTGAATGTATGTTTTATGATTGGTTCCGAACATATTCGGTAATTTCTGCTCCCATTGACTCTAATGACGTTCGTCTGTGTTTGATGAATATTGCAAAAACAATATTCAATTCCGATCATATTCGGAAATGAATTTGAACAAATTCGCTCATCTCTACAGATAATCCCTTTACAGATTTAGTATATTACAGTCATGTTAACTAGTGTGGTTGTGCATTTTAATTTTTTTTAAGTGTTAACTGCCTGATCACTGATTTTATTTCTATTATATATATTACAAATCCAAAAGAAAAATGAAATCTATAGAAGTTTCCTTGGCCTTGGTATGTAAATAGATTCTTTCAGAGACAAACATTACTTCTAGAGCTCTAACATAATTTCTAATCTGGTGATGGCCATATTTATTAACCATTAGCAACAGAATTTTGAGCCTTTTGTGCCTTTCATATCAGTTTGTAAATCTGAATTAAAAGGTACCCATGGCTTCCTGCTATACTAAAATTTAGTAACATTAACCCCTTCACGACATGCGCCATATTGGTACAGCACATGTCGTGTCCCCCCCCATTGATGTGGGCTCTGACGGTGAGCCCACATATTTCCCTGGACATGTCAGTTGGCATAACAACCAGAGGTCTCTTGGAGAACTCTATGGTTGTCACAGCTGGATTGCTATGAGCACCACCCAGTGGTCAGCACTAAAATCAAGTGAGTAGATCTGCTACATACAGGCGATCTGATCAAAGTCGATTGGGTTATGGCAGCTTATAGTCTTCCATGTAATCTATTGAAGCATGCCAAAAGTAAAAAAAAAGTTTTTAAAAATATATAAAAAAATAAAATAAAATAGTTTCAATCACCCCCCTTTCACCCCATTCAAAATAAAACAATAAAAAAATCAAACATACACATTTGATATTGATGCATTCAGAATTGCCTGATATATCAATATGAAAAAGAATTAACCCAATCCCTAAACGGCGTAATGAGAAAAAAAGTCAAAATGCTGGAATTAAGTTTTTTTGGCTGATGCAACATTGCATTAAAAATCAATAAAAGGTGATCAAAAGATCATATCTGCACCAAAATAGTATAATTAAAAACATCAGCTCGGCATGCAAAAAATAAGCCCTCACCCAACCTGAGATCACAAAAAATGGAGATGCTACTGGTATTGGAAAATGACATAATTTTTTTTCTAACAAATTGTGGATTTTTTTTCACCACTTAAATAAAATAGAGTCTAGACATGTTTGGTGTCTATGAACTTGTAACGACCTGGAGAATCATAATGGCAGGAAAGTTTTAGCATTTGGGGAGCACAGTAAAAAAATATTAAAAACAGTTGTAGAATTGCACTTTTTTGCAATTTCACAGCACTTGGACTTGCTTTCCTATTTTTGAGTACACGACATGGTAATGCCAATAGTGTCATTCAAAAGTACTTCTCGTCCCACAAAAAAAGCCCTCATATGGTCATATTGATGGAAAAATAGAAAAGTTATGGCTCTGGGAAGAAGGGGAGAGAAAAACAGAAGTGCAAAAATGAAAAAGGGCTATATCATGAAGGGGTTAATGAGTGTTTAAAAATGTGTGTCATCCTACTCCTGTAGTTGGATGACATAATTTGAAAATACATTTCTTTAAGCACCTCTCTGGCACTTTTTTTAAAGTTTTACCGCTAAAGTGGTGCTTCTAATCTAAGTTCCCTGCCCCTCTTATACTTACTCGCTGCCATCTTCATCTTCTATAGCTGCTGCTCCCATCTCCAACAATTTGTGACAAGCCAGATTGGTTGGAGGTCACTTTTCAATGTAAGCCTATGAGAGCCTTCCTCTCACTCTCATAGATTTACATCGAGAGCTTGCGCCGGTTACTTATTACTTCCAGCCAGTCAGAAGTTGCATTCACAAGATGATGCTGTGGCACCGAAGCAGCGCTGATAAAAGGTGAACACAGTGCCGGGTAAACGTAAGACTAAAGGCATTGACCTTAGATTAGAAGCACCAATCCAGCACTGAAACAGAAAAGAAAACGCTGGTGTGGTGCTTTAAGGATGCAATAAATTTGTCAAGCCCATCCAGAATTACGATAGATTTGTTGCGAATAACAGCAACATTGTAACTAGAAATTGCTGTACATGATAAATGCACCCACATAGTCTGATGGAGTCAGTACAGTCTTTACGCACAAGCTCCATACACTGCAGCACAAGATCAGTGCTGGTGTATATGAGTTTTTTAAATTGTCAATTTGAAAGATCCAAACAGTTTAAAAAATGTCTTACATCCTGTAATAATTCTAATTTTTCATAACCTGCTAGTAAATAGCCACCCCCCAAAAGATTATACTGTTTTGACATAAATACTATAAAAATGCACAGATTTTTGCATAAATTTCATGCATTTATGGAGTAATCCAAAGTCAATTTAAAATACGGTAGCTTTAACTCAATTTGTATGTAATGAGACTGCTAAACTAAAACAAATGTTTATTCAACTTACAAAGTACTAATGCTAATTTTCATGCCTTGATGAGTTTGTTGTCAAATATAATTCACAAACATTTGATTAATGATTCCCTTTACTCCTATTATGCTTACATGGTTTTGGATTTGTGTATGATAATACAAACACTGACTTGATAAGTTGATAAGTTCAATTCTATATATAGAAAATATTAAAGTACAGTTTGATTACAGAAGTTTTATCGGCAGAGTTACCACCAAATCTGTATTTTTTAGATCTATAATTCAGTAAAATTCTAATCAATACGAGTCAATAGTACCTCTGATTACTCAAAAGTCAATTTCACTGTAAGAACGGACTGCATCCATCCAATCAATAAGCAAAGAATTAAAAGAGGAGGGATACAGCTAATTGGTCTAACTGCTTACGTATTGGAGGGTCTGTAGCACTAATCTCAATATCAGGTGCACAGAAGCTCCTGGACCATTGAATCAAGAGAATAAATCAAAAAAGATAAGTCATTAAAGGTGAACATACTCGACTCATGCTTCCGACTTGCCCATGACTAGGTGTTGGTATTTTATTAACTTTTTATGATACATCCAGAGCATCATTTAAGTTGCTATATTAACCAAGATGGCAATGATTGGGCTAGTAGTGCTTGTGTAATGGTTATATGCAAAAGCTCATAAAAATGAAGGTCTAAGGAATAAGAAAAAGAACAGATATTAATGAACAATTTCTACACTAATACCTAAAGAGGATAGTCCTTGACAAATATGTTTTTCATCCACAGATGTATTTAGTAGTCAACTGTATAAAAAAATTGAGGCCATGGTTCCATTTTGGTGAAACATAAGTGAAAATACCCCTTTATTCACCCATACAACCTACGGTACATTTCAGCTCTCTCTACGGAGTCATTTTCAAGCAGGTTCCATAAGGAGAGCCGAATGTAGTGTCTGTGGGTAAATATCAGAATCTAACTTTTTTTCATGACATGAAAGTGCTGTCTCAATTTTGTTTTTGATATTTATGAAGAGAGCACTGTGCCATCTACCTTTGGTGAATTTAACACCCACAAAAGATCTGCTGCTCTTTTTTTATTATTTAGTTAACTGTATATTATTTAGGTAATTATTTAGGATTTTTTTGTTGTATCTAACAAAAGTTAAGTTTCAGAGTTTTCTTGGTATTTAGGGAAATCTTTTGCCTTTGGCACTGCAAAAATAAAGCTCTTTTTAGAATTGATGCCAGCTACACTACTGTACAATATATTTTGTATCAATAGTCCACTAATATTAAGCTAATTGCAAGGTTTCCAGCTGCTGGTAACCCCAGCATTACTGTAAGTTACACTGCTACAGCCTATATGCTGGGCCCAAGGGCGGACATATCAATGGTGCAACCTGGTTGGCATTTCTACCTCCAAAGTGGGTGAATTTGTGCATTATGATGAGCTCATGGGCTCCAAAGGGCCCATATACTGTTCTTTCACAGGGACTCTTTTCTGTCTATGTCTTCCACTTGCTGGGACCATTTCAATATATGGTTCTAGTAAGTAATCAAGAACAGCGCCCTTTTCTGCAAAAGCTTTGGCTAATTTAGGAGCAACCCTTTCTGCACCCAACAAGTGGACTTTGTTGCATAAAAGTTCTGCCACTATGCCAACAACTCGATTTAGGACAATGTAATGCATTTTAAGATGTGGAAATTTCTGCAAAAAAGATGCAGCATGGAATTTCACCCTAGTGCTTGGATAATAAATGAACACAATCTTAATTAATCATCTATCTGATGTGAAATATCAGGAAAACTTTAAAGCATAACACAATTCAGTGGGAAATAGTTCACTTTTTTTCTAATTTTAGAGGAATTTTCCAGTACCAACTAAATATGCTTAAAATGAGAAAATAAAATGTATTTACTTTTCATGCCAACAGCTCTTTGGCTACCAGTTTACTTATGTTATATGTTATTTACATTCATAACTGTGGGAACTGATCATTAGTCACATCACCAATGTAGCTAATGATTAGCACTGGTCATATCACCAATGTGAAAAAATAAATATAAAAGCATATATAGAAGTAAAATAAAAGCCATACAAAGGCAGTCTAGAACCCATGAATCTAGAAAAATGCTTTTCAAAGTGTGAAGCTGACCTCATCAATTCTCAAGGTAAGGTGCAAATAGAGGGTGGTTTTCAGAAAAGTTGTCATACTCTGTACAGTTCTTGGCTGCAGCAGTCTCTGATTTAGCAATATTTTTCACCTATTTTAATGTAATGCAGTGTTAAGGAGATAAGTAAAAGTATATTGAGCTGCATTTTACACTTTGTATCTATTTCACAGTTGAGTAATAAAACAATGGAGCAAATTTTTCCCTTTATAAACCAGATTTATAGGAAAAATTATTATGAAGTTCAAATGTAAAATAAATGGTAGAAAAGCTGCAGAATAGTTAGTTTGTATGCTGCATATTTTTGAAAAGCCTCGGGAGTGAATATCCCATTAGTTTGTAGAATAAAACTTACACATTACCTTGGTAACAGAATTCTTTCTTTTGGCAGTGGACGATGAAATAAAAGAAAAACAGACGTCTGAAGCACTGAGGATTTACAATTTACAACTTTTGCTTTTGAGTGAAATAAAAAAAGACACAATATGTGAAATGACTTTGGAAGTGTGAAATTCACACAACTGCTGCCTTGATCAATCTCAGGTTTTGATTCGACTGTTGTCAGAATAGCATGTGTGCTTATGTTAACAATGAGCTGTGTTGGATGATTCGAAAAATAAAAAAACTGCAGAAACAATCTGATTTTTGGGAAATTATTTTGCAGCTTTAAAATAATATGAACAAGGAAAGGAGGTAGATTGGAAAAATATCATGGTAGGAGGAAATACAAGTAGAGCAAAATGTTTTATTGTGAAGTTATGGAATTAAATTACTGTTATCATATGGCTTACGTGTTAAGCAACAGCTGATCAAAATCGCTGTAAGAAACCGCTATCACACTATTGAATAATTTACAGTAGAAACAGAAACTGGTAAATTCCATGTAATTATTTTTCCTCTTTCTAACAAATTGTCTGATATTTGGTGAATTGTCAAACAGTAAAACTTTTAACAAGTTTTAATCACCTGTAAGTGTTAGGGACGGCGGAACGCACTAAATATAAAATAATGCAAAGTGCGTTCACTGCCTGGGGTCCACTGTGCAGAAGGTGTAAACACTGTTGCTATATAATGGCGGACATACAATATGGCGGTATGACGCACGCGGGTTGAACGTCACCCGGGTGCGCTGAGCGATCTCTGTTAATTCACAGAGACGCCTATGTGTTAAACACAAAAGGCTGAGCCTGGAAACGCCACAGGTCTCAGAGAAGTGCACGCATGGTATCTGGTCACAGGAGCTGAACCCTAGGCAGAGGGTCAGCGTCCGTCTAGACCTACTGTGCATACAGCGTCGCTACTGCAGATGCCAAGGGGAGCTGCAGACTGCAGCGCGGCAACAGACACTGCTGCTAATCGACAATGCCCGGTAGCAGGTGCACTGTCGGACGCTAGCACTGTTGATGATGCTGCTGTGGCTTGCGGCTTGCCACTGGCTGGCGCTGACTCTAAGCCTAAGTCCCTGTACACACTCGTAATATCAGAGATAGGGGATCTTAATGAGTCATTCACAGGTTCATGCATCCATCATCATTCACACAGTAGGCAACTATAGACTATACTAGCACATGGACGAGCGGCCATGCAAACCTTTTATAGCCGGGACCTTCCAGAAGCTTCCAGATCCCTGAGATGGACCAATCAGATCACAAGAAGGACCTGGGCATGTGACTCCCGATCTCCAATGGGAGATCGTCTCGTAAGCATGCCCAGTAGAGCAACTGAAGAGCTTAGCCTCTGGAGTGGCTCGTTGCTGAGCAGCCTGCACTGCCATTGCTGGCCCAGAGGTGCCAGCAACAGCGAGACCCACAGAGCTGGTCTGAGCAGAGCGTCTGAGATGCCGGGATTGCTATGCAGGCTCCTGAGCGGTCGGTGGAGAATGGGAGACCGCTGTATGCAAGGCTCTGGATTCCTGCTGTGCAGCTGCAGGAACCCGACGCCTAACAGTAAGTGACTGCACTATTGGGAAAACGCATGCACTGAGGCCCCTACAACCATAAAGGGAACCTGTCATCAGTTTTTTCATTTCTGAACTGTGCCCATCAGGAACATAGGCACATGCAATCATTATGCTGTAGATGTGGGGATTTAGCTTTCAAAGACAGTTAAAGTCCCCATAGAGAAGGCACAGATGATAATAAACTATCCCCATCGCTTAAGTAGTGCTGTGTATGAAGTAATATGAAGCACTGATGAATCTTCCACATCTACACACAGCAGTCATGTGATCGCTGCATATAGTGAGACAGCAGGAGCCGCTGTATCATAAAAAACCCAAACAGCTCTGCCATTCTACTAGGAGACTGCATGTCCCTTTTAACTGGGACTAAAAGTCCAGCCCTAGTTGCAAGGGAAATTAGAAAAAAATAAAACGATTTTAATATTTAAATGTCCCCCAAAGGTCTTTTATAGTCTTATACTGTAGAATGTGTAAAATAAATAAAAAAAAAAATAATTAGTTTAATTAAGAATTACAGGTAAAAAAGAAATAATAATAACTAGTATCAATCCAAAATGTTGTCACTACCCCCTACCCCATAAAATAATCTCCATAAACGTTTGATATACAGTATAAAAATGTTTGTTACACAACGGCAAACAAATTTTAAATATATTTTGTGGTCCTGTGTAGTCATAAAAAAAATTAGGAAAAGGTCCCTTTCCATTTATTCTCTGTGGACAAGCAATGTACATGTATGTCGCTAGATGGTAAGGGTTAAATCACATGTACAAAAAAGCCCTGAAAATGTTCCTGGTTCAGTCAAACTGATTAATAGTGTAAATTTATATACTGTAAGTTTTAAAGTCTTTGGTAGTTTATTTGGTTGCTAAATTATAAAAAAACAGTACTTTATAAGAACTTGTAATTTACTATAAGGGAATTAGATTTTGATGGTGGCTTATTCCTAACAGAGCTTTAATTTATCAAATGCTTTAGTTTAACCCCTTTCTGCCATCTGATGTACTATATCGTCAATGTGACCCGGCACAATTTGATCATGGATGGTATAGTACGTCATAGTGATCGGCCTCACACACGGGTGGTGTGCGGCCGATCGCCGCCAAGTGTCAGCCGATTCTCACAGCTGACACCCGGCACTTTAAACCCCGAAATGCTGCGATTGAACATGATCATAGCATTCTGTGAGCAGGCACAGTGCTGACGGCCCCTCTGCCTATGGATTGGAGACCCGACGGTATAGTAACGTCCCACACTATTTGTGGACGGGGATTACTCACTTTGCTGGTCGCTGAGGCACACGCTGGGATACTCAGTGTTAAAAAAAGTTCATTCGGTTAATTAGTAAACAGCATAAACTGCTCCTCAGGAACCAAGTAGTATGCAGCTGCCAGTACAAAATCCATGAAACATTAAGCTCTATAGGAAAAAACAGTCTCTTGCTGACCCCGGTCAGCATAACACAGATTCCTTTTCGTTACCTGTTGGTTTCAGCCACACAGGTTCAGGTATGCCTCTTATCCGCAGAGGTATCCCAATAAACAGTCTCTCACTGACCCCGGTCAGCATAACATGGATTCCTGTCTGATACCTGTTGGTGTTGGCCACACAGGTTCCCAGATGCCTCTTTTCCTCAGAGGTATCCCACAAACACTCCTCACTGACCCCGGTCAGTATCACTCATGGTTGTCAGACCGTCCACTCTGTAGTGTCCAGCCTGGACACAAGGAAATCTGTCCACAATGACAGACTCCTAAACACTCACTCCCATGTGCCAAACATACCTCCATTACATAGCTGTAACCACACCCAGGTACCTATCACATGGCTAGTCACATGACCATGACATCATTGCTGGTCCTTAAACACACAACCACACAGTCTTCTGCAGGGAAAAAGGGGTACATTGAGCACCCTCACCTCGGGTGAGGTATATGGGTAGCCTGACCCTCCCCTCTCAGAGCTACCCATAACCCGGACACAAGCGTGAACAGCAACCACTTAGGGCTTATGTGTACTAAAGAAAAAATACTCCAGGCTACGTCGCAGGGAGCAGCCATCCCTGTGACACATACTTCTCATTAATTATGTGGCCATTAGTCACACTACAGTATACAGTGCCTTGTGAAAGTATTCTGCCCTCTGGAACTTTTCAACCTTTTTCCACATATCATGCTTCAAACATAAAGATACCAAATGTAAAATTTTTGGTGAAGAATCAACAACAAGTGGGACACAATTGTGAAGTTGAACAAAATTTATTGGTTATTTTATATTTTTTTGGTAATACACAAAACTGAAACGTGGGATGTGCAATATTATCCGGCCCCTTTACTTTCAGTGCAGCAAACTCACTCCAGAAGTTCATTGTGGATCTCTGAATGATCCAATGTTGTCCTAAATTACTAATGATAAATATAATCGACCTGTATGTAATCAAGTCGCTGTATAAATGCACCTGCTCTGTGATAGTCTCAGGGTTCTGTTTGATGCACAGAGAGCATCATGAAGACCAAGGAACACAACAGACAGGTCCGTGACACTGTTGTGGAGAAGTTTAAATCCTGATTTGGATATAAAATGATTTCCAAAACTTTAAACATCCCAAGGAGCACTGTGCAAGCGATCATATTGAAATAGAAGGAGTATCATACCACTGCAAATCTACCAAGACCAGGCCATCCCTCTAAACTTTCATCTCAAACAAGGAGAAGACTGATCAGAGATGCAGCCAAGAGGCCCATGATCACTCTGGATGAACTGCAAAGATCTACAGCTGAGGTGGGACAGTCTGTCCATAGAACAACAATCAGTAGCACACTGAACAAATCTGGCCTTTATGGAAGAGTGGCAAAAATAAAGCCATTTCTCAAAGATATCCATAAAAAAGTCGTTTAAAGTTTGCAACAAGCCACCTGGGAGACACAGCAAACATGATGAAGAAGGTGCTTTGGTCAGATGAAACCAAAATGGAACTTTATGGCAACAATTCCAAGCGATATGCTTGGCATAAAGGCAACACAGCTCATCACCCTGAACACACCATCCGCACTGTCAAACATGGTGGTGGCAGCATCATGGTTTGGGCCTGCTTTTCTTCAGCAGGGACAGGGGAGATGGTTAAAATTGATGGGAAGATGGATGGAGCCAAATACAGGACCATTCTTGAAGAAAATCTGTTGGAGTCTGCAAAAGACCTGAGACTGGGACGGAGATTTGTCTTCCAAAATAACAAAGATCCCAAACAAAAAGCAAAATCTACAATGAAATGGTTCACAAATAAACGTATCCAGGTGTTAGAATGGCCAAGTCAATGTGCAGACCTGAATCCAATCGAGAATCTGTGGAAACAGCTGAAAACTGCTGTTTACAAATGATCTCCATCAAACCTCACTGAGCTCGAGCTGGTTGCAAAGGAAGAATGGGCAAGAAGTTCAGTCTCTCGATGTACAAAACTGATAGAGACATACCCCAAGCGACTTGCAGCTGTAATCACAGCAAAAGGTGGCGCAACAAAGTATTAAGTTAAAGGGGCCGATTAATATTGCACGCCCCACTTTTCAGTTTTTGTATTTCCAAAAAAATTTAAAATAACCAATAAATTTTGTTCAACTTCACAATTGTGTCCCACTTGTAGATTCTTCATCAAAAAATTACATTTGGTATCTTTATGATTGAAGCATGATATGTGGGAAAAGGTTGAAAAGTTCCAGGGGGCCGAATACTTTCGCAAGGCACTGTGTATGGCTAGCCAGCTGTATCTCTGACCTGAATAGTTGCCTATTCTCCCAAAACATAACATAAAAAGGGATTAAAATATATAAACTTTAATAAACTGCAAAGCAAGGTATTATGCCCGTCATTGTACTTTAATACAAAACCCATCATTCTCCAAAATCATGCTGCAGAGGGACACAAAGATCTTCTCCATATTAGTCGAAGCACTTAGATACTGTCACTATCGACTGCAGCATCTAAGGGTTTAAACGTCTCAATAATCTCAGCTCCCAGCCATTGCAGCAGAAACTCATCAGTCCAGCTGACACCGGCTGGTGATTGCTGCGGCCATCCCAGGACTCACACGTGTGCAAAAATTTGTGCAAACCACTTAGTGGCGGCACTGTGCACATAAGGCGTATATCACCAATACGGGTTAAGCAATACTCAATATGTTACTAACTTCATAGCCATCCATATAGTATTTTTTCTGTGTACTTTTATAGTATAAAATTAGGCGATTTGGAGCTTTTTAGTAGAAAATAAATTATGATATCTACAGAAATATAGTGTTATCAAATTAATCAGCAGATATATATTTTGAATTAATTTTGATTGAAACATGCTAAACTAAAAATAGTCTCTATTAGACTTGTATTTGTGGTATTGATGTCTTAAATAATTCTTGCCAGCAAAGTACATGGGTGTTTTTTCTATACCATGCTTTGGGAAAATGGAGCAGACATATAAATTGAGGGAATAAATAAATCATGCTAAACATTAGCCAGCTTGTTTTGCTGCTATGTGAACCACATTATTCAATTGCTTACTATAAATGTAATCCTGCAATTATGCAGTGTTCTACTCTTTTATTCACAAACTCGTGTACTTTTTACTGGATGTATTAGTTGCCAAATTTACTTTGAATATGTTTACAAGTTCTCTATTTTCAACATTTAGTGAAGTAATTTTGTATATAGCTTTACTGTATATATTTTTCTCGATATTAATGTACTATGAATAATGAATTATTCATCTTGTGACAATTTATTAAAAGGGTTATACTGTAGTACTGCTTGAATAAACAATCATCCATATGGTGATGCTTTTAAAGTACAGTATATTAAGCTTGCTGCATCTCTATAGGTGCTATACATTTCTTCGTGAAAGCCACAAGATCTCTGAAACTGTCCAGTAGCATCTGACAGCAATATGATTTGCACAATCAGGTACATCAGCCATAACAGTAATCTCTGGCCATTGGATGAGAGTAGTGAGAATTACCTCTTACTTGATGAGATGCTGGCGACTGTCCCAGGTGTGTGGTGAAAACCAGACGGCTTGGATATTAGAAATAAGAATATAATAGCATGATCCCAAGCCATCTGGTAGCAGACAGACCAAGGGCAGTGAATCAAATATGGTTTACTAAGCAAATATCTATGCAACACTCAGTATAGGCATACAGACAGGCATATTTACCAGAGCTCCAACCTGCAACAGTGGACCCCTTAAGGCACATTTCGGCAGTTCCCCTTCTGAGGAAGAACTGCAAAGCCTCTAAATTCCCATTTTGGGCTAATTATCGCAAACACAGCCTCAGTAATGTCAAAGTTACCTCAACCTATCTGCCAAGGGGAAATTGGCAACCGGTAGTTATTAACACCAGTATTTGGATGGCATATATGGGACTAACAATGGATTCATTACAATAAAGAAGTATGCAAAATATATTTTTTTCAACAGGCACACTAAGAAAACAAAAAAATTAAAATGTTGGCTTGTCTCACTCATAAGCCGAAGAGTACACTTGGTTTCATTTTTTTTCTTCAGTAGAAAACTAGGATAGTAACTGCCCTCTTCGCAATGTGTGAAATGTGTGAAGCATAAAAACAAATGCTGTTATTAACATGCTGTTAGTACAGTATATCACAGATCAATCAATTCACAGTCACACTGACTATGCAGGTACAGCACCTCTCTATATCACTTGAAGCTTTAATTTTTTATTCACTGACTGAAAATATGACTACCACTTTAAATGTGCTTCAGAACTGCAGCAGAACACCACAATCAGATTTATGCCTTTTTCTATCTCTATGTGTAATGATCTGTGCGATCTCAACTCCTATCCCTAGGCTGTAAAATTCTAAAATGGCGCTGCTTATCTGGAGCTCATCTTTTATATTAGTTGTGATTATCCCCATGATTAGTTGTGCTAGACCATGTGATGCGATAGGTGCGAAGCCTTAAGTGGAAGTCCATATGATCGCTCATGAGCCCGCTCTTTGGCAGCTGTTGTTTTTCGCAGTGTTTGAAAAGGCGTTGATCTTTCTTTTTCGATCCTTGTCAAGCAAATCACAAAGTGTTTGAAGTTGTGGGAATCTGCGAATTTAAGGAAATCAACTCAAAATTTGCTCATCTCTATAGAAATCATATTACAGTACTATAGTAGAAATGAGTGAGCTCTTTAGAACAACCCACTCGTTCATAAATGTTTGTAGAGGCAGACTGCATAGCTTTGTGTAGTTTGATAACGGTGTATATTGTGTGTGTATATACAGTATATACACCCAACATATTAGATATTCTAAATTCAGTTTCTAAAATGTCCTTGAAGAGGTTACAGCAAATAAACAATAAACCTAGGAAACTGTTTTTCTTTTTTCCTGGAAAATAATTTTTATTTAAATAGAGGGAGAAGGGCAATGAACAGGGGAAAATAATGAGATTATTTGATTGAAATCATTGATCATAAACTATTTTGAGCTCATGGACAACTGACTCGCATCTAGCGCTTAGAGTCAAGCAATTGGTGCAGTAGCAAATAAGATTTTATCTTGAGTTGGAAATATATCTATGCAAGAAAAGGCAATATCATTGAACACATTGTATGTACAACCTCACCTTGGATCAAGAGCAGTTCTGTATATCTGTTCTTTAAAAAAAATGCATTGGGAAATGTTGAGAATAGAAACATGAAATGAGTAAGTGGAAGCGCAAAATTGGATTATTAGAAAAGACAAGCTAAACTAGTATTTTTTTAACCCAGTATAAGATGTGACATGAATACTGCATAGGCAGATACCCTTGATTCATACACAGACTACTCATCATGGAGTATGTGGATGACAAATGGTCATGTCTTGAACTTTGGCAACAAAATGTTTGATCTTTCCAGAGCAAACAGTTATATTACATTAAGGCTTTGCTATCAAAATGAATTGCAGTCAGAGGGAATGCTTTCATACACTAAATATAATGGATTCTTTATATATGGACATTATTGCTGCCTTTTTCAATGACAAACAGTAATACATTCAAATAAGAAAGCATGTTCATTTATGTTAACACTATTCAAATAAATATATAAACATACAGGGACCTATTCCATTAAGGGGGAATTTTTATTTTTTACTTATCTTACAAAAGGTTAACTTATATATTTCAGCTATTTAAAAGTTTTGCATTGAAATATCCTTTGACCACGTAAAGAGACAAACAAACATTTGTTTCTCATAATAAAATAATAATTTAATTTGCGTGTCAAATCTATTTACCATTCACATATCTTGAAAAAATTTGTGCAAAAATCACATTCTGATTTCAGAACTTGACAATGCTACTGAGATGTGCTGGTGCATATTTCCTGTTCTTCTTTCAACTTGTCTATCCTAAATTGCTCTTGCAGATAGCCCTTTCTCCTTTGACAACCTCTGAGTAAATGAAATTAGTGGCGAGGCCAATTTTTACAATTCTGACCACTGTCACTTTATGAGGTAATAACTCAGGATCGCTTCCATGGATCCCAGTGATTCTGAAAATGTTTTCTCGTGACATATTGTACTTCATGATAGTCATAACATTTCTTTGATATGTCTTGCATTTATTTGTGAAAAAACATAAAATGGCAAAAATTTTGCAATTTTCCAACTTTGAATTTTCATGCCCTTAAAACAGAGAAATACAGTTAGGTCCATATATATTTGGACAGAGACAACATTTTTCTAATTTTGGTTCTAGACATTACCACAATGAATTTTAAAAAAAACAATTCAGATGCAGTTGAAGTTCAGAATTTCAGCTTTCATTTGAGGGTATCCACATTAAATTTGGATGAAGGGTTTAGGAGTTTCAGCTCCTTAACTTGTGCCACACTGTTTTAAAAGGGACCAAAAGTAATTGGACAAATGACTCCAAGGCTATTTCATGGACAGGTGTGGGCAATCCCTTCGGTATGTCATTCTCAATTAAGCAGATAAAAGGCCTGGAGTTGATCTGAGGTGTGGTGCTTGCATTTGGAAGGTTTTGCTGTGAAGGAAACATGCGGTCAAAGGAGCTCTCCATGCAGGTGAAACAAGCCATCCTTAAGCTGCAAAAACAGAAAAAACCCACCTGAGAAATTGCTACAACATTAGGAGTGGCAAAATCTACAGTTTGGTGCATCCTGAGAAAGAAAGAAAGCACTGGTGAACTCATCAATGCAAAAAGACCTGGGAGCCCACGGAAGACAACAATGGTGGATGATCGCAGAATAATCTCCATGATGAAGAGAAACCCCTTCACAACAGCCAACCAAGTGAACAACACTCTCCAGGAGGTAGTCGTATCAATATCCAAATCTACCATAAAGAGAAGACTGCATGAAAGTAAATACAGAGGGTTCACTGCACAGTGCAAGCCACTCATGAGCATCAAGAATAAAAAGGCTAGACTGGACTTTGCTAAAAAAACATCTAAAAAAAGCCAGCACAGTTCTGGAAGAACATTCTTTGGACAGATGAAACCAAGATCAACCTCTCCCAGAATGATGGAAAGAGAAAAGTATGGTGAAGGCGTGGTACAGCTCATGATCCAAAGCATACCACATCATCTGTAAAACGGCGGAGGCAGTGTGATGGCTTGGGCATGCATGGCTGCCAGTGGCACTGGGTCACTAGTGTTTATTGATGATGTGACACACACAGGACAGAAGCAGCCAAATGAATTCTGAAGTATTCAGAGCCATACTGTGTGCTCAGATCCTGCCAAATGCAGCCAAACTGATAGGTCGTCGTTTCATACTACAGATGGACAATGACCCAAAACATAAAGCCAAAGCAACCCAGGAGTTTATTAAAGCAAAGAAGTGGAATATTCTTGAATGGCCAAGTCAATCACCTGATCTCAACCCAATTGAGCATGCATTTCACTTGTTAAAGACTAAACTTCAGACAGAAAGGCCCACAAACAAACAGCAACTGAAAACCATCGCAGTGAAGGCCTGGCAGAGCATCAAAAAGGAGGAAACACAGCGTTTGTTGATGTCCATGAGTTCAAGTCTTCAGGCAGTCATTGCCAACAAAGGGTTTTCAACCAAGTACTAGAAATGAACATTTTATTTACAATTATTTAATCTGTCCAGTTACTTTTGGTCCCTTTAAAAACAGGGTCACACATGTTAAGGAGCTGAAACTCCTAAACTCTTCATCCAATTTTAATTTGGATACCCTCAAATGAAAGCTTAAAGTCTGAACTTCAACTACATCTGAATTGTTTTGTTTAAAATTCATTGTGGTAATGTCTAGAACCAAAATTAGAAAGATGTTGTCTCTGTCCAAATATATATGGACCTAACTGTATGTCACACAAAATGCTTAATAAGTAACATTTCCCACATATCTACTTTACATCAGCACAGTTTTGGAACCATATTTTTTTTGTTAGGAAGTTATAAGGGTTACAAGTTAAACAGCGATTTCTCATTTTTAGATCATTTTATTTAGGGACCACATCACATTTGAAGTCACTTTTAGGGGTCTATATGATAGAAAATACCCAAAAGTGACATCATTCAAAAAACTGCACCCCTGAAGGTGCTCAAAACAACATTCAAGAAGCTTATTAACCTTTCAGGTGCTTCACAGGAATTTTTGGAATGTTTAAAAAAAATCAACATTTAACTTTTTTCACAAACAATTTAATTCAGATCCAATTTGCTTTATTTTACCAAGGGTAACAGGAGAAATTGGACCCCAAAAGTTGTTTTACAATTTGTCCTGAGTACACTGATACCCCATATATGTAGGTAAACTACTACTTGGGTGCATGTCAGAGCTCAAAAGGGAAGGATCACCGCTTGACTTTTCAATGCTAAATTGGCTGGAATTGAGATCAGATGCCATGTCGCGTTTGAAGAGTCCCTGATGTTCCTAAACAGTGGAAACCTCCCACAGTTGACACCATTTTGGAAAGTAGACCTCCTAAGCACCTTATCTACATGTGTGGTGAGCACTTTGAACCACCAAGTGCTTCACAGAAGTTTATAATGTAGAGCTGTAAAAATAAAAAATCTTATTTTTTTTCACAAAAATGATATTTTTGCCACCAATTTTTTATTTTCCCAAGGGTAACAGGAGTAACTGGACCCCAAAAGTTGTTGTGCAATTTGCCGTGAGTATATGGATACCCCATATGTGAGGGTAAACCACTGTTTGGGTGCATGGCAGAGCTCGGAAGGGAAAGAGCACCATTTGACTTTTTCAAAGCAGAATTGGCTGGAATTGAGAACAGATGCATGTCGTGTTTGGAGAGACCCAGTTTTGCCTAAACAGTGGAAACCCCCCAATTCTAACTCCAACCCTAACCCCAACATACCCCTAACCCTAATCCCTACCCTAACCATAACCCTAACCACAAACCTAACCCTAACACACCCTTAACCGTAATCCCAAACCTAATCCTAATCCCATCACTTACCCTAATCCCAACTCTAACCCTAACCCAAACTTTAGCCCCAACCATAACCCTAACTTTAGCCCAACCTTAACCCTAAATTTAGCCCCAACCCAAAACCTAACTTTAGCAACAGCCCTAAGTTTAGCCCCAACCCTAACCCTAACTTTAGCCCCAACCCTAACCCTAACCATAACCCCAACCCTAACCCTAACGGGAAAATGTTAATAAATACTTTTTTATATTATTATTTTTCCCTAACTAAGAGGGTGATAAAGAGAGGTTTGATTTACTATTTAGAGCAGGTTTTTATGTTTGGCAGCTGTCACACACTAAAAGACACCTTTTATTGCAAAAAATCATTTTTGCATCACCACATTTTGAGAACTATCATTTTTCTATATTTTGGCCCACAGAGTCATTTGAGGTCTTGTTTTTTGTGGGTCGAGATGACGTTTTTATTGGTACCATTTTCAGGCACCTGACATTTTCTGATCGCTTTTTATTCCAATTTTTGGGAGGCAGAATGAACAAAAATCAGCAGTTCATGAATTTGTTTTGGGGGGTGTTTATACCATTCTATGTGTCGTAAAATTGATAAAGCAGTTTATTCTTTGGGTCAGTACTATGACAGCAATACCTCATTTATTTGTTTATGTTTTGGCGCTTTTACACAATTAAAAACTATTTTATAGAAAAAATAATTATTTTTGCATCGCTTTAATCTGAGAGCTATAACTTTTTTATTTTTCCGGTGATGGAGCTATATAGTGGCTTGTTTTTTGTGGGACAAGATGACATTTTCAGCAGTGCCACGTTTATTTATATCCGTTTTTTTATCGCATTTTATTCCACTTTTTGTTCAGTGGTACGATGATAAAGCATTGTTCTTTGCCTTGTTTATTTTTATTGTGTTCACTAAAGGGGTTAACTAGTGGGTCAGTTTTATAGGTCGGATCGTTATGGACACAGTGATATTAAATATGTGTACTTTTATTGTTTAGATTCCTTTTATTTAAATATTTATTTATTGATTTAATAAATATTGATTCTTTATTATTATTTTTTATTTTTTATATTTTTACAATTATTTAAATCTTTTTATTTCATTCTAACTTTTACACTGTGTACCACTATCGGACACTCATTTTGTACAGATTGATAGCTTATATGGCATGCAGATCTGCATGCCATATAAGCTGTCAGCACTGCACTCTGTGCACACTGACCTCAGAGACTTCCTGACATGCACTGTGCATGACAGGAAGTCTCTGAGGTCTGGTAACCTGAATGTCTTCATGATGACCTCAGGTTACCATGGGAGCAATTGGGACTCTGAGTCATGCCGTAGGGTCTCCAATCCAAAGACAGAGGGGCTGTCAGAACTGACAGCCCCTCTGCCTGCTCCTGGAATGCTGCGATCCTGTTTGATCACAGTGTTCTGGGGCAAAAGTGCTGGGTGTCATCTGTGAGAATCAGCTGACACCCAGCTGCGATCAGCTGCGCTCCTCCCGTGAGCATGGCTGATCGCGTATGACATACTATTCCGTCCATGGGCATTAAATCCCAGGGCACATGGATGGAATAGTACATCCATTGTCACAAAGGGGTGAAAAGGACTCTACAGGCTTGGGGCTCAAGTCTGCAGTCACATTTTGCTACAACAGACTTGTGAATCCGCACAGTGCATTGTCATGGTTCGCTGGTGCTGCCATCAGGAAAAGGCGGTCTTGTGACTTCAAATATGAAATTGGCACACTTCGAGCCACATTCCCACTAAATGTATCCAGCCTCTCTCAATTCACTTGTATTTCAGTAAGACCGCATATGTCTAATCACACTTGACCATCACACTGACAAACCACTCATGGCGTAGGCACCGGAGTATCCTGACAGCGTGCAAACTGCATGTTGTGAGGATTCACAAGCCTGCAGTCACATGGAGAGACTGCAAACTTGATCCCCAAGCCTGGACAACCCATTTAAAAGTAATAATACACATTGCTGCTAAAAAAAAATAGAATTCATTCTTGACCTAACCTTGTAGATCCTATGTTCCATAGTCATACTTCTCTAAACCTTCCTCCTAAAATTTAAAGTAGAAGGGACTGTAAAGTAACCTCAATATATAATATATATAGTAATTATTACATTGATGGCTTAATGGCCATGTCTTTAAAAGCCTTGCTAACAATTTTTCTGTGTTTTGTTACCCTTCCGAATTCCAGCAGCCATAATTTTTTTTTAAAAATGTTCTTACGTAGCTGAATGAGACCTTTTTTTATCAATTTTCTGCAGTCTTGTCATTTATATAAATTACATAATTCACAAAAATTTTCTTGTCGTTATATAAATAAAAATATGTTTGCATTGTTTTTTTTTTTATTTTGTTAATATTTTACAATAAATGTGTAATTGCTTATTCAGGTTCGACCAGTTGTGTGGATAACTAATTTGTGTATTTTTTTGCTTTTTTCTAATGTACAGTACCAGTTAAAAGTTTGGATCTGTTCATGTAATGGTTTTTGCTTTTCTTATTGAAATCTGCAGATTATCGATTCCGACTCAAAGCAGCAAAACCACGAAAGGACATGGAATTAAACATGGAGTAAAGAAACAGATGTGAAACACATCATTTGTATTGTAACAGGACAATGAACTAAAATACTCATTCAGCACCTTCAGCTTCTCCAGGCTATATAAACGGAGAGAGATGGAGTGCTGTGTCAGGTGATATGGACTTAATAATCACTCAACCTCAACTTAACTGAGATGGTTTGAGATGAGCTACACAACAAATTAAGGATATTCAACAAACAAGTGCTCAGCACTTCTGGGAATGTCTTCAGGACTAGATAGCCATTCCACGTGACTAGCTAGTGAAGCTACTTGAGAGAATGCCTAGTAGTGTAATGCTGTCATCATAATAACATGAGTATTCTGGTTTCTTTCACATGTTTCTCTTTGCTCATTGTTTCCAAATGGGTTGTTTTATGGTTTTGCTTCCTTTAGTCTGAATCTACAATGTACACATTCCAAAAAAGATCCAACCAAAAATTTCCAGAAGTGCAGAACTTAAATAGAAGACAGAAGGTAAAACTCCTAATTAGAAGACCAGTGGGCAAGCACGAGAAAGGCTCTAAAGAGGTGAGTATAATATTTTTCTAACCCCTCTCCATACTTTTTTGTTTTAGCAATCTTGCTGGGTTTGTCCCTCAGAAATTCACCAAAAATCCTGATTCAGGTGAATACAATTTTAATCAACAGTTTGCATAAATCAATTTATTTATCTCTACTTGTTAAAATTTCACATATTACAGGTAAGTTAATTATTGCTGCCACAGGAAATATAGTTAACTAAGCAATTTTGTGCAGGCACAAAAACATTTATTAAATTAACCCCTTCATGACCAGAACTTTTATCATTTTTGCATTTTTGTTTTTCACTCCCCTTCTTCCCAGAGCCATAGCTTTTTATTTTTCCAACAATATGGCCATGTGAAGGCTTATTTTTGCAGGGCAAGTTGCACTTTTGAATGACACCATTAGTTTTACCATATTGTTTACTGGAAAACGGGAAAAAAATCCAAGTGCAGTAAAATTGCAAAAAAAAAGTGCAATCCCACACTTGTTTTTGCATGGCTTTTTTGCTAGGTTCATTAAATGCTAAAACTGACCTGCCATTATTATTCTCCATGTCATTATGAGTTCATAGACACCAAACATGTCTAGGTTCTTTTTTATCTAACTGGTGGAAAAAAATTGCAAAGTTTGCTGGAAACAAAAATGTGCCATTTTCCAAGATCCGTAACATCTCCATTTTTCGTGATCTCGGGATGGGTGAGGGATTATTTTTTGTGTGCCAAGCTGACATTTTAATGATAATTTTTTGTGCAGATACAATCTTTTGATCGGCCGTTATTGCATTTTAAACATAATTCTGGCATTTTGTTGTTTTTCTCGCTACGCCGTTTAGCGATTAGGTTAATCCTTTTTTGTATTGATAAGATTGGGAGATTCTGAATGCAGAGATAGCAGATATGTGCATGTTTGATTTTATTTTTATTGTTTTATTTTGAATGGGGAGAAAGGGGGGTGATTTGAAATTTTATATTTTTTTATTTTTTTCATATTTTTAAACACTTTTTTACTTGTGACATGGGAGGCTAGATGCTGCCACAATTTGATCGGCTCTGCTACATAGAGGCGATGCTCAGATTGCTTCTATATAGCAGAAGTACAGGCTTGCCATGAGCACCGACCACAGGGTGGTGCTCATAGCAATCCGGCATTAACAGTCAAAGAGGTCTCAAGGATGCACCGATGACCCCCTATCACGTGACGGGGACAGCAGTGCGCATATTTCCGGCCCAATGGCCAGAAGCGTGCATTAAATGCTGCTGTCAGAGTTTGACAGTGGCATTTAACTAGTTAATAGGCGCGGGTGGATCGTGAATCTGCCCACTCTTATTGCGGGCACTTGTCAGCTGTTGAAAACAACTGACAAGTCCCAGCTTTGAGGTGGGCTCACCGCCAGAGCCCACCTCAAAGCAGGGGATACTGACTTCGGGCGTACTATCCTGCCCGACGTCAGAAAGGGGTTAAATATTTTAAATATTTTAAGTAAAACTTTAAACTCGGGATTTGCAGAGATAACATACTGTTGATTTACTTATGGGTAATTCTAGCACCTAGTGATAAAGGAAATGGGAACAGAGACATTATCTGAAAAGCTGTCAGCAAAAAAAAAATTGTGCTCATATCTGAATAGGACTATTTGCATGACTGGTCAGGCTCATCATCCTGAATTATTGTAACTGAGAATTCCATTGAGCTAGGCAAAATGCTGAGACTAAAATGTCAAATACACATAGTAAAATGGATCAAAAATTCTTTCTAATAAATACAGTATGTATCACCTAGGCATATCTAAGATGCAGCAATTGCAGAATATTGCATCTGATTTTACTGCATGATATACAAGGCAAAAAAAATTGACATCAGCATTAGGGGTTGTTACTGTTTGGGAAATGAAAATATGGAGTTTCACACCATTTAAAGTTAAGTTAATATTAAAAAGGTTTGGATGCCTACCATAAGAAAATATATTAAAAGTTCCCACTACAGAAGCAAATAATTTGCTACATCTGACAAGCGGGTCTACTTAACTATCTACAGACATAACTATTCACTTCAATATCCATAAAACATATTAATATTTTTGCCAATATCACCAATGCATATCTTGGATTTTTGGTTAAAGGAAATATGTAACCTTGAGACAAAAAAATACTTACAGAAATAGGGTTAATCTGCATGTAAATAGCATTACACTGCTGCCCAGATTACTTCATTAAAGGGGTTGTGAGGTGAAACCCGATAAGTCTATAGTCACTATAATGCTTCCAGCCACGCACTGTGCCCTGTGTGCTTTTTTTTAATTTCAGACCCGGGAACAGTGGGTATGTATGAGTTATACATACCCCCCCCAGCCAGTGGGTGCGGATTTGCTCCATACACTTGTTTGGAGCTGATGCCGTGTCCCAACCAGTGATGCGGATGGCCATTGGGTGAATTTGACTAAAGGCCATGGCTTAGCTCCATACAAGTGTATGAAGAGTGAGGCCGTGACCACTGGCTGGGGGTATATATAACTTCTACATACTCTCCATTCCCTTGTCTGAAACCAACAAATCCCAGCAGTGCACAGTGCGCGCAGTGGGTGGATTCATAAGTCTGCAGTCACACAAAATGACTGCAGACTAATCGCTTTTGACTGGACAACGCCTTTAAGGTATGGCTAACTGGAGAAAAAGAACTTTCTTCCTTCCAGGAACAGCCAGATTACAGTCATAGAAGTGTGCCAAGACTGGCTACCATCGCTGCTCATTACATCGCTCAGTAAACTGTGATCTGTAGATCTGTACTGTGAATTAACAAAAATGGAAAACCCCTTCAACACCGATATGGAAAGTATTAGATATAAGCAAATCTTTACAAATAATTTATTCCATTGAGTCTCTGGAAGATTAGTCATTCTGGTTTGCTGAAAATGTGAAGCTTAGTGATGACTAAAAATAAATTAATCCATTTGTTAAGTGAAAGTTTATTTTGACTCTTTAGCTAATGAAATAAGAACTATTAATCTGCTGTGTTAATTCAAAGTTTTTCTTTATTAAAGCATTGGGAGTTCACAAAGTAATTTCTATGCTAAGAATACCTGCTTGATCAATACTTATACATGAGCTTCTCATTAGAATGGACACATGAAGGTTTTCTTAGGCTTTGGAATTTTTCACTTCAGGCATAGCTTCAAAATTTGGCTTGCCATACGTACTGACAACAGGTTTGGCCCCAATTCATCAAAGCGTTTCACCCGAAAACAGTTGTAAAAACTTTGAAAAATCGCAAAACATTTAGGGTGTGTGCACACACGTTGTGGATTCTGCTGCACAGCGAATTAGGCAATGCGGATCTGCAGCAGAATCTACTGCATTGTACAGTACCATTAAAGTCAGCCTAAAACCAAAAACGCTGTCCACATGCTGCAAATTTTTCCTCGCAGATTTTCTGCAGATTTAAATCCGCAGCATGTCAATTTATTTTGCGGATCTGCAGCATTTTGAGACCTGCTCCTTTAATAGAAATCTGCAGGTGTCAAAATGCAGGGCAAATCCACACTAAATCCGCAGGTAAAACCTGTGGGTTTACCTGTGCATTTAGAAAAATCTGCAGGGTAATCCACAACGTGTGCACGCACCCTTACACTACACTGAGTTATGTGTACATTTTGTGACTTTTGACATCTATGGTCCTGTTTTGGGCAGTTTTGCCTAACTGAGTGGAACTGTGGAGAAGCCAGATCTATGCATGCCCATCGAGTTCATCAATAGTGGTGGTGTTTCATACACCAGAAATGTTACCAGAAATGTTACTCCAGGAATGGAGTAACATTTCTGGCGAGACACACAGAGGCGTATGCTGCTGATAAGATGTGCTGAATTCATTGAAGGGTTTGTACCACATACAAATTAACCCCTTAATGTCTATGGACGTGTAGAGTCCATCATGGCAGGAGGTAACTTCCAGCACCATGAGGGACTCTGCACGTCCTGCCTTTGAACTGTCACTGCATGTAAACACAGAGTTTCAGTTCAGTTCAGTGCCGACAGCTGTCTATGACAGCTGAGAGGCACAGCAAGGGGGGCAGGGACCCTTGCAGTCAGTCCCTGCACCCACAGTGCTGTGATTGGTCAGTCAATCTGACAAACCAAACACAGCAGTGATGAGCAGGAGAGGCTGAAATTTGAGCTTCTTCTGCCTGATATCAATACAGGAGCTCAGCGAAGCTGCCACCAACGCCCCTGGCTGTTAACCCCCACACTGCTGCAATCGAGCGTGATCGCAGCATTCAGAGGGGGAGGCAGAGGGTAGGGGGCTCCCTCTGCCACAGGTCGGTGTCCCCTCCGGGTCATTTACCTACGGAAAGCTGGTGAGACCATGCTCACAGTATGGTGTCACCAGCTTTCAGCATTGGTATAATGAATTACAATGCTGGAGTATTATAATGTGTTATACCTGAAAGTGAAAGTAAAAGTACCATGAAGGGACAAGGCAAAAAAAAAACATTTTTTAAAAAAATATGTAAAAAAAGTATTAAAAAATAATAAAAAATTCCCTAAAAAATCCCCTACAAATTACACATTTTTATGTAAAAAAATAAAATAAACAAAAAATTACACGTTTGGTAACACCATGTCCGTAAAAATCCCATTTATAAAAGTGTCACTCTAGTTAAGCCCTTCAGTGAACGCCATAAAAAAAACACAAAAAAGTAGCAAATTATACTTTTTCCAAGCGGTATCATCATACCGTTTGGAAAAAGTGCAATAACACGCGATCAAAAGGGCGGATATAAATAAACATGGTACCACTGAAAACACCGTCTTGTCCTGCAAAAAACGAGCAGCCATACAGCATAATCAGCAAAAAAATAAAAAAGTTATAGCTCACAGAATAAAGTGATGCAAAAATAATTATTTTTTATACAAAAGTTTTTATTGTGTAAAAAACACCAAAACATAAAAAAATGATACAAATGAGGTATCGCGGTAATCATAGTGACCCGTAGAATAAAGCTGCTATACTAATTTTACCACATGCGGAATGGAGGGGGAAAAAAAGCATTCTTAAATTTCTGTTTTTTGTTCATTCATAAAATGAACAGTAAAATCAGAATAGAAAGCAATCAAAAAACGTTATGCGCCCAAAAATGGTACCAATAAAAACATTAGCTCTTCCTGCAAAAATCAAGCCAACATATGACTTTGTCGGCCGAAATATGGAAAAATTATAGCTCATTAAAGATCATTTTTGTGGAAAAAAATATGATTTTTTAATTTTCACAGCTCTGCATTATAATCTTTTGTGAAGCACTTGGGGTTCAAAGTGCTCACCACACATCTAGATAAGCTCCATGAGGGGCTAGTTTCCAAAATGGGGTCACTTGTGGGGGTTTCTACTGTTTTGGCACATCAGGGGCTCTGCAAACGCAACATGACGCCCGCAGAACATTCCATCAAAGTCTGCATTCCAAAACGGCACTCCTTCCCTTCTGAGCTCTGCCATGCACCCAAACAGTGGATCCACCCCACATATGGAGTGTCATCATACCCAGGACAAATTGCACCACAACTGTTGGGGTCCTATTTCTCCTGTTACCGTTGTGAAAATAAAAATTTGGGGGCAAAAAGATCATTTTTGTGGAAAAAAATTATTTTTTTATTTTCACGGCTCTACGTTATGAACTTCTGTGAAGCACTTGGGATTTCAAAGTGCTCAACACACATCTAGATATGCTCCTTGAGAGTCTAGTTTCCAAAATGGGGTCACTTGTGGGGGGTTTCCACTGTTTAGGCACATCAGGGGCTCTCCAAATGCGACATGGTGTCTGATCTCAATTCCAGCCAAAAAAGTCAATTGGCACTGCTTCCCTTCTGAGCTCTGCCATGCACACAAATAGTAATTTACCCCCACATATGGGACATCAGCATACACAGGACAAATTGCACAATAACTTTTGGGTCCTGTTACCCTTGGGAAAATAAAAATTGGGGGTGAAAAGATCATTTTTGTGTAAAAAATATGATTTTTTAATTTTGCGACTCTACATTATAAACTTCTGTGAAGCCCTTGGGGGTTCAAAGTGCTCAACACACATGTAGATAAGGTCCTTGGGGGGTCTAGTTTCCAAAATGGGGTCACTTATGAGGAGTTTCCACTGTTTAGGTACATCAGGGGTTCTCCAAACGCGACATGGCGTCCGCTCTCGATTCCAGCCAATTTGGCATTCAAAATCTCAAATGATGCTCCTTTCCTTCTGAGATTGGTCTTCCTCCACATATGAGGTATCGGTGCAATCATGAGAAATTGTACAACAAATATTGTGGTTCATTTTCTCCTGATACCCTTGACAAAATAAAAAAAACTTGCGTCCAAACAAAAATTTTGGGGAAAAAAAGTTAAATGTTCATTTTTTTCTTCCACATTGCTTCAATTTTTTGAAGTACCTAAACAGTTAATAAACTTCTTGAATGTGGTTTTAAACACCTTGAGGGGTGCAGTTTTTAGAATGGTGTCACTTTTGGGTATTTTCTGTTATATTGACCCCCCAAACTCACTTCAAATGTGAGGTGGTCCCTAAAAAAAATGGTTTTGTAAATTTTATTGTAAAAATGAGAAATCGCTGGTGAACTTTTAACCCTTATAACTTCCTAGGAAAAAAAAAATTTGGTTCCAAAATTGTGCTGATGTAAAGTAGACATGTGGGAAATGTTATTTATTAACTATTTTTTGTGACATATCTCTCTGATTTAAGGGCATAAAAATTAAAAGTTTGAAAATTGCCAAATTTTAAATTTTTTTTGCCATATTTCCATTTTTTTCATAAATAAATGCAAGTCATATCAAAGAAATTTTACCACTATCATGAAGTACATTTT
Organism: Dendrobates tinctorius; assembly: GCF_039654945.1. Taxonomy (NCBI): domain Eukaryota; kingdom Metazoa; phylum Chordata; class Amphibia; order Anura; family Dendrobatidae; genus Dendrobates; species Dendrobates tinctorius. The sequence continues at coordinate 18,524,951 of NW_027361692.1, forward strand.
GTCTTGAAAAAACAGTGTCAGAATCAGTGGGATCTGTTGAAGAGTTCCAGAGTTATAACCACATAAAGTGACAGTGGTCAGATTTCAAAATTAAGGCCTGGTCTTTAACCTACAAAATGGCTTGGTCGTTAAGGGGTTAATAGATCTTGAAATAAAAATAAGTTCTACAGTTGGATGTGTTAAAAAAATGTTCCTGTACTTGGATAATCTCAGCTGTGTACTGTGTAATGTCTGTGTCTGACCGTGCAGGAACATAGTCTGATCATACCACAGCTCCTGAGCAGGGAAAAAAGCATAAGAGAGTATACAGAAAAGACAGCAGATGACTAATACTGTGAGGTAAAAAATTTCACTGTCTGTCTATAAAAAAAAATTTTCACCTCAAAGAAAGAATTAGTTGTGATCCCGTGCTGTCCTGTGTGGTATACTTTTTTCTTCCCTGCCCAGATATATGGCATGATCAGACCATGTCCCTGCACGGTCAGACACAGCCATTATTAAACAGTACACAGCAGGGGCACATTTATAAGATTATCTCAGTACAGGGATATTTTTTTAAGACATCTAATTGGGAAGCTTATTTTTAACCCAAGATCTATTGATTAAAGCAAACTTTGTTAGTGGCAAAAACCCTTTAAGTGGCGTATGCCTCTTGCTGAATTTGTCACATGTCATTCATTCACCCACTTCATTAAGACTGGTGTAGAAAATGCCACTCTTAATGAATCAATACCTATGTCTTTGGGATTTACATCCTATCTTGGGAAGATTGTGAGGAATTTAAACACTATCTAAAATATATTTCAAGAAAATTGATATCATAATGATTACATACAAAATGTCTTTTCTCCGAAAAAGGTTTAAGGTGACTCTCAGCAGTACTGCAGAGCACAATAAATCTTTTTGTATCCAGGGGAATGTTGTCCTTGATTTTAAACTTGGAAATGATGAACCTTTGATTTTAAGTTAAATTGACTATTCATTTATCTGACGGGAGATGTAAAGACTTTGTGATGTATGTATGACACTGACACGAAGCACATATAAATTGAGAAGGAACATTTATAATGGCTGGATGGCTGACATTGAAAAGAGGTTTTATATCGAATAACTTGATTATCTTTACATGGCCATTTGTTTGTAAGGCATTTATGTTTCCTGGGTGATCTACTCCATTCTATGGAATTTTTAAGCACAGCTAGAAGCACATATTCTTTTCATTCATTTTGCAATAATTGATTTCTTGCAAAAATGTGACGTCTCCAACATACAGTACTTAATAATTCATATGCAAATTCATTCCCTTTGACTGCAAACAAAAGAAGAAATCAATCTATCAAATTCCAAGTGAACATTAAAGAGTGTCATTTATATAAATAAAAAAAGATGACAATTAAAAACTAAGTCAAAAATCCCCTTTATGACTGAAATATTTCATCAATTTAATTAAGGTTACTAATAACAAAAATACACATATTGAAAAAGATAATGTTGAGATACTTGTAAATTTGTTGTGGGCAATCGCATTTTTACTGCTTCATTTCTGCAATCCTTTATTCTTTTTTAGCCAAGTCCTGGTGGTAGTCCAACCCCTTGTTTCCAGCTCACAACTGGATTTTGCATGAGCAGCAGCACAGAGGTTAGATTCAATTAGAAGATCCTCTAATTGAAAGGCAAATTTAGAATGCTTAAATCTTTGGGGATTCCTAACATTAAAAGCCCTTATTTTTCAAATGCTGTGGCTTTGTAATTAAGTCAGGTTCATATGAAATAATAATTAAAATAGCAACAGAAATGTAAAAAAAAGTCTAATTCTAGAAGACCGGGGATTAACCCAAGTCTGGTCATATTCCTCTTGTTCAAATGTTGATATTTATGCTCCATTATGTTAAAATCAAATCGGCAACATTTTATACAGGTTCAATCTACAAAATGGATGTCTCTTTTGGTTTTAGGTGAAATGGCAACAGAGTTCAAGTCGATCTGTCAGCAGTTTTCAGGAAACAATCTGCATACATTACTAAGTAGACAAGTTGTAACTGGTGAGAGTGGTATACTTACTTTGAAAATTCATGTCAGCTTAAATATATTCTGATATTAGGATAATAATTTTATGATTAGTTGAATTGATAAACTGTTCTATTTCATGAAAAGCAAAGAAGTACGGACATTCTCATATATATGTTCAAAGTATATATATATATATATATCAGTGTTATCAGGTCTTAAGGATATATTTAATGATACATGCAGTTTGCATTCTGAAATCTAGTGACAGAGCCTCTTTAATAACTAATAGCAAACATTAAAATTGCAGTTCTTGCTGACACTGTTTTTTTCACTACACAAACACAAGTTGAACAGGTTGACTCAGCAACAGCCAGACATTCTCTTCCCTTCCCTTGTCATAATGGCTGATGGTGTGACCCTTTCATATTCATCTTATATTGAAGGGAATCTGTCAGTGGGTTTTTGTTGTGTAATTTGAAGACAGCAGGACATAGGAGCTGGGCTGGAACACAGTGTCACTTTTATCGCCATGTATTGTTGCTTACTTACAATGAAGGTTTTATCACCTAGACATTATCATTGCCAGGACAAGTGCTTTTGTGAGCCCTGGTCTGACCACATCCTCTTCTCTGATAAGCAGCTTACTGTCAATAGACAATGTACATATAAAGCTGTGGTATGGGTGGGGTTAACTTTCTGAGCTCTTAAACATGCTACATCTAAAAACTGTGATTATGTAGCAAATGCTGATGCATCTAAAAACTGATTGTTTCATAGGGGCTCCAACATGACACCAATATCTTTGCTTAAGGTAGAACATTTAAAAAAAAAAACAAAATGCATATATAATGGAAAAAATTAAGAGACCACTGCACAGTTTTATAAAAAAAAATCAGTTTCTCTACAAGTCTGACAGCCATTCCATTCCAATGTCAGTTGAATTCCAACCAGAGTACAACTCGTTCTTCTTCCACCAGATTAGGTGATCACCTGAACGAAATCTTATTTAATGAACCCTGCTGTGGTGTTCACAATCCTCTTGCAATAGGACAAGCTTGATGGCAAAACAAGTGCTAGTAATATCCCAAAAGTAATAGGAATGAAAAAATAACTTTTAGCCATGCCAAAGGAGTTGAAAAGAAGTCTTGAGGAAAAGAAGGGCTCAATTCTGGCTTTACTAGCAGATGGTTACAGTGAGCGTCATGTTGCATCCATCCTTAAAATTTCTAAGACGGCAGAGAAAACAACTCTCCACTGACTGGGATGACCATCATCTTATTCGAATGTCACCCAGCAACTGCAGAATGACATCAAATGACCTACAAAATAAATGACAAATGGCAGCTGGGATTAAGTGCACTGCAAGAACAGTTCGTAACAGGCTCCTAGAGGCAGGGCTCAAGTCATGTAAAGCTAGAAAAAAAAGCCTTTCCTCAATGAGAAGCAAAGGAGAGCCATGCTGAAGTTTGCCAAAGACCATAAGATTGGACCATAAAGGACTGGAGTAAGGTAGTCTTCTTTAATGAGTCTAATTTTCAGTTTTGCCCAACACCTAGTCATCTAATGGTTAGATGGAGATCTGGAGAGGCGTACAAGCCACAGTGTCTTGCACCCACTGTGAAATTTGATGGAGGATTGGTGATGATCTGGGGATGCTTCAGTAAAGCTGGAATTGGGCAGGTTAATCTTTGCGAAGGAGATATGAATCAAGCCACATACAAGGTTATCCTGGAAAAAAACAGTTGATTCCATCTGCTCAGGCAATGTTCCCCAACTCTGAGGACTGTTTTTTCCAGCAGGACAATGCGCCTTGCCACACAGCTATGTCAATCAATGTGTGGATGAAGGACCACCATATCAATTCCCTGTCATGGCAAGCCCAATCTCCAGACCTAAACCCCATTGAAAAGCTTTGGAATATAATCAAGAGGAAGATGGATAGTCACAAGCCATCAAACAAAGAAGAACTGCTTACATTTTTGCACCAGGAGTAGCATAAGGTAACCCAAAAGCAGTGTGAAAGACTGGTGGAAAGCATGCCAAGACGCATGAAAGCTGTGAGTAAAAATCATGCTTATTCCACAAAATATTGATTTCTGAACTCTTCCTGAGTTAAAACATTAGTAATGTTATTTCTAAATGATTATGAACTTGTTTTCTTAGCATTATTTCAGGTCTCCAAGCACTGCATTTTTTTGTTCTTTTGACCAATTCTCATTTTCTGAAAAATAAATACAAAATTTAGTGTCTGGAAATTCTAAGACATGTTGTCAGTAGTTTATAGAATAAAAGAGCAATTTACATTTTTAAATATACCTATAAAGAGAAAGACAAACTGAAAATTTTGCTGTGATCTCTAAATTTTTGCTAAAGCTGTGTATATATATATATATATATATATATATATATATATATATATATATATATATAAACATTTTACCTTAAGTAAAGATATTATTTTATACTGGTGCCTCTAGGAAACAATCAGTCAGCTTCAAGCTTCTGTAGGATACTATAATTAAAAATGAGTCCACAGGGTTGTGGACCTGATAACAATTACAACAGCTTTTATCTAATTCCCTGCTGGTATTTCAGGGGAAAAACATCAAATTGCTTAGCAGAAAGTCAGAACATTCTGTTATCCAAGGGCTAAGGTTTTTGGTGTGGGCATCCCTATTTTGAGTTAATTCATTTCAGGTCTGTGGCAGCAAGAGATGCTTCATCCCTATTATGTAGCTTCTGCAGAAAGATGCATGTTAGTTGTGTAAAGAAAGAGGCAGCCTGTGCTTTTATCTTCCTTATCTCCTCTCTCAGTGAATTGCACATCCTTGTAAAATGATTTATGATGAGAGAGGCTACTGTATCAGCAAGCTTTTGCTCTCAGTTTGTTAAGGTCTGATCTCTAAGCAATTTTTACCTTTCATCCATTCTTACAGGCATTTATATGGACACTTTATAGGACATTTGTGAGGTTGGATTTTGTCTCCATACCCTTAATCATTAAGACAAAGTGTTATTGTTAATATCATGGCAGGCAGAGAGGGAGAGAGGTGCATTAACACTTTTGAGGCAGTGAAAGTTTCACTTTTATTGATAGCGTTCTTCAGTTATAAGTCTACGGCAAATAAATGAGTCTGCCACAGGAAATAGGATTAATTGTTTATTGTAATTATGGAAAATTCAGAAAATTCAAATGTTAATCCAAGTCAGTATAAAAAAACCAATGTAAGGGAAATTAACAAAATCTTTACTTATGATTGTAATATGTGATGCCAATTATACAGTTATCCAGTAATATTGTGTTTATGGGGTTTACATGTATAGTACTTTTTTCTTTATCTCTTTCTTTAATACAAACAAATGAACAGTGCCACATCTAGGACCACCTAAACAATGTAGAGAGAGGAGCACGTATTACCTTGAAAACCAGTGACATACTAACTTCCAGCATTTAGAGTGCGGCCGAACAATGACATTAGTTGCTATCAGCAGCACAAACACTTTTTGATAGAATGGGATTTATTCACAACAAACATTACAGATTACTAATTACATTGGTTCCCTAAACATATTACAATAAAAATATATTCATAATATATTACTAGGCTTAGAAATGACCGTAACTGTTGCTTCTTACTTGATTTGTCCGCCAAGGACAAATTATAGTAAAAAACATGCCAAAAATGTCACTTTCATCATTGTGACACATGAAAAAAATAAATAAAAAACAATCAAAAAGTCACATGTAAAAAAATGCTACAAATGAAAACGGCAAATCGTCCCACAAAAATCAATCCCTAATATGACTAATTTGGGAAAAAAATGTAAAAAAGTTACACTTCTAAGAATATGGTGATTCAAAAACAAATATATTATTTTAAAATATTGCTTTTAGTCAGTTATAATAGCAAAACCTTGCAAAACACAAGCCGCGGAGACACCATCACATGTTTCTCAACGCAAGCAATGACTAGCTAGGTCTTTCCCCAGGAAGGAACAACCACGGGAAGGGCAGTCTCCAATGAAGGAAACCACCTATGCCAAAATATGGTATTCATCCACAGACAGCTGTTTTGGGGTATTGCCCCTCATCAGTGTGGAGTAGGAAACTGGCCAGTAGGAGCAATGCCTAGTAGAAGACTGTGAAAAATGAGGATGAATGAACTCATGGAGATCAACATCCAACAAGGCAGAGACACCATCACATGTTTCTCAATGCAGTGATTCTAGAGCAATGCCCCCATCCCTTATGGGAAATATGTAAAAACATGCAAAACACAAGCCGCGGAGACACCATCACATGTTTCTGACCCCGTCTCTTGGTATTCGTCTCTGCTGTTACGTTCCCTCTCTGGCATCTGACTCCCCGGCTTGTACCCTGACCACGTATTTCATCTCACGTTTTGGACCCCGTGCTCATGTTCTGGCTTTCTGACTCTCAGCTTGGTATTTTGACTACGTGTATTGCTGCTCCTTCTGGTACGTCTGCTCCTGCTAGTTTCTGACTCAGTTCGTCTGACTATTCTCCCTCGCTACCTGTGGCACCTGTGCTGTTGCTCAGGGTTGCTGCTCTTAGTGTGTAACCTCTCTTCCCTCACCAGCTCCCCCTGGTGGAGGTTTCACTACAGTTTCCTTCATTGGAGACTGCCCTTCCCGTGGTTGTTCCTTCCCAGGGAAAGACCTGGCTAGTCATTGCTTGCGTTGAGAACCATGTGATGGTGTCTCCGCGGCTTGTGCTTTGCAGGTTTTTACATATTTCCCATAAGGGATGGAGGCATTGCTCTAGAATCACTGCGTTGAGAAACATGTGATGGTGTCTCCACAGTGTTGGATGTTGATCTCCATGAGTTCATTTATCCTCATTTTTCACAGTTATTATAGCAAGGCATAAAATATATATATATATCTGTTATCGCTGCAAACATACAGAAAAACAAATCGGTCTTATCACAATGAACCATGCAAAAAATATAATTAAAAACAACTGAATTGCTGGTTTTTACTCATTCTGTGTCTGAAAAATCTGAATAAAAAGCGATTAAAAACATTATGTGCCAAAATGGTGCCAAAAAAAATCTCTAACTCGTTATGCAAACAATAAGCTCTGTCTTATCACTTATACTGCATGGTGAACCAAGCAAAAGTAAAAATAAGAACTATTCTTGTACTGTCATATGCTGTTTATTTGTTCATTCTGCTTCCCAAAATTCAGAATAAGGCTTGGCTCACATTTATCCTGTGCTCTCCACTGAACACTTATGCCTGGGTTTCCATGTAAATTTTTGGTGAGCAGAGCTGTATGAGACAGTTGTATGATTGACAGCTCTGTTCGCCAAAAAATAAAAATGTGACAGTTCTCAGAAAATAACAATTTTTTCAATACAAAAGAATTTTACTGCGCGATAGCAGTAAAACTTAAAAAAATTATATAAATCTCGTGTTGCTGTAATAGCACAGAACAGAAGAATAAAGCTGTCTTATCATTTAAACTGCATGATGAACCACACAAAGTTAAAAATAAGAAATATTCTTATACTGTCTTATGTTGTTTATTTGTTCATTCTGCTTCCCAAAATTCGGAATAAGTCTTGGCTCACATTTATCCTGTGCTCTCTTCTGAATACTTAAGTCTGGGTTACCATGTAAATCCCCAAAAAAGATATTCAGACAAAACCCTTTGATTGAACCATTCACTTATGAGACAAACAGAGTTACTTTGAAGTCCATCTAGTGTCTGCTCCTGTTGTGTCACCTTATTTTAGGTGTCTGTTTAGCACACAAGTGCAGACAACCACAGTTATGTGCATGCCTAAAAAGATGGATACCATCAGAACAGATGCCAAATGGACTCCAAAGTGTCTATATCTGTCTCATTATAGTGAGTGGTTCCATCTGTGGTTTCATGTGAATTGCATTTTTGTGGGATTTACATGGAAACCCCAATGTTAATGCTTAGTGTAGAACACAGCAATGTAATCCCAGCAATATACTGGAAGTGTTCAAAAATGTTATGTACCCTAAAATTTTATCAGTAAAAAACCCCAACTCATCCTGAACAACATCAACCACCACTCAGGTCTGTTATTTGCCACTGGAAATATAGGGATTTCCATGCTGCTGGTAGAACAAACAAAGTGATGTAGCTCCCACCCCCTCAAATGAAATATCTTGAAATTTTTGCTTCCAAATCCAAATGCCCCCCTTTCATAGCCCCATTGTGCCTAAACTGTAGTAAGCAGCCATATGTTTGGGATTATTGTGGTGAGAGGAACCCAATTATCAATTTACAGGATGTATCTCTCCAGAAGCACAATGTATGGTGGTGCTACAATATATAGGGTACTATACTGTATGGGGGCACAATGTATGGGATTTAAACTGGCATATTTATAATTCAGCAGAATAAAGCATGGCATGGATGTTACAAAATAGTTACTGCAACTGTAGATGAATTCATTGTGAGTTGCAATTTCTACATTGAGGTCACTTTGGGGGGTTTTCTGCTGTTCTGGCACCTTAGGGGCTCCGCAAATATCACCAGCAAACTATTCTAGCAATATCTGTCTTCTAAAAACCAAATAGCACTTTCTTCTCAGCCCTGATGTGTGGCCAAATAGTAGATTCCAATGACATCAGGGGCATCAATGCATTCAGGAGAAATTGCACAGTAAATTGTGAAGTGCAGTTTCCTCTATGTAACCCTTGTGTGAATGACAAATTTGTAGCAAATGCAAAAATTACTTTTTTAACCCCTTTCTGCCATTAGATGTACTATCCCGTCCATGTACCCTGGGACTTAATTCCCAAGGACGGGATAGTACGTCTAATACGATCAGCGGCGCCCACGTGGTGAGCGCCGCTGATCGCGGCCGGGTGTCAGCTGATTATCACAGCTGACACCCGGCACAATGTGTCAGGGGTGGTCACGGACTGCCCCCGACACGTTAACCCCTTGCACACCGCAATCAAACATGATCATGGTGTACCGGGAGTTAAAGGGAAGCATCGGCAGGGAGGGCGCTCCCTCCGTGCTTCCCTGAGCCCCCCACGGCAGCGCAATGTGCAGCGCTGCTGCGGGGGACTCCTTCCCTACAGGCCCCTGGATCCAAGATGGCGACGGGGGCCTTCGGGGGCCTGTAGGGAGCTGACTTCCTCACTGCCTGCAAAGCGCAGGCATGAGGAAGTCTGCAGAACTGCCTGTGACAGATTGCTGATCTGGAAAAATAAAAATTGGGGGTGAAAAGATCATTTTTGTGGAAAAAATATGATTTTTTAATTGTACCGCTGTATGTTATAAACTTCTGTGAAGCCCTTATGGGTTCAAAGTTCTCACCACATATCTAGATAAGTTCCTTGGGGTGTCTAGTTTCCAAAATGGGGTCACTTGGGGGGTTTCCACTGTTTAGGTACATCAGGGGCTCTCCAAACGCGACATGGCATCCGATCTGAATTCCAGCCAATTTTGCATTGAAAAAGTCAAACGGGGCTCCTTCACTGCTGAGGTCTGCCATGCGCCGAAACAGTGGCTCCCCCCACATATCAGGTATCAGCGTTCTCAAGACACAATAACTTTTGCAGTCCAATTTCTCCTGTTATCCTTGGTAAAATTAAAAAAATTGAACCTGAAGTATTTTTTTAGTGAAAAAAAGTTAAATGTTCATTTTTTTTAAATATTCAAAAAATTCCTGTGACACACCTAAAGGGTTAATAAACTTCTTGAATGTGGTTTTGAGCACCTTCAGGGGTGTAGTTTTTAGAGTGGTGTCACTTTTGGGTATTTTCTATCATATAGACCCCTCAAAGTGGCTTCAAATGTGATGTGGTCCATAAAAATATAATGGTGTTGCAAAAATGAGAAATCGCTGGTCAATTTTTAACCCTTATAACTTCCTAACAAAAAAAAATTTTGGTTCCAAAATTGTGCTGATGTAAAGTAGACATGTGGGAAATATTACTTATCAAGTTTTTTGTGTGCCGTATCTCTGTGATTTAAGGGCATAAAAATTCAAAGTTGGAAAATTGCGAAATTTTCAAAATTTTCGCCAAATTTCCATTTTTTTCACAAATAAACGCAAGTTATTTGACTGAAATGTTACCACTGACATGAAGTACAATATGTCACGAGAAAACAGTGTCAGAATCACAGGGATCGATGGAAGCGTTTCAGAGTTATTACCTCATAAAGGGACAGTGGTCAGAATTGTAAAAATTGACCTGGTCATTAACGTGCAAACCACCCTTGGGGCTTAAGGGGTTAACACTAAAATGTTATATTTTCACATCCCAATATTATAACATTTTCTGAGGCATCTGTGGGTTCAAAATATTTACTACACACCTAGATGAATTCTTTAGGCAGTGAAATTTTCAATATGGGGTCACCTGGAGGGTTTCTTCTGAGCTGACACCTCAGGGGCATGGCTGGGACCCACACCAGATTTTTTTAATTATTTATTTACTGTGCAGGAGCAGCTAATGAATACTCCCATCCACCGCTCCTGCTCTCACTTCAATTAGCGGCAACAGGTGTCGGATGATGGGGTCAGTAGTCCCATCAGCTGACACCAGTGACCGGAGGTAAAGTTTATAACTCTGATCACAGCTGCGCACTCCAGTTGTCTTTTGATAGGGTGGGAACCTCAGCTCTCTGACCGGTGTGGATGATTTCACTGCCTATCAGAAGCAGTGTTTGTCACGAAGCCTTGCACATGAAAGAATGACAAACATCTGGTGTTTGGACAGCCGAACCCAAACAGTAACATGGACTTCCTGGTGAAGTCCGTGTTCGGTGTCAGTGCCCAAATAGTAAATGTTCGGTACAGATGCTGAACTTTACTGTTTGGCTTCGGCTATCTCTAATTCTAACTATAGCTATTGAGCGTCTTTCTAAGGGAAGTTTCCAAGCTATGAACATGCTATTACTTTTAATTGTTTCCCCAGATCCTCAATCTGTTAAAAGAAGTGACAAAAGAATAAACATGTTCACAGCAATGTGCTTTTTACATTACTATGCATTATGTTCCTTTTTGTAGCGCTGTTTCAGGCGGATTCCAGGCAGAATCTGCCAAAAAAAAATGTTGAGTGCTCATACCCTTATAATGTTCATTTTGTTAACCATGTTTGACAATATTTATCCACATTGAATCATAATGAAAATTAGGAGTCTTTACTCTGGTCACCTGGTCATACAATTCTGTAGAGCTAAGGTATATTTAAGTCTCCAAGTAAGCAGATTCCACCTAATTGCTTCAATTTGTACACAGGTTTGAAATATGTCGCTTTTATTACATGATGTTAAAAATAAATCTTTACTAATTAGGAATTCTCCTTCAGTTTAACCTGCCTTCTTCTCTAAGTACTTTCATTTGATTGCCCTTTACAGCTATGCTTCTATTCAGCTTTATGGGAGCAGACTATCATCCAAGAGAATTTCAGTTATAACAATGAAGGAATGTACAGCTGCAAATGAGAAAACGGAATACATGCAGGGAGACGTTTCTGAAAAGGGGGCACATAAAGGAAGGATTGTCAGCTCCAAAATATAACCTCTCACAAATCAACAAGATTGGATCTCTCTTATCTTTGAATGAGTTCACATTAAAAGAGCTCATGAAATCTATCATTTGCTTGAGCAAACGGTGATAAGAAACCTTATATTATTTATTTATCTTGACATTTTGAGGCATAAAGATACATTTAGTATATTACTGTTAAAATATATAGACATATATTGTAGAAAAGGAAATAAGCAAGAATGGGTTCATAGTTCTTATGGAGGTTTTTTCAGTCAAATACAAAAGTGGACTTTAACCCCTTAGTGACAGAGCCAATTTGGTACTTAATGACTAAGCCAATTTTTGCAATTCTGACCACTGTCACTTTATGAGATTATAGCTCTAGAATGCTTCAACGTATCCCACTGATTTTGAGAATGTTTTTTCGTGACATATTGTACTTCATGTCAGTGGTAAAATTTATTCTATATAACTTGCATTTATTTATAAAAAAAAGGAAATTTGGCAAAAAATTTTGCAATTTTCAAACTTTTAATTTTTGTACCTTTAAATCAGAGAATAGTTAGTAAATAACATTTCCCATATGTCAACTTTACATCAGCACAATTTTGGATACATAGCAAAAAAAAAATTAGGACGTTATAAGGGTTAAAAGTTGACCAGTGATTTCTCATTTTTCCAGCAAAATTTACAAAACTGTTTTTTTTAGGGACCACTTCACATTTGAAGTGAGTTTGGGGGATCATTATAAAAGAAAATACCCAAGAGTGACACCATTCTAAAAACTGCACCCCTTAAAGTGCACAAAACCACATTCAAGAAGTTTATTATCCCTTCAGGTGCTTCACGAGAACTAAAGCAATGTGGAAGGAAAAAATGAACATTTTACTTTTTCCACAAAAATGATTTTGGAACCAATTTTTGTAGCCCAAATCTAACCCTATTAGAAAAATAGAAATATTTTTTTTATTTTATTATTTTTACCTAACTGAGGGGGTGATAAAAGGGGGTTTCATTTACTTTTTTATTTTGATCACTGTGATAGGGTCTGTGAACCAATTACAAAAATTTCCTATTGTTGCTGGGTGCCGGCCAGCAGATCTTGGCAGGCACACTATGCATATGCATAGCATTTTCTTCCCGGAAGAAGACACCAGCTGCAGGGGGACTCCGGAGGTAAATGGAAAATCTGACTCTTTTTGGCAGTTGTTGTTATTCCGTGAATAGCGACAATTGCAACACCGGGATCGGTAAAAACCAACCTGGGGTCTCAGCTACCCCGATAGCTGAGATCCTGGACACTGGACAAATTCCGACTCTGGGGGGGTGATATACACTTATTTCTCAGTGCCGTTAAAAAGGGGCACTGAGGAAGAAGTACCCTTTACTGCCACCGTTAAAAGGTGTATTGGCGGTCGTTAAGGGGCTAAAAGAAAGTATCAATCTTTCTAATATTTTCCCTTTTTTAATATACTCCTGTGTTTCAATAAAAAAAAAACTTTACCTTAGGTCTCATTTAAACATTCATGTTTTAAGAAGTACTCTCTTGGTCCATGAAAGCATTGAACACTAAACTGATCACATCCTAGATGCATCCTAGTGTTATCTTTTTTCAAAGAATAGAATAGAAGTTTGAGAAAGATCCATCCCTTTTTTCTGCATATGAGAAAGACTAATGAAATGCTGATGGTGAAAATCTGTCACCACATAGTACCTTTACAAACGATTAACATGGGCATGCAGGTTATAGACTGCTGAAAAAGTCCTACCTGTGTGTCTCATGTTAGGTGCCATGTTGTTGAGGAATCATCTTTTTTTCACTTTATATAAATGCCTGGAAGCTAACTCTGCCTCCAGAGCTTATTTTACATTAAAGGGGAAGTTACCAGTGAGACAAGTAACCAACACAAAACAGGAGAAATGAAATTTGCGCTCTGGCAAAAAAAATCTTTTGTTTCTCAGTTCTTCTGTATTGCAACCCCATCTGCCTGTATGATGGAAGCTGAAATTGAGAGGAACTTGCAGGTGTGTCAGTTATAATCACACACATCTCTGCAGTGAGATCAGGAGAGCAGAAAGTGGCCATTACAAATCACACTGGTAGCACTGATAACCATTACACATCTTCCAGGCACCATCCTCCCTACAACCTGGAAGAGGTCATTTTTTATAAAGTGTTAAATGATGATTTCTCAACAAGGCATCTAATATGAGGCATACGTGTAGCATTCTTTTCAGTATTCTATTCACCTATATGCACATATTAAAAGTTTAGATAGGTCAAATGTGCTGACTGACTCCCTTTAAACATTGATGAAAATATGATCCAAAATCTGATGAAAATCATGCCTTTTTTCATGTGAGAGCAAAAAAACAGATGTCTAAATGAGGCTAAATGAGTCCATGTGATTCCAGGCTTATGTTATCCTTTTAGCTGGTATGACACATATTTTTATCATTTATTTCCATTAGGTTACAAATTGTGTCAAAATATATAATTTTTACAGAATTTACTTTTACTTTATTCTAACAATATGCTAAAAGCATGCTATGTCTTTGGGACTCTGGATTGATTAACATATTGCAGATTTGTTCTGTTGTTCTGCAATTGGTAAAATACTTCATGACACTACAGACTAACAGTAGCAGTAGTTGTACATAAATCATGTAACCTTTATAAGATGTAATGTAATACAAATTTTCAATATGTTTTGTTGTTACTTGACAACTTATTATTGTAGACATGCTACACCTTCTCAAATACACATTTTAAAACCATCTATTTCAATGTCTATTGCTCATCTGTTTGACAATTCAGTAACTCAAAATACCAATTACACTTCTGTAGAAATTATATAAACCTGTGATCCAAATATTATGTAGATATGTACTGTATATGAACTTAATTGAGGAGTACTACCATGTTTACTTTTCCATTTCTTCATAATATTCTTTAAAACATTGAATATCAAAGCTTTTTTTAGAAATAGTAAAATATACTAACTGTAAATATTTGGTTTAGGAATGTTTTCTTTAAACCCCTAAAATGACCACCCATGTGCCTTTTAACGACAGCAGTTAAGGGTACTTTTATACCTCTGTGCCGCTTTTTAACGACCCTGAGAAATAAGTGTATAGCACCCCCCAGGGTTGGAATTTCTTTGGTGTCTCAGCTACCGGGGGTAGCTGAGACTTGAGAGAACATGAATCGAGTCACTTTTTACCGACCCAAGTGCTGCAGTCGCCATTATTATTGGAATAACGGAGACTGCAAAAATAAGAAAAGTCCAATTTCCCATTTAATTTCTCGCTCCTCTGATGTGATTTTACATCGGAGGAAAGAGAAATGGGGTCCTCCGATCCCCCCGGTACTTGGGGAGTCCCTGCATCCCTCCCGTGAAATCCCATGGGTTGCTGGTGTCTTCTTCCAGGAAGAAAATGGCGGGGGCATGCGCAGTGCATGCGCAGTGCACCCGCTGAGATCTGCCAGCCGGCACCCGGCAACAATAGGAAATTTTTCCAATTGGTTCCAATTGGTTCATTTTGATCACCATGATAGACCATATCACAGTGATAAAAATAAAAAAAATAGTAAATAAAACCCTCCTTTATCACTATCTTAGTTAGGCACAAATAATAAAATAAAGCAAAGTATTTATTTCCATTTTTCCATTAGGGTTAGGGTTCAGCTAAAGTTAGGCTTAGTGTTGTGCTAGGGTTAGGGCTGGGCTAAAGTCATGGTTGTGGCTAGCGTAAGGGTTGGGATAAAGTTAGGGTTGTGGCTATTGTTAGGGTTGGGCTAAAGTTGGGTTGTGGTTATGGTTGGGATTTTGGTTATGGTTGGGATTAGGGTTAGGGGTGTGTTAGGGTTAGGTTTGTGGTTAGGGTTATGGTTAAAGTTGGGATTAGGGTTAGGGGTGTGTTGGGGTTAGGGTTGGAGTTAGACTTGGGGGGTTCCACTGTTTAGGTACATCAGTGGGTCTCCAAATACAACATGGTGCCAACATTGATTCCAGCCAATTTTGCATTCAAAAAGTCAAATGGTGCTCCCTACCTTCTGAGCCCTGCCATGCACACAAGCAGTGGCTTCCCCCACATATGGGGTATCGTCATACTCAGGAGAATTTGCACAACAAATTTTGTGGTCCATTTTCTCCTGATACCATTGTGAAAATAAAAAAATTGGTTCCAAAATAAATTTTTGGTGAAAAAAGTGAAATGTTCATTTTTTCCTTCCACATTGCTTTAGTTCTTGTGAAGCACCTGAAGGGTTAATAAACTTCTATAATGTAGTTTTGAGCACCTCGAGGTGTCATTTTTGAGTATTTCCTGTTATATTAAAGTGCACTTGTCACCTATTTTGGCCACTATAAGATGTGGCCGCTGCCTTTCTGAGCTCATCTACAACATTATATAATGCTGTAGAGAAGCCCACGATCTGACCTGCAAGATAAGTAAAATAAGTTTTATTATACTCACCCGGGGGGCGATCCGGTCTGATGGGTGTCACAGGTCCGAGTCCGGCACCTCCCATCTTCTTGTGACGCCATCCTCCTGCTTACTTTATCGCTCCCGGCATCGCACATCTGCACAGGCATACTTCTCTGCCCTGTTGAGGGCAGAGCAAAGTATTGCAGTGCGCAGGTGCTGGGCCTCTCCCACCTTTCCTGTCGCCTGCGCACTGCAGTACTTTGCTCTGCCTCAAGAGGGCAGAGAAAAATGCCTGCGCAGAAGTGTGATGCTGGGAGCGAGGAAGCAAGCAGAAGGGCAGCATCGCAAGAAGATGTGAGGCACTAGACCCAGACCTGTGACACCCATCGGACCGGACCGAAACTTATTTTTCTTAACTTTCTGGTCAGACTGGAGCTTATCTACAGCATTATAGAATGACGTACATAAGCCCTGAAAGGCAGTGGCCACATCTTATAGCGGTCAAAAAAGGTGACAGGTTCCCTTTAACCCCCAAACTGAATTCAAATGTGAGGTGATCCCTGAAAAAAATGGTTTTGTAAATTTTGTTGAAGAAATGAGAAATTTCTGGTCAACCTTTAACCCTTTTAACGTCCTAACAAAAAAATTATGTTTCCAAAATGGTGCTGATGTAAAGTTGACATGTGGGAAATGTTATTTCTAACTAATTTGTGTGACATCACTCTCTGATTGAAGGGTACAAAAATTAAAAGTTTAAAAATTGCAAAATTTTCAAAATTTTTGCCAAATTTCCTTTTTTTCATAAATAAACACAAGTTATATTGAAGAAATTTTACCACTACCATGAAGTACAATATCTCACAAAAGAAACAATCTCAGAATCAGTGGGATATGTTGAAGCGTTCTAGAGCTATAACCTCATAAAGTGACAATGGTCAGAATTGCAAAAGTTGGCTTGGTCATTAAGTACCAAATTGGCACTGTCACTAAGGGGTTAAATATCCCAGTAGGTATTGATGAGTGGAACAATCAATAGAGGATCAAGTTTGAGCAGAATTTTCTGAAATTTGCAGCTTTACAAGGATTCAAATATATTTAGATTCAAAATTTGCAGTTAATAAAAAAAACTTGCCAGCACCATTTTCCACGCTGCTAAAGCATCACAGGGCATACTAATTGCAAAGACGATCTCTACAGTTGCTTGAAAGACTCTCTCTTCTGTACTGTATAAATTCTTATGGTGGTAGGCGTCGGGTTCCTGCCGCTGCACAGCAGGAATCCCGAGCCTTGCATTTGGCAGTCTCCCATTCCCCTTCAGCCACAGAGGAGCCTGCTCAGCAGACTCGTCGATCCCGGCACTCTGCTCAGACCAGCTCTGTGGGCTTGGCTGCTGCCTCCTCTGGTCCAGCTATAGCAATGCATGCTGGTCAGCAGTGAACCACTCCAGGGACTTAGTCCTCCTTTCGGTCCAGTGAGCATGCTCATGGGACGATCTCTCATTGGAGATCGGCGGTCACATGCTCAGGTCCTTCTCCAGCTCGGATTGGACCATCTGAAAGGTCAGGAAGGTTCTGGAAGGACGTGGATATAAAAGGTTTGCATGGCCGCTCGGCCATGCGCTAGTATAGACTGCATTATCAGATTATGAGGAGTAAGTGTAGTATGCATGTATGAATGTCTCTGGTGAATGACTCATTAGAAACCCCTACCCTTGGTACGCATGTGTTGTACAGCCTAGCCTGTTAAGTGCCCAGGCTTAGGTGTAGGTAGGACAGAGTCTGAGACAGGCATAAGTGTCCACCGGTGGCTCGGCACGCCACGATGCACGTGCTCGATACTCCATAGTCAGCGTTTATAGTGGCGCCCGCAGGTGCAATGCTGCATGCTCAGAAGGTCTAGAGGGACTCTGACCCCATGTCCTTGGGGCAGAGTTCTGTGACCGCTGTCTGTGCTCTCCGTGGCCAAGCTCTGTGAGCTAAACAGGCACCGGCATTTATGTTCTGCGGTAGCGCTGCTCTGTGAGTTAACAGAGTTCGCTTCTGTTCACACTGGGTGATGGTAACCCACATGTGACCTTTTCTACACCGCTTTATACTTCCGCAATTACTAAGCAGCAGTTTACCACCCCTGCACGGTGGACCCCGGGCTGCGAACGCACCTTACTATTATTTTATTATTTGGTGCGTTCCGCCAGCCCTAACATATGGTCATCATTGTCTTCTCTTTCTTCTGCATTGTGTAAGCACTTATGGTCAGTGGAGTCCTCTTCTTCTTGCTCCTGTATATGTAAGCTCTTCTGATCAGCTGAGTCCTTTCACCCTCTCTTGCCTGCAGTTTGTAAGTTTTTATGATCAGTGGGTTCCTCTCATTCTTCTGCATAGTGTAAGCTCTTATGATCAGTGGGGATCTCTCTCATTTCTGTATTGAATTTATTGTAAGCTCTTATTATTAGTGTTGCCCTTTTTGTCTCTTGTTTTCTCTCTCTTGCAGAGTGTGTTTGTTTGGTCAGCAGGGTTCTCTCTCTCTCCTGCAGAGTGCATGCGCTTATGGTCTGCGGGGTCCTCTCTCCTGTATAGTTTAATCTCTAATGGTCTGTGGGGTCCTCTTTCTCTATAGCATGTCTGTAAAGTGTAAACTTTTATAGTCAACAAGGCTTTATCTCCTATTGACCTCAACAATATTTTTTGAGCAATTACAAGCCATTAAGATTCGTGCAAAGTATTTCACCACAAATCAAACTTTTCAGGGAACATTCTGCAAAGTTAGCAAATTTGAAGTTAAAAACATCTCTACTGTTAGGGCATTCTGTTTAAATCCAGGAATTTTTCTATTATTATATTATATTATAGCATTATATCATTGTTTTGATGTCTCCCATGAAGAATGAAAATTAAAAATTAGCTCCTGGGGCCCTCATAGATCCTAGCTAACTTCAGGATATAGTCAGGGAAAAATTATAATGGAAAAGGGGTTGCCTGAACCAATATAGTAAATCATTTAGATTTTTAGACATCAGCTGTAGGGTTACATTGAGTTCTAATAAAAATGTATCTATTTACTCAATGTCTTTCAGTGGTCCTCTTTAAGCTAATTTAAGACACTAACAAAGTGATATTTTGCATTGCTTTGAAACCTGCCTAGTTTCACACAAAAATACAATTTTAAACCTATTTGCAAAGAATGAGAAGTGTTGGGGGATTGGTCTACATGCTCCACATTTTATTGAATTACCGTAACTGGTCAACTTTTAAACAACTCATTAAATTTACTGCACTGCTGCCAACCATGCCTGTAATAACTCTCCCTTAATATTTTGTTTTGTAGTCCCCCAAAAGAGTAATAATGATCTTTTCAGTGTCCCCAAACATTAATAGTGCCACGTTAGTCCCCTTTATAATATGAATGTCCTTCTTTGTGCACTACACAGTTCAATAAAACGCCCACCTATTTGCTCCCTGCAAATTAATTTGCAATACACAATAACTTTTCCAATTTTATGCCTTTTGAAAGTAATAATGCCCACTTTGTGCATCTAATATAATAACAATGTCTTCTTTGTTCCTCCTAGAAAGTACCGTAAAAATGGCAATTTTCTGACCCCAAACTCGTACCGTATTAAACCCTGTGTAGGCTCCTATGCAGTCAAAATCTTAAATCTCCTGCAACAAAGAATTTCCTAATATATTTTTAAATTTACTTACAATAATGTTATTGAACAATTTACATTTTATGAACTAAAACAAAAATTAAGCTACTCAAACTTCAATCTACCCTGAAAAAGATAAGGAAGTAAAGTCAACCTCAGGTGCAGGCCTATATATACTCATCTGAATTCCTAAAGCTTCTATTCATTAATGTTCTATTATGTTCTAGAATTAGCAAGAACTTGTGGCCTTTTAGATCTCCTTCATTTCTGTTTCTCATTCTGAATATTTACACATTAGCCACAACTGATCACATTGATACCCCTTATCTACTACCCTTGAATTCTGAAATATACCTGACATTAGTTAAAACATCTGTAGCGTTCACATTGGAGCTATATTGCTACATCTGTCTCACAGGCCTGTCCCTATTATGCCTAATTAGTCATCTGGAATTGCAACAAAGAGTAATAATTATCCTCTTTGTGCTCTGGGAAAATTCTATTGTGCCACCTACAAATGTCCTCTTTGGTCCTCAGTCATATGCAGCAAATTCTAATCCCACAGCAAGAAAAGAAGCTGAGGAATCTTCTTGTTTGTAAAGTCCTATGATAAGCATACTAATGGGGATGTGGCACTTACCCAAGGGGCAAGATTTCAAAGCACTGTTCCGAAAATCAAGGCAAGTACTTGGCCATCCAACAACATTGTCTAAAGGTTACAAAAGCTTCTCCAGCTATTACTTCATGCATGTATGATCAGAAATTGTTACATACATCTTTTTCTTTCAAAGGGTTATCCTTAATTATAACAGTGCCATTCCCATGTCATTTATTCTCACCATTTCCTTGTATTCTATTTTTTAGCAGCTATAAAAAATGAAATATTGTCACATCATGTAAGTCAGTAGCTAATTAAGTCCCACTGTTACAACATTATATCAGTGTTGGTATCGCAAAAAAATACTGTCATCAAAGGAAGAATAGCACACATTTCCCCAATTGTAACAGGACATTTATTAATCCTGGAAATCTCCTTTAATTTATTTTAGCACTTTTTTAAAATTAAATACCTAAACAAAGGACATTTAGGAGACTTCTGTAACAAAAGGAAGCTAATGAGATAAATAATATAGATTTCCACAGTTTATTTCACACAAATTAGTTTTGTTTCTAATTATTTCTAATTATATACAGTTCGTCTCTATTTGTAATGCAAAATGTGTACTAAATCTGAATGTTAAATCATGTATTTAGAGCCTTATCAATTTATCAAAGGAAGAGTTTAATAAGAATTCCTTTATACATAATAAAGAAATGGAAAAACTTCTTAAAAATCTACACTGAGCAATAATTACACAATTTAAAATATAATACCCAAGCTTATACAGTTTTATATCATATATTTTATACCATAAAGGCAGATGTAGCATCTTAAAAATGGTCTACTTCCCGAAGATTCTATAATTAATTCACGTTATTTTTATTACTAAACCAAAAGATATAAAAAAGCTTACTAAAACATTTACTAAGTTCATCTGGCAATGGAATGGATCCAAAAATGTACTAAAATTACTGCAACAGAAAAGAAGATTTTAAAAGGGATAGCTTAAATTTTATCCTTCAGACTTGTTCAAAACGTAATTATAAGCTTATATGACTTATGCCTCATTTAGACGTCCGTCTTTTTGAATTTTACTTGTGTGTTTGAATAGTGTCCATTTTTTGCTATCAATTTCTTCAGTGATTTAAAAAAATTAAATAAAAAATCAATATATACATTTTAAAGCTACTCCTGTTGATTACAAAGTTGTTCATCACAGACAGCACACTGAATGATCATTGATGTCATCCCCATCCTGTCTGTGATTTTCACGGACCCATAGACTTGCATGGATTATTCTCATTAATAATGCTGAAAAAAACTAACTTTTTTTGTGAACACACAGTCCACAAAAAATATCAACATAAAGAAGTCAAATAAATATGGGTATGTGTTCTACTAATGAAAAACAATAATAAACTACGTGAGTGAAAAACAGATGTCTTTATGAAGTCTAATATTCATTTCTTCCTCACCAATATTAATGAGTAGAATTAATATAGGTGGGGACATGTAATCTGCGTTGTACTGAGAGTTGATGTTTCATCTGACAGCACATTTAAAACCTGTATAGGTATAGTTGTGCTCAGAATTTTTGCTTTCTTGGCCTTTTTTCAGAGTATATGAAGGATAATACCAAAACTTTTTCTTCACTCATGGTTAGGGGTTGGGTGAAGCAATTTATTGTCAAACTACTATGTTTTCTCTTTTTAAATCATAATGACAACCCAAAACATCCAAATTACCCTGAACGAAAGCTTAAATACCCTGGTGATTTTGGCCTGATAACATGCACAGAAGTTGACACAAATGGGTTTGAAAGGCTATTAAAGGTAACATCCTCATCTGTGACCTGTTTGCTTTTAATCAGTATGTGTGCATAAAAGCTGAGTGAGTTTCTGGGATCCAAACAGACTCCTGCATCTTTCTTTCAGCCACCGACATTTCTGGAATGTGAATCATTCAAAGAATTGTCAATGGATCTATGGGAAAAGGTAGTTGAACTGTGCAAAACAGAAAAGGGGTACAAAAAGATATCCAAGGAAATGATAATGCCAGTCAGCAGCGTTCAAACTGTGATTAACAAATGGAAAATCAGGAACTCTAAAAACAAAACCACAGTCAGGCAGACCAACAAAAATTTAATCCACATCTGCCAGGAAAGTTGTTCGGGTTGCCAAGAAAAACCCACAAATAATAATAATAATAATAAAAAATTTTATTTTTATAGCGCCGACATATTCCGCAGCACTTTACATTTCAGAGGGGATTTGTACAGACAATAGACATTACAGCATAACAATAATCACATACAGTGGATTATAACAAATAACAAGAGGAGTGAGGGCCCTGTTTGCAAGCTTACAGTCTATGAGGAAAGAGGTAGACACGAAAGGTGGGTGGTAACAGTTGCTCTGATTGTATGGACCAGCCATAATGTTAAGTGTGTAACAGTACAGACACAGAGGGCTAATGGATGAATAAAGCATGTGGGAACATGATGCTGGGAACCTGGTTATGGTAAAACTTTTGGCTCTGCCACACAGGGATAGGTTAGGTTAATGTGTTGAGGCGATAGGCCAGTCTGAATAAATGCGTTTTCAGGACACGCTTAAAATTGTGGGGATTGGGGACTAATCGTATTGACCTGGGAAGTGCATTCCAAAGAATTGGCGCAGCACGTGTAAAGTCTTGGAGACGGGAGTGGGAGGTTCTGACTATTGAGGATACTAACCTCAGGTCATCAGCAGAACGGAGGGCGCGGGTAGGGTGGTATACTGAAACAAGGGAGGAGATGTAGGGTGGTGCTGAGCCATGGAGGGCTTTGTGGGTGAGGGTAATAAGTTTATACTGAATTCTGGAGTGGATGGGTAGCCAGTGTAATGACTGGCACAAGGTAGAGGCATCGGTGTAACGATTGGTGAGGAATATGATCCTGGCTGCAGCATTCAAGACAGATTGGAGAGGGGAGAGTTTGGTAAGATGGAGACCGATTAGAAGAGAGTTACAATAGTCGAGACGAGAATGAATAAGAGAAACAGTAAGAGTTTTTGCAGAGTCAAAAGTAAGAAAAGGTCGAATTCTAGAAATGTTTTTGAGGTGCAGATGACAAGAGCGAGCCAGTGATCGAATGTGGGGGGCAAAGGAAAGCTCGGAATCAAGTATGACCCCAAGACAGCGGGCATGTTGCTGGGGAGTAATAGTGGAACCACACACAGAAATAGCAATGTCGGGTATAGGTACATTAGTAGCAGGAGGAAACACCAGGAGTTCAGTCTTTGATACCATTAGCTGAAATAATGAAACAAAATAGGAAAGAGGAGGCGGCGCTCCTGGTGTTATACCCAGTGGTCAAATAGAGTAGGTTAGGAACAAAGTACACTAACCTGCTGAGGTTATGCTGCTGGCATAACCACGTTTTCAGAGCCTGTGGCACTTTTCATGCACCATTCATCATCCTGGCTTTCAGGTTCCGACGTTAGCCGGTCACAAGGCGCGTCACGTGATGCTGATGTCACCACAGGTCCTCCGTCTTTCAGGTCTTGCAGGATGGTTGGAGGCCTGCTGGATCTGTGCTACACCAAGCCGCTCACCCAGAAGGGTGTAAAATACAAGGAAAGAGAAGTACAGCTGATTAGGGTGCTCAGACCAAGACAGACACTTGTTTTGGATTGAAAAGAAACTTCCTTACTTGGTCATTATGTCCTCCCAAAGCTTTTCGGAGGTGAATCCGCCTTCATCAGGTGGTGATGGCGGATTCACCACCGAAAAGCTTTGTGAGGACATAATGACCAAGTAAAGAAGTTTCTTTTCCATCCAAAAAAAGTGTCTGTCTTGGTCTGAGCACCCTAATCAGCCGTACTTCTCTTTCCTTGTATTAGCTGAAATAATGGACTTTCTTAAAACTAGCAGTGTGGCTGTTTCATGATGCACGATAAGGAGGCACTTGAAGAAAAATTGGCTGCATTGTCGAGTTGCCAGAAAAAAGCCATTAGTGTGCAAATGCCACAAAGTATCTCATCTACAATATAAAAAACAGCAGAGACAAGCATCAACACTACTGAAACAAGGTAATCTGGAGTGATGAGACCAAAATTGAACTTCTTTGACCATAACCATAAACGATACATTTGGAGAGAGGTCAACAAGTCCTATGATGAAAGGAACATCATTCCTATTGTAAAGTACGGAGGTGGATCGCTGATGTTTTGGGGATGTGTGAGCTACAAAGGTGCAGGAAACTTGGTCAAAGTTGAAGGAAAGATGAATGCAGCATGTTATTAGCAAATACTGGAGGAAAATTTGCAATCATCAGCCCGGAAGCTGCGCATTGGATGTACTTGGACGCTCCAATATGACAACGATCCAAAACACATTGTGAAATGTGCCAGAGATGTAAAAGTAAGAAAGAGCAGATCAGAAGGAGGAACTAAAGGAACTGGCAAGGAGCTGTGGTGGCATGTCAGGTGAAGGGTGAGTATAATATTTTTATCTTTTTTCAAACACTTACTGGCCTTAAAAATAGTCAAATAAAACCCTTACTGGCCAACCACCATTCTGCTTGATTCAAGGGAAAATTTAGTGAAATTCAAATCAAATTCAATTTGCTTGTGTTTATTTCACCTCCTCCCTAAGTTTGTCACAGTCTTCATCCCAACTCTAACACACCTCTTCCACATTTCTCTTACAAATGGTGTCTTTCCCTCATCCTTCAAACATGTCTCAATCACACCCATCCTCAAAAAGTCCTCCCTCAACCCATCCTCTGTGTCTAACTATTGCCCTATATCCCTTCTCCCTTATGCCTCAAAACTACTGGAACAGCATGTATATCTTGAATTGTCCTCCCACCTCTCCTCTTGTTCCCTCTTTGACCGGTTACAATCTGGCTTCTGACCGCATCACTCAACTGAAACTGCCCTAACTAAAGTCACTAACGACCTACTAACAGCCAAGAGCAAGCGACACTACTCTGTCCTTCTCCTGGGCCTGTCTTCTGCCTTTGACACCATGGACCATTCCCTCCTGCTACAGATTCTCTCATCTCTTGGCATCACAGAATTGGCCCTATCCTGGATCTCACCATACCTAACAGACGGAACATTTAGTGTCTCCCTCTCACACACCACCTCCTCACTTTGCCCCCTGTCTGTTGGTGTTCCTCAAGGCTCAGTCCTTGGACCCCTACTCGTCTCTATCTACACCTTCGGTCTGGGACAGCTCATAGAATCCCACGGCTTGCATTACCACTTCTACGCTGATGACATGCAGATCTACCTATCTGGACCTGACCTCACCTCCTTACTGACCAAAATCCCACAAGGTCTGTCTGCTATTTCAGCCTTCTTTTCTGCTTGCTTTCTCAAACTGAACATGGACAAAACAGAATTCATCTTTCCCCATCTCACTCTACCCCTCCACCAGACCTATCCATCAATGTCAATGGCTGCTCGCTTTCCCCAGTCCCACACGCTCGGTGCCATGGGGTGATCCTTGACTCTGCCCTCTCTTTCAAACCATATATCCAAGCCCTTGCCTCCTCCTGCCACCTCAAACTCAAAAATATTTTCCGGATCTGCACATTCCTCAACCATGAAACCACAAAAACACTAGTGCATGCTCTTATCATCTCCCGCCTCAACTACTGCAACCTCCTACTCTCTGGCCTCCCCTCCAGCACTCTGGCACCACTCCAATCCATCCTACACTCTGCAGCCTGACTAATCCACCTGTCTCCTCGCTATTCCCCAGCCTCCCCCCTATGCGAGGCCCTTCACTGGCTTCCTATTGTCCAGAGGCTCCAGTTCAAAACCCTAACCATGACATACAAAGCCATCCACAACCTGTCTCTTCCATACATCTGTGACATGGTCTCCCGGTACTTACCCACACGCAACCTTCGATCCTCTCAAGATCTCCTTCTCTACTCACCCCTCATATCTTCTTCCCACAACCGCATACAAGACTTCTGCCGTGCTTCCCCCATACTCTGGAACTCTCTGCCGCAACACATCAGACTCTCACCAACAACGGAAACCTTCAAGAAGAACCTGAAGACCCACCTGTTCTGACAAGCCTACAGCCTGCAATGATCCTCGTTCTACTGAACCACCGCACAACCAGCTCTACCCTCTTCTAGTGTATCCTCACCCATCCCTGTAGACTGTGAGCCCTCGCGGGCAGGGTCCTCTCTCCTTCTGTACTTGTGTGTCCCTTGTCTTGCACATGTTTATTGTACTTGACTAATTTCCCCTTTTCCCATGTAAAGTGCCATGGAATAAATGGTGCTATATAAATGTATAATAATAATAATAATTTGGTATACCTATCAGCAAACTAATGTTTCTTAGTAATAATAGATTGTCTTGAAATATATGTGCAGAAGCAAAAGCAATCTGTCAATTACATGAATTGATTTAATCTCAAATTATCAGGTAACCAAAACTTTCGAGATATTTAAAGAGCTTCCATGGTAAATGCATTTGTTTAAACAATGGAGAACATGGCAGGACAAATTATGTAATAGTAAGAATGGATTGGGCTTTGTTTATAATTATAAAACATTGTACATAAAAATCCTTTTGAAGTCATAATAGTAAATATATTCCATTCTGCAATATATGCAGTGCAATAACAATGCTCAGTGGAAGACTACAGGGAATAGTAATCCATAACTAATTTGCCATTGTTAGAATGAACCAACAACTATATTATGTAATCAAGGGCATCCCTCTCCTTGATAAATCCCTTATATATTTTTATCGGTAGATTTTAACGGTTATGTTACATACTCCTGCACTCCAGTTTAACATAATGTGTACATAGATAAAGGTTTTATGGGTCATCAATATGTTAATTTTTGACCTGTCCTTTTATTAACTAACAGAACATGAGCACATAGTCATCTATTCATGTGAGTGGTTATTGAAAAATGTATTGCCCTTGATTGCCATCCATGTTTCATAAGAGTGCTACCTATTTTTATTGGAGGAGCTTTATTAAACCTCTATACATTTTGTTCATTAGATGACACAAGCAAAGATTGATTTAGCACACCCAAAATAAAACTTTTTTTTTGCAATGAACTTGTGAATGAGGCATGAAGCCTATGAAGCTATTATGCAAAGTCTTATGTACAAAGCAAATAAATTTCTACAATTCACCATAGAAAAATTAGTCATTGTTGACTGAGACCACCAAAAGAAACTTAGAAAAAGGAAAATGCACTTTAATATACATTCATGTTTAAAATGTGATTACTCCATTTTATTCAGATTCCTATCAATGGAATTCTGTCAGTAGGATAAATGCGAACTAAGCCATCTATATGGTCATATAGGCAATAGGAAACTAAATAAAATGATACTGTGATATCTGCAATGCAATTAATGGTTCCCTAGAAATTCATGTTTTTTCAAAAGGGAATCTGTCAGATGATTTTTGTGTAGTATACTACTAGTATCCTGAAATAGAGCAGCACTTTCAAGATATGTATAGTTTATTTTGCTATGTAGCCAAGTTGTGTTCATGTAAGCCATGGACAAATATATTGTTTTGCACTGGTAATTCAAGTATATGTAAATTGCAAATGAATGTTAATGTGACGCTGAGTCACCTCTCACAGACAAGCCCTGAGATGGAATATTCAAGGAGTCTGAGGTCAGAAGCCAGGAGGCTATGCTATAAACAGAAGGAAGAGACAATGGCATAGTCAGATAATGTTCTGAGGTCTGAATACCAGGAGATAGAGGATCAGAGCAGAAGGGGTTAAACAGACAAACAGACAGATGTCAGAATGAGGTCCAAGGTCAGGCAGCAAAAGATCAATAAATAGAACATAAGGCATATCGGGAAGAAACCACATTGTAGCTGGTCATACGTTTGGTAGAGACCTGGGAGAAACAGCCAAGCTAAGTAGCCTGGTAATCACCTGGGACAATGAACACCTGGAAACTGTTAGGCGTCGGGTTCCTATCGCTGCACAGCAAGAATCCTGAGCCTTGCATTCAGCAGTCTCCCATTCCTCTCCGGCCACAGAGGAGGCTGCTCAGCAGACCAACTCTGTGGGTTTGGTTGCTGCTGCCACCTCTGGTCCAGCTATAGCAATGCATGTTGGTCAGCAACGAGCTACTCCAGGGGCTAAGTCCTCCTTTCGCTCCACTGCGCATGCCCGTGGGACGATCTCTCATTGGAGATCGAAGGTCACATGCTCAAGTCCTTCTCCAGCTCGGATTGGACCATCGGAAAGGTCAGGAAGGTCCAGGAAGGACGCTGCTAAAAAGGTCTTGCGCTAGTATAGACTGCATTACTAGACTATGAGGAGTGAGTGTTGTATGCATGTATGAATGTCTCTGGTGAATGACTCATTAAGAAACCTCTACCCTTGGTACGCCTGTGTTGTGCAGCCTAGCCTGTTAAGCGCCCAAGCTTAGGTGGAGGTAGAGGCAGAGTCTGAGACTGGCATCAGTGTCCACCGGTGGCTCTGCACGCCATGGTGCACACTTCACCATAGTCAATGTCTATAGTAGCATCCGCAGGTGTGACGCCATGCGCTCAGAAGGTCTAGAGGGACTCTGACCCCGTGTGCTTGGGGCAGAGTTCTGTGACCGCATTCTATGCGCTCCATTGCCGAGCTCTGTGAGCTAAACAGGCTCCGGCATTTATGTTTTGCAGTAGCGCGGCTCTGTGAGGTAACAGAGTTTGCCCTGTACACACCGGGTGACGTTACACCCGCGTGTGTTCTTCCTTTATACCGCCATATAGTGTCCACCATTACCTAGCAGCAGCATACCACCTCTGCACGGTGGACCCCGGGTTGTGATCGCACTTTCTCATATTTTATATTTAGTGCGATCCGCAACTCTAACATTATACTAGCACCAGGGTCTGGCTAGTAATGGCGGACTAACAGCGACTGTAGCGGTATATCCAGCAGCTGGAGGGCAGGCTGGCAGCTCTTGAGCACTCAGGCTCAGCAGTGGATGTTACCGCAGTCGCTGTTCAGACAGCCACAGAGGCTGTCTCACGTGTGGCCCCTGCCATCCCTGCCCCGACTTTGTCCCGCCTCCCATTGCCTGAGAAGTTCTCGGGTGATATTGATTCTTGTAGGGGTTTCGTGAGCCAGTGTACCATACAGCTGGAGCTGCTGGCTGCACGATTCCCCTCCGAGCGGGCTAAAGTGGGATTTATTTCCCTCTTGTCGGGCAGGGCTCTGGAGTGGGCCACACTGCTGTGGGAGCGTGGTGATCAGGTGATGCAGAGTGCCTCGCAGTTCTTGGGCACTCTGAAGCACTATGTCTTTTTGAGACCGCCAGTCACCCATGTTACCATGCTCCAGCTGCTGGCTTTATCACAGGGATCGTCTCTGGTCAACCATTATGCCATCCAGTTCCGGACGCTGGTTCAGAACTGTAGTTGTCAGATTAAACCCTTATTCCGGTGTCCTGGAGAAGTCTGGCTGGCCATTTAAAGGACGCCCTGGTCACCAGGGAGATTCCCGCCACCCTGGAGGAGCTCATCACATCTCCACCCGCATAGACCTTCGTTTTTCGGAGTGAAGGTTGGAGCGGTCCCAGTGTAGGCAGAGGTTTAGGTTGGCACCTAGTTTTACTAAACCTCTAGAACCTCCCAATCGGGCGTCTGAGCTCCAAGAGGCCTTTGGGAATTCTTGCGTGGGACCCAGGTCCTGGTCCGACCGAGCACCTGTGGTCTGTCACATTTGCCGGCAGTCTGGTCACTCTGCCAACAGGTGCCCACAGCAGCCAGGAAAACGCTTGCATCTAGTGGCTGTTGGAGGAGGCCTACTAGATACTGCAACGTTTTCCTCCAAGCTGTCCTTTGAGGGTACCCTTGAGTTTGGCTCTTCCACTCTGATGGTGGAGGTTGGCGTGGATTCCGGGGTGGAGGGCAATTTCATGTCATCTACTTTTGTCCAACAGCATGCAATTCGTCTGGTTTTACTACCTCAGCCAGTCACCATCAGAGTGGTGAATGGAGCGACACTACCCTCTCAGATCACCCACCAGACCACCCCGCTGATACTCTCGCTGTCTCCTTCCCATCAGGAGATGCTATCTCTCCTTGTCATGCCCGAGGGTATCGACCAGGTCCTCTTAGGGGTCCCCTGGTTGCGTCATCACTCTCCCCATATAGAGTGGTCCTTGGGTGGAGTAAATCCTGTGAGGGTGGATGTCAGAGGAAGTGCATTCAGGTTGCCTCCACTGAAGTCCCCGCAGATCTTTCCTCTCTCCCCAAATGCTATCGACAGTAGGCAGACGTATTCTCCAAGAAGGCGGCAGAGACTCTCCTGCCTCACCGCCCCTACGACTGTCCTATTGACCTCTTGCCTGGTGCTGAGCCTCCCCGGGGTCAAGTCTATCCCCTATCTCTCCCGGAGACAGAGGCCATGTCTCAGTATATCAGGGAGAATCTGGCAAGAGGATTCATTAGGAAGTTGGTGTCACCAGCTGGGGCAGGATTTATCTTCGTCCAGAAGAAGAATGGAGAATTATGCCCTTGCATCGATTACAGGGGTCTTAACGCCATCACCGTTAAGAATAAGTATCCTCTGCCCCTGATATCGGAACTGTTCGATAGGCTACGGGAGGAGAGAGTGTTTACTGAGCTTGATCTGTGGGGGCTTACAACCTGATTCGCATCCGTGAGGGGGATGAATTGAAGACAGCTTTTAACACCAGGGATGGGCACTATGAATACCGGGTGATGCCCTTTGGGCTCTGTAATTCTCCATCTGTCTTCCAAGACTTTGTAAATGACATCTTCCGGGGTATGCTCACCACCTCAGTTGTAGTCTATCTGGATGATATCCTCATCTACTCTCCAGATTTTGACTCCCACCGAAGAGATGTTTGCAAAGTTTTCAATCGCCTGCGGGCAAACTCCATCTATGCCAAGTTGGAGAAATGTGTGTTTGAGCAGGAGTCCTTGCCTTTCCTGGGCGATATCATATGCACCCAGGGATTGGCCATGGATCCTGCCAAGCTACAGGCGGTGATGGATTGGCAGGAGCCCCATTCTCTCAAAGCGGTGCAGTGCTTTATGGGTTTCAAAAATGATTACTGCCAATTCATTCCCCACTTCTCGACATTGGTAGCCCCCTTGGTGGCCCTCAACAAGAAGGGTGCAAATCCCAAGTTGTGGTCAGAACCTGTCTCCAAGGCCTTCTCCTCCATTAAGTCTCATTTCTCTAGTGCTCCCATTCTACATCGCCCTGATGTAGATAAACCCTTCATTCTGGAAGTGGATGCCTCTTCCGTTGGTGTTGGAGCGGTCCTTTTTCAGAAGGACACGCAAGGTTGGAAGCACCCATGCTTCTTTTTCTCCAAGACCTTCACACCGGTGGAGAGGAATTATTCCATCAGGGACAAGGAGTTGCTAGCGATGAAGTTGGCCTTCTCAGAGTGGAGACACCTCCTGGAGGGGGCTCGCCACCCTTTACAGGTGTTTACCGACTACAAGAACTTGGTGTATTTGCAAACAGCCAAGCTGCTAAATTCTCGCCAGGCCAGATGGTCCTTGTTCTTCTCCTGATTCCACTTCACCCTCCATTTTCTCTCCGGGAAGAAGAACATCCAGGCCAATGCTCTCTCCCGCTCCGTGGTGTTATCAGAGGAAGAGGAGGAGGAGCCTCAGCTGATCTTCCCATCCGAGAGCCTGAGGACTGTGACTCCGGTCGCCCTTGAGTCAGTACCTACGGGCAAGACATTTGTCCCTTCCCGTCTGCGACCAGAGGTCCTCTCTTGGGCTCATTCGTCCAGGGTGGGTGTACATTTCGGGCCAAATGGACCTCTGAGCTTCTGGCGATGACGTACTGGTGGCCGCATATGGACTGTGACATCAGGGACTATATTCAGGCATGAGTCTCTTGCGACCAGAATAGATCCTCTTGGCAGCGGTCCGCTGGGCTACTTTACCCCCTGCCGTTAGCGGACAGTCCCTGGGAGATGGTCGGTATGGACTTTGTGGTGGGGCTGCCGAAGTCCAGTGGCAGCACGGTCATTTGGTCATTTGGATTGTCAACAACCATTTCTCCAAGATGGTGCACCTGGTACCTCTATCCCGGTTACCTTCTGCATGGGGCCTGGCAGCGTTGTTTATTAAGCATGTTTTCCGCCTGCACGGCATGCCGGACAAGATTGTCAGCGACCGGGGTCCCCAGTTTGCGTCTCGGTTCTGGAGAGAGCTCTGTAGCCTGCTCAGCATGGAGCTAAATATCTCCTCAGCTTATCATCCCGAGACAAACGGGTTGGTAGAGAGCCAACCAGACTCTGGTCACATACCTACAACATTTTGTCTTGGCCAGGCAGGATGACTAGGAATCCTTGCTGCCTTGGGCGGAGTTTGCTTTGAAGAACGCTGTGACCGACTCCATCGGCCAGACCCCATTCCTCCTAAATTACAGCCAGCATCCGCGCGTCCCTGTGCCCATGCCCATGTCGTCCACCGATTCCAGGGTGGCTGACTGGGCGGTGGAGGCACGTGACATTTGGGATCACAATCAGGATGCCATCCAGGCCTCCAAGGAGAGAATGAGGGCCTCCGCCGACATGCATCGGCGCCCCGCTCCGACCTTTGCTCCTGGCGACTTGTTGTGGCTCTCCACCCGTAATATCAGGCTGCGGGTCGAGTCCTCAAAATTCACACCTCGCTACTTTGGCTCCTTCAAGGTCCTTGAGCAGATCAACCCTGTAGTCTACCATCAGGCCCTTCCACGTGTCCCTGCTTAAACCTGTCCTCATGTCTCAGTTCTCCGAGTCATCTGCCAGGACATCAGACCTGTCCTCGGATGAGTTTGAGGTTAATGCCATCATGGGGTGCAGGGTGGTGTGTGGTAAAAGTTTTATTTGGTGGACTGGAAGGGTCATGGTCCAGAGGCTCGGACCTGTGAGCCAGTGGAAAATATCCGCGCTCTGCTTCTCATTGCAGCATTTGAGCATAGCGAGGCTCAGAGTGGAGGGGGGGTAATGTTAGGCGTCAGGTTCCTGTCACTGCACAGCAGGAATCCCGAGCCTTGCATTCGTCAGTCTCCCAATCCTCTCCGGCCGCAGAGGAGGCTGCTCAGCAGACTCGTCGATCCCGGCGCTCTGCTCAGACCAGCTCTATGGGTTTGGTTGCTTCTGCCACCTCTGGTCCAGCTATAGCAACACATGCTGGTCAGCAGCGAGCTACTCCAGGGACTAAGTCCTCCTTTCGCTCCACTGAGCGTGCCCGTGGGACAATCTCTCATTGGAGATCGGAGGTCACATGCTCAGGTCCTTCTCCAGCTCAGATTGTACCATCAGAAAGGTCAGGAAGGTCTCTGAAGGATGCTGCTATAAAAGGGTCGCATGGCCGCTCGGCCATGAGCTAGTATAGACTGCATTACCAGACTATGAGGAGTGAGTGTTGTATGTATGTATGAATGTCTCTGGTGAATGACTCATTAAGAAACCCCTACCCTTGGTACACATGTGTTGTGCAGCCTAGCCTGTTAAGCGCCCAGGCTTAAGTGTAGGTAGAGGCAGAGTCTGAGACTGGCATCAATGTCCACTGGTACGCCACGGTGCACGTGCTCGACACTCCACCATAGTCAGCATCTATAGTGGCGTCTGCAGGTGCGACACCGCATGCTCAGAAGGTCTAGAGGGACTCTGACCCCGTTTGCTTGGGGCAGAGTTCTGTGACTGCATTCTGTGTGCTCCATTGCCGAGCTCTGTGAGCTAAACAGGCTCCGGCATTTATGGTCTGCGGTAGTGCAGCTCTGTGAGGTAACAGAGTTCGCCCTGAACACACTGGGTGATGTTAACCCATGTGTGTTCTTCCTTTATACCGCCATATAGCGTCCACCATTACCTAGCAGCAGCATACCACCTCTGCACTGTGGACCCCGGGTTGCGATCGAACTTTCTCATATTTTATATTTAGTGCGATCCGCAACCCTAACAAACAGTCAGCACCTTCCAGCTATAGGTTGTATGACTGAGCTGTTAATCAACATACTGACAGCTCAGCTTACCACTGCAACAGACAAGATGACTGAGTTGTCAATCAAAGTACTGACAGCTTCAGCACACTCCTGTACCAGATTGGATGGCTGAGTTGTCAGTAAATCAGTAACTGCACCCCAGACACACTGAGGGGTGGAACTGCAACTATTCATCCCTACCCCACCCATAATCCAGCACTGATGTCACTGATTGAGTCAGACTGATGTATGCCCGGGGGATTGCATCACAATCCTCGGGCTGGCCCTCTGCTCTCCTGACCTGAGAGTGACAGCTGCATAGAAATGCATGTTGTCACACATGTCAAGAGAGACGATGGTGCGCTGGGGGATTGTGATGTGATCCTCTGGCGAGAAACACAGCAGTCTGACTGTTAAATCTGTGACAATGGCTGGGAGGGTTGGGCGGGTTTAAGGATGGGGTGAATGTTTATTTGGCAATTACATATGACTTGCTGGCATGCATGTAAATGTAAAGTGAATATTCACCCTTTCCCCCACCCACAGTAAATAATTCAATTTTTGAATCCATAAATTCATTGTTTTACATTGCAGTATCAAAGATTATAGAAGTTATTGAAAGTGCACGAAAACATCTTTTCTAAAGTGCTTGTAAGTTTTATAAACCTGCAAAATTGGGGGAGGCTTATGCCAAATATAAAAAAATCTTTATTAACATAAATATACAGGCAACTCATAAGAAGTCATATAAATATAAAAGAAGGGGTATACATATACAGAGAATGCTACATGCACTGGGTGCATACTATGACCCTATTTAGGATAGATATCCTATAAGAAGGGATTTATCATTGCCTATTTGTATAATATGTGATACTAGGAGGAATCACCATGTTGCGGCGGGGTTTTTATAAACCCATTTTGTAGGTTTATATTGTCTTGTAGAAGTTCCACAAAAATCTAGGTCAACTAGTGGGTTGTTTCTGCTTGTAAGTTTTGTTTGGATATAAATATATAATCCACCCCAAGCTTTGTTTAAAGGGAAAGGTTACTCAGCACAATGCTGCTGACAGGTTCCCTTCAATGGATACATACAAGTAATTAAAAACATATGAGCATATCAGATATGTTTTATTAGGTAA
This sequence comes from Dendrobates tinctorius, assembly GCF_039654945.1. Classification (NCBI taxonomy): domain Eukaryota; kingdom Metazoa; phylum Chordata; class Amphibia; order Anura; family Dendrobatidae; genus Dendrobates; species Dendrobates tinctorius. Next base: position 18,560,259 of record NW_027361692.1, read on the forward strand.
GCTCTATATTACAAAAAAAAAATCATAGATGTTGAGTGCCAAACCAAAAGGATATCTCATGTTCACATTATCCATACAGTCAAAGTTCAAGAAAGCGTTTATACTTTCAAAGTGACAGTACAGTCATGGCCAAAAGTATTGACACCCCTGCAATTCTGTCAGATAATACTCAGTTTCTTCCTGAAAATGATTGCAAACACTAATTCTTTGGTATTATTATCTTCATTTAATTTGTCTTAAATGAAAAAACACAAAAAGAATTGTCCTAAAGCCAAATTGGATATAATTCCACACCAAACATAACAAAGAGGGTGGACAAAAGTATTGGCACTGTTCGAAAAATCATGTGATGCTTCTCTAACTTGTGTAATTAACAGCACCTATAACTTACCTGTGGCACCTAACAGGTGTTGGCAATAACTAAATCACACTTGAAGCCAGTTGACATGGATTAAAGTTGACTCAACCTCTGTCCTGTGTACTTGTGTGTACCACATTGAGCATGGAGAAAAGAAAGAAGACCAAAGAACTGTCTGAGGACTTGAGAAACCAAATTGTGAGGAAGCATGAGCAATATCAAGGCTACAAGTCCATCTCCAAAGACCTGAATGTTCCTGTGTCTACCGTGTGCAGTGTCATCAAGAAGTTTAAAGCCCATGGCACTGTGGCTAACCTCTCTAGATGTGGCCGTAAAGAAAAATTGACAAGAGATTTCAATGCAAGATTGTGCGGATGTTGGATAAAGAACCTCCACTAACATCCAAACAAGTTCAAGCTGCCCTGCAGTCCGAGGGTACAACGGTGTCAACCCATACTATCTGTCGGCATCTGAATGAAAAGGGACTGTATGGTAGGAGACCCAGGAAGACTCCACTTCTTACCCCGAGACATAAAAAAGCCAGGCTGGAGTTTGCCAAAACTTACCTGAAAAAGCCTAAAACATTTTGGAAGAATGTTCTCTGGTCAAATGAGACAAAAGTAGAGCTTTTAGGGCAAAAGCATCAACATAGAGTTTACAGGAGAAAAAAGAGGCATTCAAAGAAAAGTACATGGTCCCTACAGTCAAACATGGCGGAGGTTCCCTGATGTTTTGGGGTCGCTTTGCTGCCTCTGGCACTGGACTGCTTGACCGTGTGCTTGGCATTATGAAGTCAGAAGACTACCAACAAATTTTGCAGCATAATATAGGGCCCAGTGTGAGAAAGCTGAGTCTACCTCAGAGGTCATGGGTCTTCCAGCAGGACAATAACCCAAAACACACTTCAAAAAGCACTAGAAAATGGTTTGAGAGAAAGCACTGGAGACTTCTTAGGTGGCCAGCAATGAGTCCAGACCTGAATCCCATAGAACACCTGTGGAGAGATCTAAAAATGGCAGTTTGGAGAAGGCACCCTTCAAATATCAGGGACCTGGAGTGGTTTGCCAAAGAAGAATGGTCTAAAATTCCAGCAGAGCATTGTAAGAAACTCATTGATGGTTACCGGAAGCAGTTGGTCGCAGTTATTTTGGCTAAAGGTTGTGCAACCAAGTATTAGGCTGAGGGTGCGAATACTTTTGTCTGGCCCATTTTTGGAGTTTTGTGTGAAATGATCAATGTTTTGCTTTTTGCTTCATTCTCTTTTGTGTTTTTTCATTTAAGACAAATTAAATGAAGATAATAATACCAAAGAATTTGTGTTTGCAATCACTTTCAGGAAGAAACTGAGTATTATCTGACAGAATTGCAGGGGTGTCAATACTTTTGGCCATGACTGTATATACACTAAATAACTATATAGTGTAGATCAATTATAATAATGATAGAAAGAATCCAAGGATGCTGAACAGAATGACGTCTGTAGAGAAGTCAATGCAGCAGCTCCGTGTTACACAAGTCGCACATTAAAAATCTTAAGATGTCAGTGGTGCAGTAACAGCTGATGACAGAATAAATCACAATAATTCACTGCATCAGGCAGATTAATCTGGTCCAGTGATTATCAAGCTGACAGACTGACTGCCTCTAACTCTTAACTCCTTGGTGCCTGAGCTTCACATGCAGAACAAGGTAAAACTCACTACAGCAGAAACGCTCTTAGGAGTCTGTGAACTATTTTACAATTGGTAATTATTAATTCTGTTTCTATTCTTAGCTGTTTTCCCCTCTGCGCTTTTTGGCTCAGTACAAAAAAAAATATAGCAGATTTTCAGGATACATGCATATTTTATAGCAGTTATATAAACAATTTTATAAGCATTACATAAACAATGGAATGATAACAGTGTAAAAATCAACTCCAGCTTATAGTCCTCAGCAGTCCTTCCTTGTAAAAGTAACCCAAAGTCTTATTATGAGAATCAAACATAATTAACAATGTTATCTGTGACATTTGTTAAATACTGATTTACATCGTCATGTAATTATTCAAATCTATACATTCGATTCTCAACTGTCCCCAAATGGAGATTAAATAGACTGAGTGCCAAAATGCTACACAATTGCCCAAAATAGCAGCCAGACATTTATACCCTAAGACTCAGTTTCCTTTGCAAAATGAATAATGAACTATTATTTCCATATGTTAGCCATCAGGATTCTCCCACTGCGCAGGATGGATCCCAAGTTTTAACTGGTGCTGTAATCTCCCATTCAGGTCCGGCCGCTGGAGGTGCTGCTCAGCACAGACATCAGTCACAGTATCTTGCTAAGGCTTGTGCTCCGGAGTCTAGGTCCAGACATCACCTTACTGAGCATGTCCATGACGTGGCGTCTTCTTATTGGTGGTCGGACGTTAGCTGCTCTGGTAGCTCCGGATTGGCCCACGGGCGATGCATTTACCTACTGGGCATGAGTGTTTAGGGTGGAGCCTAGCGTATAAAACCCACGTGCCACTTAGAAACCCGATGTGTACCTTGGTTACCAGCTCCCTGCACCAGCGTGCTGGTAACTAAGGTACACAGTGGGTAACTAAGCGATGTGCGTTGCTTGTTACCCGCGTGTCGCTGGTGCTGATTGCTGGTGAAGCTGCCTGTTTGGCAGCTCACCAGCAATCATGTAGTGACACACCAGTGATCCTGACAAGGTCATATCGTTGTCGGGATCACTAGTGCGTCGCTATCGCTATGTGTGACGGGGCCCTTACAGCCAATAACATATAGAACAGTCCCAGGAAAATACTCAAGATGGCACAAATTACAGAGTCTCACCCTTCTGCAGACTCTGTGGCTGTGACTCTACAGCAACTGTGACTTTGGGACTTCCAGGGCTGATGACCCCCACCTATTATGAATTGGTCACTGAGGAGGATGGCAGGAACAGGCTAGGCCACCAGAAAACCAGAGAGGTTGGTAACTAATCAGATTGCAGACCCCTGATCCTATCAACACAACTAGCAGTAGATGTGTAGCATTCCTACGATGCCCTAGATGCCTCGGCACAGACAGAGAACTAACTAAGCCTAAGCCAGAAAGGTGAAATCTAAACTGCCCCGGAGCAGATCCCCAAAGGAATAGACAACCCCCAAACATATATTGTCAGTGAGACAAGATGAGACACAAACACAGGTAGAGAACAGACTGAGCAAATGGTGGGGCCCAAGCTGTCTAGACAGGACAGGACAGAAAAGATACTGTCTGCAATCATGCACAAAACCCTAAAAAAATCCAGCACATCTGATATACAAAAAACCTGAGGCCAAATGACCTCACCCCCGCTAGATCAGCACTCTGGTATGAACTGGAAGCAAAGCAAAAGATACTAACATAACAGGGAACTGAACAAACTTACACAAGCTGTAACATATGAGCAGGGAGTACGCTGAACCCTAGTAACAAAGCAGAAAGCAAAAAAAGGCACAACCAGATTAGATGCGAAGGATTAGCAAAAGAATCACTTAACTGAACCATACAGATCAGGCAAGAGACAAAAGAACTCTAAATCCACAAGGAGGAAATCACCAGCAACCACCAAGGGAAGCCTGCTCAATTATATGCTCTCAGCCAGTAATCGCAGGTTCCCAATTATCGTCATCAGGTGGCAAACTTCTGTCAACCTGGCCAGCTCCACTACTCCCAGTAACCACCAGAAGGAGCAGAGGGAGCTCAGGCTCAGAAGTCTGAGCAAGGGAATTCACAACACCCACCAGTGCAACCCTGCTTTTGGCAGGCACCCACAGAGAGGAGGTAATGACAAGCTTAGGAAGCTGACAGTCCATTGAGATACTTGGCCAGATGACCTGAGGGTCCCAACCTTGTTTCTTTGAATGTTTCCATGAGAGCCAGGTGAATGGAGGGTCTCAAACTGACTTCCCCAAATGTTTCCATTGAGCCAAGTGTCTGGTGCGTCCCAACCTGGGTTCCACAAACATTTCCATGGAATCAGTGAAGGCCAATGGAGCAGATCTTAATTTTTCCAGCTAAGGCCATGATCTTTTAAACTGGCATAGTGTGATCCCCTTGATGGTGCCTTGGCTGTTGTTCAGTAGAGTCTCACTTTTTTACAGAAGGATAGAAATACCTTTTAACAGCCACATCTGTGGTTCAGGTCATCATCCACAGGTCAGGGGGGAGTTGAAAATTTATTGCTTCAGTATTTAATAAATCTGCATAGTTTGTCCTTCACAGTTTTGCAGATATACAAGCTACATGGACTTATGCAATGGGTAATTAACATATTAGCAGGCATAGATTGTTCAATGTATCTGTGTCCCTGTCCTCCAAAGACAGTAACACAATAAACTGTATTAGCCAATATAAGAGGAAAATAGCAACCATTCAACAATTCACAAACATCAATTTCAAGAGTCAGCTTTCAGACTTGTATGACAGCAGTCTATGTTTCTTGAACCACCAAAGAAAAACACATGAATTCAATGGCCAAAGTTAAGCAACTAGCCTATGCCTCTTGGTCTACTGAAAATATATGTCTGGCATATTTACGGTTAAATGCTGTGTCATCACACCCCTGGAGCACCATCAAATCCATTATCATCAAATGAAAAGAACATGGCACCACAACAAACCTACCAAGAGAGGGTACCTACCAACACTCTCATCCTGTGCTAGGAAGGCATTAATCAGAGTGGTGGAAAAGAGATCAAAGGTAACCCTGAAAGAGGTGATCTTTATGGAAGAGTGGGCAGAAGAAAGTGTTTACTTACACAAAGAAATTGTATGGTTCATTTTTACCATGCCAGAAGACATTTGGGAGACTTCCCAATATATGAAGGAAGGTGCTGTGGTCAGAGGAGACCAAAATTGAACTTTTTGGTCACCAAGGTAAAGGTTATGCTTGGTGCCAAACCAGCACTGCTCTCCATTCCCATAGTGAAACATGGTGCAGCATCATGCTGTGTGGATTTTTTTGACAGAAAGGATATGGAAAATGGTCCTTGTCAAGGGGAATATGAACGGAGGGAAATATTGAAATATTCTTGAGCAAAACTTGTATTATTCTATCAATAATTTGAGACTGGACCGAGGTTCACCTTCCAACAAGACAATACCGAAAGCATACTGTTAAAGCAACACTCAAGTGGTTTAAGGGGAAAGGTGTAAATGTTTTGGAGTGGCCTAGTCAAAGTTCTGACCTTAATTCAATCAAGAATCTATTGTCAGATTTGAAGATTTCTGTTCACCAGAGAAAACCATCTACTGTAACATGAAGGATCTGAAGCAGCTTTGCCTTGAGAAATGGACAAAAATCTCAGTTGCAAGCTGTGGATGGCTCATAGAGTCTTATCTGAAAGCGACTTGCAGCTGAATTTGCCAGGAAAGTAAGGGTACCGTTACACTTAGCGATGCACCAGCGATCCTGACAACGATATGGATCGCTGGTGCATTGCTAAGTGGTCGCTAGTGAGCTGTCACACAGGCAGATCTCACCAGCGACATAGCAGCGGTCGGGGGTCGCTACTTACCTGTCAGACACGGCGATCTTGACGTCCACCTGCCCGCGTTCACGCGTTGCTCGTCGGCGCCACAGGAAGCGCCCGATGAGAAATGGTCCAGGACGTTCTCGCGCGACCAGCGATAACCAGCGGGGGAGCCGGTCGGAGGTAAGTATCAGACATAGCGATATCGCTAGCAATAACGCTATAACGTCACAAAATCGGTGATGTTACAACGATATTGCTAGCGATATCGCTATGTGTAATGGGCCCCTAAGCTCTACAAAATATTGACTTTGGGGAGTGATTAATTGTGCACACAATAAAGTTTTCAGTGGTGTTGTTGTTTGCTTCACAATAAAAAGAACATCAAATGTTGTAGGCATGTTCTTTACATGAACTGATCAAATCCTGCTCTATATTTATTCACCAATGATTGGTTGTGTTTTCTAATTTTTGAGCAGCAGCATTTATTTGCCCTTTTGAGATAGATTTGTCTAGTGTCATTGTGTGTTTTTCACATCCACTAACATCTATTACCTTAGTGTCATCATCTCTCTTGAGTGGCAGAATTTCTAACTATTGACTTTTTGATCCGCTTTTCTTTTTTTAATTTTCTGAGGTATTGATATTTATTCTTATTTTGTGTAGGATTTTATTCCATAATATTCAGATTTTTAGTCTTTTTTCGTATCAAAAAATAATTTCTGTACATTTATGGAAAGTGACTGTGTATAATTTTTAGGTATCTCGTGAGTCTTAATAAAATAATGTTCAATAAAATATACACCTATTGCCATTGCTCCTATGTCTTTATAGGTTTTCTTTAAGTGCCCTGTGTTAAATACATATTACTGTTTACTTACTTGAAATATATATTATATATATAATGCCTGCACTGTACTTGTCATTGAAAATAAAACAGGCACTAGTGTAAACATAGTCCAAGATAACAATTAAAGGGATTCTTTCCCTATTTTTTCCAACCTAATCGGACAGCATAATTTGTAGATAGAGACCCTTATTCTAGCAATGTGTCACTTACTGGACTGCTTTCTGTAGTTTTGATAAAATCACTGTTTTATCGAAAGTATAATACCACTAGAGGTTAGTAAATGTGCAACCATGTAGTTCTCCACATTCATGAGCTCTGTATAACTCCTCCCCCACTGCTTATTGACAGCTTTCTCCCTATGCAAAGTGTATCATACAAAGCTGTCAATTAGTTGTTTGCTTGGAGTCATACACAGGTCAGCAAACATCTTATTGATATGCAGCAAGTAAAACAATGATTTTATCAAAACTGTATCAAAGTGGCACATCGTTGGAATCAGGGTCTCTGTCCCTATAATATCCTGCTGTCAGATGTGGTAGCAAAAACCTGTTGATAAAATCCTTTCTATGATATAGCCGCTAAGTTGATGCATCCAGTTATTTTTAAGGTAGTCAGAACTGTATTAGTGTTGTTCAGTAAACGCCTTTCTTTAATCCCATCATAAGTAAAGGCCCTGTCACACACAACGATCTCGTTAGCGAGATCACTGATTTTGTGAGGCATCAGCGATCTCTCCAGCGAGATCGCTGTGTGTGACCGGGATCAGCGACTGGCCCCCCTGCCGGTCATTGCTGATCGTGCTCGATCGGCCAGGGCCGTTTTTCGATCGCTGGTCTCCCGCTGGCCAGCACGCATCACTGCGTGTGGCAGCAAGAGACCAGCAATCAGCGACCCTGGACGCTGGTTTCTAATGTAAACAGCGGGTATCCAGGAGCCACGGCTCCTGGATATCCGCTATTTACCTTGGAAACTGGCGTACACTCTGGTTTCCAAGGTAAACATCGGGTATCCAGGAGTCGTGCGGCTCTTAGATACCCAATGTTTACCTTGGAAACCAGCGTGTACGCCGGTTTCCAAGGTAAACATTGGGTATCCAAGAGCCGTGGCTCCTGGATACCTGATGTTTACATTAGAAACCAGCGTCCAGCATTGCTGGTCCTGATTGCTGGAGGGGCTGTCTTGTGACAGCTCACCAGCGATCAGCCTAATGATGTCCCAGCGATCCCATCATGTTGGATCGTTGGTGGAATCGCTGGGACATCATTATGTGTAACGGAGCCTTTAGTCTTTTTTCAAGATAGATTTGTCACTGAGTGTCAGAATGCAGATGCCAAATTTTTTAATCAGTTTAGATTAAAAACAGACTAAAATTACCACACAAAATAAGACTGCTTGCAAGCACTTTTTGGTATCTTGTATATTTACAAAGATTGAATGGAATATAAGAAACCACCCACTGATAAATAGAGCAAGCTCCATATGTGATATTTACAATTAGGAGGATTATGCTTTCTTATTATAGCACTTGTTTATGCTAATAATATATCATTGGGAATTGGCATTTAAATGAAGAATTGGTTAATCAGCATGACTTCAGAGTGCCATCTATTTATCTGAAAATAAATTCTGAAATAGCTCAAGTGTGCTTGTAACTTTGGTTAATTTTAGGTCTCAAGAAGCAACAAAGGTTAATTCTTTTTAAGGAGGATAGAAAGTAACAACATTAAATAGAGAAATATGTAAGATTAATAAGAAGCCCTTAGAGGTTAACAGATGAATTACAATTATTGAATAACAGGAAAGGTCCTGTCACTACTTACATATAAAATAAAAGTATACATAATTAAAAAAAGGATTTCTCAAAAAAAAAATCCAATATCTTTGTTATGCAGTTAATAAATCTGTTTTTACATTTAAAAGAAACAACTCAGCAATGAGTGAATAAAACTCTAAAAAACCTTATCTTCAGTTAACAAAAAATAAATGGAGACCTTCTATTGAGTTATTGACCAGTTTGTAAGGGTGCCATTACACACAGCATTTTTAGTAAAAACATCCCTTTTCTAAAGGTGTATTTCTGGTGTTTTCTTGTACTTGTTTTCAGCAAAAAAAAAATCTGTGTACACAGGTAAGTCAATAGAGAAAATGTGCTGTTTTTTCAAAATTTTGGTGCCTTTGTTTTTTTTCTCCAAAAAATTCTATAGGATTCTATTCTGTAGGACAGAAAAACACTTGAATAGATAACAAATGCATGAAAGTAATTCAATTATTTACAGCTCAAACCAACAATTTGGAAAACGTGTGTAAAGAATGTCTGTCTTTAGGACATTAAAACCCTACACAACAAACCTGCACAGTAGTGCTTCTTTAGTACGATCTCTACAGTATGTACTTTTGTTCAGGACCTACTAGACTTTGTGTGGGTTGAAGGTTGGGCTTGGTGTTGGGCTTAGGGTTAGTGTTGGGCTTAGAGTTGGGCTAGTGTTGGGTTTAGGGTTAAAGTTGGGCTTAAGGTTAAGGTTAGGGTAAGGGTTTTTTCAAAAGTAAAAAAATGATGTGATGACTAGTGTTGAGCACATGTGCTCGCTACTTGAATTTGCATCGGGGAGCTCGGGTATGCACCGAGTATCACGGGTGCTTGAATTACATGCTCGAGTCTCCAACCTGCATCTTTTGTGACAGTTAGAGATCACTTGTGCTCAACACTAATGATGACATATTTAATATGATGACCTAATGTTATCAAATTCTGTTTAGTACCCTTGGGTTCAAAATTCTTACTGTACCCCTGGAAAAAATCATTGAGGGGTGTAGTTTCCAAACTAGGGTCATGTGGGAGGTGTTTTCCATTTAGGCAACATAAGAGCACTGCAAACACGACTGGGGCCCGCCATCTCTTTCAGGCAAATTTGTGTTCCAGAATTCAAATATAACGCCTTCCCTTCTGAGCCCTGCCGTTTGTCCAAACAGAACTTTTTGACTGCTTGTTGGGTATGGCCACTCTATTAAGAAAGTGGATAGCAAACAGTGGGCTCCACTTTTTGGTGTTATCTCTTGCAAAAGTGAGACATTTGGGGTTAAAGCAAGATTTTAAAGGTAAAATCTAAATTTATTTTTTTCATTCCAGTTTGCATTAATTCCTGTGCAGCAACTGAAGGGTTAAAAAGTCCCAACAACAGTTTTAAAGCATTTGAGTTGTTTTTAAAATGGTATTACTTTTGTGTTGTTTCCAATATGTAGGCCCCTCAAAGTTCACTCTTCAAGTGGGTCAGGACACCAGCAAACCATAACAATAAAATCTACACTAATTTATGATGCTCCATCCCTTCTGAGCTTTGCACAGTGCTTCAAAAGTAGTTCCTGATAATATGTGGGGTATTGGTGTACTCAAATCTCACAACAAACTGAGGGGTACATTTTTTTCTATTAGCCCTTATAAAAACTAAAAATTTGGGGCTAAAACTGTAATTATTCTTTTTTTACTGCCCAATGGTATAAATATCTGTGAGGCACATGTGGTGTTAACATGCTCACTGCATCCCTAGATGAATTCATTGAGAGGTGTAGTTTGTAAAATTATGTCACTTATCGAGGTTTTCTCTGCTATGGCACCTCAGGGGCTCTGCCAATGTGACATGGCACCCTCAATCCATTTCAGAAAAATCTGAATATGGTGCTTCTTCCCTTCTCAGCTTTGCACTGTGCTTCAAAGGTAGTTTTTGACCACATAAAGGGTATCAATGTACTAAGGAGAAATTGCACAAAAATTTTGGGGTCTATTTTTTCGTGTTACCTTTGTGAAAATAAAACAAATGGGGCTAAAATAAAGTTTTTGTGGGAAAAATTTGATTTTTTATTATCACTGCTCTAAATAATAAACTGCTGTAAAGCACTTGGGGGTTCAAGGTGCTAACCACACATCTAGATATATTCCTTGAGGGGTCTGTTTTCCAAAATGGGGTAAATTGTGGGGGGTTTCCACTGTTTAGGTACATCAGGGGTTCTCCAAACACGCTATAGCCATTTTTGCATAAAAAAATAAAATGGTGCTGCTTACCTTTCGAGCCTTGCATACACCCAAACAGTAGTTTTCCTACACATACAAGATACCAATATGCTCTTGACAAATTGCACAATTTTTGTGGTCCATTTTCTCTAGTGAAAATAGCAAATGTGGGACTAAAAGAACATTTTTATGTTATTTTTTTGTTGGCTCAACATTATATATTTCTGTGAAACACCTGGGGCTCAAGGTGCTCACCACACATCTAGTTCCTTGAGGTGTCCAATTTCATAAATGGGGTCACATGTGGGAAGTTTCCACTTTTTAGGTACATGAGGGGTTCTCCAAACACAACATGGAGTCTGCTCCAGCCAAGTGTGCTTCAAATATTTGGGTCCAAAATAAAATTTTTGTGAAAAAAGTAAAATGTTCATTTTCTCTTTCCACATTCCATTAATTCCTGTGAAACATCTAAAGAGTTAATAATCTTCTTGAATATGGTTTTGAGAACTCTGATTTATTCAGTTTTTAGAATGATGTTACTTTTGTGTATTTTCTGTCATATAGGCCCCCACCAAAAGTCACTTCAAATGTGATGCGGTCCTTAAAAAAATGGTTTTGTAAATTTCATTGGAAAATTAGAAATTGCTGATCAAATTTGAATTTTCTAACTTAACAAAAAAAATGTTTCAAGAATGATGCAGATGTAAAGTAGACATATGGGAAATGCTATTTATTAATTAGTTTGTATAGTATAACTATCTGATTTGAGGATGTAAACATTTAAGATTTGAAAATGGCAAAATGTAAAAAAATTGCAATTTTTCATATTTTTATAATTATAAACAAATCATGTTGATGCAAATTTACCACTAACATGAAGTACAATATGCCACAAAAAAAATTCTCAGAATCACTGTGATCGGTTGAAGCATTCCTGAGATGTGTATTAACAGTTTAGAGGATACTCTAAAAATTAACTTTTATTTATACCAATTAAAACTATTGTATCTAGCAAAGTGGCATGATGAAAAAAACTCATTATATTGTCAGGATATAACTATACCTCAATCTACCCTGTCGTGCCAGCTGCATTAGCTCCTGCCCTGAAAAGGGCAGTACCCAAGTAGGGCTTTTCCCCCCCAAAAAATCCCACCTGATGCATCTCTTTTTCCATTAGGAGAAATCATCAGGGGACTGCACTTGCTGTTGGAGAAGGCACCAGCTAGGAGAGACCAAATTTGCTTCAAAACAGAATAGTGAAGAAAGTTTCTTTGTGCTTATAAAGTGACTGTTTTTCAAAAATGTCAATGGAATCCCCAACCTTTGACTAAAATGGTGACTGAACTCTGTGCCATATAGGAATGCCCACCATTGTGAGATTCCTATGATATTTTTGATAAATAGGCACTTTATAAGCACAGAATGTTTTGGAGCAATTTTAGTCTCTTCTAGCTGGTGGAGGTAGTTTGAGGTAGTCTATTCTGGATCTTAAAGTGCATTTAAGATCATGACCCATTTGTAGAAGCCATCCTCTTTTTAACTTCAGCTTTTTTACAGATGGTGTTATATTTGTATCAAGAATTTGTTGAAATTTCATTTAATCCATTCTTCTCTCTTCCCGTGGCAAGTTTGCTGTGCGATTGGCTACAACACAACCCCAAAACATGATTAATCCACCCCAATGCTAAATGTTTTTTATCAACATATACTTTTGATCATTGTAGCCAAAGTATTTTACCCCATCGGTTCACAGGGCTTGTTTTCAAAATACATCAGGCGTGATTAGATTTTCTTTTGCATACTTTTGATGCTGAATTTTATGGTTAAGGCGAAGGAGTGGTTTTCTTCTGATAACTCTTCCATGAAGGCCATATTTGTGCAGATGTCTGTGAACAGTAGAACAATGTACCATAATTCCAGAGTCTGCTAAATCTTTCTGATAGTCTTTTGATGTGAAGCGGGGGTTGTGATTTGCCTCTTCAGCAATCTTACAAGCAGCTCACACTGAAATTTTGCTTGGTCTTATCTTGACCTCCACTATACCTGTTAACTGCCATTTCTTAATTATATTTCGAACTGAAGAAAGGGCAACTTTTAAACGCTTCGCTATCTTCTTATAGATATTTCCTGCCTTGGTTGCCCCCACCACCTTCATTTTCAGAGTGCTAGGCAGCTGCTTAGAAAAACCTATGGCTGCTGTTTTTTGGCACAAGATTAGAGGAGGCTGGGTTTTCATGAAGCTGGGAAATTCGCATCATCTGGCCTTTTCTAACAATGGTAGTGAACAAACCATAACAGTAACATATTTATTAAGGTCTGAAACCATGGTCAAAGTTATCTGAGCACACAAATCTCCAAGGATGCCCAAACTTTTGTATCTGCCCATTTTTCATTTTTCAATATTTTCAAAATGTTAAAAAATGAAAATATACCTATATATAATTTGTTTGCATAAAATACAAAGGCAATGTGTCATCTTTAACTTTTGCCCTTTTAGTGAGCATTTCATCTTCAACTTGCTTAACTCTTCACAATATCAGTAATTTTGACCAGGGGTGCCCAAACATTTACATGCCATTGTACACTTTATCATGCTCATTTCAATTCCAAGATTGTTCAACTAAACTGCCATCAGTTGTAACACAATTATTTAGAGAGGTTATGTGGGGTAATGATATTGATGAACTATTCTTAAGATAGGTCATTAATATCAGATTTTAACATGCCAAGAACTGCAGGTCAGCTCCAATTGTTTTGAATAGGCGCTAAACTAAAATTGTCAGTAGAAGAGGGGTGACAAGCTTATGATCTCATATTGTTGACCTATTCTTACAAAAGGTCATAAATTTCATTAGCCCCAGCAATCTCTAATAATAATGGAAGTACAGTCAAGGCCAAAAGTTCCAAAAGCAAAACTATTTTCATTTTTTCAAATCATGCTTATTTGTTTTTAGATCTTTTAATAAGATGTTTTTATGGTATAATGAAGTACAATTATAAGCATTTCATATGTTTCAATCTTTTATTGACAAATGCATCAGGTTTAAGCAAAGGATTAATTATTGAAGTGTTGACCCTTATTTTTCAAACCTTCTGCAATTTGCCCTGCCGTTCCGGTTAACAGCTTCTGGACCATATCCTGTGTGATGACTTTACATACAGTCATATGTTAAAGTTTGGGCACCCCTATTAATGTTAACCTTTTTTCTTTTTAACAATTTTGTTTTTTGCAACAGCTATTTCAGTTTCATATATCTAATAACTGATGGACTCAGTTATATTTCTGGATTGAAATGAGGTTTATTGTACTAACAGAAAATGTGCAATCTGCATTTAAACAAAATTTGACCGGTGCAAAAGTATGTGCACCCTTATCATTTTCTTGATTTGAACACTCCTAACTACTTTTTACTGACTTCCTGAAGCACTAAATTGGTTTTGTAACCTCATTGAGCTTTGAACTTCATAGCCAGGTGTATCAAATCATCAAATCATGAGAAGTAGTTCTCCTATTTGATTCTCCTATGAAGAGTGGCATCATGGGCTCCTCAAAACAACTCTCAAATGATCTGAAAACAAAGGTTATTCAACATAGCTTTTCAGGGGAAGGATACAAAAAGTTGTCTCAGAGATTTAACCTGTCAGTTTCCACTGTGAGGAATATAGTAAGGAAATGGAAGAACACAGGTACAGTTCTTGTTAAGCCCAGAAGTGGCAGGCCAAGAAAAATATCAGAAAGGTAGAGAAGAAGAATGGTGAGAACAGTCACGGACAATCCACAGACCACCTCCAAAGACCTGCAGCATCATCTTGCTGCAGATGGTGTCACTGTGCATCGGTCAACAATACAGCGCACTTTGCACAAGGAGAAGCTGTATGGGAGAGTGATGCGAAAGAAGCCGTTTCTGCAAGCACGCCACAAACAGAGTCGCCTGAGGTATGCAAAAGCACATTTGGACAAGCCAGTTACATTTTGGAAGAAGGTCCTGTGGACTGATGAAACAAAGATTGAGTTGTTAGGTCATACAAAAAGGCGTTATGCATGGAGGCTAAAAAACACAGCATTCCAAGAAAAACACTTGCTACCCACAGTAAAATTTGGTGGAGGTTCCATCATGCTTTGGGGCTGTGTGGCCAATGCCGGCACCGGGAATCTTGTTAAAGTTGAGGGTCGCATGGATTCAACTCAGTATGAGCAGATTCTTGACAATAATGTGCAAGAATCAGTGACGAAGTTGAAGTTACGCAGAGGATGGATATTTCAGCAAGACAATGATCCAAAACACCGCTCCAAATCTACTCAGGCATTCATGCAGAGGAACAAGTACAATGTTCTGGAATGGCCATCCCAGTCCCCAGACCTGAATATCTTTGAACATCTGTGGGATGATTTGAAGTGGGCTGTCCATGCTCGGCGACCATCAAACTTAACTGAACTGGAATTGTTTTGTAAACAGGAATGGTCACAAATACCTTCATCCAGGATCCAGGAACTCATTAATAGCTACAGGAAGTGACTAGAGGCTGTTATTTTTGCAAAAGGAGGATCTACAAAATATTAATGTCAATTTTATGTTGAAGTGCCCATACTTTTGCACCTGTCAAATTTTGTTTAAATGCAGATTGCACATTTTCTGTTAGTACAATAAACCTCATTTGAAACCAGAAATATAACTGAGTCCATCAGTTAATAGATATATGAAACTGAGCTGTTGCAAAAACCAAAATTGTTATAAAGAAAAAAGGTTAACATTAATAGGGGTGCCCAAACTTTAACATATGACTGTACTTTCCTAATCAGTTTCTGGGAGTGTATCACAATTTCTGCGTTTTTGCTTGTCCAGTTGCTTAGTAAGGATCGACCTCATATTCTCAATAAGTTTGAGATATGGGAAGTTTTCTAGCGATAGATCCAAAATTTTAATGTTGTGTTCACCAACACACTTAAATTAATTTTGCTTTGTGATATGTTGCTCCATAATGCTGGAAAAAGATTTGTTTTTCATCAAATTGCTCCTGGATTGTTGTGAGGATTTGCTCTTGGATTATGTTTAGCTTCCATTCTTCATTTATGACAATGCTTTTAGTCAAAATTGTGAGTTGAGCCCACTCTGCTGGATGATAAACCATCTCACTCACAAATGGTCTCAACTTTGTTTTTAGCATGATACAATACTAATGGTAGCTCTCACCTATTCTTCAGATAATTATGCTTCCAAATGTAACAAACTGTCTGACGTGAGCTTCATCAGAAATATTTACTTAATGCTGGTCTTATTGCAGTCCAATCCCTGGGCTTCCTGCAGAATATCAGTCTTTGATGTTTTTTCAGAGGGAAGTGGCCTGTTTACTGCCCTTCGTGACACTGAGCAATCTTTAAAATTCTTGTCTCACTGAATGCGCAGATGCACTGTCACCTACATTCTGCAAATCCTAAGCAATCATTGCACTGGGGATGAAACAGTCCCATAGCTAAATTTTCATTAGGAGATGGGTCTTGTATTTGGTGGCAGAGAAAAAGCATACTAATGAAAGAAATCAGCATATTAGCATATTAAATATCAATGCTTGTTAATATAAATATACACTAGGTATGTGCTGACATAAATACTGAACATCAATGTGGACTATTCGCTAACCTAGGGGAGAGAAGAACTCATATGAATACCAGAAAAATGACCATTAAGTCCACAAATTCTTAAAAACTAACAACTTTATCATAAAAAGTGCACAACACAGGTGGGAAGAACATGTACCAAGTAGTACAACCTAATTGCACAAATGCATAACTGCACAACGGGCGCACATAGACAGGGGACCGAAGTCTGTGCTGAGTAGTCATTCCAGTGGCTGAGCCTGAATGGGAGACCACTGCACCAGACAATGCTTGAAATCCATCCCGTGCAGCGGGAGAATCCCGGCGCCTAACAGTGGATTTGCATTAATCTCAAATTTTACAAAAAATTGCAATATGGAGAGCAAAGATTTTTTGGCATTTGCTCAGTGCAAATTCAGCAAAATAGCAGCTAGCTGCAGCTAACTTCTCAGGTCTTGGAGTTCATTGCACATGCTTCAGGGCCTATTTACAGGTGTAAGTCCTTGCCTAGAGACAGCAGAGGCCCAGAGATGTGATGTCATAAAGGCACTGAGGACTGGACAGCAAGCAGGGTGCAGTTAGAAGTACTGGACTGGTGTGACCCAAGAGCACAACAAGGCATTGTCAATTTAAGGATAACAACGTCTCTGCAATTTGAATTTCCCATGAAAATCCAATTAAACAGGAGAATTTCAGTTTAGCCTGTTGCCCTCATATCTAGTTGCAGAACTTTCATGGGCTCCCTGAAGCCATCTTCAAAGAAATCAAATCACTTTTTTGAAATTCTTGAAGATCTGAAAAATTGTTGATTTAAGGGCAATCTTACAAGCAGCAATGTCCTTGCCTGTAATGCCATTTTTATGCAAAGCAGTAATGGCTGCATATGTTTCCATGGCTGCATAAGTAACCATGGTTAACAGAAAAATACAAAGATTTCAAGCAGCAGCCCTCTTTTAAAGTAATCAGTCTGCTCTTATATTTCAGCATGACAGAGTGATATGATCTGCTTCCTTAGTTTTAGTGTTTTCATTAGCTCAGGAGAAATTTTTGATGAGGACAAGGCAGCTAATATCATTCTGTCATTCTGACTGAATTAGAAGTGCAGGCTGATGACTGTAAAATTAAGCTAGTGCTTGAAGTCATTGTTTTCTTCTGTTAATCATGGTTACTTTCAAGGAACCACATGTAATCATCAATGCTTTTCATAAAAAGGGCTTTACAAGGAAAAACATTGCTACTTGTAAAATTTCACCTAAATAAACTTGAAAAGTTCAGTTGTTATGAAGATAGTTATTAATGACACTATCTGTATGTTTGGGATCATTATATGTTTAGGGTCATTGTCTTGCTGCAGAATAAATTTGGACCCGACCAGATGCCTCACTGATGATTATGTATGATGGATACATATCTGCCTGTATTTTTAAGCAGTAGGAACACCAAGAAATGGACAGCCTTGAGGACGTAAATGCAGTTGTCAGCCAAAAAAAGTGCTATAGATGAATGACATATCATGCTTACTTTCTTTCATATTCAGATCATGTGCAGCAGTGCCATCAACTCTGAATTTTCAGCACTAAATAGGACCCAGCTGCACTCATAAACTCCTCAGAGAAGTCTGGTAGAATTGGAGTTCGTTGAAGCATTACAGACAAAAGCCATACTTTTTACATTGAAACAAAGGCAAGTGACTCAATTATGCACAAATATGTTGGAACTTGGGTTTGGAAAAATAACAGCAAGTGCAATTAACTCATGAGTTAAAATTTGAATATTTGGGTGTAATAGAAAGTAGTTTGTTTGCCAAAAGGATGGAGAGTGGTAGACTAATGAGTGTCTGAAAGCAAAAATGAAACATGGTCCAAAATTTGGACCTCCATTTCAGCAAATGGAATTGTTGAATTGGTCAGGATTAAAAGTTTCCTTAAGTCTGATAAATAAAGGCAGATAGTGTAAACATATATTCCCATAAAAGCATAAAACTTTATGAGATTAAAATTCACCACCCAGTGTAATCAAAAAATTGTGTATATGACACAAGAAAAAATAGCATAAGTTGATAACCTGAAAAAACTAACCTAGCAGGTCCCTACAATGTCCTACTATCCCTACCTGACTGTGAAGGATGGCACCCTATAAAGAGACAATTTTTTGGCACCTCCACTCTGCGAAGGCTGTCCTAAACTGTCCTTAATAGGCTCTGATATAATTCAGGTGGGAAATCAATAAGCAATGAAAAGAGATGAAAGGATTGCACTTAATGTCTATTTGATTAATAGGCTAAAAAGGACCTCAGGTTAGTATAATATAGTAATGATCTTATGTGTCAAAAAATAGATCCTTCCCTGTCAAAATTGACATAATTTGTCAAAAAATCATAAATAAAGGTATGTAGCTCTAAAAATACAGCACAATTCAGGAAAGAGCCAACAACAGGGTTAGGATTGCATAGCATAAATTATTCACATAATCATAAATATGGCCATATATCCAGAGCCAAGCTAATAATAGATAACAAGATTCATAGCATGATTGGAATCCAAAAATCAATGGGGGTTAGTCCCAATACAAAGATCGACTTTAGCTTCTCATAGATTAAAGGTAAGTAGCTCTGAAAAAATATAACATGATTCAAAAAAGAGCCAACAACATTGCACTCGGTGGTGAATTTTAATAATTATCTGATAAAGTTTTATGCTTTTATGGGAATATATGTTTACATTTTAAGTCTTTTCCCTAGTCCTATTGGACATACGTTACTTATTTCAAATAAAGGCAGATACTTATACGTTAAGCGAAACAATCAAGCAGGTGTTAAATTGGCTCAAAATGTATTCTGCAACAAACTGTTGAACCTAAACATACAACCAATGTCATTAAGAACAAGTGTAAATAAAGGGGGCTTCACACATAGCGATATCGCTAGCAATATCACTAAAGCATCACCGATTTTGTGACACAGCAGCGATATTGCTAATGATATCGCTACATGTGACACTTACCTCCGACCGGCTCCCCCGTTGGCTATCGCTGATCGCGTGAGAACGTTCTGGGCCATTTCTCGTCAGCGACTTCCTGCTGGGCTTCCTACTGGTGCCGACGAGTGATGCATGGATGCGGGCGGAGGACATCATCATTGCCGCGTCTGACAGGTAAGTAACGACCGGTGCTGCGTCGCTGCATCGCTGGTGAGATCTGCCTGTTTGGCAGCTCACTAGCGACCATTTAGCGATGCATCAGCAATCCTGACCGAGTCATATTGTTGTCGGGATCGCTGGTGCATCGCTAAATGTAACGGGGCCCTAAGAACAAGAGTCCTGGAAGTGATGATATGGTCTTCCACAGAACTTTGATCTCAACATCAAGTCTATCTGGGATTACATGAATAGACATAATGATTTTTGTACCCTTAACTTCACAGAAGACCTGTGGTTTGTTCTTCAATATGTTTAGAACAATCTCCTTGCCGATTTCCTTCAAAAACTGTGTTCCAGTGTGTCTAGAATAATCGATTACGGATATCATGTGAGACTAAGCTAGAAAAGGATACGTACTGTAGTTTTTACATCTATTTTTTTTTGTCTGGAATTACCAAAATGGTGGTTAGTTAACACACCTTCTAGTTTCAATTTGTCCCACTTGGTAGTAAAGCAGTAATCTCTTTCTTTTTCTTCTTCAGTCTATGGGACCGGACAAATCCACCCATACCCCGAGCTGCTCTGCTTTGGAATTTTTCTGGGTTGAGGGTGAAAACCAAAAACATCCTTCTTTACAGTGTCACATCAAATATACTGTACATTTGATTTACAGTTCCCTTTTGTACATTTGTTTTTCATTTTCTGAATTCCTAAAAATAAATTATTAACCCTTCTATTTATGAAAGCAATCTTACTTTGCAGCATGTTTTTAACCCTTTCCTAAAACGGCGCAATACTGAATCTATATATAAACAGTAAATACAACAAGTAAGGCCTAGATAAATGGCACTTCCAAATAATCATACCATCCAAAAAGATCAAGCTTTATTTCAATCGATACAAAAAGACATAGACAATCATTAAAAGGAGATGAGTATCCAATAGGACACCACAAAGTGCATTGACATTATAATTCCAATAGTATTGTGCTCAAAGCTACCAAAAAAGGCAAATTCATGGGTAAGAGTCCAATCTGATGAAGTAGGTGTTCAAAATATAGAGTCATCACTATAATTGTAACACTTATGGTATATTAATTAGATGAAAACACCACCAGAGTACATGTCACTGGAGCGTTATTTCTGCAACATCCAGGAAGATACAATAACTAAAGTACACTAGTAAGGGTAAGTACCCAGCATAAAGACACTGATGTTAAATAGTACAGTGAGCCATAGGCTAAGAAAAGGAAAAAGTGTCTTAATGGATAAAATTTAAGCAGAAACCCCAGTCTAAAATATGTAACATATAATACAAGTACCATCATGTGCCACAATACTTTGATCTTGTCATGGGGTGGTGAGCAAGTAGAAATATCAGCGTACATGTCAAGGTAAATGACCAAAAGGGTTCCTACAATCTTCTGATCCCATTCCCCAGGTATGCCATGACAGCCCCATAAAGAAACATAACGAAATATATGACCTTGTGGTATCGTGGACGTGCTTTGAGCACCATACTATTGGAATTGTAATGTCAATGCACTTTGTGGTGTCCTATTGGATACTCATCTCCTTTTAATGATTGTCTATGTCTTTTTGTATTGATTGAAATAAAGCTTGTTATTTTTATGGCTTCCCTGATCTTTTTGGATGGTATATATGCACACTGTTTACGTCTGGAGGTATATATAGTGTTCATTTTTGCATAGATTATAAATAAAGTTTAGCAGTATTATGTTATGGTGAATTGAACTGCATTTTTCACATTACTGAGCATAAAACTTTGTCAGTTACCCCTTCCAGACATCTACCAACTGCAAAATGTACAGTAGCTGAAAGTAAGTTGCTGAATGAGGGATTTAATTTTAATATAGCAAATGATATAACCAGGATACATTGTTCTCTCTTTTTATCCCACAAAGGGATTACATCCAGATTATCTGAATCCCCATTAATTATTGCTGATGACATTCTTTCAGGTTAACAGCCAAAAGAGTCATATAGGAATACAATGCCTCAGGCAAATAGAGATAGTGAGCCCTCATACAACAAATGAAGCTGAAATATCAAATACATGATATAATATTTAGGTTCTAAAGCACACGAAGATGGTTAGACAATGATTGCAATAATTGAGTTTTTTAATATATTGCCTAAACATTTATGGAATGTTAATCTGACTTCTAGTCGAAGAATGAGATGCCAAACTAAATCTTCGCTAGAGCTGCAGTGTGTCTGAGGATCTGTCAGCTTTTTTGATATAGTAAAAAATATTATTACCCACATGTAATAATTGTGGAGTACCTTTGCTTATAACTCTGCTATGCTTTTTCTCTGTTATTTCTCTTACAAATTTTGGAATAAGATGGCAACTTCATGGTATATATTAGTAAATTTATTTGAGGTAGATTGAATTGTACATTAATTTTAAAAAATCTCATTTGCCAAAATGGAGATTTCGTATAATTTGTTTCAGGACAAATTCAGCAAAACAGCAGTTTGTGGCAGCCATTTTCTGAACTATAAAGGTCCATTAAAATGTTTAATATATCAGAAAATCCTTATACTCACCTTACCACTCAACACTCTAGCCTCTCCTCTACTCACTGCCTCCAGTCCAGTCCTATCCACATCTTCTAATCCCCACTGCTTGTGCTGGCATCTCTAGGTCTCTCATGCTTCGGGTTGGGTTTTGCCCATGCACTTGGAATGTTGTGGCGAACATTGTGGCACCATGATTCTGTGAGCTTCCACGTGCTTGAGTAGAATCTTCTAGGGTGCACAATGGTGGCATGGACCGAAGCATATACTGTAGTTCACATCTTGCTTTAATAGCTGATACTAGAGAAAAGTATAGTACCAGCTGTTTATTCACTTAGATGCTGAATTCATTAGCAACTGCTGCATCTATGGGTTTTGATAGCAGTACTGTAAGCTTACCAACATCAATATAATTATTGACTATTGACAGAGTTCACATTGCCACCAGGGCTTCAAAGAGAGCTCTCTGAGCTGCCATTTTTGTATACCTATTAGGTCCTACCAGAAGCAGGGTTTAGTAGAATGCCTGCCTGGCAAAATAAGTAGGTAAGAAAGAACCAGTGGCACATCAGGGTACAAGATGGTTGCAGATGTATATTCTTATTGTTGTGTAATAAGACAATACAAGTCTATGGGTCCGTTAAAAGCACGAACAGCACACGGATTGTATCTGTATGCAGTCTGTGTGCTGTACGCATTTACCATTGAAAAGGATAGGAGAAGCTTTGTCATTTATATATTTATCCATCAGTGAAAAACACTGATGAAGCACTGTCCAAAATTAAAACCAAAGATTTGGAGCAAATGTCACCATTTTGGATAAATGTGGCTAATATTAGATATTATGGAATTGTTGCATTATGGAGAATATATTTTCTAAATTTGACATGTCTGGAAAGCTTACAGATGCTCTTTAAAGCTACCAGATTACAACCTTACACTTTGAGGCTATGTGCGCACATTGCGGATTTGCTTGTCGAAATTTCTGCATGGTTTCTGCCTCTCTTGGTAGACAATGCAGTTGAAATTCCGTGTGGTTTTGGTGCTGATTTGATGTGGATTTTCATGCGGATTTGAATTCATTTTTGTAAGCGAAATAAAGATATATTATTTAAAAAAAGGTTGTGATGTCATTTTCTTGTTTAACCTCTTCTTTTTCATTCTCCATTGAAGACCATAATATCATTACATACTATGTTCATATATAATGTTTACACACACTAAGCAAATATAAGTGAATATATAAGTATATATATATACAGTATATATATATATATATGTAATACCAAACCCTAGGTTTAGAAATGAACAGGAGTCAGCCAGATACCCTCACTAATAAAATGGTACATAAAGAGTTAAATAAAGACACACACACACACACACACACAAGATTTGTGTGGAACGCAATATCTGTTTATTTTTCAAAATATTTTTAAAAAAAAATTGCGTGGGGTCCCATGTAATTTTCATAACCAGCAGAGGGAAAGCCGATGGCTGGGGGCTGATGTTAATATTCTGGGAAGGAGCCAATAGCCATAATGGTTCCCAGGCTATTAATATCAGCTCACAGATGTTTGCTTAGACTACTGGCCAGTTTACAGGGGAACCCCAGACAAAAATTGACATGGGGTCCCTCTATAAAATCAAACCAGCAAAGACTAGTCAGACAGCTGTGGGCTGATATTAATTGCCTTGGAAGGAGCCATGGATATTGGCACCGCCACAGGCTAAAAACATCAGCTCCCAGCCACCCCAGAAATGCAGCATCTTATAGATGCACCAATTCTGGCACTTAGCCTCGCTCTTTCCACTTGCCCTATAGTGGTGGCAAGTGGGGTTCATATTTGTGAGGTTGATGTTACATTTGTATTGTCAGATGATATCAAGCCCATGGCTTAGTAATGGAGAGGCATCTATAACACACCTATTCATTACTAATCCTATAGTTATATGGTAAATAAAGACACAGCCAGAATAAAGTCCTTTATTTGAAATACTCATGCAGACGCCTTTATTGATTCTCAATTTACAATACTTTCTGAACACCTAATCCCTGACGCCCTCGTCTCCTGCAACAAAAATAAAATAGTAAACATACATGTAATACTCCCTGTCTGACGTAGTCCATTTACCGAGTGTCCCACAACGATCTCACGTGTAAAACAGCCACATCGGGAGATGTGACCACTGACTGGAGGTAATCCCTACCGCAGTGTATCACTGCACTGCCGTGAGAGTTCACCTTAGTTCATCAGCTCCGGTACTCTCACTTATAGCACTACCGCTGTGTGAGAACTTTCTCACGCAGTGGTGCCATAAGTGAGAGCACCGGTGCTGATCAGCTGATGTACTCCGGTGAACTCTCACAGCAGATCTGCAAAAAGAATTGACATGCTGCGGAAAATAAAATGCTGCAAATAAGGACGAATATTTGCGCAGCATGTGCACAACAGTTCAGGAATCCCATTGTAATATTACTTAAGTAATAACTTGCGTTTTTGGAGCATTTCTGTGAGGAAAAACCGATGCAGAAACAACAAATTTGCAACATATGCACATAGCCTAAATATTGCCGTAACATAATACTGTACCTGCAATCATGCAAAACATTAGATATCACAATGAGCAGCCTTAGTTCTGCTACATGTGTAAGATCTATTAAAACCTAGGTATCTAGAGATGCAATTCACAAAGCAATTTCTTAGGAATGTGGTCAGAAAAATACAGTCCTGTATCTTAATAATGCCATTTATTTTCAGGTGCAGTTTACCGAACATTAGATAATAGTGATGGTTTCCATATTCTGCAGAATACTCAGAAGAGTGCAGAAACAATATATTCTTTTATTTATTTCAGCATAGAATAGACTAAAGATGAAATTGTGTTGTTGAGGTTGAATTTATCAGAATCAAATCTATTTAAATGCATAGCACCGGCAGATTAGCTTCAAAATGTGTGAAATGGTGGAAAAGGTTAATGGGACAATAGTGGGTGAATACATGCAGATCCTTCACTGTCTATATATTATAACAGCTATTAATATTTATATATTCATGACATATTTTGTAAAAAAAAAATGGAACTACATATTGGCAGAAAGCACTGAGTCAAGCCTCACAAATGGCTAAGAGAGCCAGAGAGAGATGTCACACTGCCCTTGTGCTCCTATTAACCACATGGAATTTTGTTGTATAAAACAGTTGTGCATTTACGATTTTTTTTACATGTGCTCAATCTGTTAGATAACAAGCGTTTCTTTCTACAGTACTTCCATTATACTTCTGCTATGTTTATGCAGTCACAATCCATTTAGAATTACTTTGTAAATTTGGAAATGTTTTAACCCCTTCATGACCAGAGCTTTTTTCGATTTTTTGTTTTCGTTTTTCGCTCGCCTTCTTTCCAGAGCCATAACGTTTTTATTTATCCGTCAATATGACCATGTGAGGGTTTATTTTTTATGTGACGAGTTGTACTTTTGAACAACATCATTGGTTTTACCATGTCGTGTACTCTAAAATGGACAAAAATTCCAAGTGTGGTGAAATTGCAAAAAAAATGTAATCCCACACTTGTTTTTTGTTTGATTTTTTGCTAGTTTCACTAAATGCTAAAACTGACCTGCTGCTATGATTCTCCAGGTCATTACAAGTTCATAGACACCAGACATGTCTATGTTCTCTTTTATCTAAGTGGTGAAGAAAATTCAAAAGTTTGCTGAAAAAAAATTGCGCAATTTTCCGAGACCCATAGTGTCTCCACTTTTCGTGATCTCAGTTTGGGTGGAGGTTTATTTTTTGCATACCAAGCTCACTTTTTTAATGATACCACTTTTGTGCAGATATGTTCTTTTGATTGCCCATTATTGCATTTTAATGCAATGTCGCGGCGACCAAAAAAAAAGGTAATTCTGGCATTTTGATTTTTTTATTGCTACACCGTTAAGCGATCAGGTTATATTTTTTTAATTGATAAACTGGGCAATTCTGAACTCGGCGATACCAAATATGTGTAGGTTTGATTTTTTTTATTGTTTTATTTTGATTGGTGCGAAAAAGGGGTGATTTGAACTTTTGTTTTTTTTATATTTTTAAACACTTTTTTTTACTTTTGCCATGCTTCAATAATCTCCATAGGAGGCTAGAAGCTGCCATAGCGTTATCACCTCTGCTACATAGAGGTGATGCTCAGATCACCTCTATGCAGCAGAATTACAGGCTTGCTATGAGAGCCGACCACAGGGTGGCGCTCATAGCAATCTGCCATCAACAACCATAGAGGTCTTGAGGAGACCTCTGGTCATGATGGCAGTGCAGCGATGACCCCCGATCACATGATGGGGGTCGTTGCTGCGCGTATTTCCAGACCGGCATCCAGAAGTGCACTTAAATGCCCGCTGTCTGAGTTTGACAGCGGCATTTAACTACTTATTAGGCGCGGGTGGATCGCGATTCCGCTCTTGCCTATTGTGGGCACATGTCAGCTGTTAAAAACAGCTGACATGTCGCAGCTTTGAGGTGGGCTCACTGCCGGTGCTCACCTCAAAGCGAGGGATACTGTCAGCTCACGTACTATTCCATCAGCTGGCACATGCCCAAAGAACAGAGCATCGTGCTCAAACTGAATTAAGGACAGGGGAATGTGGGGAATGTTTCACTTGGAATTCTGTCTCCTAACCCCCTTTTCCCATTTGGATTCATTTGTGCAGTCTGAATAATAGTGGTGTCAAATAGGCTGAAATTTCACACCCCTAAAATTGCAGCACGCCATTAAAGCAGGTATTTATGTACGTTTGTCACATAATAGGTGAAGATGAGGTCCACAGAAATTCTACTGCATTTCAATGGCACATCTGCAAAAATCAATTGTCAGAGAAGTAAAGTTTTGGTAATGTGAGTCCACCCTCATGGCTCAGTCCTATAGAGAGAAATTATGAAGTTTTTTTTACTGTACCCTAACATGGGGTCCTATTTATTACAGGTTTTTTCATGTGAAATCCAACAAAACAAATAATGTGTCATGCTCCATCAGATTCCTTGTGTACAAGGTGTTCCTCTCAAAAAAATTTACAAACGGTCCATTAAAGTCTGTACAGCAGGTACAGAGGATGGATTTGGGGTGTGCATGAACCTTTAAATTCCAGTGTATGTCATTAAATAATATACAAAGTCATAAGATTAATAAATGCCAGCCACTTTTGTTTATATTAAAAAATCTAGATTTTATTTTAATTAATTCAAACAATATAAATTGTTTTTTTGCCATTATTACAACATGTTTAATAACATTTATTTAAATGGAATAGAATGACAATGTCTTTTCTTTGAAAAATAAATTCACCTTTACGAAAAGAAAAGAATCCAATGTGAGTTAATAAGATTTTTTTTTCCAAGATAAGCAGCCGGAAATAAAACTTCAAATTTAGAAAATGGTCACTAACCATAGTGTAGCAGCTATGTGATTTATTTCTCTTATTTATATTATACATTGAGCATATATTTTTCAAAATCTATTCCTTATAAAGAAAATAAAAAAGCGTGATTTTTGAATATTAATTACATAGACATATATTTAGTGAAGTGCATTCTCATGTGTATGTGCAGGTTGTGCAGTATTATATTGCAGCTGTCGTTGGTTAAAAGCCTTTTGGTAGCTACTTTAATGATTATCTGCCATTCAGAAGCTTCAATACTTTACTGAAAGAGGGCTACACAACAGCAAATTCTTTGATGTAAGCCCTATCTCTCACTATCCTGGCTGCTCGTCTAAAAGCCATTGTGGTTTTAATATCACGGCCACAGAATATTATCTGAGTATCCAAATTAATTCAATTTGTCACTAACTTCCCAAAAACTTTGTATTATGGCAAAATGGAATTATAATATATTTTTAAAAACACCACATTTTCCATTACTAGGCTTCATCTGACTCCTTTCACTTCCATTGCTGCAGCTTCAATGGTACTCCATGCGGGTCTTCAGTTCTTCCAGTGTCGAGGCCCACATAATCATATGGGGCACGTCATTAACATCAATAACGTGAGTCATCACCCATTTGACCAAATGGACCTCGGTGCTGGAAGAACCAAAGGCCAGAACAAAGGATCTGAGAGCTGCAGCAGCAGTTGTGGCAATATAAGGAGCATGGTAAGAGTCTAGGAGAAGTGAATATAACATGTTTTGTTATTTTATAGGCCTCTCTCTTCTGCTTATTCTGCTTTGGGTCTTGAGAGACATTAAAGCAAAATAAACAACAACTGTGGCACTTGCGGTTCAAATCAAACTTACTTGGACTATATCAAATCTACCGATCGAATCAAGCAAATCAGGAGGTTTGTTCAGTTCTACTTGGCAGATGTTAACCATTTCATGACCGGAGGTATTTTCATTTTTGTGTTTTTATTTTTTCTTCCCAGAGCCATAACTTTTATTTTTAGATCAATGTAGCCATGTGAGGGCTTGTTTTTTGCAGGACAAGTTGTACTTTTAACCAACACCATTGGTTAACATATTGTGTACTAAAAAACGGGGAAAAAATTCCAAGTGTGGTAAAATTGCAAAAAAAAGTGCAATTCCACAAATGTTTTTTGTTTTGCTTTTTTACTATGTTCACTAAATGCAAAAACTGACCTGCCATTATGATTCTCCAGGTCATTACGAGTTCATAGTCACAAACATGTCTAGGATCTTTTTTATTTCAGTGGTGAAAAAAATTCCATAGTTTGTTACAAAAAAAATTGAACCATTTTCCAATACCCATAGCGTCTCCATTTTTTGCGATCTCGAGTTGGGTGAGGGCTTATTTTTTGTGTGCTGAGTTGACATTTTTAATGATACCATTTTCGTGCAGATATGATATTTTGATCGCCCGTTATTGCATTTTAATGAAATGTTGCTGCAACAAAAAAATGTAATTCTGGTGTTTTTTTAAATTTTTTTGTTGCACTGTTTAGTGATAGTATTAATTATTATTTTATATTGATAGATCGGGCAATTTAGAATGCAGCAATGCCAAATATGTGCATTTTTGATTTTTTTAACTGTTTTATTTTTAATGGGGCAATATGAACTTTTATATCTTTTAAAATTGTTTTTAAATATTTTTAAAAACATTTCCTTTTTTACTTTTGGCATGCTTCAATAGTCTCCATCGGAGCCTAGAAGCAGGCATAACCTGATCGGCACTGCTACAAGCAGGTAATGATCAGATCACCTGTATGTAGCAGAATTGCTGACTTGCTCTGAGCGCTGA
This sequence comes from Dendrobates tinctorius, assembly GCF_039654945.1. Lineage (NCBI taxonomy): Eukaryota > Metazoa > Chordata > Amphibia > Anura > Dendrobatidae > Dendrobates > Dendrobates tinctorius. Next base: position 18,589,494 of record NW_027361692.1, read on the forward strand.
AATCCGGGAGTGACAACCATGGAGGTCTGCAGGATTCCTCTGGTTGGCATGCCAACCTATCAGTGACCTACAATCACGTGACGAGGTCACCAATAAGCAGATTTCCATTGCGCTTGCAGGAAGTGCGTGTTAAATGCAGCTGTCAGTTTGACAGCAGCACTTAACGGGTTACTAGCCATGGGTGGATTGTGATTCCCGCCACTGTTTAGGGCATATGTCAGCTATTCAAAACAGCTGACATGTGCCAGAAAAGGTGTGGGCTCACCGCCAAAACCCACATGGAAGGGAGGGTGTCTGACATTGGTGTATTATTACTCCCAATGTTGGAAAGGGGTTAAAATGCTTACAGTAGGGACCTCTGGATGGTAAAAGATTCCCAGGTCTCCTGTGTAGCTGCCATCTACCATGTCCTGTGAATTGATTAGCTCTAGTGATGAGTGAGTATGCTCGTTGCTCTGTTTTTCCCAAGCATGCTTGGGTGGTCTCTGAGTATTTGAGCTTGCTCGGAGATTTAGTTTGTGTTGCCGCAGCTACATGTTTTGCAGCTGCAAGACAGCCTGAACACATGTGGAGAATCCCTAACAGGCATTCCCCACATGTATTCATTCTGTCTAGCAGCCGCAAATCATGCAGCTGCAGAGACATAAACTAAATTTTCGAGCATGCCCAAATACTCAAAGATCACCTGAGCATGCTTGGGAAAAACAGAGCAACGAGCACACTCGGTCATCACTAATCAGCTCATCTCTATTCACAATGCTTTGCCTATAGATTAGTGCAAATCAAAAAGAGAAATTAGTTTTCAAAATTACTAATACAACTATGATAGCCACATAGCTCTAAGTGTATACAAATCAAATAGCATTGCACTCAGGATGGTCACTACTACATTGCATATTTAATATGATAGACATACTGTATTATCTCTGTAATGCATATTGGTATGCTCTATTACCTGCATAACTTTCTACTTTGCTAGCAAGAACTAGCATCTAAGTAGTCGTAAATCTTTTTTATGTAATCGATCCAAACACAAATCAAAACAGTAGAAATTTCTTAGATGGAAGTGATCCGAAATTCAACCCTTTTTTCATGATTCATTTGTGATAGTGCCAAGTATGCAAGACTGCAAGACCTTTTTCCTAAGCCCAGAACTGTGTCTTAGACAAAACCCAAGAAAAAAAACAAATGAGCATATACTCTGTGGTAAGTAAATAAGTAAATGGTAGTAGTTCGTGTAAAGAGCATAGGTACTTCGTTAACACTATTTTAACAGGTATGCTGCTTTTCTATACCATGAATGGTTTATTAACAGGAGATTATTACTGCCTAGACTAGCTCCTTCATGCCAAGTGGCCAGACCACACCCCGCAACTTTAATAAGCAACTCACTCTGATTATACAATGTACAAAAAAAGCTGCGGTGTGGGTGGAGTTAGCTTTCTGAGCTCTGCTACATGATACATCTAAAAACTCTGATGGTGTCACCACTGCTGCACCCAGTAAACTAAATGATACATCGCTGAAACCAGGGTCTCTTTTCCTACATTATGCTGGTTTCAGATCAGGCAGCAAAAACCTGGTGACAGATTCCCTTTAATAACAGTATTTCAAATGAAAGTAATAAATGACAGCCCTAAGAGGTTGCAAAAAATTATTTAATAAGTTATCCCTCTATACTTTGTATCTGCAACACTCAATTTTCTTGCAATGCATTTAGTTTCTTCCTTACTTGTTGCCTTGCAAGACCTCAGGTAATAGCAGGTAATTAGGTTACTACTGTGTAATCATTTTTAGAATGCTCAACTTTGTGTTTATTGTCATCTTTATGCTGTATGTTTAGAAATAACACCGATCATTATGTATGGTCATTTAGGGTAAGCGCTCAATGAGTACAAGTGAAAATACTGTAGAATTGTATTCACCCATCTAGGCACAACTTTTTATCTTCCGATTTGATACCCTTATCAAGCACAGTGACAGAGTAACAAAACACATACTGTATAGCGGTGCATGTGATCAATCCAATTAGTCATACATAAATACACAATTATATAACAAAGTGCAAATTATCCTAAAATAATGATTTGTATATAGTCATTAAAGTAGCAAAAAAGGCATAATATATCTCATACATACATCATATCCATGCAAAGAGAAGAGGTCGCACTCATCGAGATGGAAGTTTCACTGATTTATTGACATATCATGAACATGTCAAGTCGGGGGAGTGACATAAGGAGTGCTAGAAAGGCTGACAACGAACGTTTCGCGCTGCTCGAGGGCTTCAACGGGTCAAACAGTGGGGGGAAGTGCCGGGTTCATATGAAAATCACATCACTCCGTACCTCCTCCCTCCACAGCTGCTGTCTAAGTGACATTAGTGAATTAAAAACATGCTGAGATGCATTACAACATACAAAGGCATAAATACAACTTACTGCACAAGCAGAAAAATGGTTACATCGAGAGATAAATTACAATGCATATTCATATATCAAAGACTACTGTTATTTTCATATGTCGAAAACTACTATTTTTTTCTTTTTCTTATGGAAAACATCTACAATCATATGTATCCAGAGACCGAACTGTCTCACTATTATTGTATTGAACCATGAATATACTCACAAAAAAAAACTTTTTTCAAAAAATTTTTTTTTATCCTGAGATGAAAAATGTTAATTGTGTGCAACTTAATATCTGTTTTTTTAGGATTCTCATAAACTACTATGTACCTGCATAGCTGTGTCTTATTATGGATAAACACGATAATGGACTATCAATGACAAATCTCAATCATAGCGGACAAAAACCGCTGCACTGAAAACGCACAATGTATACGTGCACGTATATGATACAAAAAAAATAGGTCACTAAACAATTCAAATGTTACGGGAAAGAAAATCCACCAAATTCAAAAAGATGTCTTTGTCTCAAATATGTAGAAGTTCATCAAAGCTACAATAAGAGGCTCCAGGAAAAAGGTACCAACCAGAAAAGCCACATGTATACACATGTGACCTAGTTCTCCTATCAACGTCAAGGGAAATGAGGGAAAATATAAACTCCTTCATAAAAAAACAGCCATGTCTATTCTATCATTAAAACCCAGCGGACCTGTCGCCTGTGTATTCATAATCCACCTGGATTCTCGTTTTAATAAATTTTATTTAAATGCCCTCCCTGCGGCGGTAAAACCACCTTCTCGATTCCTGCAAAGGAGAGAACATTAGGGTCATTTCCATGTGCATCTCTTACATGGTTAATTAAACGTGGGACTCCTTTTCCCGTTCTAATGGACTTAAAATGCTCACGAAAACGAATGTATAGCGGACGTATGGTTTTACCTATGTAGAAAAACCGACATGTGCAAAAAATCACATAGACTACATGATCTGTCTTGCATGTGATCAAATCTGTTACTGTATGCGTGTATTTATGCCTTTGTAGGTTGTAATGCATCTCAGCATGTTTTTAATTCACTAATGTCACTTAGACAGCAGCTGTGGAGGGAGGAGGTACGGAGTGATGTGATTTTCATATGAACCTGGCACTTCCCCCCACTGTTTGACCCGTTGAAGCGCTTGAGCAGCGCGAAACGGCCGTTGTCAGCCTTTCTAGCACTCCTTATCTCACTCCCCCGACTTGACATGTTCATGATATGTCAATAAATCAGTGAAACTTCCATCTCGATGAGTGCGACCTCTTCTCTTTGCATGGATTCCCAGGATTGACTGTTTCCAGGTCTGGCACCCGAGATTCCCAGCTGCTGAGCTTCTGTACGCCGCACATCATTTGAAGTCACATGGTAACAGCGGTGCCGTCCGCTTTTTATCTTGAGTTTTGTGATTTAATATTGGACTAGTTCCAGGACTGTGCACGCTTGTTTTGCCTTTCACAGTGATGTTTTAACGGCTTGAACATTATATATAACCATGTCAGTTAACATGGAGTCAGAAGTAACCACACTGGGCAGTAACCTGCAAGCAGGTCGGGAGGATGTGGACAACTATTTTAAGGAGTGCGAAACTTGTGATGAGGTGCAAACTTTAAGCACAAAATCATTAGAGTTTAAACTCATGAATTTGGCTGAGAGAGATAAAATTGTTTTGGACTAATAATTCATTAAAGTCATACAGCGATTGTGGACACGTACCACGAGGACTACGAGTATGGAAAGATATTTCTAATTTTAGTGATAACACTTCGTTCCACACAGAATGGGAGAAGATTCTATTGAAATGCTCACAGGATTTGTTGCAACTAGTTTTGGCCACGAATTTACATAATTATGAGGCAGTAAAACATGATCTTGTTAAAGCACAAGTGGAACTAAAATCCAGACTGACAGAAAATCAGTGGACATCATTTAATAAAAAGATGGACAGTAAACTTCTACCGATACAGGCGGAAATTAAATCAAGAAAACGCGATAAATTTCTACGGGATAAAAATGATTTCGTCAGTGGCCAGATTTTTAATTGGAATAAACAACGATCCAATATTAATACTAACTTTGGGCATTTTGGTAAAGGGAAAAATAAACGTTTCTATCACAAACAGAAACAGGCACCAGTAAAATAAGATTACCTCACTACAGATTCAGATTCCAGCGTGGGGGAGGGGGTCAGTTACAACACTACCTCACCCGACCAGCAATCAGCATGTGAAGTAGCCCTAGCTGGATCTAATGTCCCTTTAGGCGGAGAGTCAGAAGAGGAAGGAGGAAGAGTTTTCGGTCGGTACCGCAAGAGGAAACAGGTCTCATGGAGACAGAAATAATAACGGACTCTCAACCATTTTCAGTGATCAATTTGACAGGACATGTTTTGAATGATTCCCATTTTGCATTATTATCTAAAGGTCTTAATTTTTGCATACCACAGCCTTTCGATATGACTGAATTTAGAATTGATTTATTTAAGTCTATCAGGAAGATCCATTTGCATAAACACTTTACAGCAAACCCCCCCATTGATAGTAAATGGGGAAGCACAATGTAGGGTGGGCCCTTTAGGTTTCATGGCTGGTACAGGGGCATTAGCTGATTTACATGAAGATGCCAATTTACTACTCAGTATCACAGACTCAGATAGGATAACTAGTAATGAATCACAGTTGACCAATAGACCGTTTACAGGGGGGGTTGCTTCACAATACATGCCTCCCATACCCCCGGGTAACCTTATTGATGTGTTTGAAATGCAAGTTATAAAGGACATTGAATCATTGTATATCCTGTAGTGCCTTCTAATCTGACAGATTCAGAAAGGAAGGCCATGGTGGAGATCAGAGAATGGTCTGATACCATAGTGAGACCTTCAGACAAAGGTGGCAACACGGTTTTATTGCCCAGGGATATGTATTTTTCTGAGGCACACCGGCAGCTATCTGATACAGTAACATATACCAGATTGAAGACTGACCCCACTCCCAGGTACATCAGGGAATTAAGGTCGTTACTCAGGAAATATGTCATGATGGATGTTATTTCTGAGAAGAAGGCAGAGAAATTGCTGCCGGAGTTTCCCACGCGCCCCCACTGGTACCACGTACCCAAAATCCACAAGTCTGCTTCTTGTCCCCCAGGACGCTCAATCGTATCTGGGATAGGATCCATCACAGAATTCCTGTCCCAGTATATTGATTGGTTGCTGCGCCCTTTATTGGGAGAGATCCCGTCGTACATAAAGGACACCAATGCTTTTCTGCATGTGATACGGGACTTTGCTTGGCAACCCGGCTTCATGCTGGCATCCATAGATGTGGAAAGCTTATACACACAAATTCCCCAGAAGTTGGGTGTGGATACTATTAGAGAAATATTGAACTCCACAGGCAAAGAGCAGGGCTTTGTGGATTTTGTTTGTGAAGCTTTGAATTTCATACTCACGCACAATGCATTCACTTTTGATTGTACGTGGTACCGTCAAAATGTGGGCACCGCGATGGGTACCCCGGCAGCATGTACATTCACCAATCTTTTTTTGGGTGCCCTGGAAGAAAAATATGTCTACAATACCATACAATTTTTTCAACATATTAGACTGTATCTTAGGTATGTGGATGACGTGTTCATTGTCTGGGATGGCACCAGAGATTCTTTTGACAAGTTTGTCAGTCACCTAAATGAGGTGAATCAGATGAACATGCTGTTTACACACAATTTTGGAGGGACACGGCTGGAATTTCTTGATGTCCTGTTGGAAGTTAAGGACAATGAAATCTGCACGTCAGTTTACAGGAAACCCTTGGCCACCAATTCCATATTGCGTTATGACAGTTTCCATCCATCACATACCATCAATTCATTGCCATATGGTCAATTTTTGAGAGTCCACCGTCTAAATAATACCTTGGAGGGCTTTGAAACACAATCTAGAGAGTTATATAATAGGTTCAGACAACGGGGATATCCTAAGGCTCTATTAGATACCACACTTGAAAAAGTAAAATCTCAGTACAGTAACAAAGTTAGAGGAGTTGTGCCTCTAAAAAATAAAAGAGTCGAAAATGAAAAGAGATTTACCTTCTGTTTTCGATATAGGCCCATGGATCGTCAGATACGAGCAGCAATTAGAAAAAATTGGCATATTTTGGAACAAGATAGGGATTTAAGCGACATAGTATCTAGAGGGCCCCTCATCTCATGTAAGCGGAGTACTAGAATTAGAGATATTCTGGTTAAGAATCGGATCGTCACTAAGCGTGACACTTGGCTGAATAAAGGAACACCACAAGGGAATTATAGGTGTGGCCATTGTCCTTATTGTAAATTTCATCGTACTGATCGTACACTACACATGGGCACGGTCATGCATACAGTAACAGATTTGATCACATGCAAGACAGATCATGTAGTCTATGTGATTTTTTGCACATGTCGGTTTTTCTACATAGGTAAAACCATACGTCCGCTATACATTCGTTTTCGTGAGCATTTTAAATCCATTAGAACGGGAAAAGGAGTCCCATGTTTAATTAACCATGCAAGAGATGCACATGGAAATGACCCTAATGTTCTCTCCTTTGCAGGAATCGAGAAGGTGGTTTTACCGCCGCAGGGAGGGCATTTAAATAAAATCTTGTTAAAACGAGAATCCAGGTGGATTATGAATACACAGGCGACAGGTCCGCTGGGTTTTAATGATAGAATAGACATGGCTGTTTTTTTATGAAAGAGTTTATATTTTCCCTCATTTTCCTTGACATTGATAGGAGAACTAGGTCACATGTGTATACATGTGGCTTTTCTGGTTGGTACCTTTTTCCTGGAGCCTCTTATTGTAGCTTTGATGAACTTCTACATATTTGAGACAAAGACATCTTTTTGAATTTGGTGGATTTTCTTTCCCGTAGCATTTGAATCGTTTAGTGACCTTTTTTTTTGTATCATGTACGTGCACGTATACATTGTGCGTTTTCGGTGCAGCGGTTTTTGTCCGCTATGATTGAGATTTGTCATTGATAGTCCATTATTGTGTTTATCCATAATAAGATACAGCTATGCAGGTACATAGTAGTTTATGAGAATTCTAAAAAAACAGATATTAAGTTGCACACAATTAACATTTTTCATTTCAGGATTTTTTTTTTTTTTTGAGAAGATTTTTTTGAAAAAAGTTTTTTTTTTTTGTGAGTATATTCATGGTTCAATACAATAATAGTGAGACAGTTCGGTCTCTGGATACATATGATTGTAGATGTTTTCCATAAGAAAAAGAAAAAAATAGTAGTTTTCGACATATGAAAATAACAGTAGTCTTCGATATATGAATATGCATTGTAATTTATCTCTCAATGTAACCATTTTTCTGCTTGTGCAGTAAGTTGTATTTATGGCTTTGTATGTTGTAATGCATCTCAGCATGTTTTTAATTCACTAATGTCACTTAGACAGCAGCTGTGGAGGGAGGAGGTACGGAGTGATGTGATTTTCATATGAACCCGGCACTTCCCCCCACTGTTTGACCCGTTGAAGCGCTCGAGCAGCGTTGTCAGCCTTTCTAGCACTCCTTATGTCACTCCCCCGACTTGACATGTTCATGATATGTCAATAAATCAGTGAAACTTCCATCTCGATGAGTGCGACCTCTTCTCTTTGCATGGATTCCCAGGATTGACTGTTTCCAGGTCTGGCACCCGAGATTCCCAGCTGCTGAGCTTCTGTACGCCGCACATCATTTGAAGTCACACGGTAACAGCGGTGCCGTCCGCTTTTTATCTTGAGTTTTGTGATTTAATATCATACATACATCAGTTTGAATAAATTGGAGTCATCATTTACAGTGTACATAACAGTGTATATTCATAAATATGTAAACTGCCTCTTCAGAGAGGAAGTGGACTTGAACTCTATAGCGCCACCTGTTGGAAACAGCAATTCTACAAGTCACTATTGACCATCTAATGATCCTTGAAATGTGACTTAGGACAATAGCCAAATATCTAACTACATCATTAACTCCTTGCCGACATATGGCAAAATGGTGCGTCTTATGTCGGCTTCCTGTAAATGCTGTAACAAAAAACCACCATGCCAGAATTGTGCTTTCCTGGTTGCCACATAGGTGCAAGCAATGCAATAAGAGGTTATCAAAAGATTGTGTCTACCCCATAAAGGGATCAATAAAAATATCAGCTCAGGGCACAAAAAAAAACCAAACAGAACACTATCCACAACTCCAAGAACTGAAAATTGAAAATGTTATTAGTCTTAAAAAATTACAACACAAGAATTGTTTTTTTTATCAATTTCCTATTTTGTTCCTCATAAATAGGAAAAACTATGTATGGTTGGTATTACTGTAGTTATACTGATCTGGAGAATCTAATTGCCAGTAATTTTTACCATACAATAAACGTAAAAAAAAAAAAAAAAAACTTTGACTTTATTTTGCTTTTTTTCACAACATTTAGAATTATTTTCTTACTTTTCAGCACATCACATAATAAAATGAATGGTGTAATTCAAAATTATAACTCGTGGTGCAAAAAGCAAATGTCACGCAGGGCTTAGTTCAACTAAGGCTGAAATACCCGGGGCCCCTGTGATGTCCCTTTAACTAGGGGAAACCTTGTCTGACCCTCAACCCAGGGTTTTTGCTGATGGTGCAAATGCCTGAGCCTCCAACCTTTCCTTATCTCCTGCTCAGCCCTGCACTTAACCCTCCACCCTCCACCCAGTGAGGAGACACACCACCCTAGCCCCACACAAATTATGACAGACAGGGAGAACTTAAACTGCACTGCGCCGCACGCACACAGGAATATACAGTAATGTGAACAGGGCACAACTAAACACAAATATGGGAAGGAGAAAGGATAACAACGGATCATACGCCACCAGATACGAATCTCTCTCTTTTCAACACCTCCACTCCAGACCGGAACCACTTGGTACTAAACACAAGCTATAATCGGCGACGCCCATAGGCCAGCATGACTATTTAAAGACCGTGGGCATGACTAAACATCCAACCTGGTCTCCAGCAAGATTAACCCCCGAGAGCCTGAAGATCAAGCCGGCGCCACTGAGGCTATAGTGGATGGAGGTGGAACTACCTCTGCCTGCCGGACACTGTGGTGTGAACAGCGTCCGACATGACAGCAATCCTACATACATCTATTCTGACAGAAAAAATAAAGTTGCTATTCTTGGAAGTAACATAAACAAATGAAAGCTCAAAAACAGAAAAATTGCCTAGTTGTGATGGGGTTAACCAAAGAACAATAGAATGTGAGTGATTGGTTGGCTAGAATATACATATATTACAGCATGTTCACATTGACCACATTTTGATATATAACTATGCACTTCAGTAAAACTAATTGGATTGGCCACATGCGACACAATATGCTTGTGTTTTGTTATGATGTCACTGTGCGTGATAAAGACTTCAGTTGGGAAGAAAAAAGTTTGCACCTACATGGGTCAATAAAACAAAATATTGTGTCACTTGGATCCCTTGCTGTTTCTGTTTTTGCATTTTCGATGATCAAGTAGATATATGTTTCTTGTAGATGTAATTGCTCAATTTACAGTATTGGACTAAATGGGCTACTTGTCAACCAATTTGTTAAACAAGGAGTTAAGGCCCCGTCACACACAGCGATCTCGCTAGCGAGATCGCTGATTTTGTGACACATCAGCAATCTCTCCAGCAAGATCGCTGTGTGTGACGGGGATCAGCGACCGACCCCCTGCCGGTTATCGCTGATCGTGCAGCATCGGCCAGGACCGTTTTTCGATCGCTGGTCTCCCGCTGGCCAGTGTGCATCGCTGCGTGTGGCAGCGAGAGACCAGCGATCAGCTACGCTGGTCGCTAGTTTCTAATGTAATACACGACGTTTACATTAGAAACCAGCGTCCAGCGTCGCTGGTCCTGATCGCTGGGGCTGTCTATGTGACAGCTCACCAGCGATCAGCCTAATGATGTCCCAGCGGATCCCATCATGTCAGATCGTTGGTGGGATCGCTGGGACATTGTTATGTGTAACGTGGGCTTTAGATTGGATCACATAGCATATAGTGAGCCCACTTCTGTAGGCTCTCCAATTCTGAACTTGGATAAGATAGTTTTAAGATTAGCCTTCCTGTATGATTTAATGTTTCAGCTAAAAAAATAAAGATACCAAAGTTTGGAATAGAACAATATATTTAAGTGATTATTCTTCTGTCCAAAAGATTCTCTGTCAGTCTAGTGCTCCTCGCTGAAGTTATTCCAGCTGTCTTGTCCTTATAATATAATTAGGTGAGTGGGATAAAAAGTGTGAGATACTGTATGCAGAAAAAAGTACTAGAATCTAAAATTACAGTACAAGAATGAGATATAAAAGTCCTGTAAAGTTCATAACAGAAAGTTCTTTATTGAAAGAGTGACTTATTGCACCAATTTTTCATGATCTCCATAAAACGCACCTAGACGCATTCACCCCACGTCTTCATCCCATCAACTCACGCATTGGATCCCTCAATATGGGTCTCAGTGCCTGGGTTGATGAATGTTTGGCACCACTGTTATGTAGCCCTCTTAAAAATGAAATGTTAGTTGTCCAATTTCATCTTAATAATTAAAATTCATATTTCAAGAAATTAAAGGATTTTTTATTAACTGCTACAGATTATTTGATGCAACTTAACTTGTTTATGTTCAGTAATGAGTTTTTCAGCAAGCTATAATGGAAGGCCATCAGGAGATCAGAGTATAACCATACTGCTCAAATGTGTGTAAGGTAACTCAGCATGGGGGGAGGGATGTGAGGTGGTGAGAGGGAGGCTACATTCCTCTCCAGGTAACAAAATATGCAGTTGTTATTAAGGGGAGAAATAACTATTTATGCTTATACATGAAATGGGAAGAGATGGATATTTTACTTCAAGAGGTGCATTTAATTGTGTTCCTCTGTGTTGGGTGCTTTATTTTATTGCAATGGGTGTGTATAAATCACATACAGGACATAGGAGCCACATAGCAGTATAATCACTTATATCCATTGTTTTAAAATTACATCCCCCTTAACCCCTTCATGACATATGACACAAACTTACATCATATGTCATGTCCCTGTCTTTGATGCAAGCTGACATGCTGAGCCCACATGTTTCTCGGCACATGACGGCTGATAGCTAGTTAAATCTCTCGGTCAATTTTCCCATTGTGGTAAAATTACACCACCCTTAACACCTTGATGTCATATGACATAAACTTATGTCATATCCCTGCCTTTGATGCAGATTCACATGCAGAGTCCGCATATTTTCCAGCACAAGATAACTGCTATCTAGTTAAATCCCAGTCAACCCAGCAGTCAACCAGTCAATCGCTGACAGCAGGATTTAACATACTCCGATGAGGCATGCATTATTCCAAGGCCTCATTGGCGCGCCTGTGACTTGATTGCAAGGCACTGATAGATTGACATTAGTGTTGAGCAAACTTGTTTGGATTAGGTGCTGTCTGAGCATGCTCTGGTATTAAATAAGTATCTTTGGCATGCTCAAATTCTATGTCCAAGTGAATGTGGTTGCATGTCTCACAGCTGTTCTACAGCCACAACAGATGCACGGATTGCCTGTTTGTTAAGCACCTTAACACCTTATCTCAGCATGTTCGCTCAACATTATTTGTCGCAGCTTCATGTCTCCTAAGGGGACTAGTAAATAAAGTAAAAAGTAAAAAAAAAATGAAAAAATAAAGAGAAAACTTCAAATCACTCCCCTTTTGCCCCATTGCAAATAAAAATTTAAAAAATAAAAATTACACATATTTGGTATTCCACAACCTATAAGAATACTGGAGTCAAATGCCCCAAACAAGAGACCTTGTTTATACTAAGAATGTTACTTATTACTCAAAGAGATACAAGCTAGTTATTATATTAATAACTAGCTGAAGAGCTCGGCGCTGCCCGGGCATAGTAACTAACTGTGGTTAGTTATAGCAAGTTATAATTATCCTCCATCCCATAGTCCCGTGCCCATATACCCATCATACATATCCACCATCCCATAGGCCCGTGCCCATATGCCCATCATACATATCCTCCATCCCATAGTCGAGTGCCCATATACCCATCACACATCCTCCATCCCATAGTCCCATGCCCATATACCCATCATACGTATCCACCATCCCATAGGCCCGTGCCCATATACCCATCATACATATCCTCCATTCCATAGTCCAGTGCACATATACCCATCACACATCCTCCATCCCCATCCCATAGTCAACCATTATGACATCATAATGAGCGGAGGGGCTTGCAACCTATGATGACATCAGCGTTGCCATGGCAACCATTATGACATCATAATGAGGGGCGGGGCTTGATACACACTTTTTCCCCATTATGTAGATATGGGCAAAATTGTTTGGTGAATTGGAACACGCGGGGTTAAAATGTTGCCTCACAACATAGACTAGGACGCTCTCGGGGTCCAGACGTGTGACTGTGCCAAATTTTGTGGCTGTAGCTGCGACGGTGCAGATGCCAATCCCGGACATATACACACATACACACACATACATACATACACACACTTGAGCTTTATATATTAGATTACACATATCATGATATAAAGATAATCTGAATGAGAGTATATCTATGGTGGAAAAGACAAAAAGACACAGGCTAAAGCATCAGGTTTAAAAGTTAAGTACATAAAGCACCAAAAAATACACAACAATCGTAAACAAACACCTGGAGTTCAATGATATAAAGTAGAAAATTGGGAAATGAAGGTTGTCAAAAAATGACTTTGTAACAGTATCCCCACATATCTGGAATCACTGCATTCAGAAATTCAGTGAAAGGTGTAACAAGAATACAATGAAAAATGCAGAATTACAGGTTTTTTTGGCTGCCATAACACTGCAATAAAATGCAATAAGAGTCAATCAAAGCATTGTTTCTACACCAGATTGGTATCAGTAAAAGCATCACACAGCCACAGATCCTGAAGAATGAAAACGACACGGGTCTTGGAAATGACAACCAAAGCAAAAATTTATTTTTATACAAATTTTACAATTTTTTTCACCACTTAGATAAAAAATAAACTATACAGTAAAGGAAATAATTATTTGATCCCTTGCTCATATTTTAAGATTGCCCACTGACAAAGACAACCAACAAACAAGCTTTTCCTGTGTGAGCACTTCCGGCCCAATCACAGCCATATCAAGTATTGCATGGCTGTGAATGGCCAACAAACCATGTAAAAAAAAATAAACAAAAAAGTCATGTGGTTCCCTCTATTTTTGATTTAAAAAGATGCAGGTAAAATAGACAGCTGGGAGCTGCAAGCCTTAGCTGTCTGGTTTATCTCAGCATGCACCCATGACATTTTTTTAATCTTATATATAAAGCTCAAAGTGTGTATGTATGTGTGTATGTATGTGTGTATGTGTGTGTGTGTATGTCCGGGATAGGCATCCGCACCGTCGCAGCTACAGCCAAAAAATTTGGCACAGTCACACATCTGGACCCCGAGAGCATCCTAAGCTATGTTGTGAGGTGAAATTTTAACCCTGCGCGTTGCAATTCACCAAACAATTTTGCCCCTATCTACATACTGGGGGAAAAAGTGTGTGCGTGTCAAGCCCCGCCCCTCATTGTGATGTCATAATGCCCCTATTTGCATACTGGGGAAGCAGTGTGTGCGTATCAAGACCTGCCCCTCATTATGATGTCACAACGGTTGCCATGGTGACGCTGATGTCATCATAGGTTGCAAGCCCCGCCGCCGCTCATTATGATGTCATAATGGTTGACTATGGGATGGAGGATGTGTGATGGGTATATGGGCACTGGACTATGGGATGGAGGATATGTATGATGGGTATATGGGCACGGGACTATGGGATGGAAGATGTGTGATGGGTATATGGGCACTTGACTATGGGATGGAGGATATGTTTGATGGGTATATGGGCATGGGACTATGGGATGGCGGATATGTATATGGGCACGGGACTATGGGATGGAGGATGTGTGATGGGTATATGGGCACTTGACTATGGGATGGAGTATATGTTTGACGGGTATACGGGCACGGGACTATGGGATGGCGGATATGTATATGGGCACGGGACTATGGGATGGAGGATGTGTGATGGGTATATGGGCATTGGACTATGGGATGGAGGATATGTATGATGGGTATATGGGCACGGGACTATGAGATGGCGGATATGTATGATGGGTATATGGGCACGGGACTATGGGATGGAGGATATGTATGATGGGTATATGGGCATGGGACTATGAGATGAAGGATGTGTGATGGGTATATGGGCACTCGACTATGGGATGGCGAATATGTATGATGGGTATATGGGCATGGGACTATGGGATGGAGAATATGTATGATGGGTATATGGGCATGGGACTATGGGATGGAGAATATGTATGATGGGTATATGGGCATGGGACTATGGGATGGAGGATGTGTGATGGGTATATGGACACTGGACTATGGGATGGAGGATATGTATGATGGGTATATGGGCACGGGCCTATGGGATGGCGGATATGTATGATGGGTATATGGGCACTCGACTATGGGATGTTGAATATGTATGATGGGTGTATGGGCATGGGACTATGGGATGGAGGATGTGTGATGGGTATATGGGCATGGGACTATAGGATGGAGGATGTGTGATGGGTATATGGGCACGGGACTATGGGATGGAGGATAATTATAATTTGCTACAACTAACCAATCAATCAATCAATCAAATTTATTATCACCAAGTACATATTACATATATACAAGGAATTCTTTGTGGCAAAGAGGCAACATAATATATAACAACAGATACAACAAGTAACATCTAACAAGACAGATACAGTATATAGTCTACACATGACGATTTAATTGTTGAACAGAGAGTGGATAGAAGCTGTTCATATGGCGGTTGGTACTGCATTTGGGGACTCTGAAGCGACGTCCTGAAGGGAGTAGTTGGAATGAGGAGTGTCCCGGGTGAGAGGGATAGGATGAAATTTTCAATGCGTGGGATCGAATACTCTTATCATAAAGATCCTGGATTTTAGGCAGGGGGGAGCCTATAATTCTCTCTGCTAACCACAGTTAGCTACTATGCCCGGGCAGTGCTGGGCTCTTCAGCTAGTTATTTAAATAAATAATTAAAAAAGCATGCCCCCCATTTTTGATAACCAGCCAAACTAAAGCAGACAGCTGGGGGCTGATATTGTCAGGCTGGGAAGATCCATGGAGTTCCCTTTCCAGGATTAAAAATTGCACCCTCAGCCACCCCAGAAACCTCACTTTCATTAGATGAACCAATTATGGTGCTTTTCCCTGTTGAATTTGCAAGTGGGGTAATATTTTGGGGTTGATGTCAGCTCTGTAATGCTAGCTGACATCAAGCCAAGGGGTTAGTAATGGAGACGTGTTTATCAGACACTTCCATTACTAATCCCATATTCAAAAGTAAGAAAGACACATAGAGAAAAGTCTTTTAATTGATCTAAATATTCCCCTACAAATCTTTTTTACCTTTCACACCTCTCCTTTAGTAACCCCTGAGTTTGATGTCAGCGGATATTAGACAGCTGACATCAATCCCGAAAGCATTACCCTTTTTGACAATGCATTAGGGCAAGTGGGAAGAGCCGATGCTAATGGATGCGCCATTTCAGGGGTGGCTGAGGGCTGGTCTGGGAGAGAGCTAATATCCATGGGTATAAAAAATAAGGGGAACCCATGTCATTTTTTAATTTTATTTAGCTTTTTATTTATTGACCATCCAGGGACAAATCTGCTGATCCAGTGTCTGTTGATGTAACATTGGCAATGCTGCTGTCATGGGTTTACCATGACAGAGAGGAGCCAGAAGACCACAGTGTCTGATTTCTCCTACTCCTGCACTGATTAGAAGCACTTCACCTTCATATTAAATTGTGTATATTTCTTTTTCCAGTGCATGGGTTGATCTGCTCAGTTTAGACCTCCTGGAAACTTTCCTGTGTTAAGGCTCAGCTGTGCACTGTTAGCCACACCCATCTCCTATATAATCTGGACCCTGACTAGCACTCATTCTCAGAGTAAAAAAGCAAAAGAAGAAAATGGACATTGGAGCAATAATAAAATATTGTTCAATTTTATTGACATATCCAAAAAATAAGATAAAAATTAAACCATAATAATAAATATAAACAGGGATTAAGCGATACCCAGTACCACACTAAGTGAGGCTAGTAAAAAGTAAGGACACTAGTAGGAATATAGGTTAATTGATGAGATAGTCAAAATGCATCAAATGATCAAGACAGATTCATAGATTCAAAGCTGTATAATATAAAGTGCAAAGATAGTGCCAATTTTCTCAAAGTGAGTACATATGGTACTAGATAAAGTATTACTAGGGTTAAAAATCAGTAGTCTCTAATACCCTATAAACAGTGCAAATAAACCATATGGAAAGTAAAAAACAGATCTCAGAACCTATTTATGTACTAGAATGGTGGTACAATGTAATCACCAAGCAAAGATGCCGCTATAGTAAGCAAAAACCTTATATATCCAAAAATCAAATAGTGTCACAGACCAACCTTGTCACAAAGTGTGGGCAGGGAGACCCCAACGCGCGTTTCGCATTCGTGCTTCCCCGAGAAAGCATTCCAGAGTTCTTACCTCATAAGGGGAAAGTGGTCAGAATTGTAAAAATTGGCCGGGTCAGAAAGGTGAAAACAGGCTGGGTCGTGAAGGGGTTAAGCCCCCCCATACATGTTAGATAGCTAAGGCCTCATTTAGACTTCCATTTTTTTACATCACAAAAAACTTGCTTTCTTATCGGTTGCAGCATCCTTTTTTCTCATAAGCAGCAAAAAAATTATATACATTTCCAAACCTCTACAACCCATTAGACAATAAAAAAATCATACAGCACTAGAATAACACATGGATGGTTACCGTGTGCTATCTGTTTTTAATTGACTGTGCCATTCCCTTTACTTGGCAAGTTTGCTTCAAAATCGGAGAAAAAATGGACATGTGAATAAACAGTCCCAAAGAGTACAATGGGTATGTGCCTATTATAGGAGTCTAGAATTATTTCACATTTGTGGTTTATAGAATGCAGGTTGTACTTGTTATGGACATTGTAATGATTAATGCATGTTACAAACAGGGGAGAGCATACATAGGCTTGCATCCAGGGTTTCAGAAAACACTACATATATGATAGGCTCAGGTACAACAGCTCAGCACGCAGTGCCATGCAAGCTAGGTTTAGATGCATCCTCTTAGTAAACAGTATTGTTCTTCATATTAGGGTTGACACCGAGCTGTTATTCTTATTTGAAGTTTTGCATTTTGCATATTCTCCTGCATAGCATGTACTAATCAAGGAGTATAAAGGGGTATTCCTTTTCATACATTTTTGACATATCCACAGTATAGGT
This sequence comes from Dendrobates tinctorius, assembly GCF_039654945.1. Taxonomy (NCBI): domain Eukaryota; kingdom Metazoa; phylum Chordata; class Amphibia; order Anura; family Dendrobatidae; genus Dendrobates; species Dendrobates tinctorius. The sequence continues at coordinate 18,607,437 of NW_027361692.1, forward strand.
CAGAAATGCATAGTAAATGTGGTCCTAGCAAAAAGATCATGACTTTAACAATAGGGCCCTGACATGAGCCTCTGTCAGTGAAGAACTGGTTTTAATTTCTATTAATTTCTATGGGAAATCCATCGATCTCCTCACTGACTGCCCATTACAGGGCCTGTTCTTGAGATAGATGGTAGCACGGTTGCTCAGTGGGTAGCACTGTACTATATATAGAGCAGAACTGTGGCTTAGTGGTTAGCAATTACTGTATATAGGGCAGCATGGTGGCTCAGTGTTTGGCCCTGTACTATATGTAGGACAGCACAGTGGCTCAGTGTTAAGCACTGCACTATATGTAAGCCAGCACAGTGGCTCAAAGGTTACCACTGTACTATATATAGTGCAGCACAGTGGCCTATTGGTTAGCACTGTACTATAAATAGTGCTGCACAGTAGCTCAGTGGTTAGCACTGTACTTTATATAGGGAAGCATAGTGGCGAAGAAGTTAGCACTGTTGACTTGCAGCTCTGTGGCCCTGTGTTTAAATCCCACTAAGTATATCTGCAAGGAGTTTGTATGTTCTCCCCATGTTTGCGTTTGTTCCTCAGGGTTCAACGTTTTCCTCCCATACTCCAAATACATACTGATAGGGAATTTAGAATGTGAGCCACAATGAGGACTAATGTCAATTCCCTATATATACAAACATGGGTGTGGCTTACCTTCTGGGGCTTGTTTATATAGCTTTCCTCATCCAGGTGTCTGAATATTTAGGTCTGGGTCCTGCTCTGCCCCATCTATTTTGATAGCTGCTGACACAGGGAGGTGAACTGTAAGAGTTAAGGACCATCCCAAATGGGTACACCTTGTCGAGGTGGGATGGCAATTACACTTTTTTGATCAAAATTGTGTTAACTAAGTTGTTTAGGTGTACTATTACTATTTAGTTGCTAAATGTTATTTTTTAATTTTGCTTTTATCTTAAATTTTACCATATATGCAGTATTAAAAAACATATCATTTGTCATCGTCCTACTGGTGCCGGAGCTGCTCCAATCCCTCTCCAACATTTTGTGAACGCAGCTGTGTCTTACCAGAAGTCACAGCTAACAGTCACTATATCTCACATTGTAAGTCTCTAAATACCTGATTCCAGGTCTCGTAGACTAACATTAACAAGGGACTTCCGGTCAGCCCAGAAAACACTGGATCGATCCAGCTAGTCACAACTCACAACTCTGGTCACATGGACCAGAGCGGTGCCTGGAACAACAGACAAATTCATCCAGTAACTATTTTAATGCGAATAAGACACAGACATTAGTAATAACACTTTGGTGCTCAAATGGAAAAATACACAGAGTGGTACTTTATAATTGACCAGAACTTAATGTATCTTTAGGAAAACTGCAGTAGAAGTCATTAAAATATTTGTACATTATCTGTACCAACATATCCAAGCAAATAAAGCTGAACTTTGCAATTTCTATGTCCAATTCTACAGTATGAAAAATTCGATAGCTTAGTATTTGAAACCATATGAAGAATAATATGTAAGGCATAGTGATAACAAATTAATGCTAGCATACTGAACAACATTTGTCTTCCACCACTTTTCTACGAAAGAAAGTTGCAAGGAAATCTTAAGAAATGAGTCAAGCTCTGAACACCCATTACTATTGGGGTTCATGAATATGATATCACCATAGGTCTTAGTGTTATTATACTAGAGATATATATCTGGAAACAATACATAGAAAAATGTATTCCAATGTGCCAAATGACACAATCATGTGTCAATGTAGTTTCTTGTGTTGTAAATTGGGGCAATATTACCATTGTTATACAACGCAAAATACAATAACATTCAGTTTTGGTCAACATTTTTGGCCTTGAATATTGTGCACACTATGTAAAATATATTCTGAAATAAAGTTTTTCGTGAATATATAAATGCATATGTTTTATATAGCAAAACACAAAAACTTGGCAGGAAAATAAACACAAAATTGAAAACACTGCAAGGACATGGTTCTTGGCATACTTTCAATTCAGTTTAAAATGACAAAATCTGACCTGTGATTACATACTGTAGAAATTTCAGTCACCTGTTCACACCCTGGCAGTGCTCACAAGACTTTAAGACCAATTTTATTTCCTGTTCTTTGTTCACAGTGCCATCTCCCTAAGCATACCAAAAATGCCGTTATCACCAACCACAAGCAGTCTAAAGAGTACGAGACATTCTTCAAAATATTTGACAGCCTGCCTTCAACAGTTCAAAATAAAAGAAATGTTGTACCCACTCATGTAATAGTCAAGAACCTTGTAAAATTTGGTTGGAACAGGAGAATTAATAAGAGAATCATATGAAATATGTTTTAAAATGTGTTGAAAAATACAAACAGCATTCAAAGAACTTTAGGCTGAGCAGGAGGTATCTGAGATGATGGCTCCAACCTATGCCATAAACTGCCCAGATAATAAATCAGGAACCTATGGGCAAAGTTCAAGGAGGATCTCACTCTTTAAAGACTTTAAAAAAAGCAAATAAAATTGACAAAAGTTACAAAGATGAGCCACAATTAGAGATGAACAAACCTAAACTAAAAAAGTTTAGGGTTCATAGTGGACAATTAGTGTCTGGTGCTAAACTCCGAACAATGACTTCTCCCGGAAGTCTGTGTTATTGTTCGGCCTTCTAGGGAAAGTCCAGGAAGGAGAGAGATTTTTTTTCCACAACCTTAGTTTGGGTCTCTATTGTTTTCGATGGATTTCAGGTTCTTGTTCTAGTTTGGGTACAGTTCTGATACCCAAATCGATCTTTAGATTAGTTTGGGTTGGCTACCAGAGCTCGAACTTCCACGCGTCTGCTCAACCCTAACCACAATCCTTCTTGGAAAAATGTTCTATCGACAAATGAAACCAATGTATGCAGACGTTATGTTTATAGAGGATGGAATAAATCCAATAAGGAAAAGTGCACCCTGTCTGCATCAAAATATATTGGAGGAACTAAAATTCTGTGAGGCTACAATGCTGCTTCTGATACAGTGGTCCTTGATCATGGAAAGGAAACATTAAATGAAATCTGAGGATGAGAGCAGTTTAGAGAGAGCATCCTTGCAAGTTTATGAAAACTGTGTTTGAGTTGAACAAAATAGGTTATTTAGCAGGATAATATCTGTTAGCTCAGCGCTGGACAAGACGGACTTCCCGGAGTGGACCCTCTGGACCGTGGCACCGAGGGGACCCCGGACGAGCTACCAGGTGGTGCCGACCCCTATACAGGGATTGTTAGGAGCAGGTCCAGGGGTTCGAATGCCACAGCAGCCGGAACCAAGAGGGGTGGCTCGGAATGGAGTACTGGGACTAACACGGGAAAGCAGAGCTGGAGTAGGACTGCCGGAGCAGACACGAGTAGGCAGGACTGGAGTAGGACAGCAGGTACAGACACGGGTAGGCAGGACTGGAGCAGGACTGCAGGTTCAGACACGGGTAGGCAGGACTGGAGCGGGACTGCAGGTACGGACACGGACAGGCAGGACCGGAGCGGGACTGCAGGTACAGACACGGGTAGGCAGGACTGGAGCAGGACTGCAGGTATGGACATGGATAGGCAGGACCGGAGTAGGACTGGAGCAGGACTGCAAAGAAGCTCAAAGCAATAAGAGGGTGGAAGCCGAATGCAAGGCAAACCACAGGACCTAGAGTGCTGCTAAAACAACAACGATCAGGCGCCTCCATTATGGGAGGGTGGCCTGATATACACGCAGATGTGCCCCCATTGGTCCGGCGGTGCTACCGGGTCAGGGCACCGCCGGAGGATAAGATGAGAGACGTGAGCCGGCCGCGGCCTATGTCGCATGCGCAGGGCTCGCAATGACGTCACAGGCCGTGGGCCGGTCAGAGGAGGACGCCGTCGCCGGAGCAAGCGAGGCTGCTGCGCAGGGTAAGTATGAGCATGCGTGACGGGGGGCCTGGCAAGGTGCGCGACAGAAGGCATGGGGACTGACAATAACCGAAAGGACATTTCCAAAAGTACAAAAGAATCGTTTGGAGGAAAAATAAATGGTTTTACACTAGCTAGCAATAAGTTCTGATATTAATCCAATTGAAAGGCTATTGAGAGTTGAAATCTGTGATTCTGAAAAAGAACTTTGCAAACATTGATAGAGTGTGATAGAATTTCCAACACTACCAGCAGACAGGTGCAAGGATAGGAAAAATAAATTTTGACATGCTATTATATTATTCTAATTATGCACAGTTGGTGCATAGACACTAGTTACAGAAGATATTGGGCCTGATTTTTTAAGGCTGATGTTTTGCATGCCACCAATTCCAGGGATTGCTGGAGTAAGATGCACCTAATTCATTAAGAATACAGTACAGGACACTTAATAAATTAAACACATACTACAACTGGCATAGTTACTCCAGTCAAGGAGTGCCATATCTTCAAGATCCTATCCCAATATGTAATAGGTGTAACAATAATAAAATTAAAAAATATCTACATTTACAAATGTAGTATAGATCTTCTGATTCACAGTGTTTCTTACCCCATGTGCAGAGCATTGCAATAGCTTACGTATCCATGGTTACAACCACTAATAACTGACTGTCAATATATAAGTAGTGGTAAGCATGCATACCTAAGCTACTGCAATGCCCTGCACATGAGGAAAGAGACATAGTGAATCAGAGGAACTATACTCATTTCTGATTGGAGGTATTTGCTAATATTATTTAGTTATTACACCCACTACATATTGGGATAGGATCTTGAAAATGGGAATACCCCTTTAAAGTTGGCACCTTTTATTTAGGATAGTGAACTCTCAGCCCTCTCAGGCATCAATATACAGATGTGACTGCAATGCTATGGATGGGTGAAGGAAAATTATTTTTGTATATCCATTATTTTTATTTACTACTATTGATGAGAAAACTTGCTCAGAAATCGTGTTATTCGAGCATGCTTACGTGTCATCCTAGTATCCTGGGCGAGCTCGAGTAATATGCTTGTGTTCCTGGAGCTGCATGATTCGTGGCTGTTAGACAGCTGACACATATTAGGGGATTGCCTGTCCATTCAATAGGCAATCATGCAGCCTCGGGGACTCAAATTATCCTAGCACGTCCAGGATACTCGGATAACCCCCGAGCCTGCTCAGATAACACGATATGTGAGCATATTCGCACATCACTATTTACTAGTAAAATTTTTCATGATTTAATTACTATAAAATGTAACTTTGTAATGAATGTTATGCCTAAAATAGTTTGAATAGTTCAGTTGGTCATTCTGCAATTATACAAGCAGTAATTTAAAAGAATATTTTTTAGTTGAATACTAATTGGAACCTCGGAAACGCAGGTTGGAGAACAATGTGGCTAATGAATATATTAAACAAAAAGCTAGTCTTACAAAAACCCATATGCAACATAATTCATAGAGATGAATGCACCTGTAAAACTATGGAGAATTTGCCCATTAGAGATAAATAGAATACAAAATTAGTATACAATAAAAATGCGATGCTTCAAAGGGAACACTATGTTACTGTAACCACGGAGCATCCTATATTCTTAAATAATGGCCAAACAGCATTCTAATGCTTCATTTTCATGGACATTCCGCTAATGTAAAGCTGTACTGTTATTGTACTGCCTACTTTTATTTCTTACATTACAAAGATGGAAATGTTGATGTGCAATACATGGACAGATCAAATCTAAGGATCAATTAGGAAAAATCTTGTACTTAGCAGCCAATGATAGTAGCTAGCAGTGATGCATTCTGTATACTTTATACCAGAGACAGCTCCAAAAGTGAACCTATCACCTGGTTTTCAAGCTAGTTTATCTTTTGTCTATGAGGAGAGATTCATGGTTCAGTGACATTATTCATGCAGGTATTCTATGTGATGGAGGGTTTGCTCATACTAGTGTATAAATTGGATGAGTGTAATGTGAGATAAAAAGGGATAGCATTAGGACCAATGTTATTCAATGAGGATGTGCAGATCTGCAATTTTTTTCTCTGCATTATTCGACATGCTGCGATTTCACTCCGAAATCAGATGGGTGCGAGAAAAAAAGTTATTTGGACCATCAGAGAGACATCCGATTTTTACCTATACATTATAATTCTGTAACATAGGAAACTGTAAATGGTCCTGTAAATGATTAATAGCTGCTGATAAAAAGAACGGATTGTTTACGGACAGCACACGGAGGACAAATGGTCCCACTTTTCTGGATGAAGATGGAACCTATTTTTTATACACTACTGTGAACGTACCCTAAATATGCTTTCTTTTCCTGTTTCTAAAATGAGCCACACCCAAGAATGTGCCATGGCATTAACTTGAGTCTTCAGTAGCAAAAATACAATTAGTGATGGACTAAAGGAGAGGAAATAACATTTCAGCTTAATTAATCTCCCATATAGTTGTGTCCATTTTACCTTTCTCCTTGGGTTTTTATATCCCAGGATGAGTGGCACGGGATGACTAACCTTGAAAAACCATACAAAACATGTTTTTTTTTGTTTTTTTATACTCTCTTGGAAATGGTTTATACTATGTGTGTCTATAAGCTCAGTCCACACTATGTTTGCACACACTGTAGGCATCAGACACACAAGGTGCATACGTTTGACAGCGTGCACAGTCACAATGGATGAAGAGGCATCTTCCCACCATTGGGAGCCACTGTAAGGGGACAGGTACCACATTATATACATTTATTTGCTATGGTCCTCTGTATAGGAAAGAACAGTCTTCTACACTTTCCTGTAAAACTATACAAATGGTATGCAGTCAGATGGATGCAGAAAACACATTTTTGGCCTCCATCTGGTGAATAATCGTCTATAATGAAGTTACAGTATCTTTTGGGGAAAACACCCATCCTATACTATAGGGTAGGTGTACAGACAGGTTCCCTAAATCTGACTGCTTCTTGGCTGCCAATGAAGCATCAATCCAGCTTTGAGCACTGTTTTACTTTGTAATAATCTTTGTCTTCTAATCGGGGTAGCCGCACACCATCTCAAGTCTTGGACACAACATTTCTACATGCTAAAGGGTTATTTGTAATCAGGAAAAAGTTTAACTTTATTTTCTCTTTCGAGAAACAACATTAGACTTGTTTCTTAGCTCTAGACTGGTGTTGCAGCACATATCATTTGGAGGGTTTGTCCAAAGCCTAAACATTATTTTTTTTCAAAAGGGTTAATCTAGCTAAAAAAAGGAAAGAAAATAAGCAAATAACTATTGTACTGTAACTCCAGTTCTGACAGTTGTCTGGTACCTGTGAGTTTCTACTTTCTTGTCCCACCTCAACACCAGAAAGGACAGGAAATGTCAGGATAGCAAATTACTGATTGAGGCAGGTTACAGCTGCAACCAGCCATTGGTTATGTGGGCATTCCCTGTCGTTTCTGGTATGGGGAAATAATATTGGGAAGCAGAAGTAAGCAGGGACAGGTTACGAGTCAGAAAGAGTGGATTGGGGGGAGCATAGGGATTAGTATAAAACTTAAGGAAGCACTCCCATCAAAATGTTTATCCTCTTAATATATTGCAAACATCATATTATATAGCACTGTGGACTTACAATTGCTCATTTTGCCTTTCTACCCACGTAATTCTTCTCTTTTCCATTAGGTCTATGACAACACATGAATAAATACTGACTAGCTGAATCCTTCTAAGCTCTATGTAGAAACAGGAAATCTATTTTTCCTGTATGACTCATGAGTCACTGCAAAAGTCCCTGGTAGGGGGGAGGAGCTCAGAAGTTGGGTCAGAAGTTGATGGGGAATGATTGTTGCAGGGAATAGAAACTTTCTGTTTATACATAGAGCAGAGAAAAGAGAAGAATGTACTGGGCAGAAAGGTAACATGAACAATTGTAAGTACACAGTGCTATATAATATGATGATTGTATTATATTATGAGGATAAAAACTTGGGCTTCGATACTAAAGAAAGCCTATAAGGACATGACTCCATCCTGTTTCTGGAAAACATAAACAAGACAATTTTTTGTCATTTAAAACAGTCCTTTTAATGATTTTCAAACTGCAATGATTTGCCATGTGCACTTAGAATTTCCTTTTTTTATTTTGTAAAACTTACTACCAAGGACCATAGAATTGAGGACACTTCTATATATTGACAGCAAAGAACATCAGATACAATGCATCAAGAAACATGTACAGTGATGCAGAAAACTGCACTTAAATTGTGAAATCTCAAAAGGACTTAGGTCACAACCTGCTGTCATCAAGCTAGAATCCAGAACTTACCTGACATTTTAAATTGCTCAGCATTTATAAACCACTGTAACCTTCCACATCACAAATGTGGTTTACTCACTGGTATGTTGGAGAACTTACATGACAAATGTTTTAAAGTGAAAGTGTAACTGTGTGCTAGTTTTGGATATATATCCATAATGTGGTCCTTGGTGACTATAGCATAACTACCGTGGCATAGTTCACAATTTTGCATCAGATTCCATGGTAACAGCACAGATTCCTTAGGATTCTCACATTGGGTATTTGCATTCTTTACACTATATAGTATTTTCCATATGAATCATACTAATTCTTACATGCTTTTTCCTGCTAATGTGCCAAGAACGCATCTCCATAAAAAAGCATTGTCACGTTCCTTTACATGGATGCATTTGTGAAATATTCTATTAACAGCAGGTGGCAACCTTTGAAAACAAGATTACAGTCTGTTTTTGCTCTTGTTTTTCACATGCAGATGTTTGAATTAAATGTTGAAAGAGAAATCTCTGCTTGTTTGTTTCTAGATTAGATAAACACGTCTCATTTTAATTATCAGAGAAGGAAGCTGCAAATGTATCAACTCTGGATAATAACATATTGATGTCATAGACAATTGCAGATGTTTGTACAGTAACTATGAAGCCTGTTAGTTATTTATCAGCGGAAGGTATCCCCAGAAATGTGTTCTATACAGACATGTGTGCACAATAAATGTGCATAGTCTTTCTTGCTAACTCCCAAATTATGCAATCAGCAAAAGAATATTTTTCAACATCTTTTGCAACTCTTTTAATGATAACTGTGCATGTACAGTATATATATATATATATATATATATATAATAAATTATTATTTATATTCTATTCTATTCTATTAATATTATATTATATACTGTATATATATATATATAAAAAATCAATTGCTGCTAACATGATGGTTGATAGTAGATTGCATAGCACACCTTTTAACTTTGCACTATTTGGGTAACTTGTCCATCCTCATTCAGCTGGGCTTGATCTCTGTGGATATTACACAGCTGACATCACCCCCACAATCCCATTACCCTAAGCGCCACCACACCAGGGCAAGTGAGAAGAGCCAAGGCTAAGTGCCAGAATTGGTGCATCTAATAGATTTCTGGGGTGGCTAATGGCTGGTATTTTTAGGCTGGGAAGGGGCCAATACCCATGGCCCTTTACAGCCTATTAATATCAGCCTGTGACTTTCTACTTAGCCTGAGTTGGCTATTAAAAATAGGGGGGACACCACATCAATTTCTTTAGGCCCTACCTTTTTAGCTATGTTCGGACCGCCTATGGAATATAAGCGTTCTAGCAGTCCGCATTATGCTCTGCAGTGACATTCCAACATGTCACCAAAAAGAATGACATCTGCATAAAATTGTGTAGCTGAAAGTTTATAAAGCTACTTCTCAGACATACTCCCCATAGAGAATGCGGAGACTGCTTATTGCACGTTCTGCCTTCCTGATCACTGTATACCCAGCACTTAGCAAGTGCTATGTTATGTCTAGAGTAATAGGAAATTAAGACAGCACTTCCTCTTCTGGACACTGCAGTCATGTAATTGTTGTGTATAGAGAAGGAGCATGAGCTGCTAAGTAATAGGAGACCCTGATAGCTCTGAATTTTTCCTGTAATTGAGCTAATATATCAGCCCCAGTTACAAGAGACATCAGATTAAAAAAATATCATTTTGAGACAATGATCTTTATCACCTTATGGGGGATGCAGTGTGTGAACTAACTAAGTAAATAAATATAAAGCATGAAAAGTTGCCAATGCAAATCACTTTTAACATACCAATGTATTTCAGTGGTCCTTTGGGGTCATAAAAAAATATTAAAATCTGATTTATTTTCGATATATTCCACTTGATATTTGCCAATATCAGCAAACAAATTAAAAACTGTATGAAAATAACTTAAAAATTAGGCCACACTTATCTTGAAAGAAAGATTTAAAAATGATTTGACTATGTGAATGAAAGAAAAGTTAACAGCTCTTCATATGTATGAAAAATACCCCAAAATGTGCCCAGTCAGGAATGGGGAAAAATGGACTATTCTTGAACATGTTAATAATGTTTGTACTGTGAACTCTGTTGACAAATTCACTTGATTTATTATGTCTCTGATCCCATGTGAGAGGCATCACAGTAGCTTAGGTATCCTGGGTCACGGCCACTAACAACTAACTGTCACTATAGGAGTGGTCGTAATCATGGATATCTATGCTATTGCAGTGTCCAGCACAAGGGGTAAGCAACATAGAAAATCACAAAAACTACACATTTCAAACTGGAGGTATTTGCTAATATTATTATTATTACACCTACTACATGTTGGGATAAGATCTTATAGATGATAATACATCTTTAAGTTTTATTCTTGGTTTGTAAATGACAACAAAAATGATTTATCAGCAAACACATTTCTGTATGGGCATTTATTAGAAGTAAATTTCATGCATCTTTACTGAACAATAACTGCATGCTAGATCTAACCAATTTAGGAGAACATGGAAACCCATATGTTCAACTACACAAGAAGATACATACATCATTATCTGCTTACTAAATCCTGCTCTCAGCTTTAGAACTAGGGTTGTAGCCATATGAGGTGCATAGGTAGCAGTCACACTTGGACCCTGGTTCTTTTGAGGACACAATGACCCTTCTGTAGCATAGGAAGACACCAGTTTTATAAACGCCATACAATATAGTTGGGTTGCTGGCTCTGTTATAGTCCTTAAGCAGACATAGTTTTGCAGTGCAATAGTTTTCATTACAAAATTGTATTCATGTGATAATATGAGAGATAGCCTTGCAAATAATATTCTAATCCTACTTACCAGGGCATCTCTGCTCATTGCATTTTTGGACATCTTCCCCTGATCCTTCGCATTGCTGGCCAGTGATTGTAATTCCTTGGCATTTCCGTGTTCTTTTTTCCCATCCGCCATCACATGACCTGGAACAGCCACTCCATGGTCCCCAATGGTTCCACTGTCCATTAGCTAGGCAAGAGAACATAATATCATACTTTAAATAAAGCTGGAAAGATCTGTGTCTTGATTAATTACCTGAGGTTAACCTTTTTTAAGTACTTAGCCCATTAGTCTTAAAGCTAGAGACATTGTTTACTATGTGAAAATTATTGTTCTTTCAATGTACTGTACAAACCTATATATTTCTTTTTAAAAAGGTAAATATCAAAACATATAATTAAAATATTTAACAGTAAATGGTAATTTGCTTCATCGAATGAAAATGTCTTAGAGTCTGCAGTGTTAAAAAGCCAGGAGAACATAACAGTAAAGGTTAATATGAACATTATCATTCCTTTCACCAAGCAACTTAGACGCTATAAAATATAACTTCCACATGGATGATCCCTTTATTGTCAGCTTAGTCAACCTTCTCAAAAGCTTATGAACCATATGAGAGATACAGAATTTAAAAGGAAGTCGCTCCTATGTGGCAATGGTCATCACATCAGTTACAGTGTAGAAGAAATCGAAAACAGAGAACCAGCCTGAAAACAGGGTCAAGAAATACAGCATAACCTATCATTTTTTAGAAATAGAAATTAAAGATTGGTAAAAAAAATCTTCAACTAAATTAAATGTCTATAAACACAATTGGTAAAATAATCAAGGTGTAATATTTATAATTCTTAATTGATAAATTATAAAAGCTGAACAGTAAATAAAATTTTTATTCTAACACATTACCAACTTTGGATGAATAGAATTGTCTAATATTTGTCAGGAACACTGCACTGTACTTGCTCACTGAGCCAGTGCGCGTGTCCTGAGTGTCAGGATCCTGTCAGCGCCGGCGTGCAGCCTCCGCTGAGCAGGGACTCACCCGCACTGTAGGGGTACCGGGGTCAGGTACAGCCAGAAAGTACCGATGCACAGGACCTGTGGATGCTGAAGTTTAGCAAGCAGACACGGGACCTACGGTCATGTGACTGCAAGGGGGCGGGGCTTAGTGTCCTGCTTAGTGAGATGGAAAGACACTATACAGAATTACTCAGAGTCAGGCATAACGGGGTTCATACACAGAGATAGCTGTAACGTACCAAGGATGAGACAGAGCGGATAGTCAGGGCCAAGCAGCAGTCAAAAACCAAACAGACATAGAAGGTACCAAGCAGAATCCAAAGCAATATCCAGAGAACAGACTGAGTCATACACAGATTATCAAGCAACCAGAACACAGGAAAAACACACTCAGGGGTCACCACACTATGCCAAGGGCAAGAGTATAACTGACAGGGATGGGAGCATCCTGAGGCTATAAGAAGCCTCTCCCAGAACCAGGGAGAGGCCACAATCATAGCCCCAGGTGTGCAGGTAAGCCTGCACCAGGATCACAACCTTTAACCCCAGAAATGCCAGTCATCAGCACTGGTTCCAGACATTAACCCCACGCGTGCGAGTCAAACCAGCACTGAGATCATGACAATATTGGCTACAAGTCTTTGCTGTTGGCCAAGATCTGAGCCTGCATCTTTCACATGCTATTAGCCGTTATCTCCCTCTAAAGACAAAGGGTGAAGCTAAACTCTTCATTTGGCTGTTAACCCATTTAATACCACTGCCAATCTCTGATAGTGGCATTACAGTTCATGGCTTGGGAAGCTCATTATTGTAACTGCCAATTGCCCCCAGTAGAACGTGATTGTGAGGTGTTTATGTGTGTCATAACACCTGAGGGAGCTGGGATAGTAAAAATTGTAACATTTCAGAAAAAATATAAAAATATAAAAGTTAATTTACCACTCTTTTCCCCTCCAGTAAAAGTAAAAAACCCATATCTGGTATTGCTATGTCAGTAAAAGTCAGATTTATCAAAATATAAAGTTAATTAGCCCTGCATCTTAAGGAAAATAAAATAAAAGCATCTGGAATATATGAGCAAGATAGGCATTGTAAGCAATGAGATTTCTTTATATTTCAGTACCAAGAGTCAGATTGGATTTGGGTTGAGACATGGCCTTAATATGTGCAGGTACCTCCCTTTTACCCATGGTGTTGGTGGTTCTCCAGAAATGGGGTTTCTGTCCAATTACTTTATGACTTGGTCTGATTTGTGATTATCTCATATATGCTAAGTATATGGCCTTGATTTTTATTACTGAATGTTTCCCTTTTCCATAAGTCCTTAAAGTTAACCTGATGGCAGGATTGTGCTGAGTAACCTACAGACAGTGTTATGTCGGCACCGTTATAGTGATTAAAATGATACCTGAGTTGATGAAATCCATCTTGTGGTTGTTGTCTAATCTTTCAGATATTCATCTATATGGTTTTTGACTGGTCATTGATTCCTCAGTGCCTGCCCCTTATTTTACATACTGAATATAATATGGTTTGGAAAAAAAATTTACATTCATCAGGCAGGTGCTGCGCTGTAGCACGAAACGGGGTAACATGCATATTTTCATTTTATTTAGGCACATAGCTTTGTTTAAGAAAATTTTTATTTTTTTCAAACAAAATGATGCTGGTGGACATGCAAGCACAGACATGTCTATCAGACTCGGACAGATGCTACTATGCAGTAGTTGCCACTGGCACCACTTTGGCAGAGAAAAAATTAGGCTTCATCAAGATGGCGCCAGCACCACCTGCATAGTAGCATTTATTGGATGCGATAGATGCTAATCTGTGGGCGCTGCCTCCATTTTCCTAGAGAATAAAAAAATTAGGATTCGTCAAGATGGTGCCAGCGGCTCCTGCACAGTAGAATATATAGGAACGATCCTACTGAGCAGGTGCTCCCAATGCCATCTTGATGGAGCCTAATTGTGTTGTCAGTGGTAATTGTATTGTCAATGCAACCCTATTGAGTGGGATAAGAGGGTTGCAATGACAATATAACATAATGGGCAGCACTTTGAACACATTTTATAAGTGGTCATAAACTTGTAAATAACTCATGAAATAATAAAGTTATGGTAAAGCCAAGCACACCATTGTTTTTCTTGTGAAATTCTCAATAAGTTTGAGAATGACCCTCTTCCCATTGGAAAAAATAAAGTTGGATCCAAAATGGCCAACTTCAAAATGGCCACCTTGATCACCACCCATCTTTGAAAGTTTCTCCCCTCCCATATACTAATGTATCACAAATAGGAAGTTGATATCACCAACCATTCCCATTTTATTTAGGTGTATCCATGTAAATGGCCCACCCCCTATTTTCTATAGCATTTGTACGTTACTGGTCTATAATATGGCTGAAACACATGTGCATGCACGCTAGACCCCTTCTTTTTTTCCCTCTAGTGCTGGTGTATTTTGATCATGCGCAGTTTGCAATTCCTGGATGATGACTTCAGCAGTGATTTTGATAACTTTAATTGTGTAGTAGGTGAGTCTTTTTATGAATACAATCACTGACACAGGCGGACTTGTTGAACAGTTAAGCTGTTTGCTCATGTATTATGTTCTGTAAATTATGCATTTTATTCTTTATGAATTTATGTGTAAAAAATTGTAAGCATGCAATATGTGCACTGCTCTGTATATAATTAATATATTCTATTCTTCATAATCTTTATTTTTAATAATCTTTATTTTTATATAGCGCTAACATATTCCGCAGCGCTTTACAGTTTGCACACATTTTCATCACTGTCCCTGATGGGGCTCACAATCTAAATTCCCTATCAGTATGTCTTTGGAGTGTGGGAGAAAACCCATGCAAACACGGGGAGAACATACAGTACAAACTTCTTGCAGATATTGTCCTTCGTGGGATTCGAACCCAGGACTCCAGCGCTGCAAGGCTAACCACTGAGCCACCGTGCTGCCCTATTCTTCATGAACTATGGATATTGTATGTAATTGATATATTGATTGATGCACTTTTAAATATTTGGCATATGCATCTTAACACTGCTGTCACTATCAGATATTAAATTTTTGTAATTTTTTATTTTCAGAGTGCAGCATTTATTTTTGTATGTGTCTACTGTATATACAATATACAGTCATGGCCAAAAGTATTGACACCCCTGCAATTCTGTCAGATAATACTCAGTTTCTTCCTGAAAATGATTGCAAACACAAATTCTTTGGTATTATTATCTTCATTTAATTTGTCTTAAATGAAAAAACACAAAAAGAATTGTCCTAAAGCCAAATTGGATATAATTCCACACCAAACATAACAAAGAGGGTGGACAAAAGTATTGGCACTGTTCAAAAAATCATGTGATGCTTCTCTAGTTTGTGTAATTAACAGCACCTATAACTTACCTGTGGCACCTAACAGGTGTTGGCAATAACTAAATCACACTTGCAGCCAGCTGACATGGATTAAAGTTGACTCAACCTCTGTCCTGTGTCCTTGTGTGTACCACATTGAGCACGGAGAATAGAAAGAAGACCAAAGAACTGTCTGAGGACTTGAGAAACCAAATTGTGAGGAAGCATGAGCAATCTCAAGGCTACAAGTCCATCTCCAAAGATCTGAATGTTCCTGTGTCTACCGTGCGCAGTGTCATCAAGAAGTTTAAAGCCCATGGCACTGTGGCTAACCTCCCTAGATGTGGCCGGAAAAGAAAAATTGACAAGAGATTTCAACGCAAGATTGTGCGGATGTTGGATAAAGAACCTCCACTAACATCCAAACAAGTTCAAGCTGCCCTGCAGTCCGAGGGTACAACAGTGTCAATCCGTACTATCCGTCGGCATCTGAATGAAAAGGAACTGTATGGTAGGAGACACAGGAAGACTCCACTTCTTACCCCAAGACATAAAAAAGCCAGGCTGGAGTTTGCCAAAACTTACCTGAAAAAGCCTAAAACATTTTGGAAGAATGTTCTCTGGTCAGATGAGACAAAAGTAGAGCTTTTAGGGCAAAAGCATCAACATAGAGTTTACAGGAGAAAAAAGAGGCATTCAAAGAAAAGTACACGGTCCCTACAGTCAAACATGGCGGAGGTTCCCTGATGTTTTGGGGTTGCTTTGCTGCCTCTGGCACTGGACTGCTTGACCGTGTGCATGGCATAATGAAGTCAGAAGACTACCAACAAATTTTGCAGCATAATGTAGGGCCCAGTGTGAGAAAGCTGGGTCTACCTCAGAGGTCATGGGTCTTCCAGCAGGACAATAACCCAAAACACACTTCAAAAAGCACTAGAAAATGGTTTGAGAGAAAGCACTGGAGACTTCTAAGGTGGCCAGCAATGAGTCCAGACCTGAATCCCATAGAACACCTGTGGAGAGATCTAAAAATGGCAGTTTGGAGAAGGCACCCTTCAAATATCAGGGACCTGGAGTAGTTTGCCAAAAAAGAGTGGTCTAAAATTCCAGCAGAGCATTGTAAGAAACTCATTGATGGTTACCGGAAGCGGTTGGTCGCAGTTATTTTGGCTAAAGGTTGTGCAACCAAGTATTAGGCTGAGGGTGCCAATACTTTTGTCCAGCCCATTTTTGGAGTTTTGTGTGAAATGATCAATGTTTTGCTTTTTGCTTCATTCTCTTTTGTGTTTTTTCATTTAAGACAAATTAAATGAAGATAATAATACCAAAGAATTTGTGTTTGCAATCATTTACAGGAAGAAAATGAATATTATCTGACAGAATTGCAGGGGTGTCAATACTTTTGGCCATGACTGTATATATATATAAATATTTGAACTTTTGTACTTTAGAAATAAAAAGAGCTTCTCATATAATGATTTTGAAGCCCATCTAAGTGTATTGTGAATGTGAAAGCTTACTGAGTTGTTAACACACTGAACACTAGGTAGTCTAGTGTTTTGCCTGTTAACAGCCATGTAATGTACATCTCACTGTACATCACAGCTGCAGTAAATGTATAGTGTAGGTCTAATTTGACTACATGATCGCTTTATTGGTATCAGAGGCAGTTGAACCCGCACGAGAGAAGACTGCTTCTGTCATCTCTGAATATACAATTTCATTGTAAAATATTTGCCACTGCATCTAGTGATTATGATGGTCAAATTACTGATCATATAATCTCCTGGTTGCCAAAGATAACATTGTGAATGCAAGGAGGATAAACTATTGTTCATCCTTAATTAATTACACATGTCCTTGAAATGTATCCAAATGATTGCATTGTTTCTATAAACCTTTGGCACAATGTATGTACTGTATACATCCGCACTTGTGGTGCATAGGGGTTATTATGGCAGCTGAGGGTCTACTGAAGACACTGATGGCTGTTATATTGGTACTGTGCTTCATAGGAGACCATACTTTTCACTATTTACTTTAGTACTATAACATTGAAGTATGTAGAAAAAATTATCAAATTACCAGTTTCAATTTTCAAAGTAGGGCTAAAAATAACAAGAATATACAGACTGTTTTTTAAAATCTAAAAAAATGTCATCCCCTCTTTAACCAGTCAGAAAACAAAGTAAGAAAAAAAAATACATACAGTATTTGCTACTGCCACATCTCTATATGTCTAATCTGTCAGTAAAGAAATTTAATTAACCCGTACGGTCAATGCTGTACAAAGAAAAAAAAAATACCCAAATTTTTGTTTTTCAGCCCTTGCACCTCTCTCAAAATTGCAATAAAACGTTTTCAAGAGATGTATGTACTCCAAAATGGTATCAATAAAAAATACGCTTAGGTATGCAAAAAAACAAGCCTTCACATGGTTCTATTCATGAAAAAATGAAAAAGCTATGAGTCTCAAAAAATAGAAAAAGTTCAGGATTTCGGTAATCTGTTTTTAATTTGTGCAAGTGTTGTCATAATTGAATTGACCTGAAGAATCGTGTTATCAAGTCATTTTTATAAGACATATAAATTAGCTCAACTGTAATGGTAAGTAGGTCCTCTGAAGTAAGACACAATCTTTAAATAAGTAGTATAAACTTCATAACTTAGAAATGGTTGCAAGTGAGGAAAGAAATTTTATTTAACTCAGCAGACCCTTGTGCAAACAGACTGATCCAATGTTTCAGTCAAACTAGGCCTTTCACAAGGTATATGTACATGGAAGGAGGTCAAGGTTTCTGTGCTGTGTGGATATAGTCTGTTTGCACAAGGGTCGGTACTGTTGAATAAAATATATTTCCTTCCTTGATACCATTTATGAGTGCCGAAGTTTACTTATTTGAATGACAGGCCATTTTTACCATGCAAATAATACAGTGAAAGCTAAACCCAAAAAACAATAACAAAAATTACATTTCTTTTCCCCTCGTCATCCCACTTCAAATTTTCTTAGTACTTTGTGTGGCAAGATAAATGGTGTAACTTCCAACTAAAACTTCTGCTGTTAACATCATGCTTTTCATTACAGGGTCACAATACTATAGGTTTACTACAATATGTTAAGGAGCAGTTTCCAGAGTTGCATTCCTAATCATGGCTCTCACTTTCCTTATCTGTGTACTTGTTGAAAGGCTCTCTCTAATCTCTATATATAAGTATTGTAACAACAGAGTAGACTAAAGGTACTGTCACACTAAGCGATATCGCTAGCAATATCGCTATAACTTGTGACGTTATAGCGATATTGCTAGCGATATCGCTGTGTGTGATACTTACCTACAACCTGCTCCCCCGCTGGTTTTTGCTGATCACGCAAGAACGTCCTGGACTGTTTCTCATCGTTAGCTTCCTGCGGCGCTTCCTGCTGTGATGACGAGCGACGCGTGGAGCCGGGCGGGAGGACGCAGGATCGCCTGGTGTGACAGGTAAGTAGCGACCCCCGTCCCCAGCGATGTCGCTGGTGAGATCTGCCTGTGTGGCAGCTCACTAGCGACCACTTAGCTATGTACCAGCGATCCTGACCGCATCATATTGCTGGTCGGGATCGCTGGTACATCGCTAAGTGTGACAGTACCTTAAGAACACTGACAGGATTTGAAGCCTTGTATCAGAGCTAATCTCCTAACCAGAAGTACCAGTCAGGGAGGAGTGCCACTCCCCCAAGCAAGCAGGAAAAAAGGATACTGGATAGCTCTGAGCTGCTAAAGAGACAATTTGCAATAGCAGATAGAAGGAGACGTGGATGTTACCACGCTGCTGTAGAAATCACAATCCCAAAATATGGATATAAATATATTTTATTCACTATTCTCTCAACGCATTTCGAAGTTCACATAACTTCTTCCTAGATGGATGTCTTATGCATGTCCTGAAGAAGGAGTCATGTGAACTTTGAAACGAGTTGAGAGAATAGTGAATAAAATATGATCTTTATATCCATATATTTTGATTGTGATTTCTACAGCAGCGCAGTACTATCCACGTCTCATCAATCTGCTATTGTGAATTGGTCAAATGGTTTGGTCAAATGGCTTTGGATCTGCGGCAGCTGTCAACTCTGATGAATCCTACATGCTTTTACATTTTGGAAAACTAGGTGAGTGCAAACTAAAAAATCTTTTGGAACTGTCATCGGATAAGACCCTATTTTGCGCTTTTCTCTCCTGGAGTATTTCTGTGTTTCTAAAGAGACAATTTGAGAATACCCCTTTGGGGCTAAAAAAGTACCCTTGCCCCTGAGGTATGATTACTAAAATAAGACATATAATTAAGGTCAGATTCAAACATCTGTGTTTTGCACTTTTAGTATGAACCAGCCGTGCATCTCTTGCCTTGAATATGATATCCTCCCATAAGCCTGGGAGGCTGTCAAATTCAGGTCAAGAGACGCATTGCCGGTCCATGTATCATGGTCAAAGCTCAGACCATGAAACACGAATGTATGAATCCAAGTTTCTATGGTGATGTGAAATTTTTTGCACTTGACATTTACAGCTAGTTATTAGCACATTATAATGATTTTTAGATTTCTTAAAACACAAGTATTTTTTGTAATGGAAGAATCAATTTCAATCAGATTTTAGTTGATTATAAAGTCGTATTGAACATTCATTTGTGTTCAACAATGAATTTTTACTGCATTTATGCTAAATTATGTTAAATCATACACAGCTCAATGTGCTGTATATTAAAAGGGAAATTTAATATTATCAAGAAAATGTGATTTGACTTTTGACAAGTGAATATATGACTACAAAATTCATGTGCTAATTTAAAATACAGCACTAGCAGCTACTGATGGCCAAAGGGAAACACCATTCCAGGTATCCTACTAATTATTAGCAAAAACAAATCCCTAGAGTTTAACCTAGCTGACTTTTAATAAGACCTGGCAACCCAGAAAGAGAAAGTACACATGTTATAATTCTTTATAGCCCCAGAGGTTAAACAGAGGTCAAATGTAATGGTGGTATCACTCAGAAAATGTGCAAGATTTTTATTTTTTTGCTTCTGCCGTATTAACATCATCCGATTCTGAAATGCATGTTAACATCAGGAACGTAATTAATTATTATGATAATGACCCTCAAAATGGGGTTATATCCTCTATAATTCTGTAAACAGAAATATGACAACATCATAAAGTACGCATGCTGTTCATGTAAATGATTGCGTTCATCTGAAAACTATAATGGCTTAAAACCATAAACCACCCCACATAATAAAATAATTGCAAAAAATGAGAGATTCTTTCATCTAATTTGGTACTAAATGAATACATTTATGGATGCACTTTAATATTTATCACATATTACTTTCTTTGCCATCCCTATACTGCACCTTCCCAATGATATCAAAATGTTTCACATATTAAAATTGATAGTATCATTCTAGCTATAAAAACACAATATATTGTGGTATGAAAAACTATTAAACTGATATATTTCTGCAATGTTACTCTCTTTTCACCCATAAAAGCTACATGAGATAATATATTGGATTTCATAGTGTTCTCTGAAGTCATATCATGGATAAAATGATGTCCAAATGCTTACCTGTACAATCCTGATTATGACATTCTCTTGTCTCACTGTAAGGTCCTCTACAATCAGAGCCACCATGGGATGCTGGTGAACATTCTCTCTGTCTTTTCTGTGTGCCATTGGAACATGATACCGAACATTGGCTCCAAGAACTCCATTCCTGCCATAGGCCATCAACTGGATGTGAAGCAAGCAGACAAAGAACGCTATAAATACAACAGCTACAAATTCAGTCAGAAACCCATACATGACTATTTGGCATAGAGAAAAAAAATAGAAAATAATTTTTTTCTAATTTATTAGAAAAGTTTATGCTCAGCTGAAACACTTAAAAGGTGGATGATGGTAGCAAAGCCTATGTACATTGAATAAGCTCGGTCACGAAAAACATCTTTACTCTGTAGTGCAAGTGCTGTATTTTTCACAATACACCTTACTATATAACAGGTGAAAAGATTCATATTTAATTAGAAGTTTAAAACAGAAAACAAAAGATTTTACTGTATATTTGGCTTGAGTTTTACTATATATATTTTATATATATTTATATTTTATATATATATTTATATTTTGTGTTAAAAAATACACCATCTTTATTTGATTATGCCGACATTGGACCAAAAGGAGAGATAAAACAATTTTAAAATATACCTTAAAGGTCCCATACACATTAGACAAAAGTCAGCCAAACCAGTTGATATCTGCAGAATCAACCAATTGTTTAATATGTATGGCATTCTTTCAACTCTACCCCGATAGGTAATGTCAGTGCACAGAAGGATCTGGCATGTTAGATTCAGAATTGACCAATCATTTTTTTCTCTCGGGGCAAGAGAAGTGTGCCACCAGCTCTCTCATAGAGAACACAGATGTGATCCTGCATATGGAACAATTGAGGAAGATAACTGTAGGCCAAATGATTATTTAGCCGACAGCTACCAAAGTGTATATTGGGCTTTAGGGAACTGCAAAGGGAGGAGAGGACATTGCCCCACAAATGTCGACGAGCTGCTCAGCTTTCTTAATGGCACCTATGATTTGCTCATTGCTTAGCATTCTAAAACTTGCAATTAGCCTTAGTATATTGTATTCTCATTCCTAGATTTAGGCATGTGCCAAGATTAAATATGTACTTTTACAAGGCTGGGTTTCTTATATTTTGGAGTAAGGGATGAGAGGGCAACTGCTCCTTAAACCTAGAATCAACTTGTTTGTTTTTATCTCATCTTTTTTATCCTTTGTTTGCATAATCAAATAAAGAAAATGACTCTTTTCAATCATGCAAATTTTTACTTGGTTTAATTTTACATTTTCACTTTGACCCACCATATTGCAAAACACAGCTTCAAATCACATCTCCAGTAACAGTTCTCCACCATAATGTCAGCTACTGATACCCATTAAATTGCCAGACAGCTTGCTACATCATATTGCCAGCCTTATCTCACTGAAAGCTAAAGACTAGGGCATGGTCATCAATTTGTAGCATGGCTGCCACGTGTGGCTTACGGATTCATGAAGTGTGGCTCTTAGCTGTGTGCTAGCTCGGTGCATTATCACCAGGTTTAGTAAACAGCTATGAAGTGAAGTTCACCAGATGGTGAATAACCCTGCACAGAAGAGAAGATCTGGATGGCACGGAAAGTGGGGGGATGGTGTAAATAAATCAAAGTCAAAGGGGTGACAACGACAATGTTTTAGTCACCACGCTATGTACAGTGAGTAGGGGCTGTAACCGCTTCCCCAGGACTGAATGAAAGCCAGCTCTGCATTAGGGCTCGCTGTCAGTGAGTGCCTGGGGAATTGCTACACTCGCCGCTCTATATGCACAGATTAGTGACTGAAACTGAACCAGCATCACAACTTTGCATGGAAGCTGAAAACTGCTGGGGGGAATAAAGTTAATTTCCTCCCATCTGCATCGCTCTCAGTGCAGGTGCCACACAGTGTCAAGCGCAATTGACCTGCAGATTAACCCCATACCTGCAGGTTGATAGCATTATTTTACATGACAGGTTCCCTTTAAAAATATCTTGACAATTACTTACAATATAGACTACAATGTAAGTGGTAATCTGAGTTGCATAACACATTTGATGTACTGTGTTCATTTGGGATATATCAGAAGAAATGATTATCCAGTCCCACCCTTAATGAGGTTTTCCTGGAAAACATATTAATAACCTACTCTTGTCTGAAAACAAAAATGGAGGGAACTTGCACCTTTTTTATATTATTTATTTAAATAATTTACAAAAACTGTGTGGGACCCTTCTGTTTTTTATAACCAGACAAGATAATGCTGACAGCTGAATGCTGTAACCTGCAGCTGTCAGCTTTGCTTGTGCTGGTTAGCAAAAATAGAGGGGACCCCACTACTTTTTTTTTGTATTTATTTATTTATTACACAGGTGCTGTCTGATGAATACTCTCGTCATTGTATGCCTGCTCTTGCTGCTATCTGTGAGACCAGGTGTACGATGATGAAAGTAGTACTCTCATCAGTCGACACCTGTGACCGTCAGTAACCTTTTTACAGTTGATCACTGTTTCTGGCTCACATACTATCATCTGTATAACAGCTTGAGTACTGCAGCACTCTGACCAGTGGTAGCTTGAAAGGTTACCACTGATCACAGCTGGTGTTTTGCACTCTGTCACACAGATGACAGAGTGGGAAACACTGGATGTTCTGGTCCCCCATTCATTTGAATGGCATTAGGATTTGGTTTTGAGTTTGGGTACCATTCTGGTACCCGAACCGAACCTTTTAAAAAAGTTTGGCCGAACACGCGGATCCGAACATCTATGGGTTTACCCAACACTACTCCTCATGCAAAAAAAATCAGCATGTAGGCATAACAATAAAATATATGCAGTATGATTACAGTCTAGCAGGAATGCAGTTATCTGTAAAGGATGTGACATCTAAATAATCTAATATATAAAGCTCAAAGTGTGTATGTATGTATGCATGTGTGTGTGTATGTATGTGTGTGTGTGTATGTCCGGAATAGGCATCCGCACCATCGCAGCTACAGCCACAAAATTTGGCACAGTCACACGTCTGGACCCCGAGAGCGTCCTAAGCTATGTTTTGAGGCGAAATTTTAACCCTGCGCGTTCCAATTCACCAAACAATTTTGCCCCTGTCTACATACTGGGGAAAAAGTGTGTGTGCGTCAAGCCCCGTCCCTCATTATTATGTCATAATGCCCCTATCTACATAATGGGGAAACAGTGTGTGTGTATCAAGCCCCGCCCCTCATTATGATGTCACAATGGTTGCCATGGCAATGCTGATGTCATCATAGGTTGCAAGCCCCGCCGCTCATTATGATGTCATAATGGTTGACTATGGGATGGAGGATGTGTGATGGGTATATGGGCACTGGACTATGGGACGGAGGATATGTATGACGGGTATATGGGCACAGGACTATGGGGTGGCGGATATGTATATGGGCACGGGACTATGGGATGGAGGATGTGTGATGGGTAAATGGGCACTTGACTATGGGATGAGGATATGTATGACGGGTATATGGGCACGGGACTATGGGATGGCAGATATTTATGATGGGTATATGGGCACGGGACTATGGGATGGAGGATAATTATAATTTGCTATAACTAACCACAGTTAGATACTATTCCCGGACAGCGCCGGGCTCTTCAGCTAGTTTACTATATAATTCCAAGGTGAAAAGTGGATGGAAAACAGATTATAGTTAATGTTAAAGTGGAAGAGCATATACAGTATATATATAGCCAAAACAGAAAATGATCCTGCTCTGTGGCCTCCCCTCTATCACCCCCCCTCCAATCTATCCTAAACTCTGCTGCCCATCTAATCCACCTATCCTCCGCTATTCACTGGCCTCTCCTCCTTTCAATCCATTCACTGGCTCCCCATTACCCAGAGACTCCAGTTCGAAACCCTAACCATGGCATGCAAAGCCATCCACAACCTGTCTCCGCTATACATCTGTGACCTCATCTCCTGGAACCTACCAGCAAGCAACCTACAATCCTCACAAGATCTCCTTCTCTTCTCCCCTCTTATCTCCTCTTCCCACAATCGCATACAAGCTTTCTCCCATGCATCCCCCTTCTCGTCAACTCTCTACCCCAACATATCAGACTCTTGCCTACCGTGGAAACCTTCAAAAGGAACCTGAAGACCCATCTCTTCTGACAAGCCTACAACCTGCATTAACCACTGATCCACAAAACTGCTGCATGACAAGCTCTGTGTAACAAATGGAAACAGAGGCACAGACAGTGAAGTGCACATTTGTTTATTGAAATTTTCATGGAACCATGGGACCACTACCGGGGGGGCTCCAAAGGGGGTGTGACTAAGCAAGCCCAAGACTCCCATAGTAAGACCCCTCGAACAGGGACAGAATGAAAGTTCAGGAGACACAAAGTGCTAACATACAGTTAGACCCCGGGCACGTGGAACCTGGGCAGGCAGGTACTGCAAGTAGCCAAGAGTAAAAAGGAGTAATGGATTCAAAAATTAGTAAAAAAATACAAAAGTTTTTATTAAGCACATGCACAGACAAATAACATGTAAATAGCAAAATTGCAAAAAATCATGAGACACAAACAGGGAAGGGGAAATACAGCTGTGCACCAACATGACCATAATCACAGCAGCACATATGGTACATAGATGTTACATAAATAACAAGCAGAACCGCCCATGACAACAAATTGCTTAGCCAAAATAGGCATATACAGTAAATACAGGGGGTGATCCTGCCACAGGAAATAATAGTAATACAGGGGGGTCTCCCTCTGGACTTGGTCTTCTGTGCACCACTTGGTAAGCTGCCTGCATCCACCTTTACATACATCAGTCATGGTTTTGTGGATTTTTTTGCGGAGCTAAATTACCGCCATTACCAGCAGCACCTTATTTATTACTATTATTTCCTGTGGCAGGATCACTCCCTGTATTTATATGCCTATTTTGGCTAAACTATTTGTTGTCATGGGTGGTTCTGCTTGTTATTTATGTAACATCTATGTACCATATGTGCTGCTGTGATTATAGTCGTGATGGTGCACAGCTGTATTTCCCCTTCCCGGTCTGTCCTGTTTGTTTCTCATGATTTTTTGCAATTTTGCTATTTACATGTTATTTGTCTGTGCATGTGCTTAATAAAATTTTATGTATTTTTTACTAATTTTTGAATCCATTACTCCTTTTTTCTCTTGGCTACAAGTACGTATGGAGTGGAATTCTTATTGCAATGGTGGTTTATATTTCTAGTTTACCGCCCATCTTTTGGTATAGAGTGTTGGGCTTTTTTTGTCTCAGGTACTGCAAGTAGCGGAGAACCAGGCAGGAAAAAAATGGCTGAAGTGGGTAGCGGGCAGCAGCTGACACAGAGAGAAGCAGGTGGAGCTGGCATTGTCACGGAGGATACACTGAGGAGACAATCTGGTATTAGCGAGATGCAAGCAGAGCATAAGCATGCAGGCACAGGGAACCTGAGAACTAGCAACAGGAAACACTTGTTGCTCAGGCACCTCCCTTAGGGCAGAGGTGCCTGAAATAGTGCAAGTCACTCATCCATTGGATAAGACCCTAAATAGGAAATAGTGTGCTGTCTCTTTAAGAGACTGGGAGCATGCGAGGTTGCACCCTTAGAGCTGTGCCAGGAGACCCGTGGGCCACACACTGAAACCAGGAAGTGGCAGCAGAGGCAGGATGTGAGGGGCCTGGGATGGGGGCATCAGAGGAGAGCCCTGGAAGATAATGAGGAGCAGACCGGGAATGAAAAGTAAGGCGGTGTCCCTGCAGGGGATGGGGACCAGAACTATGCAGGGGCACTGGTGTTAAACTCTGCCCTCACCTATTGTATCCTCACCCAGCCCTTGTAGACAGTGAGCCCTGACAGGCAGGGTCCTCTCCTCCTGTGCCAGTCGTGACTTGTATTGCTTAAGATTATTGTGTTTGTTTTTATTATGTATATTCATTTTCACATGTAAAGCATCATGGAATAAACGGCATTATAATAATAAATAATAATAATAAATTAATAATAATGATCAAGTGAAAAATGGACACAATCACTCTATCAATATGGCATAAATATCAAAAAGGCATTTAGGTACTTTAAAAATCAGAACCTGACAAAGATGCGACTACTGCATTAAATTAAGGGCTATATAAATCTCGATTTTAAGTTTAAGAGTGTTGCACATTCTGTAAGACTGCATTAACCATGTGAAGACGAGAACCTATAACACATATATTAGTGATTGCCACAAATTAATGTCTTCAAACATGTTTGTTTAAATAAAGGTAAAGTGCAAAACCTCTTTAACCTTTAACCCCTTCACTACCTATGACGCATAGGTTGATCATAGGTCTTGTATTCTCCTTTGAAGCAGACTTCGGTGCTGAGCCAGCATCTTTTCCAGCACATGACAGCTGATTTGATCAGCTGTCATGTTCCCTTAACAGTCAATCTACCCATTGTTAACATATTGAATGCCGCAGTCAATCACTGACAGCAGCATTTAACATGATCACACAGGAAGCATGTCACATATCCCGCCCATCGGCGCACCTGTCACATGATCTTGGGGTGCTGATGGGTTAGCATGACAACTGGGGTCTGCAGATTGTCATTGCTTTTCTGCATCTGATCTGCTGAATGCCATGGGCTGGTGTTCATAGGAGATTATGATTTTTGCTAGATCACAACTTTGCAGCTTCAAGTCTCCAAAGGAGACCATTGAACCAAGTAAAAAGAAGAAAAAAACTTTAAAAGTATAACAAAAAATAAAAGTATAAAAGTTCAAATCACCCCTTTTGTCCCGTTCAAAATAAAACAATAAAAAACACATATGTGGTATCAATGCGTTCAGAAAAGCACAATCTATCAAAATATAAAAATAATTAATTAGTTAAATCGGTTAACAGCGTAACAACAAAAAAAGATCAAAACACCTGAATAAGTTTTTTGGTCTTGGCAACATTGCAATAGAATTCAATAACAGGAGTTCAAAACATCTTATCTACCTGAAAATGGTATGAACAAAAATGTTAGCTAGATGTGCAAGAAATAAGTCTTCACCTAATCCTAGATCCCAAAAAGTTGGAGACAGTTCTCAGAAAATGGCGCTATATTTTTAAAATTTTTTTTTACAAACTTTGGATGTTTTTTTTCACTTTTAAATAGGAAAGAATATATATTTGTTTGGTATCTAAGAACTTGTAATGACCTGGAGATGGATAATAGCAGGTTTTAGCATTTAGTGCACAAGGTAAAAAACAAAAGATAATTGTGAAATTGCATTTATTTTGCAATTTCACTGCACTAGTTATTTTTTCCCATTTTTCTGTACACTATATGGTAAAATCAATGGTGTCATTCAAAAGTACAACTGGTCTAGCAAAAAACAAGCCCTCACAAATCCATATTGATGGAAAAATAAAAAAGTTATGGCTCTGCAAAGAAGGTGAGCAACAAAAAAAAAATGTAAAAGCGTAAAATCCCAAGGTCGTGAAGTTAAATATCTTTTGCATGCAATGTATTCTATTAAAGAATGGACAATTTAGCATTACTGGAATGTGGCAACAATATCTACTTGTGCAAAATGTAATTCATGACATGCACATTTTGCATGAATATATACAGTATATATATATATATATATATATATATATATATATAGTAACAAAGTCACTGATGAAGTGCTGGAGGGAAGAGATAAGTTTCACTGAGACTATTTGTTAGGGTTGGCAGATTGCACTAAATTAAATTAAACTATAAAGTGCAATCGCAACCTGGGGTCCACTGTGCAGAGATGAAAATCTGCTGCTAGTGTGAACAATGAGGGATAAAAAACTACTAGCGAGTGGTCCTTCCTAAACACACTTATTTAACTCCACATAGTGTGAATGGAATGCAATACCCCAACACCAGATACTACTCAGGAATGCACAGGAAGAGGAGTACCAGCTCAGCTAACCACCGAGGGGTACAGGAGTGAAGAGTGTCAGCTCAGCTAACCACCAAGGGGTACAGGGGTAATTACTACCAGCTCAGCTAACCACCGAGTGGCACAGAAAATATAAATACCTAACTCAGCCAACCACCGAGTGGCATAGATAATATAAGTACCATGCTCAACTAACTACTGAGCGGTACAAAAAAATGAGGAGTGTGCAATACTCAGTTAAAACAATAGGGAATAAGCACATGGGTTGACAGTGCACCGAAACTGACCCATGCTAACCGCACATGTGGCCGATACAGGCACTAGGTCAAGCAAAAGCAAAAAACCTACCTAAGGAAAACTAGGTAAACATATGAACCACCAGAGAGGCAGAGTATCCATCCACACACACTAAACACAAATAATGCTAGCACACCTGCATGCTTCGCCGAAAGCCCTTAATGCGCTAGGCTCCACCCCAAACACTCATGCCCAGTCGGACAGGGCATCGTCAGTGAGCAAATCTGGAATTGCCACATCACCAGAGCAATCTAATCACCAATAAGAAGAAGTAAGGTGACTTCTGGACTGAGACTCCAGAGAGAAGGGCTGCCTCTGTATACCACTGGTTACCATAGACTTTAGGAGCCGGGAGTAACCACCCATATAACAGGAGCCTGAGCAATTTGCTGGGACTGATGTCTGCGCTAAGCAGCAGATCCAGTTGCTGAGCCCAAATGGGAGACCACGGCACCAGACAAGGCTTGGGATCTATCCCACACAGCGGGAGAATCCCAGTGTGCAACATTATTAACTTCAGGGATTTAAATTTGCTTCAGCACACTATGTGATGAGAAGGGTTAATCGGCCATTTTAGAGGATGGGTTTTTGTGAGCAACCATAGGGTGGGTGAGAGGTTGTCCACCTTATCTCCACCACAGGGTGTGATCTGGGGTTTAAATAGTCGACCTTCTGAGGCATTCAGTATTCGGTAGGAATGGAGAGTGGAACTCCAGTGCTACGTGTCCTGACAAGGAGGCTATACCAGGAGATGTTTATTTCTTTCCTGAACAGGCCGATCCCTGCATCAACATGGACTAAGCTGCATGTTCTATTTTGTTTTTCCTATTATGCCAAAAAGGCCATGTTTATTTTGTTGAGCCTGCAGTAGTTTATGCTGTAGCTGTATTTTAAATAAACCAGCAGAAGAAATGTTCCTGTGTCTACCTCTGTGAGCAGGCAAGTGAGCTGATATACCACAATATATACAGTATATACAGTATATGTTTATATATATACACATATATATATACATATACACATGAGACGTAACTGTTCATTAATTTTGAACAGAGAACTGCTTCTTTCCATCTATTTCAGTAGCTTGTAACACGCTTTGTAGTTAGAAATGCAGTTAATATGTCTATAGATAACAACAGTACTTTAAGAAAATTAGCTTGAAAATTGCTTTTTTTATCTTGTTTGCTTTCTCATAGACAATAAAGATCTTTTTTTTTCTTCTCATGCTTCCAAGATAGTGCCATGGATGAAAAACTATCTGAGGGATATGCTGTTTTATACTTTGTTCTGTTTTGAGGCTGTAGAGTCATAAAATGGGGCTTCTGCTTTCCTATCCATCCTTTTAAACCTTGATAATTGTCTGCAACAGAAGATTATAACAAAGTATCATAAGTAGTGCCTAGCAGTAAAAAACAAAAGGTCATTGCTGCTGAACTGTCACTGCCTAAGTTAGAAATACATTGAATGTTTTTCTTGCTCATAAATGTTAATGTCACTGGGCATAATTTTGATACAGCTTCGAACAGGTGCAAAACTCTTTTTATGATATAAGAAATAATGCATTTCTTCATTACTTTCCCTGAATATGAAGTGAGTGCATCTGCTATTTTCTCACCTAAAATAAAATTCAGAACTTATTACCACATGTTGCTGTCCTAATCCATCCTCTGTAGGACCGACTGATATATGCCCTTGCCAGCTGGCCTCAATACCTACAAACAATTTCTGAAGGAAGATTATGATTATGCCCATGTGTTGTCATGGCTGTGTGCCAGTCATTTGGCCATTTTGTTTCTAAATAGCTAGAAAGTGAACAAAGACTAATAAAATAGCTAAGCTATCTGCTCGTGTGATGCCTTTCCAGGTTATTATAAGAATATAAGGCATGAAATCTAAGTAAATAATACACATACAAATTAAAGCTGCTGCTCTAAATCTTTATGAATTTAAGCTAAGAGTCTCTTAAAATTTGAAAAGCTTCTAAAATTATAACATAAAGTTAATGTTCATTTACTGGCACTTCTCCAGTAACCCTCTGAATGTCACAGGAAGCCATGAGAGTACTCTTAACAATGTATTTCTTTGCAGTACGCCAACTCACAAAAGCCAATAAACTAATGGAATAACTCTGTACAATAGGTCAAACTATACAAGGACTTGCTCCTATGTCTAAACTTTGTTGTGTCAACAGTAAATAGTAGCAGTTTGCATTATGCAACATGATAGCGCTCTTTCCAACACTATATTTTAGCTCGGACAGATATTATCGCAGACTTAAAGGATGGCATTCATTTTTCATGTGTAGCTGACATTTTAAAAGAACCCCAATAATAAAGTTTTACATGAATGTTATTAATCGTTTTGAGCATGTAATCAAAGAAGCATATTACTTTTTAAAATGCTTACTTGGTCTTCTAAAGCTAAGAACCTGCCATTTATGAGTTCAACTAAAGAGCTGTCATGGAATGTAATGACCCCACCAGGGGTTGGTCCAGCGGACGGCACAACACACACAACGGGATGGTAAAGGGGAGAGAAAGACCCTGCCGATAGGGAATGAGGGATGGAACCTCCTGAGCTCAAACCTGAGCCTGTCCCTGCACTCCCCTAATGCTCTAAGTGGGTCCTTCTCCCCTGCCACCATCATGAGCCTCATCCCTCACTGTCACTTCACACTGCCTCGGCTAGTGCCTTGGCCATCAAGAGCACTAGCATCACCACTGCAGATGGTGCAACACAGGGGGTGACAAGCACAAGACAGAGGAGGTAAAAACACGAAACTTAGCTTAACAACTCTCTCTACTGCAAAGCACCGCACAGCAGAAGAAAGGCACCAGGACCATGAACTCCACAAAACCAGCAGATTCACTACTGCAACCAGAGAGCTCCTTACTCCAGGCCTGGTCAACATAGATTGCTCTATCACTGATAGTCAGCTGATATATCAGGTGACCATTTAAAGGATGGTGGGAGTGGTCACCATCCATATCAGCTGAACTATCAACTCTGCAGTTGGACTAAGGGAAACTGACATTAACCCCTGCTGGCCTGAAGGAAAAAAAACTACATTTAAATCATACTGGAAGCAGAGCTGTCACACATCCAAAAATGGATCATGACAAGAGCTTTTCTGTAAAGCTGTGAAAAGCCATTATGCAAGACTGGCAAAATAAACTGTTTAATAGGGTATCAGGAATGGTATTCGTGGCAATTGCTTTGAATGATGGCTTTGAACCAAAAGCAATATGCCCTTATGATGAGACAACACTTTTATAGTCATGAAAACTATTATGCATAATAAAAAAATATATTTGTATATAGCTGCAATAAGCATTTTTCATCCACCATTGCAAATGAACCAATTAATCAAAGAAATTTAGAAAACTTAATACAACTGATATAACAAGTAATTTTTTTCAAAATGATATAGAAAAAGTTGCTTTAAGGCTAAATTCACACATTGCATTTTTGCTGCATTTGTTTTATGCAAATTAAAAGCTGATTTTTACAGTGCTATCAAAACTTATAAGATTTCAGAAATCTCATGCAAACACTTGTTTATTTTTTCTGACTGTATTTAAAAACTGCAAAGCTTTTGAGTTCTGCAGCCTATTGATTATTTCAGTGTTTTGCAGTTTTTTCACTCACAGAAAGTAATGAGAGAGTGCAAAAACACCGCAAAAATGCAACTAACCTTTTTTGCAATGTCTAAGTTGAATAAAACTAATTTTCTGAAACATGTACTGTAGACAAATAATCTGCACCAGAAAACTGCAGCAAAAATGACACAAACCGCTGCAAAAAAGCCAAGCGTATGCTATGAAAATGCTGAAAAACTCAAGTTTTGAATGTAATGTTTTAACTGCCAAGAGAGCAAGTTTTGATGCAATGTGTGAACATAGTCTTGATGACTTCTATAATATCAGAATATTTTAATCCTCTAAATAGAATCCCTCAGCACATATCTGGAAATTAGGTTCATTAGTTTCACTGGGTGTTTGAGATAAAGCAGATTAAATACATGAACAAACTAAGGGTTTGTTGACTGTGACATTTGATAACATACTAGAAATCAAAACATCAAGACAGTGGTCCAAAGTTTTAAGAGAATAAATTATTGCCTTCAGCAAACAATGAAATGTATTCAAAAAGAAATCAAAGTCATGGAATGTCCCAAAGAAACAAATGGAAGTATAGTTCACAAGCTCTAAGTTAAAAGAGAACTAGCTTGGAAGAAAATGGAAGCAATCACTGGATGCCACCAGATTATGGAGGAGGCAAATGATCATAACAACCCTCAAGTGACTGCAAATTCACCAGCATTTAAATCTGCGCAGCAAGTCACATGCTAAGCATAAGTCATCTGCAATATGTTCAAAACTATTTATTTAAGACACAGAGGTTTGGGGATTCTGTCCTGTGGTGTTATGAAACAAAACTGTATCTTTCTGGTCCTTTGGATCAGTTGTATATCATTAGGAGGAAGAATGAAGCATACACTGAAAAGATCACACTGCCTACAGTGAAGCATGTTGATGGCTGACTGAGGCTCTGAGACGACTTTGCTTTCTTTGGGACTAGAAACCAACAGGTTGTTGACATCAATATGGATTCAATCAAGTATTGAGAAATGCAAGGAGAACACTTCAGGCCTTCTATGTGAAAGCTGAAGCTTGGGTGTCAAACTTTTAGAAGATTGTGGAGTGGCTGTCACTGTTGTATGTTTTTAGTCTCATAGAATTGCTTTGGTGGAATTCAAAGAAGGCAGTTGTACCATGCAAACTGAAAAGTATTATTGAAAACATTGCCCATGAGGAATTGGCTCATATTCCTCAGGAGCACTGCCAGAAGCTGGTATCTGGCTATGCATAATGTTTGCAGCAAGTCATAACCATCAAAGAATGCATTACCATGAGCAAAAGATGATTGTATGAAAAGAGATAAAAAATTCTGAAACTACAGTAATAACTAAATTAGGCATTTGGTAATGTATTTGCATATTGGTTTATTACAAACAGTTGAAAGTATGTACATTATGTTAACGCAACCTCCTTTGCTATGGAGATCTCCTAAATTTGATTTCAACTGTATGTTTACAATAATAAGATAACAATGAATGACAATTCAGATGACCATTAGCATAATATACAGTAGATTGGCCAATTCTCTTTTCCTTCAATTACTTGTATCAGAGATTGTCCAGGTGTTCAAAATTAAAGTCAGGGTTGTGTCATAATTGAGGCTTAGAGATACAAGTGATGAGACAACTATGAAGTGTAAATATTATTATTAATCTTTTGTTTTTCAGCTTTGTTCAAACTAATCCTTTAGTCTTTTATCAGTGACATTACATAATGAAACTCATTGGCACGTGATTAGTGAGTCCACTGATTCGTTCAGTGGTCACATCTAAACAATGGCTGTTTGCAAACAATGACTATGTGGAGTATAGAAACATCAAACATGGGTCAGAAGTGGTACAGAGCATTCATGAGTAGGGTTCTTTTTTATAGAATTTGCTGCTGTATTTATATATTTATTTTTAATCAGAAGTTTAATAACCCTTAAAAGAGCATTTATTTAATTAAACCTGTACCTATTGACACTACAACAATGTAATATTACATAAGAGAACAGAGATAAAACTTACTGGCAACATTGCAGAATCATTTTAGTTATAACACGTGCTTTTTTTGGGTTACATTCTAATGATTTCACAATAATACTCATACAAGAATAGTGTATGAGGATTTTAAAAAGTACATATGATATAAGCATTACAAAGGTTTGTGAAATATAAAATAAGATGAGATTCCATGGTTTATAAGCTTTTAATAACCCCTTAGTGACCAAGATCATTTTAACTTTACTGACCAGGCCAAATTTTTAAAATCTCACCAGTGTCACTTCATGTGGTAATAACTCTGAAACGCTTCAAAGCATCCCAGTGATTCTGAGATTGTTTTTTTCAGGATACTTTTTACTTTATGTTACTGGTAAACTTAGGTCGATGCATTTTGTGCTTATTTATGAAAATATCAGAATTTTGGCAAAAATTTTGAATAATGTTGAATTCAAATTTTCAAACGTTCAATCTTTATATCCTTAAACCAGTTAGTCATTCTGTGCCAAATAATAAGTAAATGTTTCCCACATGTCTACTTTACATTTGTGACATTTAAATGTTATTTTATTTTGTTAGGATGTTAGAAAGGTTAAAAAGTTAAGTAGCAATTTCTCATTTTTTCAATAAATTTGCAAATCCTGTTTGTTTAAGGACCTATTCAGATTTAAATGTACCCAATCATCAGAATACCCCCACAACTGACTCCATTTTGGAAACTACACCCCTCAAGGATTTTATCCAGCGAGTATAGTGAGCATATTGAACTCTCAGGTGCACGATTTTTTCCTCTCTAATTCTAATTCCCTTAACCTTCTGGCTATTACAGAAACCTGGATCCAGCATTCAGACACCACCGCTGCTGCCGTTCTCTCGCTTGGTGGGATGAAATTTTCACATACCGCCAGACCTGAGAACAGACAGGGTGGAGGTGTTGGTTTGCTCCTTTCATCACAATGTGGTTTCCAGGTCATCCCCCGCTTCCCTCCCTTACATTTCCTTCCTTTGAAGCCCATGTTGTCAGACTCTTTAAGCCCTTCTCCTTACATGTGGCGGTTGTTTATCTCCCTCCAGGCTCCTCCCACCAGTTTCTAGACCACTTCGCCATCTGGCTTACTCAATTTCTATCCTGTGACATCCCCACCCTCATCACGGGAGACTTTAACATCCCAATCAATGATCCCCTCTCCCAATCTGCCTCTCATCTTCTTTCCCTAACTTCTTCATTTGGCCTCTCACATTTTACTAATTCTCCTACACATGAGGACGGGAATACTCTGGACCTGGTTTTAGCCCATCCCGGCTCGCTGCACGACTTTACTAACTCCCCTCTCCCGCTCTCGGACCAAAACCTTCTTTCCTTCTCTGTCAAGAATTGTCTCCTCACCCGGGACACCCCCACTTACCACACTTATCGGAATACACGTACCATTAATACCCAGCAGCTTATGGACAATCTCCACACATCTTTAGCCCCCATGTCCTCCCTCTCCTGTCCAGACTTAGCATTGTCACACTTCAATAATACACTGAAGAATGCCCTAGATGAAGCAGCACCTTCTACACGCAGAAAGACCCGACACAGACAACGGCAGCCCTGGCACACAATGCAAACACGCTTTATTCAGCGCTGCTCAAGGTTTGCAGAGCGGCAGTGGAGAAAATCTCTCTTAGCAGAAGACTTCATCCACTAAAAGTTCATGCTCAAAACCTATAACTCTGCTCTTCATCTGGCCAAACAATCTTACTTCACCACCCTCATCACCTCACTATCCAACAACCCAAAATGACTTTTTGAAACCTTAAACTCCCTCTTGAAACCTAAAGTACAGGCCCCCATCACCAACCTCAGCTGTGAGGATCTGGCCACTTATTTCCCACAAAAAATCAACCACATCCATCAGGATATCTCAGCCCAATCTCTTCAGTGCCTGGATCCCCTTACCTGCCGCACCTCAAGCTCACTAGACATCTTTGAGCCTGTTTCAGAAGAAGAAGCTTCCAAGCTCCTCACTTCTGCTCGGCTTACACCCTGCAACAGTGACCCCATTCCTTAACATCTCCTGAAGTCTCTCTCACCAGTGGTAACCACTCACCTGACTAAAATATTTAACCTCTCTCTTTCTTCAGGTATATTTCCCTCCTCATTTAAACATGCCATCATAACCCCTTTAATTAAAAAGCCATCCCTGGACCAGAACTGCACTGCTAACTACAGACCTGTCTCTAACCTTTCCTTCATCTCTAAACTCCTGGAACGCTTGGTCCACTCCCGTCTAATCTGCTATCTCTCGGATAACTGTCTTCTCGACCCCTTACAATCTGGTTTCTGCTATTTACACTCCACTGAAACTGCCCTCACTAAAGTCTCTAATGATCTAATAACAGCTAAATCGAAAGGTCATTGCTCCCTGCTGATTCTCCTGGATCTCTCGGCCGCATTTGACACTGTGGATCACCAGTTCCTACTCACTATGCTCCTCTCTATAGGTCTCAAGGACACAGCCCTCTCCTGGTTGTCCTCCTGTCTCTCTGACCGCTCCTTCACTGTATCTTTTGCCGACTCCTCTTCCTCTCCTCGTCCCCTTACTAACGAGGTCCCGCAGGGCTCAGTCCTAGGCCCCCTCCTCTTCTCTCTATACACTGCCCCTATTGGACAAACAATCAGCAGATTTAGGTTCCAGTATCATCTCTATGCTGATGACACCCAATTATACACTTCTTCCCCTGATATCACCCCTACCCTAATTCAAAATACCAAGGATTGTCTGTCTGCTGTCTCTAACATCATGTCCTCCCTCTATCTGAAACTAAATCTCTCCAAAGCCGAATTTCTTGTGTTCCTCCCCTCTACTAACTGTCACGGTCATGCGTGTGTCTGGACGCAGCGGGTACCGCAAGGCGAACCCATATGACACACGTGACCCTGGATACACCGCCTCCAGTGGGGCGAATTTAAATAATAAACACGTGCAGCTGGATATGCCGCCTCCAACTGGCAAATTTAGACATTACACGTAATAAATACAGTTGTCTGGAAACCCCACCTCCAGTAAGGCGAATGTAAATAATAAGGGGGAAACCTGGGTAACATTAACAATGGTGGGCCCTGCGATAGGGAATAGGGAAGTGGAGACCTCCTGAGCTCCCCTGAGCCAGTGTCCCTGCACTCCTAACGTTCCCTATGCCGGTTCCGCACCGGGCGACGCACACGTACCTCAAAACCCTGACTCGCCCTGGACCTAAACCCTCACTAGGGAATTGGTCGGTGCGGAAACTAATCCCACCACTGCACCAAAACACACATGAGGAAAGACGACAAAACAGGAGAAACACCACTTAGTTTTGCTCTGTTGCGTACACTCCTAGCAACAGAGCCCACCACCTGCGTGCATCTTCTCCTCCACCCGG
Source organism: Dendrobates tinctorius (assembly GCF_039654945.1). Taxonomy (NCBI): domain Eukaryota; kingdom Metazoa; phylum Chordata; class Amphibia; order Anura; family Dendrobatidae; genus Dendrobates; species Dendrobates tinctorius. Next base: position 18,645,876 of record NW_027361692.1, read on the forward strand.
ATCCATCACCATAACCGGATCCATCAACATAGTGCAACCTTGGAGCAGAGTCCACCACCAGTAGCAGCTGCCCAGTAAACAGAGTCCCAAGGATGAGTCCAACTTCTGCTAAAAATTCCAGCATGCTCGAGTCCAACTTTTCTGCCAAGAAGTCAAGCATGCTTGAGTCCAGCTTTCAGCAACCAAGTCCAGCATGCTGAGTGCAACTCTCACCATAGTCGCCACTCCACCAAACCATGCAAGCACTTCCTGCTGACACCATAAACTGCGACTCCACCACACCATGCCAGCTCTTCTTGCAGACTCCAACGATGAACTCCACCAATCCATGCCAGCACTCCTTGCAGACTCCATAGCTGACTCAATCCCTCTGGCCGTCCGGGCTGCACAGGACTCATGTTCAGCTCCCTCCTTTACCCAGGCTTACTTGAAAGTTACTCACAATTAGTGTTGAGCATTCTGATACCGCAAGTATCGGGTATCGGCCGATACTTGCTGTATCGGAATTCCGATACCGACTTCCGATATTTTTTCAATATCGGAAGTCGGCATCGGAATCGGAAGTTCAAAGTTGATTGACAGCCTGACGTCATCATGATGCGTGGTGTGTGCGCATCATGATGCGCCGTCATTTCGGGCCTTCCGGGGGTCTCTGCCGGCCTGCCGGGGGGCTGTGCCGGCCTGCCGGGGGGCTGTGTGGTCTGCCCGTGGTCTGTACCGGCCTGCCGGGGGGCTGTGCCGGCCTGCCGGTGGTCTGTGCACCCTGTGGGGGTCTGTACCGGCCTGCCGGGGGGCTGTGCCGGCCTGCTGGTGGTCTGTGCACCCTGTGGGGGTCTGTACCGGCCTGCCGGGGGGCTGTGCTGATGTCCGGGGGTCTGTGCAAGCATCGTCCGATGGGACTACAAGTCCCATTTGGCGATGCCTGCTACCATGACAGTGATTGACACATTAGCCAATGATGGGACAGTAGTAGTCCCATCATCCGGCTAATGTGTTAAATGTTAAAAAGAAAAAAAAAAAAAAATACTACATACATACATACTACATGCATGCTACATACATACTACATACATACTACATACATACTACATACATACCACATATATACTACATACATACTACATACATAACACATATATACTACATACATACTACATACATACTACATACATACTACATACATACTACATATATACTACATGCATACTACATGCTACATACATACTACATACATACTACATACATACTACATGCATGCTACATACATACTACATACTACATACATACTACATATATACTACATGCATGCTACATACATACTACATGCTACATACATACTACATACATACTACATGCATGCTACATACATACTACATGCTACATACATACTACATATATACTACATGCATGCTACATACATACTACATGCTACATACATACTACATATATACTACATACATACTACATACATACTACATGCATGCTACATACATACTACATGCTACATACATACTACATATATACTACATGCATGCTACATACATACTACATGCTACATACATACTACATATATACTACATACATACTACATACATACTACATGCATGCTACATACATACTACATGCTACATACATACTACATATATACTACATGCATGCTACATACATACTACATGCTACATACATACTACATATATACTACATACATACTACATACATACTACATGCATGCTACATACATACTACATACATACTACATATATACTACATGCATGCTACATACATACTACATGCTACATACATACTACATATATACTACATGCATGCTACATACATACTACATGCTACATACATACTACATATATACTACATACATACTACATACATACTACATGCATGCTACATACATACTACATACATACTACATATATACTACATGCATGCTACATACATACTACATGCTACATACATACTACATATATACTACATGCATGCTACATACATACTGCATGCTACATGCATGCTACATACATACTACATACATACTACATGCTACATACATACCACATATATACTACATACATACTACATACAATACATTCATACAATACATACATAGACATACAGTACATATAACATAGAGTAACATACTTACCAATACTTGTCACATTGTTCCCCGAAGCCATTGTCTTTTACGGAATAAATATTAACATAACAAACCACAAAAATACTCACCCACGATCCGAAGCAGTCCACAAGTGTGTCCCACGACGATCTTGGGTAGAGAACTGCAGCATCAGCTGTTGCTGCCGTTCTCTATGGGCTGCAGGAATCCAATGACGGAAGGTAGGTATCCTTCCGTACTGTATTCCTCCGCCACTTAAAAAAAAAAAAGTCCCTAGTCTCACTTTATGCCATTGCTGCGTGGGAATTTCCCACACAGCAATGGCATAAAGTGAGACTAGGGACTTTTTTTTTTTAAGTGGCGGAGGAATACAGTGCGGAAGGATACCTACCTTCCGTCATTGGATTCCTGCAGCCCGTAGAGAATGGCAGCAACAGCTGATGCTGCAGTTCTCTACCCAAGATCGTCGTGGGACACACTCGTGGACTGCTTCGGATCGTGGGTGAGTATTTTTGTGGTTTGTTATGTTAATATTTATTCCGTAAAAGACAATGGCTTCGGGGAACAATGTGACAAGTATTGGTAAGTATGTTACTCTATGTTATATGTACTGTATGTCTATGTATGTATTGTATGAATGTATTGTATGTAGTATGTATGTAGTATATATGTGGTATGTATGTAGCATGTAGTATGTATGTAGTATGTATGTAGCATGCATGTAGCATGCAGTATGTATGTAGCATGTATGTAGTATATATGTAGTATGTATGTAGCATGTAGTATGTATGTAGCATGCATGTAGTATATATGTAGTATGTATGTAGTATGTATGTAGCATGCATGTAGTATGTATGTAGTATGTATGTAGTATATATGTAGTATGTATGTAGCATGTAGTATGTATGTAGCATATATGTAGTATGTATGTAGTATGTATGTAGCATGCATGTAGTATATATGTAGTATGTATGTAGCATATATGTAGTATGTATGTAGCATGTAGTATATATGTAGTATGCATTTTGCATGCATGTAGTATATATGTAGTATGTATGTTGCATGCAGTATGTATGTAGTATGTATGTTGCATGTAGTATATATGTAGTATGAATGTAGCATGTATGTAGTATGTAGTATGAATGTAGCATGTATGTAGTATGCATGTTGTATGTATGTAGCATGTAATTTTTTTTTTTTTTTTTTACATTCAACACATTAGCCGGATGATGGGACTACTACTGTCCCATCATTGGCTAATGTGTCAATCACTGTCATGGTAGCAGGCATCGCCTGATGGGACTTGTAGTCCCATCGGACGATGCCTGCACAGACCCCCGAAGCCTGCACAGCCCCCCGGCAGGCCGGCACAGCCCCCCGGAGCCTGCACAGCCCCCCGGCAGGCCGGCACAGCCCCCCGGCAGGCTGGCACAGCCCACTGGAGCCTGCACAGCCCCCCTGGCAGGCCGGCACAGCCCCCCGGCAGGCCGGCACAGACCACCGGAGCCTGCACAGACCCCCTGGCAGGCCGGCACAGCCCCCCCGAAAGGCCCGTACAGACCCCAGAGAGGCTGTACAAGGGAAAAACAGGATTTTTCTTATTCCGATACCGGAAGTCCCATAGACTTGAATGGGACTTCCGGTATCGGAATCGGCGATACCGATACTTTTTTTTAAGATCGGCCGATCCATTCCGATCCGATACTTTGAAGTATCGGACGGTATCGCTCAACTCTACTCACAATCAATATCACCAACAGTGATTGAACACCCCTGAGACTCATTTATAGAGCCTCATACCTGATTTATAATTGCACTTTAAAACTAAAATGTGATACCACTCACCACCACCGGGGCAACTTAGAATGAATGACACCACGTGTAATAATTCTAATGGCCACAGGGGGCAAACACACCACTTTGGCACAAAGCCAAAGGAAAAAAAGTTCACTTTGTGCATTTAAAACTGTCAGATCCACTTCGGATCATGACTAGAGTTGAGCGATACCGTCCGATACTTCAAAGTATCGTATCGGATGGTATCGGCCGATCTTTAAAAAAAGTATCGGTATCGCCGATTCCGATACCGGAAGTCCCATTCAAGTCTATGGGACTTCCGGTATCGGAATAAGAAAAACCCTTTCCTGCCCTTGTACAGCCTCTCTGGGGTCTGTACGGGCCTTTCGGGGGGCTGTGCCGGCCTGCCAGGGGGTCTGTGCAGGCTCCGGTGGGCTGTGCCGGCCTGCCGGTGGTCTGTGCAGGCTCCGGGGGGCTGTGCCGGCCTGCCGGGGGGCTGTGCCGGCCTGCCGGGGGGCTGTGCAGGCTCCGGGGGGCTGTGCCGGCCTGCCGGGGGGCTGTGCCGGCCTGCCGGTGGTCTGTGCAGGCTCCGGGGGTCTGTGCAGGCATCGTCCGATGGGACTACAAGTCCCATCGGGCGATGCCTGCTACCATGACAGTGATTGACACATTAGCCAATGATGGGACAGTAGTAGTCCCATCATCCGGCTAATGTGTTAAATGTAAAAAAAAAAAAAAAAAATTACATGCTACATACATACAACATGCATACTACATACATGCTACATTCATACTACATACTACATACATGCTACATTCATACTACATAAATACTACATGCAACATACATACTACATATATACTACATGCATGCTACATACATACTGCATGCTACATACATACCACATATATACTACATATATACTACATGCATGCTACATTCATACTACATACTACATACATGCTACATTCATACTACATAAATACTACATGCAACATACATACTACATATATACTACATGCATGCTACATACATACTGCATGCTACATACATACCACATATATACTACATACATACTACATACATGCTACATTCATACTACATACTACATACATGCTACATTCATACTACATAAATACTACATGCAACATAAATACTACATATATACTACATGCATGCTACATACATACTGCATGCTACATACATACCACATATATACTACATACATGCTACATACTACATGCTACATACATACTACATATATACTACATTCATACTACATACTACATATATACTACATACATACTACATACATACTACATGCATGCTACATACATACTACATGCATGCTACATACATACCACATACATACTACATACATACTACATAAATACTACATGCAACATACATACTACATATATACTACATGCATGCTACATACATACTGCATGCTACATACATACCACATATATACTACATACATGCTACATACTACATGCTACATACATACTACATATATACTACATTCATACTACATACTACATATATACTACATACATACTACATACATACTACATGCATGCTACATACATACTACATGCATGCTACATACATACCACATACATACTACATACATACTACATAAATACTACATGCAACATACATACTACATATATACTACATGCATGCTACATACATACTACATGCTACATACATACTACATATATACTACATGCATGCTACATACTACATGCTACATACATACTACATATATACTACATTCATACTACATACTACATATATACTACATACATACTACATACATACTACATGCATGCTACATACATACTACATGCATGCTACATACATACCACATACATACTACATACATACTACATAAATACTACATGCAACATACATACTACATATATACTACATGCATGCTACATACATACTGCATGCTACATACATACCACATATATACTACATATATACTACATGCATGCTACATTCATACTACATACTACATACATGCTACATTCATACTACATAAATACTACATGCAACATACATACTACATATATACTACATGCATGCTACATACATACTGCATGCTACATACATACCACATATATACTACATACATACTACATACATGCTACATTCATACTACATACTACATACATGCTACATTCATACTACATAAATACTACATGCAACATAAATACTACATATATACTACATGCATGCTACATACATACTACATGCTACATACATACTACATATATACTACATGCATGCTACATACTACATGCTACATACATACTACATATATACTACATTCATACTACATACTACATATATACTACATACATACTACATACATACTACATGCATGCTACATACATACTACATACATACTACATGCATACCACATATATACTACATACATACAATACATTCATACAATACATACATAGACATACAGTACATATAACATAGAGTAACATACTTACCAATACTTGTCACATTGTTCCCCGAAGCCATTGTCTTTTCCGGGATAAATATTAACATAACAAACCACAAAAATACTCACCCACGATCCGAAGCAGTCCACGAGTGTGTCCCACGACGATCTTGGGTAGAGAACTGCAGCATCAGATGATGCTGCCGTTCTCTACGGGCTGCAGGAATCCAATGACGGAAGGTAGGTATCCTTCCGCACTGTATTCCTCCGCCACTTAAAAAAAAAAAGTCCCTAGTCTCACTTTATGCCATTGCTGTGTGGGAAATTCCCACACAGCAATGGCATAAAGTGAGACTAGGGACTTTTTTTTTTTTAAGTGGCGGAGGAATACAGTGCGGAAGGATACCTACCTTCCGTCATTGGATTCCTGCAGCCCGTAGAGAACGGCAGCATCATCTGATGCTGCAGTTCTCTACCCAAGATCGTCGTGGGACACACTCGTGGACTGCTTCGGATCGTGGGTGAGTATTTTTGTGGTTTGTTATGTTAATATTTATCCCGGAAAAGACAATGGCTTCGGGGAACAATGTGACAAGTATTGGTAAGTATGTTACTCTATGTTATATGTACTGTATGTCTATGTATGTATTGTATGAATGTATTGTATGTATGTAGTATATATGTGGTATGTATGTAGTATATATGTGGTATGTATGTAGCATGTAGTATGTATGTGGTATGTATGTAGCATGCATGTAGTATGTATGTAGCATGCATGTAGTATGTATGTAGCATGCAGTATGTAGTATGTAGTATGTATGTAGTATATATGTAGTATGTACGTAGTATATATGTAGTATGTATGTAGCATGCATGTAGTATGTATGTAGCATGCATGTAGTATGTATGTAGTATGCATGTAGTATGTATGTAGTATTTTTTTTTTTTTTTTTTTAACATTTAACACATTAGCCGGATGATGGGACTACTACTGTCCCATCATTGGCTAATGTGTCAATCACTGTCATGGTAGCAGGCATCGCCCGATGGGACTTGTAGTCCCATCGGACGATGCTTGCACAGACCCCCGGACATCAGCACAGCCCCCCGGCAGGCCGGCACAGCCCCCCGGCAGGCCGGTACAGACCCCCACAGGGTGCACAGACCACCGGCAGGCCGGCACAGCCCCCCGGCAGGCCGGTACAGACCCCGGGCAGTCCACACAGCCCCCCGGCAGGCCGGCACAGCCCCCCGGCAGGCCGGCAGAGACCCCCGGAAGGCCCGAAATGACGGCGCATCATGATGCGCACACACCGCGCATCATGATGACGTCAGGCCGTCAATCAACTGAACTTCCGATTCCGATGCCGAATTCCGATATTGAAAAAATATCGGAAGTCGGTATCGGAATTCCGATACAGCAAGTATCGGCCGATACCCGATACTTGCGGTATCGGAATGCTCAACACTAATCATGACACTAACCTCACTCTACCTAACATCGAAATAACCCTGGAGGGTTCAACCATAACTCCCAAGTAGCATGCCTGCTGTCTTGGGGTCATATTCGACACCAAACTTTCCTTTACTCCCTATATCCGATCACTCACTCGCTCTTGTCACCTGCATCTTAAATACATCTCCAGAATCTGACCTTTTCTCACCTTTGAAACTGCTAAGACTCTTACTGTCGCTCTTATTCATTCTCGTCTGGACTACTGCAACTCTCTTCTGATCGGTCTCCCTCTTACCAAACTTTCTCCTCTCCAATCCATCCTTGAATGCGGCAGCCAGTGTCAAATTTCTGTCCAGCTGCTTCACCGATGCCTCCATCTTGTGCCAGTCATTACACTGGCTACCTATTCGCTACAGTGTCCAGTATAAACTCATCTCTCTCACCCACAAAGCTCTCCACCACCTTATATCTCCTCTCTCATTTCTGTCTATCGCCCTGCATGTACTCTCCGTTCTACAACTGACCTAAGACTATCATCCCCCATAATCCGAACCTTGCACCTCCGTCTCCAAGACTTCTCTCGTGCTGCGCAAGCTCTCTGGAATGCACTTCCCCAGACAATCAGACTGATACCTAGCCCTGACCTATTCAAGCGTGCTTTGAAAATGCATCTCTTCACACAAGCCTACCACTTCAACTACTCAGTAAACTAACTTTGCCCTGTTCCCTCCTTCCAAATATTATTCTGAATCTGCACCCTACTATTCATCTGTCTCCACTCCCTCCATGCACACGATAACTGCACTTGATACTTGACTATTGCACTTAAACACATGGGCTGATGGCCGGATCATGCAGCTTTATCTGAAAATCCCTATTTATTATAATTGCCAGACCTGAAATAACAAGCACTTTTCACCTACTGTGTCTCCCCATTTCCTTGTAGATTGTAAGCTTGCGAGCAGGGACCTCACTCCTAATGTCACTGTTAAAATTGTCTTAACTTGTATTGAATATATTGTCTGTACATGTCCCCGCTTATTTGTAAAGTGCTGCGGAATATGTTGGCACTATATAAATAAAAATTATTATTATTACTACTACATATATTTGATAACATTAGGTCTTCACATGGAAAATGTTTACTTTGTTCATGAAATGTTGCCTTAGCCCCATTTTTTTTTTCAAGGGATAACATGACAAAGTGGACCACAAAATTGGTTACTCACTTCATTCTGAGCTTGGTGTTTCCCCTTATATGTAGCCAAAAAGTTCTGTTTTACAAATGGCAGGGCTTGGAAAGGAAAGAAAGTTATTTTATTTTTGGAGTGCCAGTTTGTCTGGAATAGATTGTGAATGCCACTGCAGAATCCCTGATATGCCAAGAAGCAGAAACCCCTCTCATGTGACCCTTTTTGGAAACTAGGTCCACCATGGAATTGATCTAGGAATGGAATGAGAATTATGAACTTACAGGTGATTCATAAAACTTTATATAAAGTGCTCTCAGTGAGAGAAACAAAATAGGAATCTTGTGGGTGGGATACCATTTAATGGCTAACAAATAATAGTGAATGTTGTTACAAAGCAAGCTTTCGGGACTGCTTATGTCCCTTCATCAGGCTGATATAACAAAATATTTGAAGAAACCTAATTATATACAGTAAAGAGTACAGGCATGGTGTGATACATGGACATTTCAATAAACAAACACTGAGCTTAAAGAGAGAATCCTTAGGTAAGATTAGATAAGTGGTGTGAAAGTTCCCCATATGCATGTGAGATCAAAGGGCTGATGGTGCCTTCATTGTTTTAAGACTTATCTAACTTTTCCTGAGTCTTTGTACTGCCAGTAAAGTGGGAACGCCATATATTTCCAGTGATAGATGACGAACCTTAATGGGAGCTGATTTTCTGCTGGATAAGTTAGGGTTTTCATTGCTAACATTTTAGGGTACATAACATTTTTTGATCATTTCCAGAATAAGAAGGGATCACATTCCTGTTTTATGCTGTCCACTTACATTGTGGTTTCTGTGTATATCCCAGAAAAATGTGATTCAGACAAAACCCCAGTGGAACCATTCACTATAATGAGGCATATGGAGTCTCTTTGAAGTACCTTTGGCATCTCTACCAGTGGTATCCATCTTTTTAGGCGCTCACAGAATGACAGTGGTCCACACTTGTGCACTAAAAAGATGCCTAAAATGACAGTACACTGCATAAACAGACACTAGATGGAGTCCAAAGTGACTCCATCAGCTTCGGAAGTGAATGGCTCCATCCAGGGTTTCATCTCGAAAATTTTGGGATTTAAACCCCAATGTCTTTTTCAACCTATGTAACTATGTAAGCACTCAGGAAAAAGTACAGGATAAATGTGATCTGAGCCTTGCTCTGATTTTTAGGAGGCTCAATGAATCAATAGGCAGCAGTACAAGAATAGTTCCTATTTTTATTTTTGCACGGTTCACTATGTGGTATAAGTGATAAGGTGACTTTATTCTTCAGGTAGATGTGATTACAGCAATTCTAGATGTATATTTTTTATGCTTTTCTAATATCACATAGTAAAAATGCTTTTTTTTAAAAAATAATAGGTTTCTTTGTCACCATATTCTGAGAGCTGTAATTTTTTTATTTTTTGCAAACAGAGCTGTATGAGGATTTTCTGCGCATCGAGTTGGAGATTTTTTTTGGTCCAATTTTGAGGTACATAACATTTTGTGATTCCTTTTTATTCAGATCTTTAAAGCAGAATGAATACAAACCAGTATTTCTATTTTTAGCCTGCTTTTCCATGCGATAAAAGTTTTAAGACCAATTTATTCTTTGGGATAGTATGATTACAGTGATACCACATTTATATATTTTTTATGCTTTGCTATTTTTACAAAATAAAAAACACATTTTATAAAAATGTGTTTGTTTTTGCATTGTCATATTCTGAGATCTGATAATATTTTATTTTTTTACCGAATGAGCCATATTAGGGCTTGTTTTTTGTTAAACAGTTTGATGTTTTCATTTATACAATATACTTTTACATGTCTTTTTGATCGCTTTTTATTCAATTTTTTTGTATTTTCTTTTACGATGTTCAACATACAGAATATATAATGTGCCGCTTTTATAGATCAGGTCATCAAGGACACTGCGATACTATTATTTACATATATTTTTTATTTTAATGCACTGTGTTTTTAGTGGCAAATGGCTTTTTGTGATTTGTGTACACTTTTTTGTGTGTTTCTTATTTTACACATTTTAAATATTTATTTTTACTTTTTCAGTTAGTTCCACTGTGGGACATGTACTTTTTTTACTTTGATCTCTGGTGTCATGCACTGCAGTACTCCTGTACTACCGTGCATGGTACCTGTCAGTGATTCACTGACAGAGCCGGTGAGACCCCATTTATATCTGGATCTCACAGGTCACCATACCTTTGGGACATCAAATGACATCATGGTACCATGGCAAAGATCGGCACCTGCGATTACTAGGGTGGGGGGGTTGATCCTCTTTTAACCACTTATATACCACTGTCACAATTGACATTGGCATTTAAGGTGATAATTGGCCCCGTTTGGTTCCAAAGCTGGCCGGGGCCAATATTGGAGGGTGTCAGCTGTCATGTATAGCTGTCACTCGTGGGAATTTTGCCCGCAGCGTGGCGCTATTCACTTATTGCTGTGGATAAGTGATGAGGAATAATACCCCTTAACAGATGCCATTTTAATGGAGATTGGTGTTTGTTAAGGGATTAATAGTAAAATAAATGTTTTTATTAATAAAATTATGGCTATTTTTAGGATTATTATAATTATTATAATTGTAGTATTATCAAAGCATATATATTTATATTCTATTTAACATGAAGTGTACACTGTAAGTCTTGTAGTTTTATCATACATCATTTTTGGATCTCAGTCTTCATTTTTTTCCTCTTGCTATCCTCTGTTTTTAACAACACACCACCATTACTTTGTTTTTTTTAGACTGTCACAATCCTGACATAGTTATAATTGGACAAATGGGTACTTATAAAGAATGGGCTACCAGGAAAAAGGTTACAAAGAACTTTAAAGTTTCAAAGTAACTGACAAAAAAAGAAAAGAACAGTAACCTAAAGAGATTTTTTTTGCGTTGTATCATAAATTTACACATTTAAATGAGTTGTAGAAAAAATTTGCAATCATATATATGTTTAATACAAAATAGTACTCTTTTCTGTTTCTGCGAATGTCAATTTTCTTCTGACCCTATTATTCTTTGTAACACGCACTTTTTTGTTAAGATAAAGCAGCCGAGACTTATCTTTTAAGAAGATACCGTACAATCATCCATCACTTGACCAAACATTCTAGCTTTAACAGTAATATATATATATATATATATATATATATATATATATTTTTTTTTTTTCATTCATCTCACCAGGGCAAAGAGCAATATTGCAAGGCTTATGCTGAATTTCTGGTCCACCGCACAATCTTCCCCCATATTGTGGAGGAGTGCAGGTCCTTGTTCTTGTTCTTTGGCCTTTTCCACATGTAAAGGAACATAAACTCCAAGGTGACCATTCCTCCCAAATTCCGTTTACTGCAATAGAGAAAAGATATTACACTATAACACAATGCACAATGGTAATAATAATAATAATAATAATAATAATAATAAAACTACATTTTAAAACAAAAGAACAATTTAACTGGAAACTGTTAATATATTTCAGACCTATAAACTATTGTAACACAATTATTATACATAATTCATGAAACAATATAGATACTCTATGAGAAGCAGTACACTAATCTACAGCCAAATTGGTTCAGTCATAGAAACCATTGCATACAACTAATTTTGGTGTGCTGAAAACAAAAATAATACTTAAAATTGCTAATTGGTTCTAATATTCCAGGGGTGGTTATTTAAGACTGTCTTTGATGCAACTTTAGGGGCAGATTGTTTCTTTATTACCGCATCATCAGCACTACATAATCAGTAGTTTACTGAGCCATCAGTCTTGCATCATCTCAGAGTGACCAATAGAATCTCATACCCGATGATTCAATCCTAACTAAAACTAATTCACTTAGATTTCTAAATACTCCATCTGTACATGACACAACTATAAAATAATGTAAAATCAGAGATGTCTCAGACTTGCATTAACAAAGTAGATCATTTCTGCTAAGTATGTGGCAAAGTGACTCTTGTGTCACAAAAGCAAAACTTCACTATCTTGGTTAGAAAAACCGACAACCTGTATTTTGGCTGCAGAAAAGGAGACCATGACCAAAGTTGGATGCCATACATATATAGTAATAGATGTGCACAAATTATGCAATTGTTGAATGGAAAAAGGCAATCTAGTCAATTTACAGTCCCGAATAGTCTGGAAGGAACCAACTGATCATAATACCAATTGCTATTTCTGCATGCTGCATTCCAATCTTAATTCACAATAGTGTTTAGATATGTTATGGTAAATTTATATAGCTTTAGTAAACTTTTATTATGACTAAGATTATATTTACAAAATTAATAAAGTTTACATTTCTATATTTTATCTATACAATTTATATAGCAGTAAAATGGAAGTTTTTCAATAACGTGGAAACAAGAGCCAGTTCCCAGTTTTCATTGGGTTGTTTGAGTTCAGCACATTAAAATTATTAAGAAATGGCACATTTCATTTCTGAATCAGAGAACTTTTTAAAAATATTAAAAAACTGTTATTGCTGTATCATTATGTTTGGCTGTTACATCACGTAAACTTACAAAAAGTATTCATATATTCTATCCAGAACTTCAAAACATGACAGCATTTCATTTTTTCTTAATTACATATAGAGCAGATGGCTGTGCTTATTTCAACTCCAATTTTTTACAGCAGTATTTTCAATTCTGGATAAACAATGATGCCTGCTCTGAAGATATCAGTGCCATTTCTGGATTCAGCAAATCCCTTTCTGACTTGTGTTTGACACAGGAGAGTGTTTAATTTGAAGGCAAATAACCAGTACTGTGTGTGAACGGGTCTGACTAAGGGTCCCATCTCACTAAACGATTCACCAGCGATCCCGACAATGATACGACCTTGTCAGGATATCTGGTGCCTCGCTACATGATTGCTGGTGAGCTGTCAAATGACAGATTTCACCAGCAATCAGAATCAGCGATGACGCTGGTATCCAAGGTAAATATCAGGTAACTAAACGAGCATGTCGCTTAGTTACCCGCTGTGTACCTTGGATAACTGCGTGCTCATGCTGGGAGCCGGTATCCTAGGTAAATATCTGGTAACTAAGCATGCACATCACTTAGTTACCCACTGTGTACCTTGGATACCAGCTCCCAGCGCCAGCACGCAGGTATCCAAGGTACACAGAGGGTAACTAAGCAGTGCTCGTGCTTAGTTACCAAATATTTACCTTGGATACCAGCTCCCTGTGTCTGCTTACAGAGCTGGGAGCTTGCTGATCGTTGGTCTCCCACTGCCACATGCAGCGAAGCGCGCTGGCCAGCGGGAGACCAGTGATCAAAAAATGGCTCAGGACATTAGAGCATGATCAGCGATACCCGGTGGGGGGGCCGGTCGCTGATGCATGTCACACACAGTGATCTCCCTAGTGATCTCGATGTGTGTGATGACACCTCAACTGACTCATTTTAATTGATCATTGTCCTTCTTTAAAGGGAATCTGTCACCCTTTTTTGAGATATCATATAATGATATCATTCAATTGTGTGTCACATAAGGATTCTCTTAGTGCTTTTGCTTCCCCCTGACCCCGCACATTTCATGCATAAATACCTTTTTTATATCGGTTTAGATGTATGTAAACTGCCATGGTCCAGTTCGATGGGTGGGGCTTAATCAACTGCTCTCTCCTCCCTGTCTTGCTCTACGCAAGAAGAAATGCATAGAGAAAGACAGGGAGGGGGGAGCAGGTGAATAAGCCCCGCCCAGCGGACCAGACAGCGGCAGTTTACATACATCTGAACCGATATAAAAAAGTATTTATGCATGAAAGGTGCTGGGTCAGGGGGAAGCAAAAGTACTAAGAGAATCCTTATGTGACACACAATTGAATGATATCATTATATGATATCTCAAAAAAGGGGTGACAGATTCCCTTTAAAGCAGCCCATGTATAAACAGAGGCAATAGATTCACTTAATTATCTAAATGACAGAGTCTGCCAGCTTCCTTTAAGCAAAGCAATGGTCACATGCTGACATAGTAAACTCTTTCCTGTGTTGAACACAAGCCACAAATGGTACTGCCCAGTGTTATGTGGATTGTCGGAGGTGGCCTTGCAGTGCTAAACTTGCTACCATGGACAGACTTGACGCAAGCTACTCTTTTTACCAGATCCCAGAAATTGCTATGGCCTTAACATGTTAACCGCTATATGGGGATCTGAATTTATACAGGGGACCATGGGTTGTGGCCACAGAGTAATCTGCAGGCCAGTGGTGCAGGCTGGCAGAAGGAATGGTCCAGTCACAAAATCAGAACCATGAGGTTAGTGCAGGGCCAAAATCGTCAGGAGAGTTGTCATAAAATGAGTCAAGGCCTAAATAAGGAATGTCCTTTGAGAATACAAGTAGGCTGCACAATACTTCACTGAAGCAAGTTATAACTGACATTGGACAGCAGGATTTCAAGAGCTTAAATAGCTTTCAATCCTGCCCAGGCCACACCAAAGGAAGAAAACATTGGCAGAATCTAACTCTCGAACTCCCAGCCTGGATAGAGCTGCAAGTAACACAAGACATCGAATTATAGTTGTCTTCTAAGGTCCCTTGCAATGTGAGGGAGGCAATGCTGGATGACAGAAGCTGGTTGAGCATCACTACAGATGTAGTAGCATCATATCCAGACTTGGGATCACTGCTGATATTTTCAGAATTGAGTATCTTTATTATTATAAAATATGCACTATATAGAATCATAGAATCGTAGAGTTGGAAGGGACCTCCTGGGCCATCTGGTCCAACCCCCTGCTCAAAGCAGGATTCGCTAAATCATCCCAGTCAGATGTCTGTCCAGCCTCTGTTTGAAGACTTCCATTGAAGGAGAACTCACCACTTTTCGTGGCAGCCTGTTCCACTCATTGATCACTCTAACTGTCAAAAAGTTTTTTCTAATATCTAATCTGTGTCTCTTCCCATTCAGTTTCATCCCATTGCTTCTAGTCTTTCCTTGTGCAAATGAGAATAAAGTTGATCCTTCTACAATGTGACAGCCCTTTAGATATTTGTAGACAGCTATTAAGTCTCCTCTCAGTCTTCTCTTTTGCAAACTAAACATTCCCAAATCCTGCAACCTTTCCTCATAAGACAGGGTTTGCAGACCAGTCACCATTCTGGTCGCTCTTTTCTGAACTTGCTCCAGTTTGTTGATGTCTTTTTTAAAATGTGGTGCCCAAAACTGGACACAATATTCCAGATGAGGTCTGACCAAAGAGGAGTAGAGGGAAATAATGACTTCACGTGATCTAGACTGTATGCTTCTGTTAATACATCCTAGAATTGCATTTGCCTTTTTTGCTGCTGCATCACACTGTTGACTCATATTCAGTCTGTGATCTATTAGTATACCCAAGTCTTTTTCACATGTGCTGTCACTTAGCCCTATTCCTCCCATTCTATATATGCTTTTTTCATTTTTATTGCCCAGATGTAGTACTTTGCATTTCTCCCTGTTAAAAACCATTCTGTTAGTTGCTGCCCACTTCTCCAGTTTATTTAAATCTTTTTGAATCCTCTCTCTCTCTTCTCTAGTATTAGCTATCCCTCCTAGCTTTGTGTCATCAGCAAATTTAATCAGTTTACCCTCAATTCCTTCATCTAAATCGTTGATAAAGATGTTGAACAATACAGGGCCCAGGACAGAGCCCTGTGGTACCCCACTTGAGACATTCTTCCAACTGGATGTGCAGCCATTTATGACCACTCTTTGGGTCCGATCACTAAGCCAGTTATGAATCCACCTAACAGTTGCCTTGTCCATTCCATACTTAGTCATTTTTTCAATAAGGATTGTATGAGAGACTTTGTCAAATGCTTTGCTGAAGTCAAGATATACTATATCTACAGCATTTCCTTGATCCACCCAATCAGTGATACCGTCATAGAAGGAAATTAAGTTAGTCTGACATGACTTATTAGTTAGAAACCCATGCTGACTCTGTTTAATCACTTCATTCTTATCCAGGTATTGACATACATGTTGTTTAATAATTTGTTCAAAGATCTTTCCTGGTATAGAAGTCAGACTCACCGGCCTATAGTTGCCTGGGTCCACCTTCTTCCCCTTTTTGAAGATAGGAACAACATTTGCTCTTCTCCAGTCTTCTGGCACTTCTCCTGTTCTCCAAGAATTTTCAAAGATTATGGAGAGGGGTTCAAAAATTTCTTCTGCTATCTCCTTCAGTACTCTGGGGTGTAATTCATCTGGACCTGGAGACTTGAATTCATTTAGGTTAGCTAAGTGTTTCCTCACTATCTTTCTGTTTATAGATATCCTGGATTCTTCTATTCCCTTAATAGGACAGTGAATAACAGTTGATGTTGCATTTCCTTTCTGAGAGAAAACAGATGCAAAATAGGAATTTAAAAGTTCAGCCTTCTCAACATCCTGTCTTACCATTTCATCATTTTCATCCTGTAAAAATCCTATAGCATCTTTGACTTTTCTTTTACTTTTGACATATCCCCAAAATCCTTTATTATTGCTTTTGACATCTCTTGCAAGCCTCAGTTCATTTTCAGCTTAAGATAATCTGATTTGTGCCCTGCAGGTTCTGCAGACAGCATTATATTCTTCTTTAGATATGCCTCCCTCTTTTCATTTTATAAACATTTTTTTCTTCCTTTTTAGCATGTGCTTAAGTTCTGTGTTCATCCATCCTGGTTTCCTTAAATGCTTCCTATTCTTCCCTCTTTTCGGAATTGTTAACAACTGTGCTTTGAGAATTTCATTTTTCAAGATTTCCCATCCTTCCTGGACATTTTTGTCTTTAAGGATATCCAGCCATTGGATCCCTCCAATTCTCTTTCTGAATCCCTTAAAATCTGTCTTTCTGAAATCTAACCTTGACGTCTGAGTCTTCACAGGTCTTCCACCTCTAGTAATCCAAAATTCTAAAATAGCATGGTCGCTACCTCCTAGGGTCCCAGCCACTTTTACCTCCTCAACCATTTCCTCCCTGTTTATAAGGATTAGATCCAAGGTAGCAGTTCCCCTTGTTTTCTCCCTTACCTTTTGGAAGATAAAGTTGTCAGCAAGAGAGGATAAGAATTTCCTTGACCTGTTAGTTTTGCCTGAGAGAGATTCCCAACAAATGTCTGGATAGTTGAAATCTCCCATGACAACTATGTCATATTTTTTGGAGAACTTGGCCATCTGATGCATAAAGAGTTCATCTATATCTTCGGCTTGCACAGGCGGCCTGTAGTAAATGCCTACAATGGTGTCCTTTCCATTGTTCTGTCCTTGTATTCTTACCCAAACAGTTTCCACAGAACTCCCAGTCTCTGAAGCTTCAATCTCTGTGCAGATATACGCGTTTCGAACATACAATGCGACACCCCCTCCTCGTTTATCAAGTCTGTTTCTTGCAAATAAGTTGTATCCTTCTAGTCTTGTATTCCAATCATGTGTATTGTCCCACCAAGTTTCAGTGATTCCAATTACATCATATTTCTGTTCCTGTGTTAGTAGTTCCAATTCTCCTTGTTTGTTGCCCATGCTTTGTGCATTAGTATAGAAACATTTTAGTTTGTGATTGGTTTCTCTTTCTCCAATATTTTTATTAATTAGATTCTTTCATCTTTGTTCTTCCTTTCCACTTCTAATAGCAGAGTTCTCAATAGCATTTGTCAGGTGTATGGCTTTTTCTGGTCTTTTGCTTCCCTTCCCATGTTGTTCTAGTTTAAAGCTCTCCTTACAAGTGTAGCAAGGCGACTTCCAAATACATGCTTTCCAGTCTTCGTAAGAGTTGTTAATGTTAAAATGTTCACAAATAGGACATTATATGGTGCACAATTTAATGGATGTAGTGATATACCTAGATCTTCAGAGAAAGGTAATCTGTAGCTACTCTCTACTACAAATAACTGATATAGATCTCTGAACATGGTAACATCATTAACTCAGCATGCCATAGTATTTAAAAATAAAAAAACAGATAATCCATTTAAATCTCTTTACATCATATATTAACATCAAATCAATTATTTATCAAGGGTATTGAATTTTGTACTCCAACTTTCAATAGGTAAATAATATTTATTAAAGACTCTACTAGAGATTATAAATAATCATGCTGGCTGTACTGAAAGTTGCCAATGCCATTGCTAAAATATTCCATTTTCAGTAAGATTAATAACAAAAGATTCAACCTCTTTGTGATCACACTAAATTTTTCAAATCTGACATGTGTCCCTTTAAGTGGTAGTAACTCTTATGTATTTTAAAATTTTTCAGTGATTCTGAAAATATTTTTTCATGACATATTGCACTTTACAATAGTGGTAAATTTTTGCCCAGAAATATTACATTTATGCATGTATATATCAAAATGTCTGAAATTTGACAAAAAAAAATTGCAATAATTGAACCTTGATTGTTTATGTCCTTAAAGAGTATCTGCTATATCTTATAGAGAAATCTGCTTCTTGCTCTGTCAGGACTGAACACTCATTTTCAAATTTCTCAATTCATGGGTAAAATCTGTCTTTAATGAGGACGTGCATTGAGCAGCAAGGTGGTGTGCTGGTAAAAGGGGAAAAAAAAAAAAAAACTCTTTTAAATCTTCTTCCTGAGCGAGTGTGAACGAGCTGAGTGTGACCTGAGCGTAAGTGCGAACTGTGGTAAGTGTGTGACTTGAAATTCAGTGACTTTAGATTCAGGGAGTTTCCAAGGGAGGTCTTACTGAATTGCTGTTATATTAATACTTTTTTTTTTTTAATTTATTTTTGCTTATCTTATTGTCTGGTGCAATCCCCATTAGGATGTGCTCCACTATTGCCAATGCCATCCAGTGCAGGTCTTGCCGCATGTATGAAATCCTTGAACAGCCGGTCGAGGGTGCATACTGCTGTGCGAGATGTGAGCACGTTGTGCATTTGGAAGCCCAGATACTGGATCTAAATGTGCAGCTGGCAACACTGAGATCCATAGACAATATGGAAAGGAGTCTTCTGCTCACTGAGCAGACGCTCAATGGGATAGATGAGGGGGGGGATGCTAGGTTGGAGCTGCAGGACAATGAAGCAGCTAGCTGGGTGACAGTTAGAAGGCGGGGTAGAGGGAAGAGCACCAGGGAGGCTAGTCCTGATCTGGCACACCCAAATAAGTTTGCTAAGTTGGCAGATGAGGGGAGTGTTAGTGCAGGAGTAGCACTGCTGCAGCAAGGCATGTCCTCTGAAAGCCGGAGGAGTGTCTGCTCCAGTAAGGGGGGAAATAGGAGAGCAGGGCAGGCCAGACAGGTTCTGGTAGTGGGAGACTCAATTATTAGGGGAACAGATAGGGCAATCTGTCACAAAGACAGGGATAGTCGAACGGTGTGCTGCCTACCTGGCGCTCGAGTCCGACACATTGCTGATCGGGTTGACAGATTACTGGGAGGGGCTGGAGAGGATCCAGCGGTCATGGTGCACATTGGCACAAATGACAAAGTTAGAGGTAGGTGGAAGGTCCTTAAAGATGATTTCAGGGAATTAGGCTGTAAGCTTAAAGCAAGGACCTCCAAGGTGGTATTTTTGGAAATACTTCCTGTACCACGTGCCACACCAGAGAGGCAACAGGAGATTAGGGAGGTTAATAAGTGGCTCAGGAATTGGTGTAGGAAGGAGGGGTTTGGGTTCCTGCAGAACTGGGCCGACTTCTCAGTTGGCTACAGGTTCTACACTAGGGACGGGCTGCACCTCAATGGGGAGGGTGCCGCTGTGCTGGGGGAGAAAATGGCTAGAAGGTTGGAGGAGTGTTTAAACTAGGGACGGGGGGAGGGTATTCCTTTTATAGGAGGGGAAGACAGTGCAGATAGAGACCTGGGCACAAATAATGACATTTGGGGTGGAGGTGGCATGGGGGGTGGGGTTAGAACAGTTAATAATTTAAGAAAGAATAGCGGTACAGAGAGATACATAAAGTGCATGTATACTAATGCCAGAAGTCTCGCCAACAAAATGGAGGAATTGGAGTTAATGTTGTTGGAACATAATTATGACATGGTGGGGATATCTGAGACATGGCTGGATGAGAGCCATGACTGGGCTGTTAATTTACAGGGCTATAGTCTGTTCAGAAATGACCGAACAAATAAGCGAGGGGGAGGCGTGTGTTTATATGTAAAATCATCCTTAAAACCCATCCTTCGTGATAATATATATGAATCTAATGAAAATGTAGAGTCCCTGTGGGTAGAGATAAGGGGAGGGGGGAAAAATAATAAATTACTGATAGGGGTTTGTTATAAATCTCCAAAAATAATGGAAGCTACAGAGAATATCCTCATAAAGCAAATAGATGAAGCAGCGACTCAAGGAGAAGTCATTATTATGGGGGACTTCAGCTACCCTGAAATACATTGGGGAACCGAAACCTGCAGTTCCAGCAAGGGTAATAGGTTTCTGACAACGATGAGAGACAATTACCTTTCACAACTGGTTCAGGACCCAACAAGAGGGGGGGCACTGCTAGACCTAATATTAACCAACAGGCCAGACCGCATATCAAATGTAAGGGTTGAGGGTCACTTGGGTAATAGTGATCACAAATTAATAAGTTTTCATGTATCCTTTAATAAGATGTGTAGTAGAGGGGTTACAAGGACACTAAACTTCAGGAAGGCAAATTTCCAACGGATGAGAGATGATCTTGGTGCAATTAACTGGGACGACATCCTGAGACATAAAAATACACAAAGAAAATGGGAGACATTTATTAGCATCCTGAATAGGACCTGTGCACAATATATACCGTATGGGAATAAACATGCGAGAAATAGGAGGAAACCACTATGGCTAAATAGAGCTGTAAGGGGCGCAATAAGAGATAAAAATAAAGCATTTAGAGAATTAAAGCAAGTAGGTAGTGATGAGGCATTAAATAAATACAGAAGATTAAATAAATTCTGTAAAAAGCATATCAAGACAGCAAAGATTGAGACAGAGAGACTCATTGCCAGAGAAAGTAAAAATAATCCCAAAATATTCTTTAACTACATAAATAGTAAGAAGCTAAAAAATGATAGTGTTGGTCCCCTTAAAAATAGTCTGGGTGAAATGGTGGATGAGGATGAGGAAAAAGCCAATATGCTAAATAACTTTTTTTCAACAGTATTTACACAAGAAAATCCCATGACGGATAATATGATCAGGGATAAAAATTCTCCATTAAATGTCACCTGCTTAACCCAGCAGGAAGTACGGCGGCGTCTACAAATCACTAAAATTGACAAATCCCCGGGCCTGGATGGGATACACCCCCGAGTACTGCAGGAATTAAGCACAGTCATAGATAGACCACTATTTTTAATCTTTAAAGATTCCATAATAACAGGGTCTGTACCACAGGACTGGCGTATAGCAAATGTGGTGCCAATATTCAAAAAGGGGACAAAAACTGAACTTGGAAATTATAGGCCAGTAAGTTTAACCTCAACTGTGGGTAAAATCCTGGAGGGTTTTCTAAGAGATACTATACTGGAGTATCTGGAGGAGAATAACCTTATGACCCAATATCAACATGGGTTTACAAGAGACCGTTCCTGTCAGACTAATCTGATAAGCTTTTATGAAGAGGTAAGTTCCGGACTGGACCAAGGGAATGCAGTGGACGTGGTGTACATGGACTTTTCAAAAGCTTTTGATAAGGTGCCACACAAAAGGTTGATACATAAAATGAGAACAATGGGGATAGGGGAAAATATGTGTAGGTGGGTTAAGAGCTGGCTCAGGGATAGGAAACAAAGGGTGGTTATTAATGGAGCACACTCGGACTGGGTCACGGTTAGCAGTGGGGTACCACAGGGGTCAGTTTTGGGCCCGCTTCTTTTTAACATATTTATTAATGACCTTGTAGGGGGCATAGAGAGTAGAATTTCAATATTTGCAGATGACACTAAACTCTGCAGGGTAATTAATACAGAGGAGGACAATTTTATATTACAGGAGGATTTATGTAAACTAGAAGCTTGGGCTGATAAATGGCAAATGAGCTTTAATGGGGATAAATGTAAGGTCATGCACTTGGGTAGAACGAACAAGTTGTATAATTATGTGCTTAATTGTAAAACACTGGGCAAAACAGTCACTGAAAAAGACCTGGGTGTATGGGTGGACGACAAACTCACATTTAGTGGCCAGAGTCAAGCAGCTTCTGCAAAGGCAAATAAAATAATGGGATGCATTAAAAGAGGCATAGATGCTCATGAGGAGAACATAATTTTACCTCTATATAAGTCACTAGTGCGACCACACTTAGAATACTGTGTACAGTTCTGGTCTCCGGTGTATAAGAAAGACATAGCTGAACTGGAGCGGGTGCAGAGAAGAGCGACCAAGGTTATTAGGGAACTAGGGGGTCTGCAATACCAAGACAGGTTATTACACTTGGGGTTATTTAGTTTGGAGAATCGAAGGCTTAGGGGTGATCTTATTACAATGTATAAATATATGTGGGGACAATACAAAGACCTTTCTAATGATCTTTTTACTCTTAGACCTGTGACGGGGACAAGGGGGCATCCTCTACGTCTGGAGGAAAGAAGGTTTAAGCATACTCACAGACGCGGATTCTTTACTGTAAGAGCAGTGAGACTATGGAACTCTCTGCCATATGATGTTGTAATGAGTGATTCACTACTAAAATTTAAGAAGGGACTGGATGCCTTTCTTGAAAAGTATAATATTACAGGGTATATACACTAGTCTCCTTAATATTGCGTTGATCCAGGGAGCTAGTCTGATTGCCGTATGTGGAGTCGGGAAGGAATTTTTTTCCCCAATGTGAAGCTTACTGTTGCCACATGGGTTTTTTTTGCCTTCCTCTGGATCAACATGTTAGGGCAAGTTAGGATAGGATATGGGTTGAACTAGATGGACTTAAAGTCTCCCTTCAACCTTAATAACTATGTTACTATGTTAGATATTTACATTACTTAGATTGGAGACAACAGTTGCTTCTGATAGGATCCAATGTAGATAGGAGTGGTGAGGAGGAGGTGAGCTCTTCTTCAGCTCCTCCCTCATCCGCCCCTCTCTGTCTAAATAGAATGTTACCAGTAGCAGCTGCCATCTCCTATCTGAGTAATGTAAAAATCTGTCCTCACTAAAGTCAATTTTACCCATGAATTGAGAATGTTGAAAATGATTGTTCAGTCCTGACAGAGAAAGAAGCAGATTTCTCTTTAAGATCTATTACAAAGTTGCTTTGTTTCATGTGTATTATAACTTTATGAAGCAAAAACTAAAGCAGCAGTTATTATCTAAACTATATAGTTATACTGCATAAAAAAGAATAAATAACTATTCCCATTTGTCTACTTGTTTTTAGAGCTTTATTTGGTTTAAAAGTAATTTTGAGTGGCCTATATATTGGACGACCCCCAAAATTAACACATATTTAAAACAGCACCCTTCAAATTATTTAAAACAGCAGTCGGGTCATTTGTTAAGCTTTTAAGTGCTTCAGTGGAATTAACGTAAAGCAGAATGAATTAAATAAAAAATGATATTTTATCAACTAAAGTTTTGCTAACATCTTAGCAGGCCACATTATCTAGTTGATCTCGAGGCCATGACTTTGCCTTAGATTTCCATGACAGTCGTTGGGACCACACAGTCATGATCTTGGGTTGCCAATAAATTTAAAGTGGAAGCCCTTTCCCTCAGCTAACCATCTAGATGCAGTTGACAGCAGCATCTAGGGCAGGGATGGGGAACCTTAGGCCTTCGGGTCATTTACAGCCTGCAATGACCTTTTTTCGACCCCTAGGCAGATTCCTAAGGACTACGGTGCTTTGGTAGCTGTGTTTTAATGGTCACTGGCATTTTATTATCTTCTTGCTTTGTGAGCACATATACACACCATTCACTCCTGAAGGCTAAGGCATGTGCAATGAAAGATTATGTTATGACACCAGTGCCAGCATCAGGATGTACTTTGTGGGTGGCATTAGCGCACAATTTGTAAAGCCCCCAAACAATGGTTTAAATATCCATATTTCCCTTGGCAGAAAAAGGTTTCCCACCCCTGATTTAGGGGAGTTATATGGCCATGATCTGTGCATTTCACATTGATCATAGTCAATGCAGCAAGATATCAGCTATAGTATATAATAAGATTTTTTATTTCTATAGTGCCAACATATTCCTACTATCTTTACAATACACAGGGGATCTGTACAGACAATATCACACACAATATCACACAATACAGAGTAACACCTATTTCAACACATACTAAGAAAAGTGAGGACCCTACTCACAAGCTTACTGTCTATGAGATATATTATAATCTATAAGATGTATAGTATAAAGCTGAGACTAATCTCTTATTTCTCAGGTCAGTAAAATAGTATATTGCCTGTTATGAGGGGGTTAAAAATGTTTTCTATAATTAAGTCCCAAACAACACAGTGCCATGCATAGAATTTATCAAACATGTTATCATTTCTTCTTTGCACCGCTTTTCAAGTGATTTTTTAAGAGTACAACTCTTAATTTACAAATGTGTAACTTTTTTTATCAATAATTAGTTGTAGAATATTGTGCAATAAAAGTGGAATAGATGTCCTATACACTACCTGTTAGCTATTCCTGCTTCATTATTAATTAATCTGCTCCTGAGTAGAGTTGAGCGATACCGTCCGATACTTCAAAGTATCGGATCGGAATGGATCGGCCGATCTTTAAAAAAAGTATCGGTATCGCCGATTCCGATACCGGAAGTCCCATTCAAGTATATGGGACTTCCGGTATCGGAATAAGAAAAACCCTGTTTTTGCCTTGTACAGCCTCTCTGGGGTCTGTACGGGCCTTTCGGGGGGCTGTGCCGGCCTGCCAGGGGGTCTGTGCAGGCTCCGGTGGTCTGTGCCGGCCTGCCGGGGGGCTGTGCCGGCCTGCCGGTGGTCTGTGCAGGCTCCGGTGGGCTGTGCCGACCTGCCGGGGGGCTGTGCCGGCCTGCCGGTGGTCTGTGCAGGCTCCGGGGGGCTGTGCCGGCCTGCCAGGGGGCTGTGCCGGCCTGCCGGTGGTCTGTGCAGGCTTCGGGGGTCTGTGCAGGCATCGTCCGATGGGACTACAAGTCCCATCGGGCGATGCCTGCTACCATGACAGTGATTGACACATTAGCCAATGATGGGACAGTAGTAGTCCCATCATCCGGCTAATGTGTTAAATGTTAAAAAAAAAAAAAATACTACATACATACTACATGCATGCTACATACATACTACATGCTACATACATACTACATGCTACATACATACTACATGCTACATACATACTACATATATACTACATGCATGCTACATACATACTACATGCTACATACATACTACATGCTACATACATACTACATATATACTACATACATACTACATACATGCTACATACATGCTACATACATACTGCATGCTACATACATACTACATACATAATGCATGCTACATACATACTACATACATACTACATACATACTACATGCATGCTACATGCATGCTACATACATACTGCATGCTACATACATACTACATACATACTACATACATACTACATACATACTACATGCATGCTATATGCATACTACATACATGCTACATGCATGCTACATACATACTACATGCTACATACATACCACATACATACTACATACATACTACATACATACTACATGCATGCTACATACATACTACATACATACTACATACATACTACATACATACTACATACATACTACATGCATGCTACATACATACTACATGCATGCTACATGCATGCTACATACATACTACATGCTACATACATACCACATACATACTACATACATACTACATGCTACATACATACTACATATATACTACATGCATGCTACATACATACTGCATGCTACATGCATGCTACATACATACTACATACATACTACATGCTACATACATACCACATATATACTACATACATACTACATACAATACATTCATACAATACATACATAGACATACAGTACATATAACATAGAGTAACATACTTACCAATACTTGTCACATTGTTCCCCGAAGCCATTGTCTTTTCCGGAATAAATATTAACATAACAAACCACAAAAATACTCACCCACGATCCGAAGCAGTCCACGAGTGTGTCCCACGACGATCTTGGGTAGAGAACTGCAGCATCAGATGATGCTGCCGTTCTCTACGGGCTGCAGGAATCCAATGACGGAAGGTAGGTATCCTTCCGCACTGTATTCCTCCGCCACTTAAAAAAAAAAAGTCCCTAGTCTCACTTTATGCCATTGCTGTGTGGGAAATTCCCACGCAGCAATGGCATAAAGTGAGACTAGGGACTTTTTTTTTTTTTTAAGTGGCGGAGGAATACAGTGCGGAAGGATACCTACCTTCCGTCATTGGATTCCTGCAGCCCGTAGAGAACGGCAGCATCATCTGATGCTGCAGTTCTCTACCCAAGATCGTCGTGGGACACACTCGTGGACTGCTTCGGATCGTGGGTGAGTATTTTTGTGGTTTGTTATGTTAATATTTATTCCGGAAAAGACAATGGCTTCGGGGAACAATGTGACAAGTATTGGTAAGTATGTTACTCTTTGTTATATGTACTGTATGTCTATGTATGTATTGTATGAATGTATTGTATGTATGTAGTATATATGTGGTATGTATGTAGCATGTAGTATGTATGTAGTATGTATGTAGCATGCATGTAGCATGCAGTATGTATGTAGCATGCATGTAGTATATATGTAGTATGTATGTAGCATGCATGTAGTATGTATGTAGCATGTAGCATGTATGTAGTATGTATGTAGTATGTATGTGGTATGTATGTAGCATGTAGTATGTATGTAGCATGCATGTAGCATGCATGTAGTATGTATGTAGCATGCATGTAGTATGTATGTAGTATGTATGTAGTATGTATGTAGCATGTAGCATGTATGTAGTATGTATGTGGTATGTATGTAGCATGTAGTATGTATGTAGCATGCATGTAGTATATATGTAGTATGTATGTAGCATGTAGTATGTATGTAGTATGTATGTAGTATGTATGTGGTATGTATGTAGCATGTAGTATGTATGTAGCATGCATGTAGCATGCATGTAGTATGTATGTAGCATGCATGTAGTATATGTAGTATGTATGTAGCATGTAGTATGTATGTAGTATGTATGTAGTATGTATGTGGTATGTATGTAGCATGTAGTATGTATGTAGCATGCATGTAGCATGCATGTAGTATGTATGTAGCATGCATGTAGTATGTATGTATGTAGTATGTATGTAGCATGCATGTAGTATGTATGTAGTATGTATGTAGTATGTATGTAGCATGCAGTATGTATGTAGCATGTATGTAGCATGTATGTAGTATGTATGTAGTATATATGTAGTATGTATGTAGCATGTAGTATGTATGTAGCATGCATGTAGTATATATGTAGTATGTATGTAGCATGTAGTATGTATGTAGCATGCATGTAGTATATATATGTAGTATGTATGTAGCATGTAGTATGTATGTAGCATGCATGTAGTATATATGTAGTATGTATGTAGCATGTAGTATGTATGTAGCATGCATGTAGTATATATGTAGTATGTATGTAGCATGTAGTATGTATGTAGCATGCATGTAGTATATATGTAGTATGTATGTAGCATGTAGTATGTATGTAGTATGTATGTAGTATTTTTTTTTTTTTTTAACATTTAACACATTAGCCGGATGATGGGACTACTACTGTCCCATCATTGGCTAATGTGTCAATCACTGTCATGGTAGCAGGCATCGCCAGATGGGACTTGTAGTCCCATCGGACGATGCTTGCACAGACCCCCGGACATCAGCACAGCCCCCCGGCAGGCCGGCACAGCCCCCCGGCAGGCCGGTACAGACCCCCACAGGGTGCACAGACCACCGGCAGGCTGGCACAGCCCCCCGGCAGGCCGGTACAGACCCCCACAGGGTGCACAGACCACCGGCAGGCCGGCACAGCCCCCCGGCAGGCCGGTACCGACCCCGGGCAGTCCACACAGCCCCCCGGCAGGCTGGCAGAGACCCCCGGAAGGCCCGAAATGACGGCGCATCATGATGCGCACACACCGCGCATCATGATGACGTCAGGCCGTCAATCAACTTTGAACTTCCGATTCCGATGCCGAATTCTGATATTGAAAAAATGTCGGAAGTCGTATCGGAATTCCGATACAGCAAGTATCGGCCAATACCCGATACTTGCGGTATCGGAATGCTCAACACTACTCCTGAGTCTCCTGATTGGTGCTGTATTAGACTAGACAGCTAGATAGTGTTGTAATACATTAGGAAGTCTGCATCACTATGTTCTGTTCATTTTATAAGTGTCTTCGCTTTTGCATAAATGCTACTATTGGTAACACTTGTGATATGATCTAACCTTAAAAAAATCTATTCTAGGGATCAAAATGTTGCTGTTTCTTTATTTGTGACACCCCCCTAAAAAGTTAATCATTATTGGATGCTGAAGTCGCTTTCTTTTACATGGATTTTACATGAGAAAAAGGATGATCTCATTCTTTGTGTTAGCCATGTACATGGCACAGCCCACAGAAAATAAGAATTGTCCATTGATTTAAAGGAAATGTATCACTTTTTTTATTAGTAATTATTAATTAAATAAACAATTATTTTAAAAACAAAATGACATTTACTGTATTAACATGCAAATAGTCTCTTCAGAGAGGAAGAGGACTAGAACTCTAGTGTCACCTATTGGAAGAAGCAATCTTAAAAGTCAATGTCGACCCTTTAATGAGCCTTGTCACATGACTTAGGATAAAAGCCAAACCAGAATCTCAATTTGCAGACACTGTGTTTCATGGTACTACCCCTCCTAAGTCATGTGACAAGCCTCGCTAAAGGGTCGACATTGACTTTTATGATTGCTACTTCCGATAGGTGACACTAGAGTTCTAGTCCCCTTCCTCTCTGAAGACAATATGCATAGTTCCCAGAGGAGCATTGCGGCCTTAAGTCTCCTCATCTCGGCATGCTTAGCGTGTCAATCTCTGCAAGGAGAAACAATACTTCTTGGATAACTGTATTAACATGTATTTTTTTACTCCAATGGGGGCTCTTACTTTTATTTCCTGGAGCGTGTCAGAACATAATAGCTACACAATGCAAATATCACAGCCCCAGGGATTGAGAAGACGGGGGTTGGTGTCCAACCACAACTCCCATGCTTGCGGCTGCCTCAGCTGTGAACTGCATGCACCCATAGCCTGTCCAGTTCATTGCTGTAGATGGAGCCCTGCGCTACTTTATTTTTGCCCTTTACTATATGCTAAGCTACATTTTACCTCTGTCACTGCTCACTGCTGCTTGTCATGCTAAGTAGCGAGCAGTGATATGTGGCCGGGGCACCACGGCAGCGGTGGTGGAACAGGTCAAGCAGCCTGGCATTGTACTACTCATACAAGTATAAAGACCTGTTGTCACTGTTGGAAGAAAATACCTCTGCAGCCCTGCTCTGCATAGTGATGTGAGTAGTAAGGGGGAGGGATGTCTCGTCCAAAAGAAATCTGACAGATGCCCCGCCCACAATCAAACTGATATCAAAGTGATATCAAATTGATATTAAAGTGCCTGAAAAAGATATCATGCCACTATCGTAGTGTATTAAAGGGAATGAAATAGATATCGTGAGACTATCATACTGAATTATAGTGTATTAAATAGATATTCTACAACTATCGCAGTGTATGAAAGTGTATTAAATTGGTAAATTGACACGAATTCCAGTAATCAAAGTGAAACAAAGTGCGATTGATACGTTAATCAGAATTCTTTCATTGTGCCTATTATTTTTTAGGGACAATAATTAAATAGGTTTTTGATACACCTATTATTTAGGCTCTACTGTGTATAGTGCCGATATGTATTGTCTATTATTGACAATTTGATACGCTAAACAGTACTGAGTAAAATAAAGAACAAGAGTCGCGTTTTTCAGATAAAAGTTATAATGTTTATTGAACAAAATCAATGAAATTTATAAAGACGTATGAATAAATTTCATTGTTCAATTAGATTCAATCAGTTACATCAAATTTCTTGAAATCCACAATACAGAGCAATTAAACAAATCTTTTTCAGATAAAAGTTATGTTTATTTTAAACAAATCAAATCAATTATCACTGAACTCTCGCTATTACAATCATATCGATGAATGCACAATATTTCTTACATAATATTTTATAGCAATACAATTGATACTTGCTCCATAGTGAGCTAGACTTTTTAATCAATCTAATTGATCTCTAGTAGTGGAATTACCCACAACAGTTGGAGGGCACATTTAATTCCGCCATAGCCTGCTTAAACATATCCCAGCCCATGGGTTAATTCCTTCTGGACATGGCATGACTCTGAGTTGTGTTATGTACCAAATCCAGCATGTTAGAACTGGGAATTACAGTTCCTTTGAATATAAATTCACTTTTGTCATTCCACAGTGTAATATTTTGGTTCTGTGACAGTCTGCTTAGTAAAAATTCTGCATTCTTTGTAGAAGCTCTAAATGTGGTACATGACTCCATTCAATCCTTACTGGACAGAATCATCAGAGAAATTGAACCTGGTGACTTTGTTCAGTTATGGCTTGAAGGCGGTGATATATTAGATCCCATTTTCACTACAAAACAAACAAGGGCTGATTTTAGTTCTGAATAATTTTTAAACGCTGTTGCTCATACACTGCAAAGTAATACTGAATGCATAGCGAGCAATATCCTGAAACTAGTAGTAACAATTATTAAAAACAGATGCGGAGGTATAAAAAGATGCTAGAAATCTATAGCGAGTAGTCAAATCATTCAACGAAAGCGACAGTGGTTGTATGATTTTAACAATTACAGTGCAAATCTGTGCTTTCCTGCTACTGTGTGCAACTTGATGATGATACTGATGTCGGTGATACAGTTTTACTGAGTCATGCTAAAGTCATACACACATCTCTGGGTATCCCTGAGGGTCAGTTGATGAGCTTTAGCAATGTTCTGGCTTTTGAGAAACATCTTGATGTCAACATTAAAGTGCTGTACTACAGTCAGGGTGACTGGCGTTACTTTCAAACAGGTAATACAGCGGGCTCTAAAACCATTTTCATTTTGCATCATGATTGTCACGAGTTGAGCGAAACGGGTCGGTCAAATTCAAAAGTTGGCGACTTTCACTGAAGTCGGGTTTCATGAAACGAAACCCGACCATAGCGTGAGGTCGGCCACGACGTCGGCGACCCGAGCACCAAAGTCGCGTTTCAAATGATGCTTCCAGCGCCCTTTTTCAGCCAATGATGGAGGACGCACACTGTGGGCAGCGCGATGACATAGGCATCGGTCACCACCATCTTTGAGAAGGGCATGCAAGTGATTGGCTGGTTTTGTGTGGCGTCACAGGGGCTATAAAAGAGCGTGCACACCGACCGCCATCTTACTTCTGCCGATCTTAGCATTAGGGAGCGGTTGCTGCTGCTGATTGAGAATATGGGAGAGCGTTAGGCAGGGAAGAAGAACCAAAAAACGGCTTCTGCTGTTAGCGATTTCCACTGTACAACACAACAGTTTGTGTGCAGTGACAGGGGAGGCTCTATTTTTCTGCATCAGCTCTGTTGGTTATTAGGCTGCCTTATAAGCTGCATTGCTGTGCAAACTGCTTTTTTAAAAGCAAAAATACTTTTCTTCCTCTTTTCTGCACAGTTACCAAGCGTTCATTTTTCCACCCTATTGTGTGCAGCAGTCCTGCTTATTAGGCTGCCTGCGTTCATACTTGGACTGAGAGCATTATTGTCAGCCTCCTAAAATCTCTAGTGAGATCCAAATTCTCACCAATACTATATACACCCTCCACCTTGTCATACACCATCCAATTTCAGCCTGTTACATAGAGGTGTAATCTCTACTGGGCCCGAGACAATAGTTCAGCATCCTCAAATCTCTAGTGAGATTCACATTCTCACCAATACTACATACACCCTCCACCTTGTCAAAAACCATCCAATTTCAGCCTGTTACATTGAGGTGTAATCTCTACTGGGCCTGAGACAAGAGTTCAGCATCCTCAAATCTCTAGTGAGATTCAAATTCTCACCAATACTATATACACCCTCCACCTTGTCATACACCATCCAATTTCAGCCTGTTACATTGAGGTATAATCTCTACTGGCCTGAGACAATAGTTCAGCGTCCTCAAATCTCTAGTGAGATTCAAATTCTCACCAATACTATATACACCCTCCACCTTGTCATACACCATCCAATTTCAGCCTGTTACATTGAGGTGTAATCTCTACTGGCCCTGAGATACTATTTCAGCACCCTCAAATCTCTAGTTAGATTCAAATTCTCACCAATACTATATACACCTTCTACCTTGTTTTACAGTACCATATAGCTGGTGGTATTTTGGGTACATTTTCACAAAAATGAGGAAGTATGGTGGAAGAGGCCGTGGAAGTGGGCGGGGGTTGCCAGCTGGTCCTGATGGTGGTGGTGTTGGTTGTGCATCTGTTGGTAGTGGCAAAAGCACAATAGCACCTAATGCAGGAGGTGTTGAGCCTGCGTCATCTTCTGGCTCCGCAAGGCCTCAAAGGCTCCCTTTTCTGGGAGTAGGTAAAATGCTTTTAAAGCCGGAGCTTCAGGAACAAGTTTTGGCTTACATTGCTGACACAGCCTCCAGCTCTATCGCCTCCTCTTCTGAAGTTTCAAAAAATAAAAGCACTGAGTCGTCAGTGGAGTCTCCTGGTCAGGAACAACACCTTTCCTTGTGTCCTTTACCCCTACCAAAAGTGAAGGATGCGGCAGGCCACACTACAGATTACTCCATGGAGCTCTTTCCACATACCATGCCTGGGTTATCAAGTCAAATCGTGAATTCCCCAGTCCAAGATGAATCTGAAATGGAGTGCACTGATGCCCAGCCACTGCTAGATGATTCTGCTGGTACATTGACCCAGAGCACTACATTCCCCTCGCACTCTACACAGCCAGAATCTGACCCTGATGAAACTCAGGTTCCCCTTCCCGCATACTATACCACCTTACATGGTGACAAAGAGAAAGGTGCAGATGAAAGTGCAGATTCCTTGAGCAGGTGGGGGGGCATACTCATGGGCGACGGCACTGGCACAGGGCCCCTCATAGTACACAAAAGTGTCTCTGCCGGTGGGAGGCCCGTCAGACACATTGAAATACTTACCTCTCCCTGCTCCACCGCCGTGACGTCTTCCGCATTTCCTGACAGTGACATTCTGGTCAGAGAGCACGATGACATCACGTCTCTATGCCCTCTGTCTAAACAGTCCAAGTGCTGTGAGATGGAAGATGGGGAGGACGAGGAGTACAGACTAGTACAGAGATTCCCTTGCGAGGAGACTTATTTAATTGGTTTCAATTTTGGGACAGCAATTTGTGGGGAGCACTATACTCTGGAGAATGATATATGAGGCCCACCATACACTGGACTGGAGCATTCCAAAGGTGGACATCAGACACTGGAGCAGCTTTTACAGGGCCCATTATACACTGGAGCATTAGAAATGGGTCCCATTATATATGGAGCATTATTTGGGCCCATAACACAGTGGAGCTTCATCCATGGGGACCAACATATACTGTAGCATTATGTGGAGCTCATCATATACTATTTCAAACATTATATGGGACCAATGATTCTATATGGAGAAATATATGGGCCTCATTACTCTGTATAGCGCACTATGCGGTGGCAATAATACTGTATGGAGTAATATACTGTCCGTTTTTGGAGCTATTGAAGCATTTAAAATGGATATCAGTCATAAGATGTAAGAAGTGAAGTATTTTTCATTGTACCCGCTATTTCTCTGCCGTATCAGAGGATCATGAATTGTGGCATGTGTTAAAAGAGCCTAGTGACACTCTTTGGCCCAGGGCCCATGAAAATCTGGTGCCAGCCCTACCCCCCTACAACTTTAGCCAAATAACCCCCAGTTTTCAATGCCTAACTATTATTATAAAGTAAATTAAGGTTGACAAGCTTGAGTAATAAGAATTGATGTTTTTGGCATTAAAATGGGCACTGTAGGTGTGTTTCCTGTCCTCCACTCACTGCCGACCTTGGTTCCCTATTGACTTGCATTGGGTTTCATGTTTCAGTCGGTCTTCGACTTTTCACGATAATCGGCCGATTGCGTTCGACCCGACTTTTGAGAAAGTCGGGTTTCATGAAACCCGACTCGACCCGAAAAAAGGCAAAGTCGCTCATCTCTAATTGTCACTACTACGATATCAAAAATATGGAGGGATTTATTGGGTTGATTACTTTTGTGAAAGGTGCAATTTCATGTTCCATCACAAATTTAATCATTCCTGTCAATATTTTTGTAAAGCTTGTCAAAGAGAGAGTTGAGTGGAGACCACTGACATAAAGCAAACCCCTCATTGTACTATTTGCAGGGTGTTTTGCCAGTCGAGTGAGTGCTTAGTTCACCACTAGTGTTGAGCATTCCGATACCGCAAGTATCGGGTATCGGCCGATACTTGCTGTATCGGAATTCCGATACCGACTTCCGATATTTTTTCAATATCGGAATTCGGCATCGGAATCGGAAGTTCAGTTGATTGACGGCCTGACGTCATCATGATGCGCGGTGTGTGCGCATCATGATGCGCCGTCATTTCGGGCCTTCCGGGGGTCTCTGCCGGCCTGCCGGGGGGCTGTGCCGGCCTGCCGGGGGGCTGTGTGGACTGCCCGGGGTCTGTACCGGCCTGCCGGGGGGCTGTGCCGGCCTGCCGGGGGGCTGTGCACCCTGTGGGGGTCTGTACCGGCCTGCCGGGGGGCTGTGCCGGCCTGCCGGGGGGCTGTGCTGATGTCCGGGGGTCTGTGCAAGCATCGTCCGATGGGACTACAAGTCCCATCGGGCGATGCCTGCTACCATGACAGTGATTGACACATTAGCCAATGATGGGACAGTAGTAGTCCCATCATCCGGCTAATGTGTTAAATGTTAAAAAAAAAAAAAAAAAAAAAAAATACTACATGCATGCTACATATATACTACATACATACTACATACATGCTACATACATACTGCATGCTACATACATACATACTACATACATACTACATACATACTACATACATACTACATACATACTACATACATGCTACATACATACTGCATGCTACATACATACTACATACATACATACTACATACATACTACATACATACTACATATATACTACATATATACTACATATATACTACATACATACTGCATGCTACATACATACTACATACATACTACATGCATGCTACATACATACTACATATATACTACATACATGCTACATACATACTGCATGCTACATACATACTACATACATACTACATGCATACTACATATATACTACATACATACTACATGCATGCTACATACATACTGCATGCTACATACATACTACATACATACTACATGCATACTACATATATACTACATACATACTACATACATGCTACATACATACTACATACATACTACATACATACTACATATATACTACATACATACTGCATGCTACATACATGCTACATACATACTACATACATACTACATGCATGCTACATGCATGCTACATGCATGCTACATGCATGCTACATACATACCACATGCTACATACATACCACATATATACTACATACATACAATACATTCATACAATACATACATAGACATACAGTACATATAACATAGAGTAGCATACTTACCAATACTTGTCACATTGTTCCCCGAAGCCATTGTCTATTCCGGGATAAATATTAACATAACAAACCACAAAAATACTCACCCACGATCCGAAGCAGTCCACGAGTGTGTCCCACGACGATCTTGGGTAGAGAACTGCAGCATCAGATGATGCTGCCTTCTCTACGGGCTGTAGGAATCCAATGACGGAAGGTAGGTATCCTTCCGCACTGTATTCCTCCGCCACTTAAAAAAAAAAAGTCCCTAGTCTCACTTTATGCCATTGCTGTGTGGGAATTTCCCACACAGCAATGGCATAAAGTGAGACTAGGGACTTTTTTTTTTTTAAGTGGCGGAGGAATACAGTGCGGAAGGATACCTACCTTCCGTCATTGGATTCCTGCAGCCCGTAGAGAACGGCAGCATCATCTGATGCTGCAGTTCTCTACCCAAGATCGTCGTGGGACACACTCGTGGACTGCTTCGGATCGTGGGTGAGTATTTTTGTGGTTTGTTATGTTAATATTTATCCCGGAATAGACAATGGCTTCGGGGAACAATGTGACAAGTATTGGTAAGTATGTTACTCTATGTTATATGTACTGTATGTCTATGTATGTATTGTATGAATGTATTGTATGTATGTAGTATATATGTGGTATGTATGTAGCATGTAGTATGTATGTGGTATGTATGTAGCATGCATGTAGTATGTATGTAGCATGCATGTAGTATGTATGTAGCATGCATGTAGTATGTAGCATGTAGTATGTATGTAGCATGCATGTAGTATATATGTAGTATGTATGTAGCATGCATGTAGTATGTATGTAGCATGTAGTATGTAGCATGCATGTAGTATATATGTAGTATGTAGCATGTAGTATGTATGTAGCATGCATGTAGTATATATGTAGTATGTAGCATGTAGTATGTATGTAGCATGCATGTAGTATATATGTGTTATGTATGTAGCATGTAGCATGCATGTAGCATGCATGTAGTATGTATGTAGTATATATGTGGTATGTATGTAGCATGCAGTATGTATGTAGCATGCATGTAGTATATATGTAGTATGTATGTTGCATGTAGTATTTATGTAGTATGAATGTAGCATGTATGTAGTATGTAGTATGAATGTAGCATGTATGTAGTATGCATGTTGTATGTATGTAGCATGTAATTTTTTTTTTTTTTTTTTTTTTTACATTTAACACATTAGCCGGATGATGGGACTACTACTGTCCCATCATTGGCTAATGTGTCAATCACTGTCATGGTAGCAGGCATCGCCCGATGGGACTTGTAGTCCCATCGGACGATGCCTGCACAGACCCCCGGAGCCTGCACAGACCACCGGCAGGCCGGCACAGCCCCCCGGCAGGCCGGCACAGCCCCCCGGCAGGCCGGCACAGCCCCCCGGCAGGCCGGCACAGCCCCCCGGAGCCTGCACAGCCCCCCGGCAGGCCGGCACAGCCCCCCGGCAGGCCGGCACAGCCCCCCGGAGCCTGCACAGACCACCGGCAGGCCGGCACAGACCACCGGAGCCTGCACAGACCCCCTGGCAGGCCGGCACAGCCCCCCGAAAGGCCCGTACAGACCCCAGAGAGGCTGTACAAGGGCAGGAAAGGGTTTTTCTTATTCCGATACCGGAAGTCCCATAGACTTGAATGGGACTTCCGGTATCGGAATCGGCGATACCGATACTTTTTTTAAAGATCGGCCGATACCATCCGATACGATACTTTGAAGTATCGGACGGTATCGCTCAACTCTATTCACCACACACATTTAGCTGCAGATAATCCTTAATTCTGCAGACATAAAACATTTTGTGATAAATGTCATCATTTTTAGGGATGAGCGAGTAGTGAAGCATTTGGACTCGCTGTACTCGTTACGAGTACCTCCTAATACTCGGGTACTCGTAACAAGTAGCGAGTCCAATCTAAGTCAATGGAAAAGGCGGGAAATGGGCTATGTGTGTGTGCTGGGCTGTGCAGGACTGTGCTGGCCTGTGAAAAGACTGTGCAGGGCTGTGCGGGATTGTGCTGGCCTGTGCAAAGACTGTGCCAGGCTGTGCGGGTCTGTGCTGGCCTGTGAGAAGACTGTGCCGGGCTGTGCGGGACTGTGCTGGCCTGTGAGAAGACTGTGCCGGGCTGTGTGGGACTGTGCTGGCCTGTGCAAAGACTGTGCCGGGCTGTGCAGGACTGTGCTGGCCTGTGAGAAGTCTGTGTCAGGCTGTGTGGGACTGTGCTGGCCTGTGAGAAGACTATGCTGGGTTGTGCGGGACTGTGCTTGGCTGTGCAGGTACTGTGCAGGGACTATGCCGGGCTGTGCGGGACTGTGCTGGGCTTTGCAGGTACTGTGTGGGGACTATGCCTGGCTGTGTGGGACTGTGCTGGCCTGTGCGGGACTGTGCTGGGCTGTGTAGGTACTGTGCGGGGACTATGCCGGGCTGTGTGGGACTGTGCTGGGATGTGCAGGTACTGTGTGGGGACTATGCCGGGCTGCGTGGGACTGTGCTGGCCTGTGCGGGACTGTGCTGGACTGTGCAGGTACTGATCGGGGACTATGCCGGGCTGTGTGAGACTGTGCTGGGATGTGCAGGTACTGTGCGGGGACTATGCCGGGCTGCATGGGACTGTGCTGGCCTGTGCGGGACTGTGCTGGCCTGTGTGGGACTGTGCTGGCTGTGCAGATACTGTGCGGGGACTATGCCGGGTTGTGTGGGACTGTGCTGGCCTGTGCAGGACTGTGCTGGGCTGTGCAGGTACTGTGCAGGGACTATGCCGGGCTGTGCGGGACTGTGCTGGGCTTTGCAGGTACTGTGCGGGGACTATGCCTAGCTGTGTGGGACTGTGCTGGCCGGTGCGGGACTGTGCTGGGCTGTGTAGGTACTGTGCGGGGACTATGCTGGGCTGTGTGGGACTGTGCTGGGATGTGCAGGTACTGTGTGGGGACTATGCCGGGCTGCGTGGGACTGTGCTGGCCTGTGCGGGACTGTGCTGGGCTGTGCAGGTACTGATCGGGGACTATGCCGGGCTGTGTGGGACTGTGCTGGGATGTGCAGGTACTGTGCGAGGACTATGCCGGGCTGCGTGGGACTGTGCTGGCCTGTGCGGGACTGTGCTGGCTTGTGTGGGACTGTGCTGGGCTGTGCAGATACTGTGCGGGGACTATGCCGGGTTGTGTGGGACTGTGCTGGCCTGTGCGGGACTGTGCTGTGCATGTACTGTGCGGGGACTATGCCGGGCTGTGTGGGACTGTGCTGGCCTGTGCGGGGACTGCAAGCTGTGCCGAATATTGCGAGGCGAGTAGTGAAATACTTGCCAGGATTCGAGTACCATGAGTACCACATTACTCGCCGAGTACCGAACCCTAACGAGTATACTTGCTCATCCCTAATCATTTTGTGACCATAGACAGTGAAACAAAATATAAATGTAAAGGGATGTGTTGTCCTATTTGTCATATAAGCCTAAGTGAATTTGATGAGCATCTTTGTTACTTGTGGCGGTAAGTACCAAATGAGGAAACTGATCAATATATATTTTACAACTTTGAATGTATGCAGGAGACAGGCATGCACATCCCAATTTACATTTAAGCTGCAACTCTGTATGGTAACCCTTCCTGGGAGTTTGAAGTTAAATCATGTACTCAATACTTTGTTCAGTTTTTTACAAGAGGTACATTTTTGGGTCATACATTTATTGTCCACAATGCTGGAATATATGACTCATACTTTATTGTTAAGGAACTGATTTCTGAAAAACTCAGCGTGAAATTGATTTTCTGCGGTGGTCGTCTCTTGTGTGTGACACTACCTGATTTGGAAATAAGATTTATAGATTCGCTAAATTTCATGCCCATGAAACTTAGTAAATTACCGCAGGCTATGGGATTTTCAGGTTCAAAGGGGCATTTTCTCCACTTTTTTAACACTGAAGAAAATCAAAACTATGTAGGGTCTCTACCTGCTGTCAAATATTATGGGGTGGAGTACATGTCGCCTAGTGCGAAAGGGAAATTCATGGATTGGTATAAGACCCAGGTAAATACAGCTTTTGGCTTTGAGTCTGAACTAAAAACTTATTGCAAACAAGATGTTGAGATTCTGAGATGCTCATGTGTCCTCTGTAGGGAGTGTGTTATGGAAATGATACAGAAAAATGTTAAAATATACTGTAAGCAAGAAAAGAAAAAGCTTAAATTGTCCAGATGCATTGATCCTTTTCAACTCGTTACCCTGGCATCTGTTTGTATGACAATGTATAGGTTTAAATTTCTACCAAAAAAGACCATCGCTATTTTACCAGGTGATAATTATCACAAGACAAAAAATGCTTCTCATCACCCTCTATAAAGTGGCTCATGTACATAGCCCACACAGAGAACATAGTCATTCAACATGCTTTGAGAGGGGGTGAAAAACAAGTCAGGAAATATTTTTTAGATGGATATGCCTATGTTAACAACAGACACATCGCCTTTAAATTTAATGGATGCTTTTACCATGGGTGTCCTGTATGTTATCATGAAAGTGATGCAAATAAGGTCACAATCACTACCTATGGCCAGTTATATTACATATTTTTAGCTAGAAAGTGTAACTTGCAGTGCTGCAGTTACACAGTGAGAGTTATGTGGGAACATGAGTGGAATGAAATGGTTGAAAAAGACTCTAATCTTCAAACATTTCTTCTCCAAATGGAATTCACAAAGCCGTTAGACCCCAGCGATGCCCTTTACGGAGGATGTACTAATGCCATTAAACTATCACAGCCTGAAATCTGGAGAGACCCTACATTACTACAATTTCACCAGTCTGTATCCCATTGTAAACAAAACTAAAACATATCCTGTAGGTCATCTTCATATTATATATGAGGGGTTTGGGTTCATTAAAAATTATTTTGGTATTGCCAAATTCAAGGTTTACCCACCGAGGGATTTATTTTTTCCGGGTCTTCCGGTAAAGCTCAAAAAAAATAATGTTCCCCCTTTGCTATACATGTGCTGTAAATTCACAGACAGCGGATTGCACACATAGTGATGTAGAGCGATCTCTGACAGGTACATGGTGTACTATAGAGCTTGAGATGGATGTAAAAAAAGGGTATAGGATAGCCCACATCTATGAAATATGAGATTTTCCTAATGCCAGCGATGATCTGTTTGCACTGTACATTAGATTACATCTTAGGGATAAGCAAGAGGCCTCGGGTTATCCTAGCTGGTGCACTGATGACAACAAGAAACAACAGTACATTGACACCTTTCTTGAAAAAGAAGGTGTACAATTACATCCTAATAATATAGGATTGAATCCTGCAAAGAGACAGATCTCTAAACTTTTCTTAAAATCTTTATGGGGAAAGTTTGCCCAGAGATCTAATTTATCATGTACCAGCATTATTAGCAATCCCGATGAGCTTTTTCAACATTTTTTTTACTGTACTATGACATTTCAATGTTGCATTTTATTAATGATGAAACCGCAACAATAGATTGGAAATATACAGAAGGACACCACACCGTCAACAAAAACACAAACATTTTTATAGCCTGCTTTACAACAGCGTATGCCAGACTAGAGCTTTACTCTCTGCTGGACAAACTGCAGGAAAGGTGTCTTTATCACGACACAGATTACATTATTTTTGTACAAAGAGAAGGTGAATGGAGTCCTCCCTTAGGTGATTACCTGGGGGAATTGACCAGTGAGATACCTGATGATACTTACATCACTGAAATTGTATCTGCAGGGCCAAAAACTTACGGCTACAAAAGTAAAGGGAATAAGACTAAATGTTGGTAGCACGCAATCTATTTATTTCAACAGTCTAAAAGATCTAGTACTGAACTTTCCGCGTAATTCCGATTCTGAAACACAGAAGCGTATTATCGTTGAACAGCCTGGCATTGTGAAAAATAAAAAGTATTGGGACATTGAAACAAGAGCATTATGCAAAGCACAAAAGTGTGTTTACACAAAACAAATACTGCTAGACGATTTTACCACGGTCCCTTTTGGATATTAGTTATGGATTGTCATGGATCCCCGCTTGCAACACCCATTCTCATGCATTCTAGAAGGGTGGTCTAATTCTGGAAAAAGTTATTTTGTGAAACAACTGTTATATAATATTGACCTAATTTTTCTCACCAACCCGATAATATTGTTTGGTTTTATTCGTGTTGGCGAAAGCTATACACTATGACGAAATTACTCTTTCTTTTCCCAGCACCATATTTGTGGAGGATCTGCCGCATACTTTTGTAGATGATGAATTATTTCTGCCTGAGTAGGTAAATTTGACTATTGTTGATGATCTCATGGAGAGTGCTAGTGATAATAATGAAATAGAAAAAGCCTGTACCAAGTACTGTATGTACATCACAGAAATCTCAGCATTTTTTACATGGTGCAAAACATATTTTGTCAAGGAAAGAAAAGTCGCACAATAAATTTAAACACAAAATACATGATACTTTTTAACCTCTTAACCCCCAAGGGTGGTTTGCACGTTCATGACCGGGGAATTTTTTACAATTCTGACCACTGTCCTTTTATGAGGTAATAACTCTGAAACGCTTCCATGGATCCTGGTGATTCTGACACTGTTTTCTCATGACATATTGTACTTCATTTTAGTGGTAAAATTTAATTCAAATAACTTGCGTTTATTTGTGAAAAAAATGGAAATTTGGTAGAAATGTTTAAAATTTTGCAATTTTCCAAATTTTAATTTGTATGCCCTTAAATTACAGAGATATGGCACACAAAAACCTTAATAAGTAACATTTCCCACATGTTTACTTTACATCAGCACAATTTTGGAACCAAAATTTTTTTTGTTAGGAAGTTATAAGGGTTAAAAGTTGACCAGCGATTTCTCATTTTTGCAACACCATTTTATTTTAACGGACCACATCACATTTGAAGCCACTTTGAGGGGTCTATATCATAGAAAATACCCAAAAGTGACACCATTCTAAAAACTGCACCCCTTAAAGTGCTCAAAACCACATTCAAGAGGTTTATTAACCCTTCAGGTGCATCACAGGAATTTTTTGAATATTTAAAAAAAATGAACATTTAACTTTTTTCACAAAAAAAATATTTCAGGTTCAATTTTTTTTATTTTACCATGAGAAACAGGAG
This sequence comes from Dendrobates tinctorius, assembly GCF_039654945.1. Taxonomy (NCBI): domain Eukaryota; kingdom Metazoa; phylum Chordata; class Amphibia; order Anura; family Dendrobatidae; genus Dendrobates; species Dendrobates tinctorius. The sequence continues at coordinate 18,689,930 of NW_027361692.1, forward strand.
AAATTGGACTGCAAAAGTTATTGTGCAATTTCTCCTGAGTACGCTGATACCTGATATGTGGGGGGTACCACTGTTTCGGCGCATGGCAGAGCTCAGAAGGGAAGGAGCGTTGTTTGACTTTTTCAATGCAAAATTGGCTGGAATTCAGATCGGACGCCATGTCATGTTTGAAGAACCCCTGATGTACCTAAACAGTGGAAACCCTCCACAAGTAACCCCATTTTGGAAACTAGACCCCCCAAAGAACTTATCTAGATATGTGGTGAGAACTTTGAACCCATAAGGGCTTCACAGAAGTTTATAACATACAGCGGTACAATTAAAAAATCATATTTTTTCCACAAAAATGATCTTTTCACCCCCAATTTTTATTTTTCCAAGGGAAACAGGACCCTAAAAGTTATTGTGCAATTTGTCCTGAGTACGCTGATCCCCACATGGGGGTAAACCACTGTTTGGGTGCATGGCAGTACTCGGAAGGGAAGCAGCGCCATTTGACACTTTTGGCTCGAATTGAGATCGGACACCATGTCGCGTTTGGAAAGCCGCTGACAAACTAAAACAGTGAAAACCCCCCAAAAATGACACCATTTTGGAAACTAGACCCCCCAAGGAACTTATCTAGATGTGTGATGAGCACTTCGAACCCTCAAGTGCTTCACAGAAGTTTATAACGCCCGGGCGTGAAAATAAAAAATCTTTTTTTTCCACAAAAATGATATTTTTGCCCCCAATTTTTTATTTTTCTAAGGGTAACATGAGAAATTGGACCCCAAAAGTTGTTTTGCAATTTGTCCTGAGTAGGCTGATACCCTATATGTGGGGTTAAATCACTGTTTGTGCGCATAGCAGATCTTGGAAGGGAAGGAGCACCATTTGACTTTTTCAACGCAGAATTGGCTGGAATTTAGATCAGACGCCATGTTGCATGTCAGTATGGTTACGGCGATTCCTCATTTATGTCTTTTTTTATGTTTTGGCTCTTTTATGCAATGAAAATAATTTTATATAAAAAATAATTATTTTTGCATCGCTTTATTCTGTGAGCTATAACTTTTTTATTTTTTTGCTGATGATACTGTGTGGTAGCTCGTTTTTTGCAGGACAAGATGATGTTTTCAGCGGTACCATGGATATTTTTATGAGTCTTTTTGAACGCACATTATTGCACTTTTTGTTTGGCGGTATGATAATAAATCATTATTTTTTGCTTCGTTTTTTATTTTTATTTTTTTAGGGGTTCGCTAAAGGGGTTAACTATTAGGACCGTTTTATAGGGCGGGTCGTTACGGACGTGGTGATATGAAATATGTATGTGGGGGGCTCAGGGAAGCACGGAGCGAGCCCCCTCCCTGCCGATGCTTCCCTTTAACCCCCGGTACACCACAATCGTGTTTGATCGCAGTGTGCAAGGGGTTAACGTGTCAGGGGCGGTCAGTGACCGCCCCTGACACATTGTGCTGGGTGTCAGCTGTGATAATCAGCTGACACCCGGCCGCGATCAGCGGCGCTCACCACGTGGGCGCCGCTGATCGCTGTGACGTGCGATTCCGTCCCTGGGAATTAAGTCCCAGGGCACATGGATGGGATAGTACATCACATGGCAGTAAAGGGTTAATAACCCTCGAGATAATTTACAAATTGTAACACTAGCGCAACAAATGTACCCAGGAAAAACTTGCTTTTTCTTAGAAGCTTTTGAGGATGCTACGCATGAACCTTATGGGTATTTGATGCTTGACTTAAGAGCTGATACCCCTGAGTAACTTTGTTTGAGGATGGGCCTGTTTCTTCTAGCTTTTCCAGCTGTGTATGTTCAAAAGAAAAATCCCTCTAAAAGTGAAATTTCACAAGATCAGACATTCTACACTGTGGCCATAGTGATGTAAAGATGTCTGAGTGAATATGCCGTAACTGGGACATCTTAAAACACTGGTGAATTATCTCCTTCGAGACAGAAAATCTGTTTTGTGCAATGCCATTCATGATTTAATTAAAGCGATAGAGGAAATCGCTTTAAATATCTTAAAAGGACAAATTCCTCTGAAAGAATGACAAAAAAAATACTAAAAAAGTGAAGTAAAGCTATAAGAACCATGAGTAATAAAGCCCACAGCATAAAGAATTAGAAGAGTCTACTAAAGCAGACTGGAGGCTTTATAGGTCCTCTTTTAGGTTTTGCGATTGCGATATTAACAAGTCTATTCAGCGGTAATTAATGGAACATACCGAGAAAATGTACAGTATCTTGTTCCCAAGCAGGAACTAATTATACTAAGACCCCCAATAACAACCAACATACGTCAGAATGTTATCCAACATCTCGATGGAGAAATTGCTGAGAATTTACGTCCTCGTGATATACCAGACGATATGAAAAAATATAGTGATGTACTACAGAGATGTTTGACTCATGTTAAACATGATGCTGAGGAACTATCAACTTTAAAGATCATTAGCACTCCTGAATCTGATCACAATTGTCGAATTCGGTACCTGATGAAAAAACAGATGTTATTGAAGTTGTAAGTCATGTAAATCCACAATATTAAAAGAATGCAGAATTTTTACTAAGCAGACTGTTACAGAACCAAAATATTAAATCGTGGAATGACAAAAGTGAATTTGTATTCAAAGGTATTGTAATTCCCAGTTCTAACATGCTGGATTTGGTTCATAACATAACTCAGAGTCATGCCGTGTCCAGAAGGAATTTACCCAGGGCTGGGATATGTTTATACAGGCTATGGTGGAAATAAATATGCTCTCCACTATGGTGGGTAATTCCACTACTAGAGAACAATTAGATCAATTAAAAATTACTATGAACGAAACTGATGGAGCATGTAAACCACAAACTCTATTCACACCACTCCATGTGTTCCGTCCTTTACACTCCACCCCACTAGGTATTGCTCAAGGTCCATTGAGGCTTAGAAATAGAGTTTCGCGGATACTACAATCCACATGGCTCACTATGTAGCAGTTATCAATTGTATTGCTTTAAATTTTTATGTAAGAAATATTATGCTTTCATCTATATGATTGTAATAGCAAGTGTTCAGTGAATTGATTTGATTTGCTTAAAATAAGCAACTTTTTTCTGAAAGAGATTTGTTTAACCCCATTTCTTCCATCTGACTTACTATCCCATCCATGGGACCCGGGCACCTATGCCCATTGACGGGTTAGTATGTCATAGCGATCAGCGATGCTCACGGGGGGAGCGCCACTGATCGCGGCCGGGTGTCAGCTGATTATCACAGCTGACACCTGGCACTATGTGTCAGGGGTGGTCACAGACCGCCCCCAACACATTAACCCCTGGCACACTGCGATCAAACACGATGGCAGTGTACCGGGGGTTTAGGGAAGCATCGGCAGGGAGGCGGCTCCCTCTGTGCTTCCCTGAGATCCCCGCAGGAGAGCAATGTGCAGTGCTGCTGCGGGGGTCTCCTTACCTGCAGGTCCCGAATCCAAAATGGCGGCGGGGACCTTCAGGGGCCTGCAGGGAGGCGGCTTCCTCACGCCTGCAGCACTGCCTGTGTCAGATCGCTGACAGTGATGTCCCCCCTTGGACAGTATAATAAAGTTAAAAAAAAGTGTAAAAATAATTTATAAAAAATCGCTAAATAAATTAAAAAAGATATTCCCTAATAAATTCATTTTTTTGGAAAAAACAATAAAAGTACACATATTTAGTATCGCCGCGTCCGTAATGACCCGACCTATAAAACTGTCCCATTAGTTAACCCCTTTAGTGAACCCCTTAAAAAATAAAAAACAAAGCAAAAAACAATGCTTTATTATCATACTGCCGAACAAAAAAACAAAAAGTGCAATAACATGCGATCAAAAAGACGGATATAAATAACCATGGAACCACTGAAAACATCATCTTGTCCCGCAAAAAATGAACTGCCACACAGCATCATCAGTGAAAAAATAAAAAAGTTATAGCTCACAGAATAAAGCAATGCAAAAACAATTCATTTTTTATATAAAATTGTTTTTATTGCATAAAAGTGCCAAAACATAAAAAAGACGTAAATGAGGCATCGCTGTAATCATACTGAACCGAAGAATAAAACCGCCTTATTAATTTTACAGCATGCGGACAGTGTAAATGCACCCCCCAAAAGAAATTCTTGAAATGCTGGTTTTTGTTCATTCTGTATCCCAAAAATTGAAATTAAAAGCGATCAAAAAATGTCACATGCCCAAAAATGGTACCAATAGAAACGTCAGCTCGTCCCGCAAAAAATAAGACCTCACATTACTCAGTGGGTTAAAAATGTGGAAAAATGATAGCTCTCAAAATGTGGTGATGCAAAAACTATTTTTTCAATAAAAAGCGTCTTTTAGCGTGCGACTGCTGCCAAATGTAAAAACCCACCATAAATAGTAAATAAAACCCCCTTTATCACCCCCTTAGTTAGGGAAAAATAATAAAATTTTAAAAATGCATTTATTTCCATTTTCCCATTAGGGTTAGGGTTAGGGCTAGGGTTGAGGTTAGAGTTAGGGCTAGGGTTAGGGTTAGGGCTAGGGTTAGGGCTGAGATTAGGGTTAGGGGTGTGTATGGGATAGGGTTGGAGTTAGAATTGGGGGATTTCCACTGTTTGGGCACATCAGGTGCTCTCCAAACGCAACGTGGCGTCTGATCTCAATTCCAGCCAATTCTGCGTTGAAAAAGTCAAATGGTGCTCCTTCCCTTCCAAGCTCTGCCATGCGCCCAAACATTGTTTTACCCCCACATATGCGGTATCAGCCTACTCAGGACAAATTGCAAAACAGTTTTTGAGGTCCAATTTCTCCTGTTACCCTTAGGAAAATAAAAAATTTGGGGCAAAAATATCATTTTTGCGGAAAAAAATATGATTTTTTTTTATTTTCACGCCCGGGCGTTATAAACTTCTGTGAAGCACTTGGGGGTTCAAAGTGCTCACCTCACCACACATCTAGATAAGTTCCATGGGGGGCTAGTTTCCAAAATGGGGTCACTTGTGGGGAGTTTCAACAGTTTAGGCACATCAAAGGCTCTCCAAACGCAACATGACACCCGCAGACCATTCCATCAAAGTCTGCATTCCAAAACGTCACCGAGCCCCGACGTGTCCCCATACAGTAGTTTTCTCCCACATATGGGGTATCAGCATACTCAGAACAAATTGAACAACAATTTTTGGGGTCCAATTTCTCCTGTTACCCTTGGGAAAATAAAAAAAATTGGGGACTAAAAGATCATGTTTGTGGAAAAAATATGATTTTTTTATTTTCACTCCCGGGCGTTATAAATTTATGTGAAGCCCTTGGGGGTTGAAAGTGCTCACCACACATCTAGATAAGTTCCTTGGGGGGTCTAGTTTCCAAAATGGTGTCATTTGTGGCAGGTTTCCACTGTTTAGGCACATCAGGGGCTTTCCAAACGCGGCATGGCGTCCAATCCAAATTCCAGTCAAAAAAGTCAAATGGCGCTGCTTCCTTTCCGAGCTCTGCCATGCACCCAAATAGTGGTTTACTCCCACATGTGGGCTATCAGCGTACTCAGGACAAAGTGCACAATAACTTTTAGGGTCCTGTTAGCCTTGGGAAAATAAAAATTGAGGGTGAAAAGATCATTTTTGTGTAAAAAATGTGATTTTTTAATTTTACAACTGTACGTTATAAACTTCTGTGAAGCCCTGGGAGGTTCAAAGTTCTCACCACACATCTAGATAAGTTCCTTGGTGTGTCTAGTTTCCAAATTGGTGCCATTTGTGTGGTGTTTCCACTGTTTTGGCACATCAGGGGTCTTCCAAACGCAACATGGCGCCCGATCTCAATTCCAGCCATAAAATTCAAATGGCGCTGCTTCCCTTCCAAGCTCTGCCATGTGCCCAAATAGTGATTTACCCCCAGATATGGGGTATCAGCGTACTTAGGACTAGAGCTGAGCGAAACGGGTCAGTCAAATTCAAAAGTCGGCGACTTTCGCTGAAGTCGGGTTTCATGAAATGAAACCCGACCATAGCGTGAGGTTGGCCACGAGGTCAACGACCCGAGAGTCAAAGTTGCGTTTCAAATGATGCTTCCAGTGCCCTTTTTCAGCTAATGATTGAGGACGCACACTGTGGGCAACACGATGACATAGGCATCAGTCACCACCATCTTTGAGAAGGGCAAGTGATTGGCTGGCTTTGTGGGGCATCACAGGGGCTATAAAAGGGCATGCCCGCCGGCCGCCATCTTACTTCTCCCGATTTTTAGCATTAGGGAGAGGATGCTGCTGCTGATTGAGAATAAGGGAGAGCACTAGGCAGGGAAGAAGAACAAAAAAACTGCTTGTGCTGTTAGCTATTTCCACTTGCAACACAACAGTTTGTGTGCAGTGACAGGGGGGGCTATATTTTAGTGCATCAGCTCTGTTGGTTATTAGGATGCCTTATTAGGCTCCCTGATAGCTGCATTGCTGTTTGCACACTCCTGTGCAAACTGCTTTTTTAAAAGCAAAAATACTTTTCTTCCTCTTTTCTGCACAGTTACAAAGCGTTCATTTTTCCACCCTTTTGTGTGCAGCAGTCATGCTTATTAGGCTGCCTGCATCCATACTTGGACTGAGAGCATCATTGTCAGCCTCCTAAAATCTCTAGTGAGATCCAAATTCTCACCAATACTATATACACCCTCCACCTTGTCATACACCATCCAATTTCAGCCTGTTACACTAAGGTGTAATTTCTACTGGGCCCGAGACAATAGTTCAGCATCCTCAAATCTCTAGTGAGATTTAAATTCTCACCAATACTATATACACCCTCCACCTTGTCATACACCATCCTATTTCAGCCTGTTACATTTAGGTGTAATCTCTACTGGTACTGAGACAATAGTTCAGCGTCCTCAAATCTCTAGTGAGATTCAAATTCTCACCAATACTATATACACCCTCCACCTTGTCATACACTATCCAATTTCAGCCTGTTACATTGAGGTGTAATCTCTACTGGGCCTGAGACAATAGTTCAGCGTCCTCAAATCTCTAGTGAGATTCAAATTCTCACCAATACTACATACACCCTCCACCTTGTCATACACCATCCAATTTCAGCCTGTTACATTGAGGTGTAATCTCTACTGGGCCTGAGACAATAGTTCAGCGTCCTCAAATCTCTAGTGAGATTCAAATTCTCACCAATACTATATACACCCTCCACCTTGTCATACACTATCCAATTTCAGCCTGTTACATTGAGGTGTAATCTCTACTGGGCCTGAGACAATAGTTCAGCGTCCTCAAATCTCTAGTGAGATTCAAATTCTCACCAATACTACATACACCCTCCACCTTGTCATACACCATCCAATTTCAGCCTGTTACATTGAGGTGTAAGCTCTACTGGGCCTGAGACAATAGTTCAGCGTCCTCAAATCTCTAGTGAGATTCAAATTCTCACCAATACTATATACACCTTCTACCTTGTTTTACAGTACCATATAGCTGGTGGTATTTTGGGTACATTTTCACAAAAATGAGGAAGTATGGTGGAAGAGGCTGTGGAAGTGGGCGGGGGTTGCCAGCTGCTCCTGATGGTGGTGGTGTTGGTGGTGCATCTGTTGGTAGTGGCAAAAGCACAATAGCACCTAAGGCAGGAGGTGTTGAGCCTGCATCATCGTCTGGCTCCACAAGGCCTCAAAGGCTCCCTTTTCTGGGAGTAGGTAAACCGCTTTTAAAGCCGGAGCTTCAGGAACAAGTTTTGGCTTACATTGCTAACACAGGCTCCAGCTCTCTCGCCTCCTATTCTGAAGTTTCAAAAAATGCAAACACTGAGTCATCAAGTGCTGGCTCCTGGTCAGGAAGAACCCCTTTCCTTGTGTCCTTCACCCCAACCAAAAGTGAATGATGCAGCAGGCCACTCTTCACATTAGTCCATGTAGCTCTTTCTATCATACCATGCCTGGGTTATCAAGTCAAATCGTGAATTCCCCAGTCCAAGATGAATCTGACATGGAGTGTGGGTGGCCAGCCAGGGAAGTGGGGTCAATCGGTACCAGGCCAGTGTCTCAGAGGGATGTGTCACGTTGGTGGTGATGACCCGTTCCGTGGACCTGGGCGTCCATGCAAAGGGGTGAATAATGTTTATAGGTGAATGATACGTGCCGCCACCAGTGGTTTCTGATCAGATTGACCCGCGCTGCAGTGTCGCTTCTCTAGGACGAATGTTGTGGTGCAGCTAAGACGTAGAAGCCCTGCAGGGCAGATGAAAGAGTTGGTAGATGGTGTGCAGTGCAGGATGTAGCAGAGCCGTGCGCCAGGCACAGGAGAAAGATGACAGGCACAGTCGTGCAGTTCCTTTACCTGTACTTGGTAAGTGCCATCCAGGACCCAGAGTACAGATGGAGAAGGAGTTGGTCAGCCTGGAAGCAAATTAGGAATTCTCTCTCTGCAGATAGGTAGTGTGGCCTCCGCTCTAGCGCTTATCTGAGGTACTCGCAGTACTGAGTTCACTGAAGCTCCCCCTGTTGACTCTCTTTTTGGAACTTTCTCGTATGGCAGGCAGCCATAGACTTTTCCTTCTGGCTCACACACGTCGCTGCTGGGGCCTCCAAGCCTTAGTTGGGAACAGAGCATTTACAGCTGCTACTTCCTCCTGTTTCTGCTGCAGGACCATCAGTGTCCCTACAAACTCGGAGACCGGAATCCGGACCATGGGCTCCAGCTAGGAGTGAGCCTTAACTCTGCTCATCCTCCAACTCCCCTTCTCACATCCACACACTTCCCTTTCCCTTCACAGACTGCCCTAACTTACCTCCTCCGCGCGTTTCGTCCTGAGGAAGAGGATGAAACGCGCGTCGGGGAGTGGGACACGTGGCTAATTCTAATCCATGTAAGCTATTGACGTTATACTGGGCGAGATGGAGGAATGATTGAAGAGGAGATGAACAGTTCCTTACTAGGTGTAGGGATAAGTGGGGTTATCAGAAAGTGAAGGATTATAGGGGTCAGAGTGGAGACAAACAAAAACATTGTTTACAGTGACTCTTTCCAGTTACCTTCTGTTCCCTTCTGGTTCAATTCTGGATTAATTCATATTTTCATATCATCTCACACTTTTAACATACACACTGCTAGGATACACACTGCAGACTAAAGTCTTGGCAGACTTGTGCTATGCAATATATGTGCTACAAAGTGCATTCAGGTGTGAAGCTGAGAGGAGTGGTCTGTGCTCCTCTTGGTCAGATAATTAAGAGTGGACCAGATGCATATGATCAAGCCAAAGTAAACAATGTCATAAATAATACTGTGGTAAAGCAGGGGGTTAGTTGAGAGACATACCAAGTGAATGCTATGTACAGAGGTAAGAAGTCTTTGTGGAAAGCTGAGTGACGTACCAAGTGAATGCTATGTACAGAGGTAAGAAGTCTTTGTGGAAAGCTGAGTGACGTACCAAGAGAATGCTATGTACAGAGGTAAGAAGTCTTTGTGGAAAGCTGAGTGACGTACCAAGTGAATGCTATGTACAGAGGTAAGAAGTCTTTGTGGAAAGTTGAGTGACGTACCAAGTGAATGCTATGTACAGAGGTAAGAAGTCTTTGTGGAAAACTTTGACTCAGAGAACCGGCCATGTGAACAGGTTTGAGAAGGGACACATGGAAACCGTCAGATATGGCTGAATGTGGATGAAGAGCCAGGCAGTAGACCACCGAGCTGATTCGCTCGAGAATCTTAAAAGGTCCGATGTATCGCGGCGCGAACTTGGTGGTCTCGGCCCGCAGCTTGATGTATCGAGCAGAGAGCCACACCAAGTCACCAGGGAAAAGGTTGGAGCGGGTCGCCGATGTGTGTCGGCGGATGCCCTCATTCTTTCTTTAGAGGCACGAATAGCATCCTGAGTGTGATCCCAAATGTCGCGAGCCTCCTCTGCCCAGTCTGCCACCCTGGATTCAGCGGAGGACACTGGCATCGGGATAGGGACGCGCGGATGTTGGCCGTAATTTAGAAGGAATGGCGTCTGACCAGTGGAATCAGCCACTGCATTATTCAGGGCAAATTCAGCCCATGGTAGCAAGGATGCCCAGTCTTCCTGCCTGGCAGAGATGAAATGCCGCAGGTACGTGACCAAGGTTTGGTTGGCTCTCTCAACCAAGCCGTTGGTCTCGGGATGGTAAGCGGAGGACAGGTTTAGTTCAATGCTGAGTAGGCTGCAGAGCTCCCTACAAAACCGGTACGCGAACTGGGGACCTCGATCACTAACAATTTTGTCCGGCATGCCATGCAGACGGAATACATGTTTTATGAACAGTGTGGCAAGACCACGAGCAGAAGGCAACCGTGCGAGTGGCACCAGATGCACCATTTTAGAAAAATGGTCGGTGACCACCCAGATGACCATACTGCCACCAGACTTGGGCAGGCCAACCACAAAATCCATGCCAACCATCTCCCAAGGTCTATCCGCCACTAGCAGAGGATACAATAACCCAGCCGGCCTCTGTCTAGAGGACTTGTTCCATGCACACGAGACGCATGCTTGTATGTATTCCTTAGTATCTCGAGCCATGTGCGGCCACCAATATGACCTTGCCAGGAGTTCTGTGGTCCTCTTATTGCCAAAGTGACCACCCACCCTGGATGCGTGTGCCCAGGTGAGAACCTCCTGCCATAGCTGAGGAGGCACAAAGGTCTTGCCGGTGGCACTGACTCGAGAGCAACTGGAGTCACGGTCATAAAGCTCTCCGAAGGGAGAATTAGCCATGGCTCAGCCTCCCCTTCCTCCGCTGAGACCACCGAGCATGAGAGAGCATCCACACGGACGTTCTTCTCTCCAGAGAGATAGTGCAAGGTGAAGCAGAAGCGGGAGAAGAGCGACCACCTAGCTTGTCGAGAGTTCAAGCGCTGGGCCGTTTGCAAATAGACCAGATTTTTATGGTCCATATACACCTGGAAGGGAAACCGGGCTCCCATCAGGAGATGTCTCCACTCGGAAAAGGCCAACTTTATTGCTAGCAGCTCCCTGTCCCCGATGGAGTAATTCTTCTCCACCGGTGAGAAGGTCTAAGAGAAGAAGAAGCAGGGATGCTTCCGACCTTGAGCATCCTTCTGGAAAAGGACTGCTCCTGCACCGGCGGAAGAGGCATTCACCTCCAGGATAAATGGTTTATCCACATCGGGACGGTGTAAGATGGGAGCGCCAGCAAAATGGGATTTTAGAGACGAGAAGGCCTTGGAGACCTGTTCAGACTAAGCGTTAGGATTAGCTCCTTTCTTTGTGAGAGCAACCAATGGAGCTACCAGTGTGGAGAAGTGAGGTATGAACTGGCGGTCATAGTTGACCAACCCCAGGAAGCACTGCACCGCTTTGAGTGAGTGTGGTTCCTGCCAGTCCATTACCGCTTGCAGTTTGGCCGGATCCATAGCCACCCCCTGGGCCGAGATGATGTAGCCCAGGAACGGCAAGGACTCCTGCTCCAACTGGCACTTCTCCAGCTTGCCTAAAAGAGAGTTCGCCCGCAGACGGTCGAAGACCCTGTAGACGTCTCTCCGGTGGGAGGTCAAATCTGTTGAGAAGATGAGGATGTCATCCAGATAGACCACAACCGAGGTGGAGAGCATATCGCGGAAGACATCGTTGACGAAATCCTGAAAGGCAGCAGGCGCATTAGAAAGGCCGAAGGGCATGACCAGATATTCGTAGTGGCCATCCCTGGTATTAAAGGCTGTCTTCCACTCGTCTTCTTCACAAATGCGGATCAGGTTGTATGCCCCCCTAGATCTAATTTCGCAAAGATCCAGGCCCCTCGCAACCTGTCAAATAGCTCAGAGATCAATGGGAGTGGATATTTGTTTTTAACTGTTATGGCATTGAGACCTCTGTAGTCAATGCAGGGATGTAACTCTCCGCTCTTCTTCTGCACGAAGAAGAACCCTGCACCAGCCGGCGACACCGACTTTGTGATAAAACCTCTAGCCAGGTTCTCCCAGATATATCGAGACATAGCCTCTGTCTCAGGGAGTGACAGCAGATACACACAGCCTCTAGGAGGTTCCGTGCCTGGCAGAAGATCTATCGGGCAATCGTAAGGACGGTGCGGCGGGAGCATCTCCACAGATTTTTTAGAGACGACGTCCGCATACTGGTGGTAAGGTTTAGGAAGCGCGGAGAGATTTGTGGGCACTTCAGTGGAAGCTACCTGAACACTGCCCCTCAGGCACCTTCCCTCACAGTCCTTGCTCCAACCCAGTATATTCCCCGAACCCCAATCAATATGAGGGGAGTGACAACGGAGCCAGGGATCTCCAAGAAGCACCTGGTCGATGCCATCGGGCAACATGAACAAGGACAGAATCTCACGATGAGAGGGTGAGATTGAGAGCCCGAGTGGGGCCATCTGGTGGGTCACCTGAGATGGTAAAGGTGCACCATTAACCACCCTGATGGCCAGAGGTTGGGGCAGTAACACCAGTGGAATAGCGTGTTTCTGGGTGAAGGTCGAGGACATAAAGTTCGCCTCAGCCTCGGAATCCACGGTAACCTCTACCTCCCAGGTGGAGGCCCCGCTATCTAATGTCCCTCGGAATACTGGTTTGGGAGAAAAGGGTTTCATATTTGCCTGACCAACACCTACGACCACTGGACATGATCGTTTTTCTGACTGCCGAGGACACATGCTAGCCGAGTGACCAAACTGCCCCCTGAACCACGGGATCATCACGCTCCCACTATGGCATAGCCCACTCTAATGCCCTGCCAGATAAAACAATAAACTCCACCTTAGCCCGCTCTGTAGGGAACCGTGCAGCCAGTAATTCAAGCTGGATAGAGCACTGACTCACGAATCCCCTACAGGTGGCGCTGTCACCCGAAAACTTGTTGGGGAGTGTGAGGCGAGATATTGTCAGCGTGAGTGTGGGCACGCGTGAGACAGCCTCTGCGACTGCCTGAGCAGTGGCTACCGTAGCATTCGCAGCTGAGGTGGAGCTCTCGATAGCCACCAACCTGCTCTTCAGCTGCCGAATGTACCACTGCAGCTGCTGCTGGTCCGCCATTACTAGCCAGACCCTGGCGCTAGTATAATGTTAGGGACGGCGGAATGCACTAAATATAAATAATAGGAAGTGCGTTCACCGCCCAGAGTCCACCGTGCAGTAGGTGTATCAACCGCTGCTGAGTAATGGCAGACTCGCTATATGGCGGTATACTGCGCTCGGGTTAAATGTCACCCGAGGTACGCAGAGCGGACTCTGTTAAACTCACAGAGGCACTTTAGTGCAAATAAAGCATAAATGCTGAGCCTGTTAGCTTCACAGGTCTCAGCTGGCGTGCACACACGGTATATGGTCACAGGACACAGCCCAAGGCAGAGGTCGGTGTCCGTCTTGACCTACTGTGCGTGCGGCGTCGCTACCGCGGATGCCAGTAAGTGCTGCTAACTGCAGCGCGGCGGTAACTACTGCCACTGTACGACAGTGCCGTGAGGCATCACACTATCGGATGCTAGTGTAGCGGTGCGGTATGCACTGTGGCGTATGGCTTGCCACTGACTGGCGCTGACTATAACTCTAATTCCCTATCCACATGCGTAATATCAGAGGGAAGAGGTTTCATAATGAGTCAGTCACCAGAATCATACATCCATCACCACTGACACATAGCAAGTATAGTCTGTTATGAATGGGTCACTGAGGAGGAAAAAACAACACAAGCCAAGTCTCAGAAAACCAGAGAGGTTGGTAAATATGCCGATTGCAGATCCCTGATCTTACCATACAACTAGCATTAGTCGTGGAGCGTACCTACGATGATCCTAGACGCCTCGTCACAACCGGAGAGCTACATAAGCCTAATGCAGGAAAAGAGGAAAACTAACTGCCCCAGGGCAGACCCCAAAGGAAAGACAGCCCCCCACATGTATTGACGGTGAAACAAGATGAAAACACAAACAAAGGCATCAAAATAGGCTGAGCAAACGATGGGGCCCGACTAACTAGAAAGGACAGGAAAGGAAAGACACTGTCTGCAATCTGCCAAAAACCCTACCAAAATAATGTCCAACACTTATGATAGCAAAATTAACCATGAAGTCACTAGACTTCTCCCACTATATCAGCACTCTGAAATATTCTGAGACAGAGCAAAAAGAGGCCAATCTAATAAGGGACCAAAAGGCAAATACAGATAAATAGGAGTGGAAATTCAGCACAACCCCAGCAGGGGCTGGCTGACCACAAAAAACTGAATTGACCAACAAGAGCAAGTGTGAACAATAGCAAAAACAAACTTAACTTGAGAAGACTGGAACAGAGCTGAAGTCCAAGACCTGAGAAGCAGACTGAATCACCAGCACCAGGATAGGGTGTCGGCTGTCTTATATCCAGTCTGATACTCCAGAGATCCAATCGTTATTCTCCTCGTCAGATGGCAGATCACTACCAATTAAACCAACCTCACTACCTCCTGTCACCACCAGAGGGAGAACGGAAGGAGAACTCTCAACTGGTGGAGCAGAAAATGAGTTCACAACAATAGTCTATACTAGCACATGGGCGAGCGGCCATTCGGGTCTTTTATAACCATGCGGTTCCAGGACCTTCCAGACCTCTGAGATGGGCCAATCAGATCAGGACAAAGACCTGAGCATGTGACCCTCGATCTCCACTGGGAGATCGTCTCGTGGGCATGCCCAGTAGCGCGGCGAGAGGACTTAGCCTCTGGAGTGGTATCCTGTAAAGCAGGTTGCGCTACCATTGCTGGTCCAGAGTTGGCAGCAACTTCCAGACCCAGAGAGCTGGTCTGAGCAGGGCGCCTGGATTGCCGAGATTGCTGTGCTGGTCTCTGAGCAGTCAGAGAGGAATAGGAGACCGCTGGATGTATGGCTCTGGATTCCTGCTGTGCAGCTGCAGGAATCCGACGCCTAACAGATATCACTTTGATATCAATGTGATAGTGGGTGGGGCACCTGTCAGATTTATTTTTGATGAGACATCCCTCCCCTTACTACTGATGAGCTCTGAACACTAAACACTGACTCTGCACTGTTATGGCAATGTAAAGCGTCATTCAGGCTTTTGTGATGGATGGACACCCATATTAGGATTTAGTGTTGTCTTTGCAAAGTGCATCAGATGAGATGACTTTGTGACTGGCTACATGCAAATTAAATGTACAGGGTACATTAACCCTTTTGATGAGATTTTGCAGGCAGAGCAGTAAAGCCTCATTCAAAAGTCCATGCATTGCATTAAGGACATCTGAATGAGGCTTTACACTGAAGTTGAATGCTGACTGAGCTGAGCTATGTAGGTGTAAAGCCTCCATCAGACATTTGCGCTGCATAGATATATATGAATGATATATCAAAGTTCAGCAGAGTTCAGTCTGTGTGTAAAGGTTGCATTATTCATGAAAAAACAATAAAAAAATGTAAAATTCTAAATATAAAATATATAAAATCCAAATAATCACTCCCTTCTCATAAATGAAAATAAATAAATAAATAAATATACCCTAAAACATTGATGCTGAGCAATTTTTCAATTATTCAATTTTAAAAAAATATTTTACTGACACATTTGAGCCTTTAAGCATACCTTTTAATCAGTCCTATCATTTCACAATAGAGTTCCATATACCTTATGTAGATACCAACTTTTCCTATGGGATACTAATAGGGAGTATTAGGATGATATTGCTATAAGGCAGTTATTTTATTAGCACTATGCATCTTATTCATCATGAAAAGACAGCTATTATAACTGACCCTGCCTATGAACCATTTCATCTGAAGTGGCCATTTTTTCACTCATACCCCTACCTCCTTGGTATCTACTAATAATTATAATTTTTTACCATTTTTCCTTCCCTGTCTCAAACCATTATATAGTCCTTTCGGGCATTTGAGGACATAACTATACTGATTTGGTGTATTTGAGTCCCTTGTTGGCATCTCCTTTTTGAGACCCTCTGCTTTTTTATAGTTCATGTACAGTGATTTTTTAATATTGTCTAGATAAAAATTATATATTTTACCTTTAATGGATCTCTTCATTCCCTTGGGTTTAATTATACCAGGGTTCTAGATGTCTATCATTTCACTAATATAACTTTTCTACATCCCTACTTTTAACATCAGTCCTCACAGCCTGTTTCTTTCTTTCAGCAGTATACCCCACAGTCCATGTTTTCAGTAGTGCATCAAATCAGTGTAAGACACTGGCTTATGATTGGCTCATGAAACTGTAAGTGTACTGCCTTACTTATTATAAAATGTAGCTGGACCATATAAACAAACACTTGTTATCATTTGTTTCACATTCATAGATATTGAGCAATTGAGAGAAGCTCACATTCCCATTTTAATTGTTGAGTAATGTATGACTTTGTAATGTCTGACATAGTTTGAAAATGTATAACCAGAATGGTAACATTTTGAAGAATACGTTTCTGCTATATAAATAGAGATTCTCCTTTTTTTATTATTATTAACCCCTTAACCCTCGGAGCTTTTTTTGGTTATGCGTCTTCGTTTTTCGCTCCCACCATACCTAAAGCCATAACTTTTTTATTTTTCCATCAATATTGGCCTTGTGAGGTCTTGTTTTTTGTGAGACAAGTTGTACTCTTGAACTACGTCATTGGTTTTACCATGTTGTGTACTAGAAAAGATAAAAAAAATTTCAAGTGCAGTGAAATTGCAAAAAAGTGCAATCCCACACTTGTATTTTGTTTAGCTTTTTTACTAGGATCACCCAATGCTTAAACTGACCTTTCATTATAATTCTCCAGGTCATTACGAGTTCATGTACACCAAACATGTCTAGGTTCTTTTTTATCTAAATGGTGAAAAAAAATTCCAATCTTTGTTAAAAAAATTGTGCCATTTTTTGTGACCTCGGGTTGGGTGAGGACTTATTTTTTGCGAGCCAAGCGGACGTTTTTAATTATACCATTTTGGTGCAGATATGATCTCTTGATCACCCATTATTGCCTTTTAGTGCAATGTTGTGGTGACAAAAAAACGTAATTCTGGCGTTTTGAGTTTTTTTCTCACTATGTCGTTTAGCGATCAGGGTAATCCTTTTTTATTGATAGGGCAATTCTGAACACGTCAATATCAAATATGTGGGTGATTTGAAGTTTTACAGTTTTTAATTTTTTATGTTTTTAAAAACATTTTCTTTTTACTAGACTAGAAGCTGCCACAACTCGATTGGCTGTGTTACATAGAGGTGGTGGTCAGATCGTCTCTATGTAGTAGAATTGCTCACTTGCTATGAGCGCCGACAACTGGGTGTTGCTCACAGCAATCCAGCACTGACAGCCATAGAGGTATCCTGGAGACTTCCGGTTGTCATGCCAACACGTGACGCGGGTCACCGGTGTGCATATTTCCGGCACGATTGCCGTAAGTGCTTGTTAAATACTGCTAAGATTGCTGTAAAAGAGAAATAGCGCAATAGTGCATTATCCGGTGTGCAGATAACAATTGCAAGTAAGACACTCACCAAATGGAGTTTTGTAACAGGCAATGGAGGATTCGCTGCTGTAGAATCACAGATCCACAAGGGACCAACATAGAAGATTCAGGATAGGAAAAATGTGGTCAGACAATCTGCGCTGCGAGCATAGAAGAGAGAATGGCCGACAGCAACTTCTGGATCCAGGAGAGGCATGTTCAAAGTCCATAGACCCACTTGGACATCATAGAATCCAAAATAATGAAGAGGAACAGCATCTCATCCGGGTGAAAAAACATATAGATGTTTATTTAGCCATGACAAAAATGCGACGTTTCGACCATCACATGGTCTTTTTCAAGCTGACCATGTGATGGCCGAAACGTCGCATTTTTGTCATGGCTAAATAAACATCTATATGTTTTTTCACCCGGATGAGATGCTGTTCCTCTTCATTATTTTGAATCTGCGCTGCGAATCACTAAAAACTCGGATTACTAATACAGATGTCTTTATTCTACGCGTTTCCGAGTCTCACAGAACTCCTTCCTCTGGAAAAACCACCTGGTTTTTTCCTGAAGAAGGAGTTCTGTGAGGCTCTGAAATGCATAGAATAAAGACATCTGTATTAGTAATCTGAGTTTTCAGTGATTCGCAGCGCAGATTGTCTGACCACATTTTTCCTATCCTGAATGTTAAATACTGCTGTCAGAGTTTGACAGCGGCATTTAACTGGTTAATAGTCGCCGGGTGGATCATCATTCCATCCGCGGTTATTGCGGGCACATGTCAGCTGTTCAAAACAGCTGACATGTCCCAGGAAAGATGTGGGCTCACCGCCAGAGCCCACATCAAAGGGAGGAAGCCCGACATCGGCGTACTATTACACCCGATGTCGGAATGGGTTTAAATGTTTGTCAGGGTGGGAATTAATTATCAATATTCAGATTTGCAATCAAATGTAATCTATTTTGCTTCTGAAGAATCAATAAAGAATTTTAAATACCTCACTCAGGTAATTTTTTGTCTTCTATCTATCTATCTATCTATCTATCTATCTATCTATCTATCTATCTATCCCATATCTATCTATCTATCTATCTATCTCATATCTATCTATCCCATATCTATCTACATAAATACCTATCTGTCTATATATCTTTCTAATCCATATCTATATATCCCATATCTATCTATCCATCTATACCTCCATCTATCAATATTTCGAATGCATATCTATCTATCTATCTATCTATCCCATATATATCTATCTATCCCATATATATCTATCTGTCCCATATCAATCTATCCCATATCTTTTTATCCCATATCTATCTATCAATCTATCTATCTATCTATCCATCTATCTATCTATCTATCTATCTATCTATCTATCTATCTATCTATCTTTCCCATATCTATCTATGTATCCATCTATCTATCCCATATCTCTCTCACATCTATCTATCTATCTAACTATCTATCTGTTTATCCATATAGATGAATATATATACAGTATATAGACTGCTGGTTTAAATATATAGTCAGTGTTGACATAATTAATCTCCCTTGATTATGTTACAGGTAAGCTAAAACTGGCTTTCCTCATTTATAGAAGTAATAAAATCCAGGTTTCAGGAGTCATTAAACTCGAGAAAACACTAATTTTAGGGTTTCATTTGTAGCTTCTAAAAATACTTCCCCCAAGCATAGTAAATAGCAGTTTGAAGGTAACCAAAATATATGATTTGCCATTCAACTCTCAATCTGCAAATATGGTGGACTTGTTTGTCACAATTTGACTTTTTTTTTCTAGGAAATCTTCCTTTCTTCTATGCTACGCAAATGCATTAGCTATATTTTTATACCACTTTAAAAACCACTGAAACCAGTTATTTTGTAACAATACTATAAATCCTATAGACATCTTCGTAAGTTTACACAAAGCACTTCCTAAACCACTTTCTTCTATTTTATACAGTTTTAACTTAAGCGTCAACCACAGGCTATTCATAAAAAAATCGGAGGCACTGATTGAATTCATAGGTTGTAAAATTATTCATTTTTATGTTGAGCTGCGAGGAAGAATTAATAGATTAAAACAGTGATATATTTTGGAATAACAACAATGAAAACTTATGTTATTGTCTTAACAAATGGTCCTTTTACAGGGACTCTTTGGCGAGGCAGCATTCCGGAAATTGCACAAAATACATCAATTACATTATATCTTCTATGTTAACGTCTCCTGCCACATTTAGGAAATTAGATTTAGTTGGAATGGAGGACATTTTTGCAAGAGTTCTACAAATAGATTATTTTAGTCAAATGAAATGATTCCGCATGATTGATATTTACTTTAGATTTTTATACAGCTTTAAGCTATTGCCAATCTAATAGCAGGTTACAATCAGAATTTTCCAGTCAAGAACAAATAAAATAAAGGCTATGAACCTTTTTAAAACCAATTTCCAGTGCTGACCTGTTGAAAAATAAATACTGGCACAGGAAGGTTCCTGACTAAAACATCAATAGCAAAAGCTCAGTGATATAGTACACTGAACATGACTATGGTGCACTAATATGACAAAAGCCTATGTGCTCCTTGCAAACATTGTTTTTCTCTCTTCCTTTATGCATATTAAATACAAAATTACTATTTTTTTTCATAGAGTGTTCAATAAAAATGAAGATTATGTCTGTAGCTTATTTGAAGACCTTCTGGCAAAAGTTTTATACAGCTGGGCTATGATCCACGATGAGTTTTTGACAGTGCAGATTTCCTGCACACTTTGCGTAAAATAGATTACTTGCAATTGCTTGAAAATACACAGCATCAAAAACTTATCAAGAACTCATTGTGGGAGGGTAACCTTAGGCCACATAAGAATGTTGAGTATTTGGTCAGTATTTTACATTAGTATTGGTAAGCCAAAGCCAGGAGTAGAACAATTAGAGGAAAAGTATAATAGAAACACATCACCACTTCTGCATCTTTTACCCACTACCAGTTTTGGCGTACAAATACTGATGAAAAAGACTCACCAAATACTCAATGTGGGCACGTAGCCTTAATGTTTAGACATGAGTATATCATGGAAAATTCAAATTCATCGGTTTGTGCAGATTATCCCAGGAAATATGCTTTGCACAGCCATGATTTTCTATCAGTTTAATGCCCCTTATAAAGCACTGGAGCTACCCCAGAAACTAATAAATGTAAGATGTAAAAAAAAGAAAAAATCCTTATGTTCACACTACCGCTCACGTCTCTGGTCCTCCCTCTACTCCCCACCATAACCCGATCGTTCCTGCCACATATTCAGATCACTTACACTTGTGCTGAAATGCCCAAAAAGTTTATGTTGAGGAGGGACTTTGATGAGGCCCGGGAGAATTTTGCAAAAGACCACGGCACACACCATGATGTCATGGCATCATGACTTTTCACTCACTTGGTCCCCATTTTGATAAGACTTCCTTGGTCTCATCAAAGTGGGGACTAGATAATTGATGCAGAGGGGCCAGAGAGGTGAGATGTAAGGAGAGTATAAGTATTTTTTAACATTTTAATGGCCATTTATGGTTGACATTTTTCTGAATCTACACAGAAGTAAATTACAAAAACATGCATTTTGGCGAATGCAGATTTTTGTAAAATTTGTGTAGAATTCAATTCCACTTGTTTTATCCACTTATCTCTACTATGGTTTCAAAATATTTTGCACAATATATTATACATAATTGCGAGTAATCAGGTCAGTTGAATTTAATTACACTCATTTTGTCTCTTTTTTCCTGTCTAACCTTCTACTGAATAGTGAAGAGACTTTTGTGGTAAGGGTAATCTAGTAATATTTAGGCACATTATGTTACTGTACATATGCCAAGAATGACAGCCTGTTTAGCCATGTCAGTAGGGCAGCACAACGCATTAAGATAAGGTAAAGGGAGAGAACATGTTTCATTCAATGAGCTCTGAATTTGAAGCTCCACAAGCATGCGGACAAATAAAACTAATCTTCTCAATAAAATCAATGAAAAAAAAATTAAACTATTCCGAGTATATTTTTTTCCTGACAAAGGTATATTTGCTTCACAGCCTTGTATTGCTCATATGTTATTAATGCGCACATTTTTTCTTCAACCACTGAACATTTAATAGTAAATATTACTTGAAAAAGAATAATTTAAAACATTACATACCCAGCAAAATATGAACATAACTTATTGTGTTGATAACGGAAACTTTAGTTTGTTAAATGGGGACGTTTCAACTCTTTGAAAGAGATATCTACTACTTGGACAACAGGAAGGCAACAAGGAGAGATTCCCTATATCTAAAATGTAACTTTTTATCAATGTAAGTTAAAAAAATTCCAGACATAGAAAATAGTGACACAAAGAAAAATAAGCGCAACGAT
Source organism: Dendrobates tinctorius (assembly GCF_039654945.1). Taxonomy (NCBI): domain Eukaryota; kingdom Metazoa; phylum Chordata; class Amphibia; order Anura; family Dendrobatidae; genus Dendrobates; species Dendrobates tinctorius. Next base: position 18,711,791 of record NW_027361692.1, read on the forward strand.
AAACTGCCAGTGCCTGAAGCAGTGCTCAATATTAAATGGTTTGATCTCACTTGTTCATTCAGTTTTTGTTAGCAGGTTGAATACACACAGGAACAGACGAGATGATTACATATAGGGGGAGGTTTCCTATAATCCCCAAGTGTAGGCTGCTAGCATGTACCCACCATGGTATAATGTTTTCTCCCTAAGGTTTTCCTCCCAATAAAGGGGATTCATCAGGGGAGGAGGAAGAGAATGTGGGAAAATTATCAAAGGGTCCTACAGTAGCAGTCTGACTAGTTCTGTCACAACCCATATATAGAATGTGCACTACTATTGAACACTGGTTCAAGCACTGGCACTTGTACTTTATCATTGTGTTTATTTTTCTTTATGTCACTATTTTCTATGTCTAGAGTTTTTTAACTTACTTTGAATAAAACTTCCATTTCAGATATAGGCAATCTCTCCCTGCTGCCTTCCTATTATCCCTGAGAGTATATTCATTAGTTAGTTGGAATAACTACACTATTGCTGATTTATTTGGCTACTACTTGGACAACCCTTTCTGAACTCTATTTCTCCCCCAGTAAAATAATAACACTTACACTCACTTCCGATGCCGGCACCATTCCAGTAGTGTTGCCAATGGCTCTCATTGGGATCATGCGACATTATTAATGTCACGAGATACCTGAAGCCAATCATCCCTGGCTTCATTCTCAACTCCTATTGACTTAATTGACATCTGGAGGAAATGATAGGTTTAGCTGCTCTCTCACTTGATTGACCTGTAGAAGGTGAGTATCATATATATATATATATATATATATATATATATATATATACAGTTGTGGCCAAAAGTATTGACACCCTTGTGGTTTAGATCTTATAAAATATAAGGTAATAACTTATCAATATTACAAACACAATTTAGAAAAAAACAACTTAACTTATTCTGAAAATTAAGAAAAATCTGTATATATTCTGTCATGTCTGAAAGTGTTGGCATCCTTGAAATTGTTCCAGATGTGATATTCATCTTACCCACATCTGTTAGGTGCCACATGTGAGTTTGATCAAGCAACACATGCTTGAAACAAAGTTGTTTACCCCCATTTTTGGAAAGGGGCCAACAATTTTGTTTGGCCCATTTGGGAGGTTTATATAAAATGATGTCCAATTTACTATTTTTTTCTTGTTTTTTGCGTTGTTACAATACATAGAAAGGAAACAAACACGAACATAACAAAACGTGTAATTGCAATAGTTTTCTGGGAGAATTGCTTCATTTTCTGGAACAATTGCAAGAGTGCCAGCACTTTTGGCCATGACTGTAAATGTGTGTATATCTTCCTATGTGTCTGTCTATCTATCTATCTATCTATCTATCTATCCATCTATGCTGTGACAGAGTCACTGGCAAGGTGCTGGAGGAGAAATATGTTTAACTGAAATTAATGGCTTCAGCGATGTGAAATACAGAAGTTTTCCTCCAGCATATTAAGTATTGCAAGGGGTTAACAGTCAATTTGTCTAAGGGCTGAGTTTTTGTGGACAAGCATAGAGTTTGTAATACAGGTGCTTCTCACAAAAATATAATATCGTCAAAAAGTAAATTTATTTCAGTTCTTCAATACAAAAGGTGAATCTCATATATTTTAGAGTCATTACAAATGGAATGATATATTTCAAGAGTTTATTACTGTTAATTAGTGTTGAGCGATACCATCCAATACCGTGAAGTATTGGATTGGATTGGATCGGCCGATACCCAAAAAGTATCGGGTATTACCGATTCCGATACCGGAAACCCCATTCAAGTCAATGGGACAGAAATATCGGAATTAAAAAAAACCCTTTCTTTACTTGTACATCCAGTTTTGGAGGGGGGAAGAGTGTGGGCGGTGCATGGGCGGACATTGTGCGTGTCTGTGTGTGCAGGCGGGGTCTGCACGGGCCACTCGGGGATCTGTGCGGGCCTCTCGGGGGTCTGTGTGGGCCTGCCGGGGGTCTGTGCGGGCTGCCAGGGGTCTGTGCGAGCCTGCCGGGGGTCTGTACGGGCTGCTGGGGGTCTGTACGGGCCTGCCGGGGGTCTGTGCGGGCCTGCCGGGGGTCTGTGCGGGCTGTCGGGGGTCTGTGCGGGTTGCCGGGGGTCTGTGCGGGCCTGCCGGGGGTCTGTGCGTGCTGTCAGGGGTCTGTGCAGGCTGCCGGGGGTCTGTGTGGGCCTGCCGGGGGTCTGTGCGGGCTGTTGGGGGTCTGTGCGGGCATGCCGGGGGTTGTGTGTGTGTGCAGGCATCGTCCGATGGGACTACATACTACATACATACTACATATATACTACATTCATTCAACATACATACATACTACATACATACTTCATATATACTACATTCATACAACATACATACATACTACATACATACTTCATATATACTACATTCATACAACATACAGTGTTGGCCAAAAGTATTGACACCCCTGCAATTCTGTCAGATAATACTCAGTTTCTTCCTGAAAATGATTGCAAACACAAATTATTCGGTATTATTATCTTCATTTAATTTGTCTTAAATGAAAAAACAGAAAAGAGAATGAAGCAAAAAGCAAAACATTGATCATTTCACACAAAACTCCAAAAATGGACCAGACAAAATTATTGGCACCCTCAGCCTAATACTCGCTTGCACAACCTTTAGCCAAAATAACTGCATACAGACATACAGTACATATAACATAGAGTACATACTCACCATCACTTGTCACTTTGATCCCCGAAGCCAGTGTCATCTTTAAAAAATATTAAAATAACAAACAACCGATATACTCCGTGATCCGCAGAAATCCATGAGTGTCCCACGACGATCTCCCATGGAAAACGGCAGCATCAGCTGATGCCACCGCTCTCTTTTGGCCCCAGGAATACAATAACTGGAGGTAGGTATCCTTCTGCACTGTATTCCTTCGCCCCTGTAAAAAAATAGTCCCTAGTCTCACTTTTGGCATTGCTGTGTGAGAAAGTTCCCACGCAGCTTTTACCATAAAGTGAGACCAGTGAACTATAGTAACCTCTCAGTGATGCACTGCAGGAGATCGTCGTGGGACACTCATGGATTTCTGCGGATCAGGGAGTATATTGCTTGTTTGTTATTTTAATATTTTTTACAGTAAGATGACACTGGCTTCGGGGATCAAAGTGACAAGTGATGGTGAGTATGTACTCTATGTTATATGTACTGTATGTCTATATGAATGTATGTATTGTATGTATGTATTGTATGTAGTATATATGTATGTGTGTTGTATGAATGTAGCATATATGTAGTATGTATGTAGTATGTATGTATGTTGTATGAATGTAGTATATATGTAGTATGTATGTATGTATGCTGCATGAATGTAGTATATATGTAGTATGTATGTAGTATGTATATATGTATGTTGTATGAATGTAGTATATGTAGTATGCAGTATGTGTGTATGTATGTTGTATGAATGTAGTATATATGTAGTATCATAGAATCATAGAATCATAGAATCATAGAATCGTAGAGTTGGAAGGGACCTCCTGGGCCATCTGGTCCAACCCCCTGCTCAAAGCAGGATTCGCTAAATCATCCCAGTCAGATGTCTGTCCAGCCTCTGTTTGAAGACTTCCATTGAAGGAGAACTCACCACTTCTCGTGGCAGCCTGTTCCACTCATTGATCACTCTAACTGTCAAAAAGTTTTTTCTAATATCTAATCTGTGTCTCTTCCCATTCAGTTTCATCCCATTGCTTCTAGTCTTTCCTTGTGCAAATGAGAATAAAGTTGATCCTTCTACAATGTGACAGCCCTTTAGATATTTGTAGACAGCTATTAAGTCTCCTCTCAGTCTTCTCTTTTGCAAACTAAACATTCCCAAATCCTGCAACCTTTCCTCATAAGACAGGGTTTGCAGACCGGTCACCATTCTGGTCGCTCTTTTCTGAACTTGCTCCAGTTTGTTGATGTCTTTTTTAAAATGTGGTGCCCAAAACTGGACACAATATTCCAGATGAGGTCTGACCAAAGAGGAGTAGAGGGAAATAATGACTTCACGTGATCTAGACTGTATGCTTCTGTTAATACATCCTAGAATTGCATTTGCCTTTTTTGCTGCTGCATCACACTGTTGACTCATATTCAGTCTGTGATCTATTAGTATACCCAAGTCTTTTTCACATGTGCTGTCACTTAGCCCTATTCCTCCCATTCTATATATGCTTTTTTCATTTTTATTGCCCAGATGTAGTACTTTGCATTTCTCCCTGTTAAAAACCATTCTGTTAGTTGCTGCCCACTTCTCCAGTTTATTTAAATCTTTTTGAATCCTCGCTCTCTCTTCTCTAGTATTAGTTATCCCTCCTAGCTTTGTGTCATCAGCAAATTTAATCAGTTTACCCTCAATTCCTTCATCTAAATCGTTGATAAAGATGTTGAACAATACAGGGCCCAGGACAGAGCCCTGTGGTACCCCACTTGAGACATTCTTCCAACTGGATGTGCAGCCATTTACGACCACTCTTTGTGGTATGTATGTATGTTGTATGAATGTAGTATATATGTAGTATGTATGTAGTATGTATGTATGTTGTATGAATGTTGTATATATGTAGTATGTATGTAGTATGTATGCAGTATGTAGTATGTATGTTTTTTTTTTTTTACGTTCAACACATTAGCCGGATGATGGGACTACTACTGTCCCATCATTGGCTAATGTGTCAATCACTGTCACTGCAGCAAGCATAGCCCAATGGGACTTGTAGTCCCATCGGACGATGCCTGCACACACACAACCCCCGGCAGGCCCGCACAGACCCCCGGCAGCCCGCACAGACCCCCGACAGCCCGCACAGACCCCCAGTAGGCCCATACAGACCCCCAGCAGGCCCGCACAGACCCCCGGCAGGCCTGTACAGACCCCCGGCAGGCCCGTACTGACCACCAGCAGGCCCGCACAGACCCCCAGCAGCCCGCACAGACCCCTGGCAGGCCCGCACAGACCACCGGCAGCCCGCACAGACCCCCGGCAGCCCGCACAGACCCCCGGCAGGCCCGCACAGACCCCCTGGCAGACCCGCACAGTCCGCGGATCATGATGCGCACAGACCGCACATCATGATGACATCATGTCAGCAGCCAATCACAGCCACAACACTGGCTCATTGCATTATGGGAACTTCCGATTCTGGTATCCGATATTGTAAAAATATCGGAACTCGGTATTGAAATTCCGATACAGTGAATAACGGCCAATACACGATATTTGCAGTATCGGAATGCTCAACACTACTGTTAATGTTGATGCTTATGGCTTACAGCCAACGAAAAGCCAAATGTCATTATCTCAAGAGATTAGAATACTTTATAATACCAGTTTGAAAAATGAGTTTAAAATCCGAAATGTTGGCCTACTGAAATGTATGTTCAGTAAATGCATTCAAAACTTGGTCGGGGCTCATTATTTGAGCATTAATGAAGTGTCGTAGGTCATTGCCCAGGACCTGGTTAACATGCTCCACTTGCTAATTGGACTGAAAGTGATAGGCCGATGAGAAATCCAAGATGATATCCAGATGTTTACAGAGAGCTCGCCAGAATCTGGAAGTGAACTGCGAACCTCGATCGGACAAAATGTGATGAGGAAATCTATGCAGGCGAAAAATATGTTTGATGAAGCTGTCAGCCAGTTCAGAAGCAGATGTAAGAGCAGACAACGGTGTAAAATGCATAATTTTGGAGAAGAAATCCACCACTACCCAGATGATGGTGCAACCCTCAGATACTGGCAAATCCATAATGAAATCCATAACTATGTGCTGCCATGGACCAGCTGGTATGGGTAATGGCAGGAGATAATTGGTAGGAATTCATCTCACGGACCTTACTGTGGGCACAAAGCAGACAGGCAGCCACTTAAGCACAGATCTCCATCTTCATGGATGACCACTAGTAGTGGCGAGAAATCAATTGTAATGACTTCCTTTGTCCTGCATGAACAGCCATCTTGGACATGTGGCCCCAGGACAAAACTCACTACTTCTCAGATTCAGCCACAAGGGTCTTTCCTGGGTGAATTTGCAACAGACTGACTGGAGCGACAGTGACCATCTTGGATGCTTCAATAATAAATTGAGGATCCTCCTGTTGATCCCCAGACAGAAAAGAGCGACAGTGGGCTTCAGCTTGGACATTCTTGTCAACAGACCTGAAATGCAACAAAAAGTTAAAGCGGGCAAAAACAAAGACCACCTGGCTTAGAGTGGATTAAGTCTCTGGGGCGGACTAGAGGTCCACCAGGTTCTTATGGCCCATGTAGATAACCACTGTATAAGCTTTGCCCTCCAGCAGATAATACCACTCCTCCAAAGTCATCTTAATGGCATGTAACTCTCGATCACCAATGGAGTAGTTACAATCTGGAGCAGAGAAGGCCTTTGAGAAGAAATCGCAGTACATGCGGTGACCCAAGGTAGATTTCTGAGTGAGCACAGCTCCAGCCCCTATTGAGGATGCGCAGACATCTGGGAAGAACTGTTTGCTCAAATCTGGATGATGCAGAAGAGGAGCAGTGGAAAAGGATTATTTAAGAGAGCTGAAGGCCTCCTCAGCCTCAGAGGACCAGTTCTTAGGGTTGGCTCCTTTTCGGGTCATAGCAGAGATAGGAGCAGTCAGAGTGGAGAAGTGAGGTATGAATTGCTGATAATAGCATAGCCAAGGAATCTCTGGATAGCTTTGACTCCAACAAGCAGCAGCCATTTAAGCATGGAAGAGACTTCCTCAGGATCCATCCAGAGTCCGGTATCTGAGATAATGTAACCCAAGAAGGGAAAGGAGGACTGTTCAAAAATGCATTTCTCATACTTGGTGTAGAGTCAGTTCTCCCTAAGACGATGAAGAACTTGCCAAACTGCTGATCTGTGGGAGACCAGATCCAGGGAGAATACCAGAATATTGTCTAGATACACCACCACGCAGGAATAAAGCAGGTCCCAGAAGATATCATTGACAAACTCTTGAAAAACTGCCAGTGCATTACTGAGACTGAAGGGCATGACTCGGTATTCATAATGTCCATCCCTGGTGTTGAAAGCCATCTTCCATTCCATTCCATGCGGACCAGATTTTAGGCGCCCCTCAAATCTAATTTGGTAAAGATCCTCGCACCTCTTAATTGGTCAAACAACTCAGGGATTAATGGGATAGGGTATTTATTTTTTACTGTGATCTGGTTAAGGCCCAGATAGTCTATACAGGGTCAGAGTGATCCATCCTTCTTTATAATGAGAAAAAACCTGGTCACAGCATGAGAGGAGTACTTCTGAATGAATCTCCTGGCCAAATTCTCCTGAATGTAGTCCGATATAGCTTGAGTCTCAGCTGGGAACAGAGGGTAAATTTGGCCTCTAGGGGGTGTAGATCCAGCATTTAAGTCAATAGGGGAGTCATACGGCCTGTGGGGTGGCAAAGTCTCTGCTTCCTTCTTGTCAAATACATCAGCAAAGGACCAATAGGCAGACAGCAAACCGGGCAGCGATGCCAGTCAAGAAGGAGCCTTAACCGGACATACTGGAGATAGACACTTCTCATGACAGGAATGTCCCAGTGGAGCACCTCTCCAGTTCTCCAGTTCAGCACAAGTTCAGGCTGTCGTAGCCATAGTATGCCTAAGAGAAAGGCATGAGACATGTGGGCAAGAACATAGAAGACAATCCTCTCAGTATGAAGCATCCCAATATGGACCTCAAGCGGCTTAGTAGCCAGACAAACTGTCTCCAGAAGACTTCTCCCATCAAAAGATGTTATTGCTAGAGAGTTCTTGAGTGGACGAACTGGGATTTGGAAACAATCCACTACAGCCTGGAGGATAAAATTTCTGACTGCCCTGGAATCCAAACATGACGACTCAACAAATGGGGATTCACCGGTTGTCACGGACACAGTAAGAGTCAGGGTAGGGAGATATCTTTTCCATCTAGGAAGGCCTCTCCTACCGACCCTAGATGCCTGAGCTTCTCCAACTTTACCGGACAGACTGGAATGGAGTAACCCATGTCTCCACACTACAGGCACTGGCCTTTAGCATGTTGATCCCTCAGTCGCTGTCTAGTAAGGTCAAGGTGGTCGATCTGCATGGGTTCAGATGAGTCCTCGACAAGAGAGGGCAAAGGAACAAGCAGACTTTGAAATGATGGAGCCAGGCCCGTGTTTCTATTTCACATCCCACCTCACAGGCATGCTCACGGAAACAAACGTATATACGGATGGCGAGGGAGATCAGGTCATCGAAGGTAGTTGGTAAGTCTTGACCAGCTAGCTCATCCTTTATGTTTCCAAAGAGGCCCTCCCAGAATGTTACCACCAACGCTTCACTATTCCAACCGAGCTTGGTGCGCCAGAGTACGGAAGCGTACCACATATTGTCCCACAGACAAGTTGGTCTGGTGTAAGCAAAGAAGAGCGGATGCTGCAGAAATGGTTTGCCCGGGTTCATTGAATATTTTGCAAAAGGCATCCAAGAATACAGACAAATTGGAAATGACTGAGTACTCTCTCTCCCATGATATATTCCCCCTTGCCAGGGCCTCACCTCCAAGATATGACATAAGGAAAACCGTCAGCTTTGGGCAGAGGTGGTGAGGATATGAGACAAAGTCACTGTCAAGGTGCTGGAGGGGAGATTTGTTTTGCTGAGGTTAATGATTTCAGTGATGTAAAACCCAGACATTTTCTTCCAGTACATTAAATGTTGCGGCGGAATAACAGCCAATTTGTTTAAGAGCTGTTTTTTTGTAGACAACCAAAGAGCTTGTGGGGGGTTGCCCATTTTATCTACACCCCAGGGTGTGGTCTGGGGCTTAAATAGCTGACCTACAGAGGCAGTCAGAGTTCACTGTGTGGAGAGGAACACTCCAGAGAAGTGGTTGTGTTAAAACCTGAACCATGGGTCTTGCTAACCTTGAATGGGTTGATCAACAAGCACTGTGCTTTGTTATACCACTTTATTTTGTATATTTTTTGACCAGAGGGCTGTGTTTACCTTTTCTATAATCTAGATTTCACAATATTTCACAATATGCTAATATTTTTAAGCAGTCTGAAATGTAATCAGTCCTTTTAATGCATAATTGAAATAACACAGAAGGTCCAACATAACTCCAAGTTCATCTGCTGACTGAGCTTGCACTAGTTGAACTAGGACACAGAATTATTCTGTCATTCCATTTCATGACTTCTGGTGCATAAGTTATGCCCAAATAAAGCCAGTGCAAGTACATCCTGTTTCATTGCACATGTCCCAGAAATTAGATTTTAAGTGCATTTTTTGTGACATCAGACATGTCATTCATTCATATTTATTTAACCTTTCAGGTAAAAAAATTGATTCCTGAACCAATGCTCTATATCTATTCCAAGCCCATGTGAATCCAGCCACACAGCAGACAGTTAGGCACCTTTTTGCCGGATTTGCACTAATGTAATTTCAAATTGAGATTTACTAAAATTCACTCATTTTAATATGTTTTGTAGAAATTTGATTAGTTTAGTATCAATTTGCTCATACTTAATGGGAATGAACTCTTATATTATGGAAATTTGTTTGTTTCCTGGATGCTCTAGTGTTTGCATGGAATTTTTTTTACCAAAGACATTTTGTCAGGCTAAATACATTATCAAAAGTGTGAGGTACTTTAACCCATGTACATCACTGCTAGTGCTACAAAAGTAGCATAATGTGTTTAAAATCATTATCTGGTTATTGATTCATCTTTGAGCTCTTACAGAAGGCTCTACTATCGGTCTGAGTGCAATCCTACAAAACATTGATTTATGAGTCCTACAGAAAAACAACGGAGTACTGAAATCCAAAATTTAATAAAAAATGATTTATTGATACAAATTAATATCACATGTAGTAGACAGACTCAAAAAGACAAAGAGTAATACAAAAAGCTCATGTGTGCTAGGACCAAAAAGCAACACTGTTGTAACAGCATAGACAGAGCTAGCAGACCTCTATAGAAAATTATTCTGCTCAAAAATAGTGTGAACAAAGTACTTAGTGCATGTAAGGTGCAAGGAACACAGGATTAAGTTGTGGTCTCCATAGATACCACAGCTGTTAGTGTAACAGACCCAATCCTATTGGAGAAACAAAAATAGAGGTATGCATGTCTTACCCATAATTAGGCTGCCAGTGTGTATGTCCTATAGCAACCCCGACACGCGTTTCGCTTGGGCTTCCTCGGGGGGGCTGTGACTGTGTGATATACTGGCGTCTCTTATATCGGTAAAACAGCTGCTTGCAGTCAGTGCCATACAAGGCGCATGCATACCGCGTCACCGGCCTGTATGATGCACTTCCTTTGGCTGCTCACATGACCCAGGGGGAGGGAAATCCCTTGTGATGTCATTAATCCACTGTGTCACTTCGTAACAGCCAGGAGGAAGCACACCATGGATACCGCCGCACTAGGCATGACATTTCCATGCCCTGATGCAATGGAGAAGATGGAGAACTGGATAACACTATGCTGATACTTGGATCAATCTTTGATCAGAGTTTGATCAGAGTATCATTTACATAATTATTCTCTCAGATAAGTGAATCTGTGGCCATCTGCACTTGCCCCTTAGTTGATACATTACTCATTACTGTGTTTATGAAAATTGATGAAGGCCAAGCCTTAACATATGGCACATAATGTTCTCCACTACTTCACTCATTACTGTCTTGTATTGCAAAATCATGCGGTAAAAATGTCACATTTAAAGACAATAAATAACAAATGAAGTTATAAATACAATTAAAACTTCAAGTACTAATACAAGATTGAAGCTTAGCTTCAGCAGCTATACGTGAAATTAGACGATATAGAATAGACTGTTTCTATGGTAACGCTACAAGGGAAAAGCATTTTTCTATCCATTATCATATTCCAATCAGTGTAGGAAATGTCTTGGCTATGGATGAGCACTGCTCCTTTACATCACTTGAAAGCATTGTTGGTAATGTTTATACTAGGGTGATAATGTCTGTAAACACCAGCGGAATATGATGCATGTGATGTAATATTAGTAGGTGAAATAGAAGAAAAATAAATATAAGAAGTTCTAATGAGATAATTCTATATACCCTAACATCATTTTAGCCTGATATCCCCTTGGGAAGCCTGAAATCCACTTTCAAACTATTTACTTGATGTTGTATGTTTCCTCTGATGAAGAGACATCATTATTAGTACTCTATAATCTGCTCCAACTCTGCTACATCTGGTCTGCATGGCTGAGGGTGGCAAGATGCGATGCTTCAGCCGTGAATCGAGGAGACACTGAGCTGAGCCTGAGAACTCCACTACAGTTCTTAACGCTGATGTCAAAAGGTGACAGGAGGTCATCGGCTATGAACTTTGGTTACCTTTTGACATCAGTGCTTGGCACTGTAACAGAGTTCTCAGGCTCTGCTCAGTGTCTCCTGGATTCTCGGCTGAGCAATTGCATCATGCCACCACTGATGCGATAAGCAGGTGAAAGAGGGTGGGTAGCGTTTCTTTCAAATAAAGGAGTCTGTGTTTTTATTTCAATTAAAGGACTTACTCTGTGTATGTTTTTAGTACATTTAGACTATGGGGTTAATAATGGGGTGCCTTATAGATGCCGCTCTCTCACTAACTTGTGGGTTGATGTCAGGTGACATTACAAAGCTTACATCAACCCCACAAATATTACCCCACTTGACATCGCACCAGGGCAAGTGGGAGGAGCCAGGCAAAGTGCCTGAATTGGCGCTTCTAAAAGATGCACCTCTTTTGGGCCGGCTGTGAGCTGTTTTTTAAGGCTTGAGATGGTGAATATCCATGGCCCCCTTCCAGTATAAGAATATCAGCCTGCAGTTGTCTGCTTTAGCTTGGCTGGTCATTAAATAAGTAGGGATCACACGCTTTTTTTTAAGTAATTAATTTAATTAATTTTAAAAGAATGGCCTGGGACTACTCTACTTTTGATAACCAGCCAAATTAAGGCTGACAGCTGGGGATGCAGCATTTTTTTTATACACAGTGTGCCCCGGCCAATCACAGCCATGCCAATACTTGTCATGCCTGTGATTGAGCTGGAAGTGCCTTCACCTTCAATGCATGTTACATAGTAGCATAGTAACATAGTTATTAAGGTTGAAGGAAGACTTTAAGTCTATCTAGTTCAACCCATATCCTGTCCTAACCTGCCCTAACATGTTGATCCAGAGGAAGGCAAAAAAAACCCATGTGACAAACAGTAAGCTTCACATTGGGGAAAAAAATTCCTTCCCGACTCCACATACGGCAATCAGACTAGCTCCCTGGATCAACGCAATATTAAGGAAACTAGTGTATATACCCTGTAATATTATACTTTTCAAGAAAGGCATCCAGTCCCTTCTTAAATTTTAGTAGGGAATCACTCATTACAACATCATATGGCAGAGAGTTCCATAGTCTCACTGCTCTTACAGTAAAGAATCCGCATCTATGAGTATGCTTAAACCTTCTTTCCTCCAGACGTAGAGGATGCCCCATTGTCACCGTCACAGGATTGAGAGTAAAAAGATCATTAGAAAGGCCTTTGTTCTGTCCCCGCATATATTTATACATTGTAATGAGATCACCCCTAAGCCTTCGATTCTCCAAACCAAATAACCCCAAGTGTAATAACCTGTCTTGGTATTGCAGACCCCCTAGTTCCCTAATAACCTTGGTCGCTCTTCTCTGCACCCGCTCCAGTTTGGCTATGTCTTTCTTATACACCGGAGACCAGAACTGTACACAGTATTCTAAGTGTGGTCGCACTAGTGACTTATTATTAGGTAAAATTATGTTCTCCTCATGAGCATCTATGCCTCTTTTAATGCATCCCATTGTTTTATTTGCCTTTGCAGCAGCTGCCTGACACTGGCCACTAAATGTGAGTTTGTCATCCACCCATACACCCAGGTCTTTTTAAGTGACAGTTTTGCCCAGTGTTTTTCAATGAAGCACATAATTATACATCTTATTCGTTCTACCCAAGTGCATGACCTTACAATTATCCACATTAAAGCTCATTTGCCATTTATCAGCCCAAGCTTCTAGTTTACATAAATCCTCCTGTAATATAAAATTGTCCTCCTCTGTATTGATTACCCTGCAGAGTTTAGTGTCATCTGCAAATACTGAAATTCTACTCTCTATGCCCCCTACAAGGTCATTAATAAATATGTTAAAAAGAAGCGGGCCCAAAACTGACCCCTGTGGTACTCCACTGCTAACCGTGACCCAGTCCGAGTGTGCTCCATTAATAACAACCCTTTGTTTCCTATCCCTGAGCCAGCTCTTAACCACCTACACACATTTTCCCCTATCCCCATTGTTCTCATTTTATGTATCAAGCTTTTGTGTGGCACCGTATCAAAAGCTTTTGAAAAGTCCATGTACACCACGTCCACTGCATTCCCTTGGTCCAGTTAATTGACTGCGCTACAGACTTTCAATAAATTTTGTTCAGGTTGCCGAACCCAAACAGTAGCACAGACTTCCTGGAGAATGCACGGACACTAGGTGTTCGGTACGCACCCCAAACATTACCGTTTGGGTTCACCCATCCCTACCTCTTTTTACTAACAGTGGTATGTGGGTCTTGAATTAATATGAAATTAAGATTTTGTCTGCGTTAAAGTGCTTTCCCGTAGCATGAAAGATATTTTCTGATTAGTAAAGTTGCTTTTCAACCTTTCAAGTTAATGGAAATGTGTTACAGCTGATGATCAGTAGAACCACTGTGCAGTGGAAAAACTTTGAACATTCCACAAAGCTAAACCATATCTTTTCCCCTTTATTTTCATAATCACATTAATAGATATTGATATGAAATAGCTTTCTCTTATTTGAAAAGTCCTTTAGTATTAATGTTTTTCCTATGTGGGCATCCTGTCTGTACTCCTACTGTCTTTCTGAATCCTCAATGCACAAAATTGCAACTGATATAAATACCATAGAATAGGGACTGATGTAAATACACAAGAAATACTTAATACATAATATGCGTCATCAACAAGGAGGGTGGTCTGTGAGGACCACACATGCGACAAAAAGTCCATAAATATTATTAAAATATGTAAATCTTTATTTGAAAAGTAAGCAGAGAAAAACAGTGACAGTGAGTACCACCATTAGGCACTGAGGTGCCATAAAAACACTAGGAGGTGTGACCCCATACTAATGAATAATGTCCCCATACATGCGGTCAGTGACCAACAAGTAACCACAATGGTACCCATTAAGAAGTATAGCACCCATATCCATTGGCCACAATGTCTCAGCTAGTACTATCCTAAAAAGTGCCTGGTAAATGGTCATGCATAATGAGCCAAAGTGACAATAACAATAGTACCTGTAGGGGTCCTATAGAGGGGCGTGAGGGACAGTGCGTCCACCCGATGCACATTTCGGAGTGTGTCCTTCGTTTCCCCTGACAAGCCATGCTCCGTACATGTACTGTGCATGTCATGTCTCTACATTTGATGTGAGCATTTGATGTTTTCAACAGCTGACATGTGCCCCTAACATCTGCAGGTGGAATCGCGATCCACCCGTGGCTGTTAACCTTTTAAATGATGCTGTCAATCTCTGACAGCGGGACTTAGGCTGGTTTCACATTTGCGTTAAAACAACGCTGCGCCCTGCGTCGTTAAGCCCCGCCCCGAGCCGGCTCCCTGCCCGCCCCATCCGGGATCACCGCCTACTTTCGCATTTGCACGCATGCGATCGGCGCACCCTATCTTTAGCATAGGGTGCGCAGATCATGCGCTGCCAGTGTGAAAGTAGTGTGCTGCGCACTTTTGACGGTACGCCGTGCGCGCCGAACTGCAGCATGTTGCATTTCGGCGGGCACGGCGCACCGTCAAAAGTGCGCAGCACGCTACTTTCACACTGGCAGCGCATGATCTGCGCACCCTATGCTAAAGATAGGGTGCGCCGATCGCATGCGTGCAAATGCGAAAGTAGGCGGTGATCCCGGATGGGGCGGGCAGGGAGCCGGCTCGGGGCGGGGCTTAACGACGCAGGGCGCAGCGTTGTTTTAACGCAAATGTGAAACCAGCCTTAATGTTTTTGCGACAGAAGCGCATCACTAATCCCGCACATCGGCGCCCGTGTCACATGATCGCGGGTCACCGATGGGCTGGCATGACAACCCGGGTTCTGCAGCAGACCCCTGTTTTTGTCATTGCCAGAGTGCTATGAGCATCGCCCTGCGGTCGGCACTCATATCCAAAAAACAGTTGTGGAATTGCACTTTTTTGAAATTTCACCGCACTTGGATTTTTTTTCTGTTTTTCAGCACACAATATAGTAAAATCAATACAACCCAATCCCACAAAAAAACAAGCCCTTACATGGCCACATTAAAGGAGAAATTTAAAAATTATGGCTCTGGGAAGAAGGGGAGTGAAAAACAGAAAAATTTAAATTTGTTACAATCTGCCAATTTTAGGAAAGTCTAACCGAACTTCGATTCGTTTAAAATTGATTTGCTCATTTTGTACAATAATGATGACAATAATAATGATGATGATAATAATAATTATTATTATTACGGATGAGCAAATCCATTTTAAATTAATTAATTTATTAATTTATTTAGAATCTCCTGAAATTTGTGGATTATAACATTTTATAATTAAATTACTCATCCTTACCAAAAAATAATGATACAAGGAAATACTACTAATACTACTAATAATAATAATTATTATTGTTTTTAGCTTGACTTCCATATCGAATGTTTGTTAAATTGTTTCTGCAACATTTATTCATATGCATAATTGCATATAAAATGATAATTTAGATGGGTTAGGAAACATTTAATTCACTGTAACACCACAATAAAGTCCTCAGCAATTACATTTTCTGCTATGTAGTTGAAATAGACATTCTAAGCCTACATACAATTTTTGAGCATTGTAGAGTCTCATAAAGGTTAACTACACATTGTACAAGTTATGCTTGTAATAAATTTAGAAAGTACAATGCAGCAGAAGACAAATAAATAGTATATGAACCAAATCAAATATTTCATTTTATTAACAATGTGGAAACCTTTTTAATTATATATTATCAATTTGTAATTAACCATTAACAAGTGGATAATGATATTACTTAGCTAAAATGGTTAAAGGGAAAATTATTGATTAAGATAGATGAAATATAACTGTTGTGAATAGGGTAGCAAGTAAATTTTGGCTGATCAGGCAAAGCGTATAATAGTCTTTCCCACAGCAATGAAATAGATATATAATATAAGAATTTCCACTTTTTTAATTCACTGATTTAATTTTTAGAAATGTTCCCAAATTTCATCTTGAAATGTAATGATGTCTAGCAGGTTTTTCCGCTAGACTGCAGAGAAGAGATAGCATACACTGCGTAAAAGAGAAGAGAACAATACTCTTGGGTCACTGGAAGATCTATCTACAATATTGCAAGTGTCAAAAAGCTGTTGATTGGAAATGGTGCATAAACTTTGCTGACATGGGCACATTTTTATATTCTGAGTGTATAGTACCTTCACAATAAAAAGCAAGTCCTCTGATCTTATATCTTTTTAGGTAAATAGGTTTGCCAGCAAGTTAAAAAATGTTGCTTAACTTACAGTTGTGTGAAAAAGTGTTTCCTCCTTCCTGATTTCCTATTCTTTTTCATGCTTGCCACACTTAAATGTTTCAGATCGTCAAACAAGTGTAATTATTAGACAAATATAACACAAGTAAACAAAAATTGCTGTTGTTAAATGAAGGTCTTTATAATTAAGGAAAAAATAAACCAAACCTACAGGGCCCTGAGTGAAAAAGTGTTTCCCCCCTCCTCAAATATGAATTAACTGTAGTTTATCACATCATTGGGAAGCTGAGTTCAAATTCCCTAGCCACACCCAGGGTTGATTATTGCCACACCTGTTCTTAATCAAGAAATCACTAAAATAGGATGTGCCTGACAAAGTGAAGTAGACCAAAAGTTCCTCAAAAGCTAGACATCACGCCCGTGATCCAAAGAAATTCTGGAACAAATGAGAAACAAAGAAATTGAGATCTATCAGTCTAGAAAAGTTACAAAGCCATTTCTAAAGCTTTGTGACTCCATCAAACCACAGTGAGAGCCAATATCCAGAAATGGTGAAAACATGGAACAGTGGTGAACCTTCATAGGAGTGGTTGACCAACCAAAATTATCTTAAGAGTGCAGTGACAACTCATTCAATAGTTCACAAAAGACCTCACAACAACATCCAAAGAACTGCAGGCCTCACTTGCCTCAGTTAAGGTCAGTGTTCATGACTCCACCATAAGAAAGAGACTTGGCAAAAATTGCTTGCACGGAAGAGTTGCAAGATGAAAAACCACTCCTGAGCAATAAGAACAAAATGGCTAATTTCAGTTTTGCCAGAAAACATCTTGATTATCCCAAAGACATTTGGGAGAATACTCTGTGGACTGACAAGACAAAAGCTGAACTTTTTGGAAAGCAGTTGTCTCATTACATCTGGCATTGAAGTAATACAGCATTTCAGAAAACAAACATCATACCAGTAATTGAATATGGTGGCGGTAGTGTGATTATCTAGGGCTGTTTTGCTGCTTCATGACCTGTAAGACTTGCTCTGGTAAATGGAACCATGAATTCTTCTGTCTCAAAAAATCCTGAAGGATAATGTCATGCTATCTGTTCATGACCTCAAGCTGAAGCACACTTGAGTTATGCAGCAGGACATTTATCTAAAATACACCAGCAAGTCCACCTCTGAATGGCTTGAGAAAAAAACAAATTAAGACTTTGGAGTGGCCTAGTCAAAGTCCAAACCTTAATCCGATAGAGATGATGTGGCATGACCTTTAAAAGGCGGTTCATGCTCGGAAACCTTCCATTGTGGCTGAATTACATCAATTTTGCAAAGATGAGTTAACCCAAATCCTCCAATAGCATTGTAAAAGACTCATTGTTAGTTATCACAAATGCTTGATTGCAGTTGTTGCAGCAAAGGGCGGCTCAACTAGTTATTAGGCTTAGGCCACATTCACACATTCAGTATTTGGTCAGTATTTTTCATCATTATTTATAAGCAAAAACCAGGAGTGGGTGATAAGTACAGAAGTGGTGACATCTTTCTATTATAGTTTTCCTCTGATTTTTCCACTCCTGATTTTTGCTTACAAATACTGATGTGAAATGCTGACCAAATACTGATTGTGTGAAAGTGGCCTTAGGGGGCAATCAGGCCAGAATGTGGCTAGGGAATTTGAACTCAGCTCCCAAAGATGTGATAAACAGTTAATTCATGTTTAACCCCTTAATGTCCAAAGACGGACGCAGACCGTCATCAGACTTCTCCCCTGCTTTGATGAGGGCTCCGGCGCTGAGCCCGCATCAAAGCCGGGACATGTCAGCTGTTTTGAACAGCTGACATGTGCCCGCAATAGGCCAGCGCCTATTAACTAGTTAGATCTCGCTGTCAAAGCTGACAGCGGGCATTTAAATAGCACTTCCGGCCGCCAGGCCGGAAGTGAGCTTATCACCGACCCCGTCACTTGATCGGGGGTCGGCGTCATGTTGCCTGGACAACCAGAGGTCTCATAGAGACCTCTATGGTTGTTCCAGGCTGATGGCTTTCAGCGCCGCCCAGTGGTCGTCGCTGAAAGCACAGGAGTAAATCTGCTACATATGGGCGATCTGCTCATCGCCCATATGTAGCAGAGCCGATTGAGTTGTGCATGCTTCAAGCCTCCTATGGAGGCTATTGAAGCATGCCAAAAGTAAAAAAAAATGTTTAAAAATAAAAAAATAAAAAAACCTAAAAGTTCAAATCACCCCCCTTTCGCCCCAATCAAAATAAAACAGTAAAAAAAAATCCCACATACACATATTAGGTATCGCCACGGACAGAATTGCCCGATCTATCAATAAAAAGAAAGCATTAACCCGATCGCTAAACGGCGTAGCGAGAAAAAAAGTCAAAACCCCAGAATTATGTTTTTTTTAATCTCTGTGACAATGCATTAAAATGCAATAATGGGCGATCAAAAGAACATGTCTGCATAAAAGTGGTAACATTAAAAATGTCAGCTCGGCATGCAAAAAATAAGCCCTCACCCGACCCCAGATCACGAAAAATGGAGACGCTAAGGGTCTCGGAAAATGGTGTTGTTTTTTTTTTTTTTTTTTTAGCAAACTTTGGGATTTTTTTTCAGATAAAAAAGAACCTATACATGTTTGGTGTCTATGAACTCATGACCTGGCGAATCATAATGCTAGGTCAGTTTTAGCATTTAATGACCTGGCGAATCATAATGCTAGGTCAGTTTTAGCATTTAGTGAACCTAGCAAAAAAGCCAAGCAAAAAACAAGTGTGGAATTGCACTTTATTTGCAATTTCACCGCACTTGGAATTTTTTTCCCATTTTGTATTACACGACATGGTAAAATCAATGGTGTTGTTCAAAAGTACAACTCATCTCGCAAAAAATAAGCCCTCACATGGCTATATTGACAGAAAAATAAAAAAGTTATGGCTCTGGGAAGAAAGGGAGCGAAAAACAAAAACGCAAAAATGAAAATAACCCCGGTCCTTAAGGGGTTAAGGAGAGGGGGTGGGCAATCACTCATTTTGTGTTTAATGGTGTTAGCTTTGTCTAATATTTAAATTTGATTGGTTATCTGAAACATTTAAGTGTGACAAACATGCAAAATAATGGAAAATCAAGAAGGGGCAAATACTTTTTCACACAACTATATATGTTTGAACATGACTATCAATTTTATAACAAGCAAGACTTAGACATATCAGCAAATATTGAGGAAATAGTATAAATATGACATCAAATGTATGTAGAAAAAAATAGAAAGTGTTCTCTTTAGAAAAAACATGTTCTTAATATATCAAGTTTCTGGATATTGTTGCTTGGTCCTTGAGGCACATCACAGCCAAGTGTCAGTGTTTGTAGATTAAAGTAGCCAATTGCTTAAGATAATATCAAGGCTAAAAGTCTGTACAGAGTGGTATGAAACCTAAAAGAAAAGTTGCATAAAGTCTACGACATCTCATATGTAATTCTGCTCGGGATACAGTGTGAACTAAACTGATAGAAACTCATAGAATAGCCATCTGTAATCTCCAGTATTCATCAATAAAGAATGTTATTAGCACTGTTATATTTTTATCTTTTATCTGCAGGAATGACATTAATATCTGTGTCAAGCTAATCCTAAAATTATCACTTTTTAGGAGAAAATACAATTTAAAGTTGCATGATAAACTTTTTTTTATTTTTGTTTTCCATAAAGACTGCTTTAATAACATGTATTGTTTTATATTAAGAAGCCTAAAAATATTGTATATCTAGTCATGTAGCAAAAGTTATCTATAGCATTGCTTTGGCGGAAAAATTTTGAGGACCCAGCTTCAACTTTTAAATATATTGTTAAATATTTACAACCTGGACATATGATGAATAAGGTCTAGTAAGATATTCGAGAATCATCATAAGAAGCAAATACTAATGTCAAGTGATTAACTCTGACGTTACTAATGGTCAAGCTTTTTATTGGTCCTTTAAGACCCATTATTGTGACAGAGTACAAGATCAAAGCCCATGTGAGGGATTCTCTGGTACACTAGTGGACTCAATTTTTCTGGCTTCTGTCATCTGTAAAATAACTTTATTTACTTACATGCTCAGTTCTGCTGCCCCGAGAGGTATGTAATCCATTTCTTATCTGTGGCAAGTATATATTTGCCATGTAATATATGTACTAGAATACCTGTTCTGCTCTTTTGAAGACCTCAATCTTACATCTTACCATATGTAATGATAGGAAAGTTTCCCAGACTAAGGGTACCGTTACACATAATGATGTCCCAGCGATCCCACCAACGATCCGACATGGATGGGATCGCTGGGACATTGTTAGCTGATCGCTGGTGAGTAGAGTTGAGTGACTTTAGTCGGATCGGGTTTCATGAAACAAAATTTGTTTCAGATGATACTGGTCCGACTAGGGCAAAAAAAGTCAGAGTTTTGTCCGAAACCCGACCCAAATGCAAGTCAATGGGAAATTAAAGTCGCCATTGAGCGGATGACATTCGGCATTGAGCGGATGACATTCATCCACTCAATGCCGACTTTTATTCCCCATTGACTTGCATTGGGGTCGGGTTTCGGGCGAAACTCCGACTTTTTTTGCCCTAGTCGGACCAGTTTCATCGGATCAAATTTTGTTTCATGAAACCCGATCCGACTAAAGTCGCTCAACTCTACTGCTGAGCTGTCACATAGACAGCCCCTCCAGTGATCAGGACACAGCGAGCACTCTGGTTACCAACGTAAACATTGGGTTTCTAAGGGCCGCAGGGCACTTGGAAACCCGATGTTTACCCTAGATACCAGTGTGCACTGCAGGCAGGGCAGGAGGTGGAGGCAGAGCGGCGCATGCAGACCGCCATAGCTCTGCTATCTGCTACTCCGGTCTGACAGACTGGAGTAGCAGATAGCAGAGCTACACTGGTCTGTGCGCCACTCTGCCTCCACCTCCCACCCTGCCTGCAGTGCACGCTGGTGTTTAGGGTAAACATCGGGTTTCTAAGGGCCCCGCGGTCCTTAGAAACCTGATGTTTATGTTGGTAACCAGCGTGCAGCGTAGCCCATCGCTGGCTACCGCTGCCACACGCAGTGATGGGCACTGGCCAGTGGGAGACCAGTGATGAAAAAAGGGGCCAGGATGATCGTGCACGATCAGCGATACCCTACGGGGGGGCAATTGCTGCTGGATGTCACATACAGAGATCTCGCTGGAGAGATCGCTGATGTGTCACAAAATCAGCGATCTCGCCAGCGAGATCGCTGTGTGTAACGGGCCCTTAAAGCCCCCGTGACACACAGTGATCTCGCTGGCGAGATCGCTGCTGAGTCAGAAGTTTTGTGACACAACAGCGATCTCGCTGTGACACTTACCAGCAACTGGCCCCCTGCACAGGGCTTAGAAACCCGATGTGTACCTTAGTTACCAGCGCGCTGGTGCAGGGAGCTTGTAACCAAGGTACACATCGGGTTTCAAAGCACCGCACGCCGCTTAGAAGCCTGATGTGTACCTTGGTTACCAGCTTCCTGCACCAGTGCGCTGGTAACTAAAGTACACAGTGGGTAACTAAGCGACGTGCGTCGCTTGTTACCCGTGTGTTGCTGGTGCTGATCGCTGGTGAAGCTGCATGTTTGGCAGCTCACCAGTGATCATGTAGTGACACACCAGCATTCCTGACAAGGTCATATCGTTGTCGGGATCACTGGTGCATGACTATGTGTGACGGGGCCCTTAGAAAACCAATGATTCCTTTGTACAATAAGAGTCAGGATTTATGGAGACTATTCTGCTCTACTACATGAGCTATAGGCCTCTATAAAATGTAACCACAGATCATGGTGGACATCAATGCATACTTTAAGCATTTTGATAATTTAGTGAAACCAGATAATTTTTCCACATACATTGCTACCAAAGGTAGACAGGATCTGGTCCATTTTGAATAACTGAAAGTATTTTGTTTTGGTTATTTTAAAAAATGTACATTTTATTTGAAGCAGGATAGTGCCAAACTCAAAGACACAATGGTGAATTCAGGGTCTATGTTTTCTGAAAGTTGAAGGCCAAAATAATATGCACCCAATCATTATAGCTTTTCGGGTGTATGCATATGTTAGAGATATACAGTGGCTTGTGAAAGTATTCACCTCCACCTTGGCTTTTTACTTATTTACAATACTGCCTGTGTTTAATTATTTTTGTAATCCAATTTGTGTGTGATGCATCAGCACCAAATAGTGTAAGTTGGTGAAATGAAATGAGAAAAATTTAGGCATAAATTACATTTATTGGATAAAATAAATGAAAATTGAAATGAGCATATGTATTCACCTCTTCTGTTTTGAAGCCCCTACAAATTCTGGTGCAAGCAATTAGTTTTATAAGTCACATGCTTAAGGAAAGGAAATCCACCTGTGTGGAATCTAAGTGTCACAGGATCTGTCAGTATACATACACGTTTTCTAAAAGACCACAGATGTTGCAACACCATTAAGCAAGAGGCTCCACTAACCAAGCAACACCATAAAAACCGAGGAGATCTCCAAGCAACTCAGAGACAAAGTTGTTGAGAAGTTCAAGTAAGGGTTGAGTTATAAAAAATATCCCAATCTATGATGATCCCTTGGAGCACCATCAAATCCATTATCATCAAATGGAAAGAACATGGTACCACAATAAATCTGTTTTTTGTGCTGCAATGTTCTTTTCATTTGATGATGCATGTAAATGTTTTTAATTGACCTAATCAAATCCAAGACCTTGATCCAATTGAGAATTTCTGGTCAGACTTGAAGATTGCTGTTCATCTAACTTGAAGGAGCTAGAGAAGTTTTACCTTATGGAATGGGCAAAAATCCTAGTTGGCAAGATATGGAAAGCTCATAGAGACTTATCCAAAATGACTTTCAGCTGTAATTATTGCAAAAGGAAGCTCTACAAAATACTGACTTTATGGAGGTGAATAGTTATGCACACTGAAGTTTTCAGGTATTTTATCCTATTTGTTGCTTGCTTTACAAAAAAGAAAAACACATTTTTACAGCTGTAGGCATGTTCTTTACATGATCAGATGCAAACCCTAAAAAAAATTAAATTCCAGATTGTGCAGTAACAAAAAAATGAAACAAAGACATAAAAAATGTCAAGGTGCTGAATACTTTCACAAGTCACTGTAACAAGTTTGTCAACTGCTGTAATTTCCCATTAAGGGAACTTTAACTTACGAAGTAACAGAGCTTTCTGGCACTGCCATTATGCTCCTATAGTCAGTGTGTCTCTAATCAAAATCAAATATTATGATAATTACATTCAACAGTACCTTTACCAATTCTTCATTATAACTAGATACTATTGAATTTGCAATGTTCTGAAATAAATAGAAGTTAAAAGAAGACATAGGTTCCCTAACTAATGCACAGTCCCCGATCAGTCAAATGATAAATTAACTTTCATTATGCTAGACAAGGTATCATGTCTTGTGATAAAATGCCTATTCCTATGACAAGAAGTCTCTAATCTTTCCATATATATTGCACATTCTGTATTCATAACAACAAATTGCCAGGTCTTAGTACAAAATGTGTAATACTTTAGCTGCCAAAAGAGCTTGTATTGCTTTCCTTTGGAATGGATTATCAGACCTTTTGGCAGTTTAAGGATTTTCTTTAGGTAGAGAAAGAAATCAGATTTTTTTACTGTCAATTAACATTAAAAAATAGGCAATTAAAGCTATTTAGCTGAGGGAATATGTGTAGACAGATTGGATAGATAATAACTATGCGTTAATAATGTGATTAAGCATATGGCATGTAAATGTGTCAAAAGTACATATATTATCAAGAATTGTCATTTAAAAAATAATTGTACTGTTATTTGCTTTTTGACTATTGCTTTATTAAATAGTATTTTTCTAAACTGCTATATGTTTTAATTATACCCATTAGCCTTCTCATGCAGAAAATGATCTATATAAAAAATGTTTATATATGTATATATAAAATGTTTTCATCACAATGGCCTTTTCTTGTGCAATTCAATCATATTTTTATTTTTGAAATGTTTTTAAATTAACATGTTATCCATCTATATCTGTGTGTATGTATATATCCTAGATATTACTTAATTCAATATTCCAGTTACAAATCTTTATTCATTACATAGTGGAATGAGTTGAGAACAATAAAACATAAAAATGATCAATGTAAATCACAATTAATATCCCTAGGATGTCTGGATTTGGAATTATACTGAAAATGAAAGTGAAAAATCAAATTACGGACTGATCCAACTTCACTGGAAATACCTCAAGACAAGGAAATGATGCTCAGTAGTGAATTGTGACCCCCACTTGCCTGTATGACCTCCCTATAATGCCTGGGCATGGTCCTGATGAGGCGACGGATGTTCTCCTCCCGGACCTGGATTAAAGCATCAGTCAACTCCTGGACAGTTTGTAGTGCAACATGGTGTTGGTGGATGGAACGAGACATGATGTCCCAGATGTGCTCGATTGGATTCAGGTCTGGGGAACAGGCAGGCCAGTCCATAGCAACAATGCTTTCATCATTAAGGAACTGCTGATGCACTTCAGCCAAAGGAGGGATAGCATTGTCATGCATCAGAAGGTACCCAGGGCCCAGTGCCCCTGCATATGGTCTCACAATAGGTTTGAGGATCTCATCGTGGTACCAAATGGTCAGCAGAGTACCTCTGGCTAGCACATGGAGGGCTCTAAAGAAATGCCTCCCCACCATATTACTGACCCACTGACAAACTGGTCATGCTGGAGGATATTGCAGGCAGCAGAACATTCTCCATGGCATCTTCAGACTCTGTCATGTCTGTCAAATGTGCTCAGTGTAAACCGGCTCTCATCCGTGAAGAGCACAGGGTGCCAATGTCAAATCTGCCAATCTTGGGGTTCTCTGGCAAATGCCAATCACCCTACATGGTGTTGGACTGTAAGCACAACGTCCACTTGTGGATATCGGGCCCTCCTACCACTCTTCTGGTATCTGTTTATGACAGTTTGAGCAGTCACATAGATGTTAGTGGCCTGCTGGAGGTCATTTTACAGGGCTCTTTCACTGCAACTCCTATTTTGCTTCTGATAGTTTGAGCAGACAAATAGATGTCAGTGGCCTGCTGGAGGTCATTTTAAAGGGCTCTGCCCCTGCTCCTTCACATCTCTCACATGTGCATAGTGTGAATATGCTCTCATCCATGAAGAGCACAGGGCGCTAAAGTAGAATCTGCCAATCTTGGTGTTCTCTGGCAAATACCAATCGCTCTGCATGGTTTTGGGCTGCAAGCACAACACCCACTTGTGAAGCTTGTGCCCTCATATTACCTTCATGGAATCTGTTGCTGACAGTTTGAGCAGGCACATAGATGTTAGTGGCCTGGTGGAGGTCATTTTACAGTGCTCTTTTGCTGCTCCTCCTATTCCTCATTGCATAAAGGATGAGGTAGCGGTCCTGATCCTGGGTTGTTAGTCTCCTACGGCCCCCTCCATGTCTCCTGGTGTATTGGCCTGTCTTCTGTTATCTGCTCCATGTTCTGGATACTGTGCTGACAGACACAGCTAACCTTCTTGCCACAGCTTGCACTGATATGCCACCCTGGATGAGCTGCATTACTTGACTAATTTCTGCCTCATGCTGCTCTACTTCTAGGGGTGAGAGCAATGACAAAATGCAAAATAGACCAAAACATCAACCAAAAAGGATGAGAACAGAGAAATGTTCTGTGATCACCACCTGCAGAACCACTCTTTTATAGGAGGTGTCTTGCTAAATGCCTTTCATTTTCACTTGTCTGTTCAATTTGTACAACATCATGAGAAATTAATTCACAATCATTGTTTGTTCATAACTGGACAGGTTGATTTCACAGAAGTGTGGTTGACTTGGAGTTACATTGACTGTACCAGTACCAGAGTACTGAAGGAGATAGCAGAAGAAATTTTTGAACCCCTCTCCATAATCTTTGAAAATTCTTGGAGAACAGGAGAAGTGATTAAACAGAGTCAGCATGGGTTTGTAACTAATAAGTCATGTCAGACTAACCTAATATCCTTCTATGATGGAATCACTGATTGGGTGGATCAAGGAAATGCTGTAGATATAGTATATCTTGACTTCAGCAAAGCATTTGACAAAGTCTCTCATGCAATCCTTATTGAAAAAATGACTAAGTATGGAATGGACAAGGCAACTGTTAGGTGGATTCATAACTGGCTTAGTGATCGGACCCAAAGAGTGGTCGTAAATGGCTGCACATCCAGTTGGAAGAATGTCTCAAGTGGGGTACCACAGGGCTCTTTCCTGGACCCTGTATTGTTCAACATCTTTATCAACGATTTAGATGAAGGAATTGAGGGTAAACTGATTAAATTTGCTGATGACACAAAGCTAGGAGGGATAGCTAGTACTAGAGAAGAGAGAGAGAGGATTCAAAAAGATATAAATAAACTGGAGAAGTGGGCAGCAACTAACAGAATGGTTTTTAACAGGGAAAAATGCAAAGTGCTACATCTGGGCAATAAAAATGAAAAAAGCATATACAAAATGGGAGGAATAGGGCTAAGTGACAGCACATGTGAAAAAGACTTGGGTATACTAATAGATCACAGACTGAATATGAGTCAACAGTGTGATGCAGCAGCAAAAAAGGCAAATGCAATTCTAGGATGTATTAACAGAAGCATACAGTCTAGATCACGTGAAGTAATTATTTCCCTCTACTCCTCTTTGGTCAGACCTCATCTGGAATATTGTGTCCAGTTTTGGGCACCACATTTTAAAAAAGACATCAACAAACTGGAGCAAGTTCAGAAAAGAGCGACCAGAATGGTGACCGGTCTGCAAACCCTGTCTTATGAGGAAAGGTTGCAGGATTTGGGAATGTTTAGTTTGCAAAAGAGAAGACTGAGAGGAGACTTAATAGCTGTCTATAAATATCTAAAGGGCTGTCACACTGTAGAAGGATCAACTTTATTCTCATTTGCACAAGGAAAGACTAGAAGCAATGGGATGAAACTGAATGGGAGGAGACACAGATTAGATAATAGAAAAAACTTTTTGACAGTTAGAATGATCAATGAGTGGAACAGGCTGCCACGAGAAGTGGTGAGTTCTCCTTCAATGGAAGTCTTCAAACAGAGGCTGGACAGACATCTGACTGGGATGATTTAGCGAATCCTGCTTTGAGCAGGCGGTTGCTCCTTCAATGGAATACTTCAAACAGAGGCTGGACAGACATCTGACTGGGATGATTTAGCGAATCCTGCTTTGAGCAGGGGGTTGGACCAGATGGCCCAGGAGGTCCCTTCCAACTCTACGATTCTATGATTCTATAAAATCTGTCATTAAGGCCGGTTTCACATTAGCGCTTTTTCAGCGCGCGCACGGCCGGGGGTAGCTCCGCCCCCGAGCCGGCTCTCTGCCCGGCGTGCCCGCCCCTAGCTTGTAGCGCCGCCTACTAGCGGACAGCGGCGCCTGCGATCGGCGCACCCTATCTTTAGCATAGGGTGCGCAGATCGTGCGCAGGCCGTGCGCTAGTTGCGCTTTGACCTGCGCTGCGCACTTTTGACGGTGCGCCGTGCGCGCCAAAATCAAACTTTTCGGATTTTGGCGCGCACGGCGC
Organism: Dendrobates tinctorius; assembly: GCF_039654945.1. NCBI lineage: Eukaryota > Metazoa > Chordata > Amphibia > Anura > Dendrobatidae > Dendrobates > Dendrobates tinctorius. The sequence goes on from NW_027361692.1 coordinate 18,740,085, forward strand.
ACCGTCAAAAGTGCGCAGCGCAGGTCAAAGCGCAACTAGCGCACGGCCTGCGCACGATCTGCGCACCCTATGCTAAAGATAGGGTGCGCCGATCGCAGGCGCCGCTGTCCGCTAGTAGGCGGCGCTACAAGCTAGGGGCGGACACGCCGGGCAGAGAGCCAGCTCGGGGGCGGAGCTACCCCCGGCCGTGCGTGCGCTGAAAAAGCGCTAATGTGAAACCGGCCTAATACTGTTACTACACATTATCACTATCTAGTTTCTTATTCAAATACCATGCAAAGGTGAAGAAAAATCTTGCAAAGTGATTACTTTAAAAATAAGAGCTAATTTTTTTTTTACCCATTAACACAATGCAAAGTGAGTGATTAAAAAAGAAATCTAATCAAATCAGCATTTTTGTGACCACCCTTTGCCTTTACTGGCCTGTCTCCTGGTAGTGCCTCCAGCCTCTGGACACTACCCTGACAGACACAGCAAACCTTCTTGCCACAGCTCGCATTGATGTACCATCCTGGATGAGCTGCACTACCTGAGCCTCTTGTGTGGGTTGCAGAGTCCATCTCATGCTACCACGAATGTGAAAGCACAACCAACATTGAAAAGTGAACAAAACATCAGCAAGAAAGCATTGGTACTGATATGTGGTCTGTTGTCCCCACCTGCAGAACCACTCCTTTATTGATGGTGTCTTGATAATTATCAATAATTTCCATCTGTTGTTTATTCCATTTGCACAACAGCATGTGAAATTGATTGTCAATCAGGGTTGCTTCCTAAGTGGACAGTTTGATTTCACAGAAGTTTGATTTACTTGGAGTTATATTCTGTTGTTTAAGTGTTGCCTTTATTTTTTTAAGCAGTGTATATATATATATATACATGCACATATATTCATACATACAGTATCTGGGGAGGGTGGTTCAGTGGAGTTACAGCTGATGTGCCCATTGCTGGCTTGCAGTCCAGCACAAAGGCTAATGGAAAATGTAGTCACAAGGGACCAGAGAACTCTTAAAAGTGATTTTTTCCACATCCAAGCAACACAATACCATGCTAATGTTAAAGCAGCATTAAACTGTTGAAACAGAAGCAAAAGTTTAAATGCACAATCTGCATCTTAGCATGTGTGCGGTTGTTTGAAGATCTACAATTTTTTATGACTGTTAAGAAACAGAGTAATAAATTCCTGGCAGCTAATTTTGTAAATGGCTGATGACTAGAGATGAGTGCATCTGTCAAGTTTTAAATTCGACAAATAGCGCAGATTTTATTTGAAAATACAATTTGCATCAAGGTTATTCTCTGTGAAGTGAATGTTACCTATTATGCTCTACATATCTTAGAGCAAAGTAAACATAACAGCTAAAATATGGAAAACTAAAACTCACTTCACTGAACACTGTTCCCTATAACCTTGCCGTCTCCAGTGCTCTTTACCCACCTTCCAGTTTTCAGGGCCTCTTTTTTCACATGCATGGATTGATGTCTTCATTCTACAACTGGGCTTCTGGCTATGACCAGGTCTCAGAGGTCACTGCATATCACAACATCTTGATGTAATGATGCACCGTGATCTCTGAGGCCTGGTCTTGATCATAAGTCCTGTTCTAGAGTGTGGACACCGATCAGCGACTGTGTGGAAAGAAGGGGCCTGGATAAGTGAGTACTGATGTGAGTATTATGTTTTTTGCTTATTTTTTCAATCTTTTGCTGAAGGCATACTCAAAGTAATGTAATTTTTCATTTTGTGTACCATCAAATAATGTTGTTTATAGTCAGACAGGTAAGCATATAAATCACAATTCTACAGCAAGTTCAGGTCTACTATGTTAGGGTTGGTGGATTGGACTAAATAAAATAAATAATAGACTGCAATCACAACCTGGGGTCCACCGTGCAGAGATGTGAAACTACTGCTAGTATGAACAATGGTGGTGCACACGGCAAGCAAATGCTCATACACACAGAGTTAATGCCACTCAGTGTGAACAAAATGCAGAGTTGAAAGCTCTGTTACTCCACAGAGAGGAATAGTACAAATGGGTACTAAGTATTAAGTCTTGTTATCCATCATAGGACAAAGCATGTGGACTGAACCCACACTGCAACGGGACCGTGTCAGAAGCACACGGTAACGAAACAGGTGCTGAGTATGGAGCCCTAAATATGGGTTGGACATGCTCTGCAAACTTAAGATGCAAGTGCCTAATTGCCCCAACTGATGATAGCTGTCTACTTACAAGTTCAGTCCCAAGCTACACAGATGAATAGCAGAGGCAGGCAAAGTGGTATAATCTCCACACACATAACCACACATCAATTATACTAGCGCACCTGCGTGCACCGATGGGGGCTTCTTGAACCTAAGGCTCCACCCCAAACACTTATGCCCAGTCGGGCGAGACATACATGGGTCAATCCGGAGCTGCTACCTCACCCATGTTGCAAGCGTCTGACCACCAATGAGATGCTGCCACATCACAGACATGCTCTGGACTTAAGCTCCAGAGTGGCAGGCTGCTCCTGTATAACACTGGTTACAAAGGCCTTGGCTGGAGAGCCTGCAGTAACCAACTGTATACCATGAGCCTGAGATAGAAGCTGGGACCTACGTGTATGCTGAGCAGTACCTGCCGCTGCTGAATCCGAATGGGAGACTGCTGAGGCAGACAAGGCTTGGGATTTACCCCATGCAGCAGGAGAGTCCCGGTGTCTAACATACTACATCTGTAAAGCTATTAAAATAAATTTCAGCCATAATTTTCAGGTATTTTTCTAGAATCATGCACAAGTTGTCTGGGTGTGTATACCTAAACTAGAATTAAAGCATGATCTTAGTACCCTTATCCGCTAAAAGTTAAAGTTGACAAGCATCATCTCAATGCCCTCATCCCCTGAAAGATAAAACTGCTTTTTATGCATATGCTAGACTAATATAACTAAACTGGCCAAATTCTGTTGTTCTATTTTTTTCCATCCACTCTTTTAAGTTCCTCCTTTTTAGCATTATAACAGCACTATTTACTCTGTACCTTTCCTCTTACTTTCCAAAATAAAATTGCACTAGCCTATGTCTAAAGGCTTGCCTACCATGAGCTTAAAAAATAGTCGCTATTATGGATGTATTCATAAAAAAGAGTGGATATAGAAGAATAAGACCCCACAGCAAGATAGGGACAAGGAAGAACCATAGTGACTGGCAGTTTTTTAACCTACAAATATAATTTACATTAAAGAGTGAACTTTTGGCATTTTGCTATTTAATGCATTGAATATAAGTCTGCAAATAGTTTATTTTAAAGGTAGTAAATAGTGATGGGCGAGTAGCATCATTGCTCGGGTATCGCCGAGCATGCTCTGGTCATCTCCGAGTATTTTGGCGTGCTCGGCAATTTAGTTTCCGTCATCTCAGCTGCATGATTTGCGACTTGTAGACAGGCTGAATACACGTAGGAATTCCATAACAAGCAGGAATTCCACACATGTATTCTAGCAATCGCAAATAATCAAGCTGAGGCAATGAAAACGAAATCTCTGAGCACGCCAAGATACTCGGAGACCCGAGCAACCAGTATACTCACTCATCACTAGTAGTAAACAGTTAAGTGCACTTAATACTGACTCTGTCTGTAAGCCATGCATTCTATACCAATGATAGACTGCAAAAGAAGAGTAAAAGCTAAATTCTACTACCTCACATCTCAGTGTAGGTAAGATTATTTATTCTTTATCTTTTTTTGTAACTTTTTTCTACATGCATATAGTGCTGGAAAGAACCTGCATGCTCTACTAGATAATGAAAATTATTTTACGGGAACTTGTCAAGTCCCCAAACACTCTTACCCTTCAGATATGGGATCAATCAATAGGTTACTAGCGTTAAACTTTAATTTCACATAGCAGCCCCCAGCTTTCAGTCATAAAGGATTGGCTGGTATTGTTTCAATACATAGCAATTAAAGTCTGTGGAGCCTCATTTAAGAGTCTCAAACATTGGACAATACATAGTGAGCAAAGGCAGAAACAAGGCAAAGACACTGACTAATGACCATTTCAATACATAAATGCAGAGCTATAAGTCAGTGCCGCTCACTATGCCCTGAATGGTGACTGAAGCCACGCTGGCCACGCCTCTGTGACTGAAAGCCCGAGGCTGCTGAGAGGAATAAAGTTAATTTCCTCCTGTTAACCGAGCTTTCAGTGCAATGCCACATGGCTATACTGTATTATCAATCAACCCCATGTCTGCAGGTTGATAGATTTTGGTAACATGACATGTTCCCTTTAATTGTAATTTTGCTGTCATTCATTATTGCTATGCATTTTGTTATATATTTTGTCCATATTGTAAACCTGGTAAACCAGGGGAATTTTGATACTATTTTGACTTAATATTTTTCATAATATTGAATATTGCTCTCCATTGTTGGGTCACTTGGTTTGATCAGTCATTGTTTGCTTGCACTTCTAGCTAACACCAGATGCATGTGGTTAGTTTTCGTTTGTATTCATAGTTTGTACTATTTTGTATTTTTTTTCTGTAGTCTGATTCCCATACACCGTTAATGGTTTTTTGTGTGTTTGTCAACCTGTGCATAGCAGCAATGCATGAAATGAAGGTCATTGCTATGACAAACAATGCTACTGAAACCCCTCTAATTAAGCCATACATCAGATTTTAGGTTGCCCATTTCATAAACTTTCATTGCCTCTGAAAGTGACATCAATATGTATTGCATTAGCAGACAAAAGCAGGAGCTTGCTGAATTAAAGCTAAATTGACATATTTTTGTCTATTAATCTTTAAATGCTTAAATTAACCTTGACAGCATTGAAGACAAATGCAAAGGCTTCAGGAAACCAATAGATACTCAAGCACATTTTTAATCAGAAGAGTGTAATGCTGCAAAAAAAAAATACAGTACAAAATCCGACAGTATTAACCCAGATCATCCTGGAAAGGACATCACGCAGACCGTGATATGTATTTTATTTTAGATGGCCAAATTAAGTACATACTTTATATGTCAGTGACAATTTTTTATCATGGAATCATAATGAATTCTGACCATAATGAATTGCTTTGCTGCAAGTGAAAAGCTGTCATAATAAGGTAAAAGTCAAAATATCTCAGTCCTTTCCTGACATTCTCATATCACCATTCAGTGTGCCTCACAGATCTCATTGCTTTGTTATACTTTTATTATGTACATAATTAATTCCCTGTGATCCAGCAAACTTGCATTCTGCCCTGGTATTCTGAATTATTTATTTACCATTTTATATATATTTCTGGCTGTATGTGATAAATTTTAATGAACTTAAGAAGAAGAATTATTTTTTTGATACAAAGCACTACCACAAAGGTGCTTGAAACTGAGCAATCCTGTTAACAGTGTACATTAATAACAGTGCTCTACCCTATTTCTTTGCTTTAATAATTTATGTATAGCAATGTAAATATTAGTACTATGTGTTTTGTGTTTTATGATTTTTTTTCATGATAACTATACTACAAGTAAGATTTTGCTAAAAAAAGATAATTCTAGAACTATTGAAGCCTTGTTTCAACACACAAACTAATTTCATAACCAATTTCATACATGTTAAATTCTTGACATATAGCTCATTTTTAATTCTTCAATGCTGTGCATTTTATCTGGCAGATTGTAATGAACTAGTAAGAAAAAGCAAAATTATGTCAATCATTAAACAGGTATTACCATTCATGTATGTGTTAGACATTTATGGCATATCCACAGGATATGCACCTTTTCTTCTTGCTGATGTATTTGATTGGCTGTTTTCATTTCTTCTATTAAAGGGAATAGAGAGATCTATTCTGCACATGTATACAGGACAGCTAACTCCATATCTAGTCTTTGATAGCAGCCAAATCTTCAGCGGCGCCAAGGGGCCAAAAGAGAAAAGTGAGTGCCCTAGTGGTGTGGTGTTACCCACTTTCATGCATATTTTTATTATATATCCTGTGAATATGCCAAAAATGTATTTAATATGCATACCTACTAAACAATCTTTTACATGCAATAAAGGAAACAGTAGGAAACACTGTTGCTTTTATTGTAGGCTGTTGGTAGACTTCTTTTTCACAAAAGCCTTGTATAACTGCACAGGCAGATCAAGCAGTTTGTGTATATGGAGGTTGCTTTGCATCATGGTAATAAGGAAAAAGAATTTAACTGAGTTTCTAGAAATAAATTGAAAATATATTGTCATATTATATCACTGTTCCCTTTAGGCCTCTTTCACATATCCGTGTTGCACGTAGGGTGGTATCTATCTTTTTCACTGATACAACACATAACCACTATAATCTATGCACATGTCCATGCTCAATGCACATGTCCACTATAATCTATGCCCATATCCAACACATGGAGACCTGTCTGTTCTTTTTTAAAATCACGAAGGACAATTGCCAATATAGGTCTCTGGGTCCGTGAAAACACGTTCAACCCACTGATGGCATCCATGCGTTATCCGTGTACAGTCCATGTTTAACTTTGTGAAGTACAGGAGAAGCTTTGTAAGCTAGTTATTTCTTTATCCTTTCATGAAAAATCATTGATGGTAACAATCAACACACTGATGCATAACACTGATGACAATGGTGCTATTTTTTCACCTGTATGTTTGAACATGGATGTGTTAATGAGGCCTTAATCCGTAGACACATTTAAAACAAGAATCAAAACCACCTGTTCAAATGATTTTTGAATCCATTAAGAAAGAAACACCAAACACCAAACAAATGTACATTGTTGTGGTTATAGTAATCATTTGATATATATATATACACTCACTGGCCACTTTATTAGGTACACCTGTCCAACTGTGTGTTAAGACTTAATTTCTAATCAGCCAATCACATGGCGGCAACTCAGTGCATTTAGGCATGTAGACATGGTCAAGACAATCTCCTGCAGTTCAAACCGAGCATCAGTATGGGGAAGAAAGGTGATTTGAGTGCCTTTGAACGTGGCATGATTGTTGGTGCCAGAAGGGCTGGTCTGAGTATTTCAGAAACTGCTGATCTACTGGGATTTTCACGCACAACCATCTCTAGGGTTTACAGAGAATGGTCCGAAAAAGAAAAAAAATCCAGTGAGCGGCAGTTCTGTGGCCGGAAATGCCTTGTTGATGCCAGAGGTCAGAGGAGAATGGGCATACTGGTTCGAGCTGATAGAAAGGCAACAGTGACTCAAATTGCCACCCGTTACAACCAAGGTAGGCAGAAGAGCATCTCTGAACGCACAGTGCGTCGAACTTTGAGGCAGATGGGCTACAGCAGCAGAAGACCACACTGGGTACCACTCCTCTCAGCTAAGAACAGGCATCTGATGGCTACTTTCAGCAGGATAATGCGCCATGTCATAAAGCTCGAATCATCTCAGATTGGTTTCTTGAACATGACAATGAGTTCACTGTACTCAAATGGCCTCCTCAGTCACCAGATCTCAATCCAATAGAGCATCTTTGGGATGTGGTGGAACGGGAGATTCGCATCAGGGATGTGCAGCCGACAAATCTGCGCCAACTGTGTGATGCCATCATGTCAATATGGTCCAAAATCTCTGAGGAATGCTTCCAGCACCTTGTTGAATCTCTTCCACGAAGAATTGAGGCAGTTCTGAAGGCAAAAGGGGGTCCAACTCGTTACTAGCATGGTGTACCTAATAAAGTGGCCAGTGAGTGTATATATATATATATATATAATAAAGTGGATGCCCAATGAAAACAAATTATCAGATATTCCTTAGATCAGTGAAAACTTACTAATTGGTGGGGGTCCAAAAACTGGGACTTACGCTAATTGGCAGAACAGGGAATGTTCACGGGGCACATATATTCTTGTTGCAAAATGAAGGGGTAGGTCAGATTCTTAACTGTTCCATATAGCTGCCTGGAAAAGCCAAGTGCAGCGCTGGTCAGCTTTATAGAGAATGATGGAGTGGTGGAAAACTGCACCCACTTTCACCTCATTCTAATGGAGATAAAAGTGTCCTATTCTTCTGCTCGGTGCAGGCTTCAGCAGTGAGACTCCCGCTGATTATAAAATTCCTGCAGATAGATGACAACCCCAAACATTTTGTCTTATTGGACAGGTCAATTCTGATGACAAAACACACAAATGGAAATAGAATGAGAGATTCTGATACATTATTGTATAACATTATACCCCTAATACACTGCGCAGAAGCCCACAAAAGAGTAGTAGAGATGACATTTACAAATTTCCTGAAAATTTAGATTTTAACAACTGACTTCTACTTTGATGGATTCTATATAACGTTCAAAAGTTTTTAAAAATAACCAAAGATTATACTCACCTGTTCTATGTCCACATATTAAAAGCAAGGCCACAGAATGAGGGATTAAAATTCAAGAATTAGCGCAGCATAAAAAGTGTAACAATAATTACCTGCCCATGTGACAGACCTAATGCACAGGATGCAGAAATCCCACATAATAAAGATGGAGGCAACATATGTGCAAAATACTGATCAGAAAACCACTCACAATTTACCAATTCATGGAGGGGTTTTTTCTCTGTATTAAAATTGCAAACAGCATGATCATACTTAGCCTTGACAGAGCTTGCCCTAAACAATAGAGACAACGAGGGCATGGGAATGTCCCCCATCTTCTGTAATCTAGGATTTCATTCTATGTATCCATGTTTTGAGGGAGGCTACAATGTACTCCTGGTGGTCTCTTTAACTATATATGGACTTCATTACTGATCTCCCTGACTCCATGGGTATGATTAGCTATGAGTTATTGTGAACCAATTTTCTAAACAATGCCATTTGGTTCCTTCGGCTCAGTTGATCCATGCGCAGGACTTGGGTAGATTTATTCCTTGTTAAGGTGGTAAGATTACAAGGGGCTTCTATGAATATTGTCTCCAACCGTGGATCCCATTTTATCTCCAGGTTCTGGAGGGTTTTATGTAAACACCTCTAGATACTCTTCACACAGCTAACAGTAAAGGGGATGGGGAATTTAGCAGAGTCCTTCCCAAGCCCACTGTTGCTTTGCAGCTGGCTTCTGAGGATGCGGCTAGAGCCTAGTTGGGACTAGGTAGATTCCTCTGCGAGAAGCCCTGAGAGTGTAGCATGAAGAGAAAGGGAAACAAACCTGACACCAACCCTCAAAGAGAGCAAACAATACTGCAAGCATCACTCACTACCATAACACATAGGAATAAACAGCAGGGCAGGGAGCTGGGAACAAGGTTAAATAGTCCACTTGATGCTGAAGGAAATAATCAGGTGTTGAATACCTCCCAATCATCCCAAGACAACTACTCCCTGCTAACTTGCACAGCAGAATTGACGCAATCTTACCATTGCCTAGTGCCAGACACAGCAGCACCCTGCTTTGCCTGGCAACCAGGGAACACAATTTCCCATGTTCCCTGGGCAGTGAAGTCCATGGGAGATATGGCATGCTGCATTCACATAAATCTTACTACTCCAGAACACAATGCTCCATAAGATTGGAACATTTACCATGCATGCATGGTAGCTCCGCCTCTAGGGTCAGGACAATGGTGCTGCTTGTGACCGGAGGAGCATATCACCAGACCCGATCAATGCCCAGGTAAGAATACAGTACCACAAATCCTAGCAGGTAGGTTTTTGAGTGATTCTTTCATCAGTATTTTGCACCTGTTGTATCCATATTAACGAGATGGGTTTGGTGAATCCCAATAGTGCATTAGTTCTGTGACTTGAGCTAGTAAATACTGTTGCCTTTTCAGACTTTTCTACACCCTCCCCTAATGTGTGGTGCCACCTCAGCCTCCCACTTGGTACTCAAAACTCTTCCTTCAGTCACTTTTCTCTCTTTGAATCTTCCAGTAATAACTAGGCATCACAGTGTCATGTGACAGGATGAGGCTTAGTCATTACAGGAGGACATAAAACTGTAGCAAATAAAGGACCTGGTAGGGCGCAGAGATGACACAACATATGAAGTGTGGTCCTAGGCTAGGTGAATACTATCTGTTATTATTTTTCACCCATTGCTAGTAATCCATTTGTTATACTTTGGGGGGTCTGAAGAGACCTCAGAGCATAGTAAATGTCTTTTCACAGCAATCTTGATACAACCTAAATTATATTTAAAGTAAATCAAATCTGCAAACAAATTCAAGAAAATTTCAGGACTTTCACTCATCTCTAAAGAACAGTATATACAACCACTAAAGAATGGATAAAGTGTATTTTTTTGTTTGTTCCAAAAAATCAATATAATACAGTACATAGAACAAACAGATGTAGAACATTGGCCATGCAAAAACCCCTGTTTAGATGAGGTTGTTTTAACTGAAATATTCCCAATTCCCTTTTGTGTCTGTTTGTCAGACATTTAAAAAGCACAATTTACTATGTCTTTAATAAAAAACAAACTTTTCTCAGAGTCTTCTGTTTAAGCAGAATATTAGTTATGTAATGAGAAAATTTATAGCACAAAATACCATTGCATGTAATGCTGACTTTGATATTAAATTAACATATACTGTATTTTGCAGATTATTAGACGCACTCTCAAATTTGTGGAGGAAAATGAGAAAAATGTTTTTAATAAATTGGTGGTGCATCTTATAGTCCACTTTTATGGTAGCTTTCAGAGGGGGTGGGGTGCAGCTGCGATGTTGCAGGGTGCTGGAGATAGGGTTGCTGCTGCTGGAAGCTGGTGGTAGCTGCATGAGAGGGGTGATGCTGCAGACCACGGCAGCCATTTTCCCTAAGTCCACCTCAGTGAAAACGATGTCAAATGTGGGGACTCTGACAACATTTTGTTAAAGCCCCCGAGTTCTGCTGCAGCCTCTCTTTGCCTTGCACCCCCTCCTCTGACAAAGCATTGCCCCACTCCTGCCGCTGCCAGGTTCCTTCAGCAGTTACCCTGCCTCCTGGGACTCCCCATAAACTACATTTGGACTTTAAGACGCACCCAAAATTTCACCGCAAATTTTGGGGAAAAAGGTGGATCTTTTAATCTGAAAAATACGGTAGCTGTTTTTGTAGATGTAACAAAAGCATAATAATTGTTTGCGTAGAAGAAAAAAGTAAGGTTTTAGCAAACTGATCATACAAAAATTTATTGTATCCATGGAAAGTGTTATGTATGGTTGACTTAAATAACTAAAAGAAATACATTTTTATTTATTTAGTATCGGCTATTTTTGGCACATGCTGTAGTTGTTTTACTGTATCTTAAGAATATTAATTTCACATTATTGCTCCATACGATAAAAAAATCTAAATAAAACCTTAGAAAATTTGTTCAACTGTTATGTGAGATAAAAATAAATAATAATGCTAAATAATATTACGCATGATGATATATATCGATCAGACTATAGATAGAACATGTTAAAGAAATAGCAAAATAGAAAATAAAACCTGTACATTTTTTCTTATTAAACATATTTAAAACATCCAAATTTATATTGATCTGCTACTAACACTACCTGGACAGAGGGCAGTGTTATTGCAAACCCTTGTTTCTCTTAAGGGGCTGCTGCAGTGTGTCCCGTAAGGTGGTACACAAGTTCTGGTTCGCACCTGCGACCCTTGACCACAAGTAACTGAACAAGTACTCCATTGGGACCACTCTTCAACACCAGATTCACCTGTATGCAAGACAACAAATAAAAATGAATATAGCCTTAAGTATTATGATTTTTTTGATAGTCATGTGTTTAATATGAATTAACTACAAGATGGATAATACGGTATGTTACATGCATTCAATGATTTTCAAGACATGAGGACACTCAAATGCCACAAATTGCATTTATTTTTTATCTAGCACTGAAAGAATTTATCAAGGCTTTGATATAACAAGTTTTATTTTTCCACTTATTTCAAATATTATTTCAAATATAAAATAAAAAAATTGGTAAATTTAAGCTTTGTGAGAATTATCATGTACAGCTCTATATTACACAACCAAAAGTAGTTCAGTTTTGCACTCTAAATTTTTTGATAAAGTATAACAGTTCACATATCTTGACAAAAATTATGATATTATTTTAATAACAAAGACTGGTACACGATTGTGGGCTACTGATGGGTCGCCATGATGGCCGAGTGTCTGCTGAAGATCACAATACCTTCCATGACTGTTCTTCTGTGATTGCCTGCTTCTGGCTGGTGTTCATAGGAGACCATTATTTGTGCTATTTGGAGCAATAATGTGATATTGCTCCAGCACGGTGGCTCAGTCGTTAAAATTCCACCAAGGACAACATCTGCAAGGAGTTTGAATGTTCTCCCCATGTTTGCATTGGTTTCCTCCCAGTTCTCCAGTTTCCTCCCACACTCCAAAGACAAAATGTTAGGGAATCTAGATTGTGAACCCTAATTGAGACAGTTCCAATA